>NC_053499.1:18337018-18937018 GCF_905171775.1 Rana temporaria | reverse complement strand
CACAACAGAGTGCCTCTAACACATGAGAGGTCCCACCATCACATCAGAGTGCCTCCAACACATGAGAGGTCCCACCATCACATCAGAGGGCCCCCAACACATGAGAGGTCCCACCATCACATCAGAGGGCCCCCAACACATGAGAGGTCCCACCATCACATCAGAGGGCCCCCAACACATGAGAGGTCCCACCATCACATCAGAGTGCCTCCAACACATGAGAGGTCCCACCATCACATCAGAGCCCTCCTTCACATCAGAGGTCCCCTATCACATGAGAGGTCCAACCATCACATCAGAATGCCTCCAACACGAGAGGTCCCACCATCACATCCAAGCCCTCCTTCACATCAGAGGGCCCCTATCACATGAGAGGTACCACCATCACATCCGAGCCCTCCTTCACATGAGAGGGCCCCTATCACATGAGAGGTCCAACCATCACAACAGAGTGCCTCCAACACATGAGAGGTCCCACCATCACATCAGAGGGCCCCCAACACATGAGAGGTCCCACCATCACATCAGAGGGCCCCCAACACATGAGAGGTCCCACCATCACATCAGAGGGCCCCCAACACATGAGAGGTCCCACTGTCGCATCAGAGCCCTCCTTCACATCAGAGGGCCCTCAACACATGAGAGGTCCAACCATCACATCAGAGGGCCCCCAACACATGAGAGGTCCAACTATCACATCAGAGCCCTCCTTCACATCAGAGGGCCCCTATCACATGAGAGGTCCAACTATCACATCAGAGCCCTCCTTCACATCAGAGGGCCCCCAACACATGAGAGGTCCCACCATCACATCAGAGGGCCCCCAACACATGAGAGGTCCCACCATCACATCAGAGGGCCCCCAACACATGAGAGGTCCCACCATCACATCAGAGTGCCTCCAACACATGAGAGGTCCCACCATCACATCAGAGCCCTCCTTCACATCAGAGGTCCCCTATCACATGAGAGGTCCAACCATCACATCAGAATGCCTCCAACACGAGAGGTCCCACCATCACATCCAAGCCCTCCTTCACATCAGAGGGCCCCTATCACATGAGAGGTACCACCATCACATCCGAGCCCTCCTTCACATCAGAGGGCCCCTATCACATGAGAGGTCCAACCATCACAACAGAGTGCCTCTAACACATGAGAGGTCCCACCATCACATCAGAGTGCCTCCAACACATGAGAGGTCCCACCATCACATCAGAGGGCCCCCAACACATGAGAGGTCCCACCATCACATCAGAGGGCCCCCAACACATGAGAGGTCCCACCATCACATCAGAGGGCCCCCAACACATGAGAGGTCCCACTGTCGCATCAGAGCCCTCCTTCACATCAGAGGGCCCTCAACACATGAGAGGTCCAACCATCACATCAGAGGGCCCCCAACACATGAGAGGTCCAACCATCACATCAGAGCCCTCCTTCACATCAGAGGGCCCCTATAACATGAGAGGTCCAACCATCACATCAGAGCCCTCCTTCATGTGAGAGGGCCTCCATCACATCAGATTATCCCCAGCACCAAGTCTTCCCATCAAGATAACCCCCAATCACACAGTCCACTCTTCACATCAGATCTCTACCCTTCTGGCTCCAGCAGTGTGGCAGGGGGTGGGAGGTAAAGCAGAAGGTCAGGGGAGCCAGACTCCTGAATGCTGAAGGCAGCCCTGCATGCCGCCTGCACTGGAACGGCATCATGAGTGGCCATGATGCAGGCAGGTTGGCTGGCCGTCAGGGTCGGTGCGACCATAAGGGTGGCAGGATGGGAGGGTGGTAAAATCAGAATCAGCAGCCACTTGCAGATTTTTAACATGCTGCAGAAATGTGCTTTTAACAAGCAGACTCTCGGCTTTGATGGAAGCGGCTGATCACTTCCACGAGCACCATGATGTGCCCATGCAAACCCCCCCCCCCCATGTTCACCGGGCTCTGCTGTCCCACCTACGGGCCCGGTATGGTCATTGGCAGTGCTGTGTCACTAGGAATGGTGGCGGGAGCTCAACGGTTCATGGGCATATAATGGTGTGTATAGCTAATAGACCCTGGATGTTTCATAAAGAGATGCTGTCACCTATATGCTATCAGGTAACAACTATTAGACCCCCTAGGTCAGTGGTCTCAAAGTACCGGCCCGCGGGCCATTTGCGGCCCGCGGACCAGTTATAAATGGCCCTCAGGCAGGGTGGAAGTGAGGGGAGCAAAAAAAAAAAAAAACATTTTTTTTTTTTGAGCTGGTGCCATCTGGTGGTGAGCCGTTGGTATTACAAGTTATTACCACCAGATGTGAGCTGGCGCCATCTGGTGGTGGCCGTTGGTATTACAAGTTAAGCATTACAAGTTAAACAGCAATTCTAATGTCATTTTTCACTATTTTCACTGCCATATTCTTCCCTCTAATTAGAGCCCCCAAACATTATATATATTTTTTATCCTAACACCCTAGAGAATAAAATGGCGATCATTGCAATACTTTGTTACGCCGTATTTGCGCAGCGGTCTTACAAGCGCACTTTTTGGGGAAAAAATTACACTTTTTTTAATTAAAAAATAAGACAACAGTAAAGTTATCCCCATTTTTTTTAATATTATGAAAGATAATGTTACGCCGAGTAAATTCATACCCAACATGTCACGCTTCAAAATTGTGTCCGCTTGTGGAATGCCGACAAACTTTTTTACCCTTTAAAATCTTCATAGGCGACGTTTAAAAAAATCTACAGGTTGCATGTTTTAAGTTACAGAGGAGCTAGAATTATTGCTCTCACTCTACCAATCGCGGCGATACCTCACATGTGTGGTTTGAACACCGTTTACATATGCGGGCGCTGCTCACGTATGTGTTCGCTTCTGCGCGCAAGCTAGTCGGGACGGGGTGCGTTTTCTGGCTCATAACTTTTTTAGCTGGCTCCTAGATTCCAAGCAAATTTGTCAAACCTTGACTTACACCAGTGCTGGTGGTAATAATGCGTCCGCTCACACCAGTGCTGGTGGTAATAATGCGCTCGCTGACACCAGTGCTGGGGGTTAATAATGTGTTCGCTGACACCAGTAATGTTGTTTTTGAAGTTTGAAAGTTTGCATGCGGCCCCCCATGGGATATGAAAACTTGTCTTGTGGCCCTCAGGTAATTTGAGTTTGAGACCCCTGCCCTAGGTGATAGCAATAAAGTCATGGGAAAAAAAAAATACATAAAAATAAAAAAAAGTTTCAAATATTTAAATAGACACAATTTTTTATTTTTTTTCCAGAGCACGACCCGCCCCCCCAACATACAAAAACAGATGTGTTAGGTCAACCATGTAGCCGTCGGGCGATTGGCCTACACATGTTATATATCACCACACACGCTGGGGTGAGGCAATATTTTTAGCACCAGAGCTCCTGCGTAACTCTAAACTGATGACCTGTAGGGGCTTTTAAAGCATCACTTATGATAAAATTTAGGGTACTGACGTTTTCCACCATTTTACGGGTGCACGCAATTTTAAGGTTTGACATTTTGGGTATCCGTTTACTTGGCACAACCTCGTCTTTTATATTTTACCAGAAAACCTCTAACACAGGGGTGCCCAACTAGTGGCACGTGGAGCCCTTTGATGTGGCCCGCGACCTCCTGCTCTGGGATGGCTGGTTGGCAAGCCCAGATTGCAGGTTACCGACCTGCCATCCGAGAGCTTCAGTCTTGTAGAGCAGGGGTCTACAAACTTTCTAAACAAAGGGCCAGTTTACGGTCCTTCAGACTTTAGGGGGGCCAGACTAGGGCCATTCAGAGTAGAAAATGTCCAGGTATCCAGTGGGAGTAAATAATACCATATCTTTGGTGTCAGTGGGAGGACTAGTGCCCCATCGTTGGTGTTTAATTGAAAGAATTGATGGTGTCAGTTGGAGGAATAGTGCCCCATTGGTGTTAGCAACAAGAATTATGCCCCATTGGAGTTGGATGAAACAGTGCCCCAAGGGCCGCAATAAGGCATGCAAAGGGCCGCATCTGGCCCCAGGGCCGCAGTTTGGAGACCCCTGTTGTAGAGGAAGCAAGCGGGTTTTCAGAAAGTGCACCACACCTGCAGGATAAAATAGACGTCTAAGTGCAGCTAACCGGCGGGAAAACCACAGGTACACTGCGCCGCAATAGACTGCAGACCATCAGTGTAAAAGCAGCCTTAGGCCCCTTTCACATGATCGGTCCAACCCAATCAGACCTTCTAATCACCTCTATGGAGCGGCAGATGTAAACAGACTTAGGTCTGTTTACACCTTCCTACCTCCAATCCGATCTGCTAAAAAAAATAGGATCTGCCCCCTTCTATCTGATTGGATCGGAGGGCCCATAGAGTAAGGTGACCAGATTTTTAAAATGAAATCCGGGGACATATTTTTTCTTTACTAGTAATGGCAACAATCAGCGACTCTCTGCCCGTCGCCGCCCACCTCACAGTCTCTTAAGTCTTACTCTTCAGGCCTTGGCAACTACTGGGTGGGGAGTGGAGGAAGATCACTCTGCCAGGGAAGGCAAGGAGATAGGCAGACGGCTGGCCAGGATTTGAGCCAAGGCAGAAGAAAATGCTAGCGGAGCTAAACGGGCATGCGCCCGAAACTGAAGAAATATTCCCTTCGCTCCGACCAGCACATGATCATCAGAAAGGGGCACAGATAATGGGAAAAATATAACCTCCCTATGGTAGTAGGCACGGGGGGGGGTGTAATTCAATTTTTTTTATTTTAATTTGGCACTGATTGTCTTTGAAATTGCCCCTGCCCCCTATTAAATCCAATATGGGGACAAAACTAGGGACAGACTTGGTCCGGGGACAGTGTCCTCAATCAGGGGACAGTCCCCTGATACTGGGGATGTCTGGTCACCCTACCATAGAGTAGATTGGGCTGTGTCTGCTTTACATATGCAGACTGGACACAGACCTGTCATCTGCCCACTCCGCTCATTGTGGCCCGCGACTGGTTACTAAGTTGGTTAAGTGGCTTTCGGCCTTCAAAAGGTTGGGCACCCCTGCTCTAACACCTTAGGAACGAATGACGCCATATGTACTGCCCTACAGCCCCATTGGTTGTTATGATGCTGGTGGCTGGCCTGTCAGAATCATGGCAACTCATAATGTAAATCTACCCAAGTGGGGAGGCTTCCAAGATGGATGGTATGTCCCTGCACTTTCCCTACTCATCTGGAACCTCTACCTGATGCTAAGCACTGTTCCTGACAGATGGGTGACCTGTCCCTGGCCTATCCCCATGCGAAATGTGCACAAAATAGACTCTGCCTGACCCAAGATGGCCACCAAAGTCACATAGGATGCCAGCATCCAATCGGATTCTGCATCTCTGTGACCGAGGAGATCAAAGAGGAATGAGGTTCTTTCCTCCTCCACCTGCATGGCCACTACAGATGAGCATCACCAATAACAGCAGCCTAGGTATTCCTCTAACAACCGATGCAGTTTACATTTTTATTTTACAGCCACACGTCAGATCTGTGTTTTATAGCTGGAACCTAATTATCATTAAATAAAACCCTCTCAGTTATGCTGCAATAAACAGTAATTATAAGCTGCAGATAGTGTTAATACATTTAGATCCATCAGAAATGTTATAAGCCTGCGTGAAATCATTCCAGACATGTCACAGTGTACTGAACACCAACCAAATCATTTAACAAGAAGAATTGTACTTTTTATTTTTCAAAAGCAGTTCCTGAGCGCCAGGGAAGTGACTTAAAGTGGAACTAAATGCCTTCTAGGTGCCGTTCCTTCAACATCCCCCTTGTGCCAACTGACACCGCCCACTGCCCGACACTGTCCACTGCCCCACTGACACCGTCCACTGCCCTACTGACTAACACCACCCACTACCCTACTGACTGACACCGCCCACTGCCCTACTGACTAACACCGCCCACTACCCTACTGACTGACACCGCCCACTGCCCTACTGACTAACACCGCCCACTGCCCAACTGACACCGCCCACTGCCCGACACTGTCCACTGCCCAACTGACACCGTCCACTGCCCTACTGACTAACACCGCCCACTGCCCTACTGACTAACACCGTCCACTGCCCTACTGACTAACACCGCCCACTACCCTACTGACTGACACCGCCCACTGCCCTACTGACTAACACCGCCCACTACCCTACTGACTAACACCGTCCACTGCCCTACTGACTAACACCGCCCACTACCCTACTGACTGACACCGCCCACTGCCCTACTGACTAACACCGCCCACTACCCTACTGACTGACACCGCCCACTGCCCTATTGACTAACACCGCCCACTGCCCTACTGACTAACACCGCCCACTGCCCAACTGACACCGCCCACTGCCCGACACTGTCCATTGCCCCACTGACACCGTCCACTGCCCTACTGACTAACACCGCCCACTGCCCTACTGACTAACACCACCCACTGCCCTACTGACTAACACCTCCCACTGCCCTACTAACTAACACCGCCCACTGCCAACTGACACCGCCCACTGCCCGACACTGTCCACTGCCCCACTGACACTGTCCACTGCCCTACTGACTAACACCGCCCACTGCCCTACTGACTAACACCTCCCACTGCCCTACTGACTAACACCGCCCACTGCCCTACTGACTAACACCGCCCACTGCCCTACTGACTAACACCGCCCACTGCCCTACTGACTAACACCTCCCACTGCCCTACTGACTAACACCGCCCACTGCCCTACTGACTAACACCGCCCACTGCCCTACTGACTAACACCGCCCACTGCCCAACTTGTTTTTGTAAATAAATATGTTTTCTTCTTCAATGACGGGCACTGATAGGCGGCACTGATGGGCACTGATAGGTGGCACTCGTATGTGGCACTGATGGGCACTCATAGGTGGCACTGATGGGCACTCATAGGCGGCACTGATGGCTACTTATGGGTGGCACTGATGGGTATATATGGGTGGCACTGTTAGGTGGCACAGATGGGCACTGATGGGCACTGATGGGTGGCACTGAGGGACACTGATGAGTGGCACTGATTACTATGGTGGTGGTATTGCTGGGCATAACTTTTTTTATGTACTATTATGGTGCCAGTCAGTGCCTATTTGTGGGCACTGATTGGCACATGTTGGGCATCAGTGATAGGTGGGCACTGATGGGCATGGATGGGCACTGATTGGTGGCACTGAGGGACACTGATGAGTGGCACTAATTACTATGGTGGTGGTATTGCTGGGCATAACTTTTATGTACTATTATGGTGCCAGTCAGTGCCCATTTGTGGGCACTGATTGGCACATGTTGGGCATGTTTTGAAACGTGTGGATGGCCATGTGGGATGTACCTGGCCATCCACATGTTGAAGGCTTCCCTGGTGGTCCAGTGTGGGCATCCGAGGGGGGGCTGCGCTGATGAACAATCAGCGTGAACCCCCCCTGTCAGGAGAGCCGCCGATCGGCTCTCCTCTGCTCGTCAGACGCGAGTGAGGAAGAGCTGATCAACCACTCTTCCTGTTTACATCGTGATCAGCAATGATTGGACACGGCTGATCACGTGGTAAAAAGCCTCCGCCAGAGGCTCTTTATTGAGATCGGAGATGCAGGGTGTCAGACTGACACCCCGCATCGCCGCGCTGCTCGCCCCCACGGGCGCGCGCCGGCATGTTATCCTGCTGGACATTAAGCCCAGGTTCACACTGGGTACGATTTGGTACGATTTGAGATGCGATTTCACATGTCAAATCGCATCTCAAATCGGCGGCATTTGCCGGCAATTGTCGGCAATGGCACCGTCCTAATCGGTGCGACGCCGCATCTGCAGCGCTGCACCGATTTCAAAAAGTAGTTCCTGTACTACTTTTTGCGATTTCGGGCCGCGATTTACATTGAACCCTGCACAGATGTCTCTTAAATCGTGGCCGAAATCGCGGCAAAATCGCGATTGTCGCAATTGTCGGCAATGGCACCGTCCTAATGGGTGCGAAGCCGCATCTGCAGCGCTGCACCGATTTCAAAAAGTAGTTCCTGTACTACTTTTTGTGATTTCGGGCCGTAATTTACATTGAACCCTGCACAGATGTCTCTTAAATCGCGGCCGAAATCGCGGCAAAATCGCGATTGTCGCAATTGTCGGCAATGGCACCGTCCTAATCGGTGCGACGCCGCATCTGCAGCGCTGCACCGATTTCAAAAAGTAGTTCCTGTACTACTTTTTGCGATTTCGCAGCCGCGAAATCGTGGTAAAATCTCAATTTTACGCGATTTTGAATTCGCAGCAGTGTGAACCTAGCCTAATAGACGTCCAGTCAGGATAACAGAAGCACTTCCCGGACGTCAATTGTCTATTGACCGGGCAGGAAGTGGTTAATCAATCCAATTTTTTTTGTGTGGGTGTGGCTGGGGGTGTGTCCCACGTCTACATACTTTTGCTAACAGCAGGTGTCCTTCATTCCCATCTCACAAAGTTGGGAGGTATGGTTGGAGGAAAGCAGACAAATACCACCAAAAGAAAGCTCTATTTGTGTGTGGGGGGGGGAGTGATAAAAAAAACGTCATATGGGTACAGTGTTGCATGACCGCGCAATTGTCATTCAAAGTGAGACAAAGCTGAAAATTGGCCTGGGCAGGAAGGGGGGTAAAAGTGACCAGTAGGCAAGTAGTTAAATCCCTTTCAAAGCTGTTCATATCATGTTCTGTATAGTTCATGATATCTCTCGGAGACCGTGGCATTGAACCACAGGGCCCCATATGACAACTCTCTTTTTTTTATTTTTATAAATATATATATATATATATATATTTTTTTTTTTTTTTAATATATATATTTCTATTTTATTAAAGGGACATTTTTTTTAGCGGCCCGGAGGTCCCCAGGGGTCCGAAGGCCCCCAGGGCCCCGGATGGCAACCCCCCTTTTTTTTATTTCTTTTTTTATAAAAAAAATATATTTTTTCTAATATATATATATATTTTTCTTAGGGGTACGGGGGTCCCCAGGGGCCCGGAGATCCCCAGGGCCCGGGATGAAAACACCCCTTTTTTTTTATAAAAAAATAAATACATTTTTATATATTTTTTTATTTCTTAATAAAATCCCTTTTTATATATATTATTTTATTTCTTTTTTTTTTTCTTTTTATTCCTTTTTTTTTATAAATGTTTATTTATTTTATATATTTTTTTATTATTTTTTTTTTATTTAAAATTTTTATTAATAATTTGTAAAGGGCCCCCCTCCGCTTCTCAATTCGCGGCAGCCCCCCCCCCCTTTCCGCTTCTGAGCCCTGGTTCACACTGGGTACGATTTGGAACGATTTGAGATGCGATTTGACATATCAAATCGCATCTCAAATCGGCGGCATTTGCCGGCAATTGTCGGCAATGGCACTGTCCTAATCAGTGCGACGCCGCATCTGCGATTTCAAAAAGTAGTTCCTGTACTACTTTTTGCGATTTCGGGCCGCGATTTATCGCGATTTTGAATTCGCAGCAGTGTGAACCTAGGCTCAATTTAAATTTCAGACGGCAGCACCCCCCCCCCCCCCCGGTTCTCTGCTCCAGGGGGCCCATGACTGAAGCTGTGTAAGGGGCCCCATAATTCCTGATGGCTGCCCTGACTGTGCACACAGCTCTGTACAGACAGACAGAAAGCTCAATCTATAGACTAATGCAGACGCCTCCTTATTATTACATTTGTGTCATGCCGTGTAATTAGGCATATGAGCTGAAGTGCTTTGCATACCTGAGCTGGAGGGAGGAGATAGAGAGTCACTCCTTCTATATAAAGACGGGGCACCTGTGTTGTGAATCACTTGTCATCATGGCTGGAAGGTGCATCTACGCCCCCCACTCCCAGACAATCCACCAGGAAGCCCATGGAGCGGAGGTAGGGACAGAGAACTTCGCCGGGATTACCATCTACTCAGGAAATACATTCAATATTACTAAAGGAAAAACTTTATTTTTTAGTGTTGGATCGAGTGGAGATGGACTAGAACACCTGTCAGGTTTTAGTTGCTATCGGTGTGGCCATTAGGGAAGTTCATCCAGGGCCGTCTTAATGGCATCATGGGCCCCTGGGCAAAGTAATGCTCTGGGGCCCCTACAATGACAGTGCAGGTAAACAGACCTCAAGTAGGTAGGAGGCAGACTGCCTCCCCTGTGTATCTATCACTCTTAGTACCATCATGGGTGCCCCCAATTTTGGGGAAGCGTGGGCTCAAGGACCAGCTGCTTTGGGGGAAAAATAGGGGCCCTCCGTGCTGGGCAGTGCCCTCTCATTAAGACAGCCCTGAGTTCATCCTCTATTTGTCCTGTTTACCGTTATCATTGAAAGAAAATCCCAAATTTTGGGTTGTCACCAGAACAGGAATAGAAGGGAAATCTTTCAATGGGGACACTAGTTCTGGTGACAACCAGGTATTCCTGAAATTTTTGGAGTGAATTGCTCTCACTTCCTGTTTTGGCTTTGGGATAGGAAATGAAGGGGAAAATCTCCCCAATGGGAGCCGACAGGGGTTATTATAAATCTCCTTTAAGTGGGGTACACACTATAAGAAAATCAGGCGAACGTTCGTCCAATTTATTTATATATATTTTTTTTCTCAATGTTTCCTAGCAAATCTGAACTAATGACAGAAAATACATTTTTTTTTTTGTCTTTTTTGATGTTTCTGATCATGCGCAGTCTTTCTTTTTCTGATTTTATATATATATATATTCTATTAGTTTTTATTAATAATATTATTAAAAACGATCTCTCTCTCTCTCTCTCTATATATATATATATATATATATATATATATATATATATATATATATATATATATATATATATATATATATATATATATATAATTTTTTTTTTTATTATAATATCAGAAAAAGAAAGGCTGCGCATGATCAATAATAAATAAATATATATAAAATTATTGATCATGCGCAGCCTTTCTTTTTCTGATATTATAATAAAAAAATATAGAGATTTTATATATATCGTTTTTATTATTAATAATAATAATATTAAAAACTATATATATATATATATATATATATATATATATATATATATATATATATATTCTCTAATTCTATTTTTTTTTTTTTTTTTTTCTTGTATGAAAATGTTCCACGTTTAACATAAATCGTTCGTTCTGTTCCCATAGAGAGAGATTTTGGTAGTTGTCCCTTTTAATGATTTTCGTTCGAAATCTGCTGTCAAAAGTTGTGTACGCACTACACAAAAAATGTTCATGAAATTGTTTTAGGCCCCTTTCACACTTGTGCGACTTGTCCTGTCGTCTTGGGTCTGCAAAGTTGCATTACAAGTCATACCCCATGTTTTCCAATGAGTACGGTTCATATTTGTGCGACTTCAAAGTAGTCCCTGCATTACTTTGGTCTGACTTTGATGGGAATTGCGGTCCATAGACCTCCAAATTACACAGGCATTCCCTGAAATCGCAGCAGTGTGAAAGGGGCCTTATGCTGGCCATACACTATATGAAAATGTAGCCAGTTCATTCATTTTTCGGCCAGTTAATGGGCACAAATCTGTAATCGGTTGGGGCATTTTTGAGCCATAAAAAAGGACAGATTTGGAAATTTCCTGCCCAACTAACGATAAATTGAAAGATTAATGTGTTTCCCGTCCAAACTGTTTTCACTAGGTAGATGTAAAAAACAATCTTAACATAAAACTGATAAATTGTTCAGTGGACATAAATTAATCGGTCATTAAATGATGGCACGATCGGTTGCTCTCACGGCCGACGGTCCGTTTTTCGAAAATGGCGCTTTTTTTTTTTTTTTTTTTTTTTTTTTTTTAATATAGTGTATGGCCAGCATGACTGTTTTTCTGCCCCTTTGTTACGTTGTCACTTCTGATTGTTTGGAATGTGCAGTGCATGTTGGTTTTGGAGGAGTTCAGTGCAGAGATGGGCTTTGCAACCAATCAGTCAGTATCCAAAGCAGAGAAAGTTGGTTGCTAAGGGTTACTGCTCTTCCATGTGAACTCCTGCTTTATGAAATTAAGGCATATAGCAAGAGTCTTCAAACTACGGCCCTCCAGTTGTTCAGGAACTACAATTCCCATCATGCCTAGTCATGTCTGTGAATGTCAGTGTGTTACAATGCCTTATGGGATGTATAGTTCTACAACAGCTGGAGGGCTGTAGTTTGAGGATCCCTGGCATATAGTGTGGAGGTAAACATACTAGTGTTGCCGGTGGCAACAAATCAGGAGTGAGCTTTCTTTTTTGTTTATAAGGACAGCTGGCTTATGATTGGTTGCTATTAGATTCACCACTTTTTTTTTTTTTGTAGTGTTTGGAAGTCAGACACTTGTGGTTGCTCATAGCAACCATGTAGCATGATCTCTAGATGTACTGCATTGTTAAACTTACACCGATCATCCATAACGTTAGGATCACTAACACATTAAGTGCCGGTTCACACAAGGGCAACCCCGACGTACAGGGCGACTTTGCAAGGCAACTTCACTTGGAGCAACTTGCAACGCGACTTAAAGTTGCCTCCGCCTAGGTTCACACTGCTGCGAATTAAAAATCGCGGTAAAATGTGCGATTTCGCGGCCGCGATTTGCCGCGATTTCGGTCGCAATTTAATGTAAATCGCGGCCCGAAATCGCAAAAAGTAGTACAGGAACTACTTTTTGAAATCGCAGATGCGGCGTCGCACTGATTAGGACAGTGCCATTGCCGCCGATTTGAGATGCGATTTGACATGTCAAATCGCATCTCAAATCGTACCCAGTGTGAACCAGGGCTCCAGGACAGGCGACTTTGGCTGTGGCCAATCACAGAATAATCAGCTCTGTGGGAGGGAGGGGTTTGCCTGAGTAATCGATTTTCTCTTCCTGTAAAGTTGCTTCAGTTAAGTCAGAGATCCGACTTGGAGGCGACTTCCATTGAAATCAATGGGTACAAGTCGCCTTGAAGTAATACAGGAACCTTTTCTGAAGTCAGAGCGACTTCAGTAGTGTGTATTAACCACTTAAGGACCGCCTCCTGCACATATACGTCTGCAGAATGGCACGGCTGGGCACAGGCACGTACAGGTACGTCCTCTTTAAGTGCCCAGCCGTGGGTCGCGGGCGCGAGCCCGCGACCCGGTCTGAAGCTCCGTGACCGCAGGACCCGCGGACCCGATCGCCGCTGGAGTCCCGCGATCGCTCCCCGGAGCTGAAGAACGGGGAGAGCTGTGTGTAAACATGGCTTCCCCGTTCTTCACTGTGGCGCCATCATCGATCGTGTGATCCCTTTTATAGGGAAACCCAATCAATGATGTCACACCTACAGCCACACCCCCTACAGTTAGAAACACAAATGAGGTCACACTTAACCCCTTCAGCACCCCCTTGTGGTTAACTCCCAAACTGCAATTTGCATTTTCACAGTAAACAATGCATTTTTAATGCATTTTTTGCTGTGAAAATGACAATGTACCCAAAAATGTGTCTAAATTGTCCGAAGTGTACGCCATAATGTCACAGTCACGAAAAAAATCGCAGATCGCCGCCATTAGTAGTAAAATAAAAAAATAATAATTAATAAAAATGCAATAAAACTATCCCCTATTTTGTAAACGCTATAAATTTTGCACAAACCAATCGATAAACGCTTATTGCGATTTTTTTTTTTTTTTTTTTTTTTTTTTTGTTTATCAAAAATAGGTAAAATACGTATCGGCCTAAACTGAGGGAAAAAAATGTTTTTATATATTTTTGGGGGATATTTATTATAGCAAAAATTAAAAAAATGTTTTTTTTTCAAAATTGTCGCTATAATTTTGTTTATAGCGCAAAAAATAAAAACCGCAGAGGTGATCAAATACCACCAAAAGAAAGATCTTTTTGTGGGGAAAAAAAGGACGCCAATTTTGTTTGGGAGCCACGTCGCACGACCGCGCAATTGTCAGTTAAAGCGACGCAGTGCCGAATCACAAAAACTGGCCAGGTCCTTTAGCTGCCTAAAGGTCCGGGTCTTGTTAAGACGGCTCTCATTCACTTCAATTGAATTTCTCATGTCGCATAACTTGTGGCGACACAAGTCGGATCCCAAGTCGCGGTAGTGTGAACCAGGACTAAGTGAATAGGTTGTTTATGGTGTTACAATGGCATCTATAAGTTGGTGGGATATATTAGGCAGCAAGTAAATCTTGTCCCTGAAATTGATGTGTTGAAACTAGAAATGGGCTTTGCGTTTTTTTTGTCTATGGGGCTTTGTAGCCGCAGACCGGTCAGGGTGCCCATGCTTACCCATATCTACAGTCAAAAGCTCCTACAATGGGCACATGAGCGTCAGAACTGGACCATGGATCAATAGAAGAAGGTGGCCTAGTCTGATGAATTGGGTTTTCTCGGACGGCCGGGTACACCTGCCTCGCTTACCTGTCAGAGATGGCACCAGGATACAGTATGGGAAGAAGACAAGCCAATGGGGGCAGTGTGATGCTTTGGACAATGTTCTGCTGGAAAACCCTGGGCCCTGGGTGCTGCCATTCATGTGGATGTTACTTTGACACGTACCACCAAGAACACCACTTCGTGGAAATGGAATTCCTTGATGGCCTCTTTCAGCGGGATAATGTGCCCTGCCACACTGCAAAAATGGTTCAAGAATGGTTTGAGGAACACCGTAATGAGTTTTAAATTGTTGTGGCTTAAAATGCTTCTTTTAAGTAGGTACACTTACAATAAAGCATCAAAAGATATCCTTAGGCTGTTCATTGAGCCAGACAAGTGACTTTCGTTGTGTGCCTGGCTGCCATTACGCTATCTTGGAAACAGAACCTTGGACAGACCAGCAGGCCTTTTTGGGAGTTATGCCTTGTACACACGGTCGGAATTTCCGTCGGGATAAACTCCGCCGGAATTCCGTTCACGATGTCTTGCATACACACTGTCACTTCAAATTCCGACCGTCAAGAACGCGGTGACGGTCGGGATAAACTCCGCCGGAATTCCGTTCACGCTGTCTTGCATACACACTGTCGCACCAAATTCCGACTGTCAAGAACGCGGTGACTTGCAACACTACGACGAGCCAAGAAAAATGAAGTTCAATGCTTTCGAGCATGCGTCGACTTTTGAGCATGTGTGGTTTTATCCGTCTCGGAGTGCCATACAGACGAACAGAATTTCCATCGGGGAAAAAAGAGAACATGTTTCTAAGTCCGTCGGAATTTCCGAAGGGAAAAACTCAGATGGGGTACACACACGGTCAGAATAAAAATTCCGTCTGACTTTTTTCATCGGAAATTCCGATTGTGTGTGCGCGGCATCAGTGCTACTTGTGTGTAGGACAGCACCATCACATACCCGAGTAGGCACAGCCATGGGCGTCCGCTGAAATTTTTTCAGGAGGGGGCGCTTCCGCAGATACACATTTAACCCTTCTTCAAACGCTAGCAGGGGTAAAAGTGCCCCGCTAGCGGCCGAATAGCGCAGCTAAAATGATGGTAAAGCGGCACTTTTTAGCAATGCTTTACCAATAACGTGGCCAGTTGGCAGTGTGAAATAGCTTTTGAAATAATTCAGCTTCACTCCATGCCCATATAAATATAGTCTAGAGAATGCACAGACCCCTCCATTCAGCACAGACCCTCCATTCAGCACATATGGACCCCTCCATTCAGCACAAACCCCCATTCAGCACAAACCCCCCCTTCAGCACAGACGGACTTCCCCTCCCCCATCCCATTCAGTACCTCAGATCAACCATCAGCACGGCTGGGTCACAGCAGGTTCCCTCCCCCTGTGTACACTCGCTGTGTTTGTGTGACATCCAGCCCGGGACCGCTCAGACAGCCCATTGCCGCGAGACTCTTCAACACCTTCTCGATTTTTCCAGGGGGGGTCAATTGCCCCCCCTTGCCCTATGGAGCGAACACCCATGGGCACAGCAAAGCTACTCATGTCAATGAGCTGCCAGGGTGGAGAAGATACGCCAGGAATTACACCGAACGGGCTCGGCCACATTGTGCAAGAGCCCATAATTCTCATTTCAATGTGACATTAGCAAAACAAGAGTATAGGATGTTTGTTTCCTGAATGTCTAAACATTAAAACGTGCTTATTAAAAAGGGAGTAGTCAGTCAGCCAAGGATCTAATTAATTAAAATCATTTATAGCACTTTGCAGTCCTCAGACACCTTCATCACCCCACCCATTCCTGAAATACAGAGGAGGCCATTGCTGAACTCCTTCAGAAAATACAAGTTACCTGGCTGTCCCTGGCTATATATATATATATTGGTACTGTGTGGCCCCATAATCTCTTATTGCCCTGGGGCACCATGAGTTATTAGTCCCCCCCCTGCATACTGCCTTAATTTTTATTTTTGTTTTTTTATTGATGGTAAACTTTTCTAAGAGCCGGTTCACACAGGGGCGACTCAACCGCCTGACAAGTCGCATCCCGTTCTGTGCAATGGAACCGTTCCAATAGGAGCGACTCAAGTCGCTCCGACTTAGAAAAAGGTTCTTGTACTACTTTGGGGGCGTCTTCAGGGCGACTTCCATTGACTTCAATACAGAAGTCATTTTGCAAGTTGCCTCTGAAGTCGTCTGCAGATCGCCTTACCGAGTCGCGCGGCAAGTCGTGCCGCTCCTGTATGAGCCGACACTAATAGATTTGTTTATCATACGCTTTGTTTAAATTGCCCAGGCGTGACAGATTAATTTTGCTGGCTTCAGTTCCATGTGCATGGTAATCATCCAATCCAATCATCCATCACCCAGTCTCAATCCAGCAAAATGAATCAGGTGGGTAGGTGTGAATTGGCCTACATTAAAGTCCACCTCCTGTGTGTTTGAACAGCCATTTGTCACAAGTTGGTGAAGGTGGCTGTGGTCTGATGCCACGTCCATCACTGGTAGTACACTGGCTAGGGAGATGTATGCTTAGGGCAGTGAAAGGTTCCTGAGGAGTAGGGACAGAATAGGGATGGTTCAGGGTGCTCTTGACTACTACTTGGAGTCTGACGAAGGACCCTGTTGCCTAGCCCAAGGTTTCTCAACTCAAGTCCTCAAGTACCCCCAACGGGCCATGTTTTGGGAACTTTCCTTAGATAAAATATCTCCTTAATAAAACCATGTCATTGATTTAAAGCAGCTGTGCAAAGTAAAACCTGAAAACATGGCCTGTTGGGGGTACTTGAGGAATGAGGTTGAGGACCACTGGCCTAGCCTACATTTAGATTGGCGTATCCTTGTGCCCTAAAACATTAGCGCAGGACCCCGTCTAGAAACCTTACTGTCTAAGCCAGTTTTTTTCTCAACTCCAGTCCTTAAGGCAACCCAAGAGGTCATGTTTTCAGGATTTCTCTCCGATGAAATGGCTAAAGTAGGATCAAAGTGGTGCAGGGAGCATTTTCAAAGTCGGACGGACTTGTGTCGGACCAGTTAGGACGGCTCTCATAGGGAAACCTTGATTTTCACACGTCATGCGACATGAGCTCCCAAAGTCGGAGCATTTGTCGTACCAGTGTGAACCAGGCCTTACTGTCTATAAGTTGAAGAAGCTGTCTTGCCCGGGCCCTTTACATTTTGGCCCATCTCCAGGAATTAGAAAAAAAATCTACCCATGCAGTTTTTTTTTTGTTTTTTTTTTTTGAGCCTTGCATAGTATGCAATCCCTTATAGGCTATTGGCAGTTTCCCAGACTTTCCCTATAAGAAGTGATGTAGGGGAATGATATTGTAGCTTGGCATAAGCTGGTGCTTTAAGAGCATGTATTTGGTTTCTGCCCAGAGAGTATTTGGTACAATGCGGTGGTCTGCAATGTTCCCAGCTAGTTAGATGTTAAAGTTGGGCAGCAGTAAACTAGACCCTGGGGTGTGGGACCTAAAGACTGTCAAGAGCTTAGGGGTTTTGTAGGCAATCTAATGAGGGGGTGCTATTTTTCCATATCAGTTTCCCATAGATAGCACTGAATCTCTTGAAATACTTGTCAGGAATTCAACAGGGCGAAATATATAGCAGTTGGGGCATCCAAAGAACTGCTCTAATATATGGGAGAGAGTTGAGGGTCAGCGGTGTGGGTAGTAGGTCCAGTGGCAGTAGCATGGATTTTTCGCAGTTGATATATAGACCAGGGACTTTGTCAAACTTGTTGACATGGGAGATTTAACCTGTCATTTCCAACATGTTATAACCGGTGTAATGCTCGTAAACTGTCAACAAGCATTTAAATATCTCAATAGCAGATTTATATGAGACTTGTATGTCAGCATCGCCCTAGCCTTGGAGGGGAGCAAATGGCACACCCTACGACTTCTACATGCCTTGCACATATTTTTAGTTGGGAGAATTGGCCTTGCTCAGTATTGACCTCCAAACAATGGGGGGACCTTTTTTCCCACTCTGCCCAACCTCAAACCATCCTATTTATCTGTCACACACTCTGAAGCACTCCCTGCCCATCAAAATGGGAAATCTGTTGGGAAGTACATTTTATAAGGTGCATTAGTGCTCTGCCGACTTTTGGATTGGAGGCTGCAGTCCAGAACAAGTTTGGCATCTGTGAGTAGACCTCTTTATGGTTTTATCTTAATTTTTAATCTGTTGGACAATGCACTTGGCCAGAGCATCCTCCTTTCTTCCCCTTTTATTTTTTAGCACGGTCAGGACAACCCCTAGAGGGCAGCAAGGCATCTCAGGAATTATCCACTGTTTTTTATCAAACATTACGGACACTCTAGGATCAGTCCACTCATGCGCAGGAGCATGTTGTTGCATGAGTCTCAAGGGTCAGTTTGCTGTGCTTCAGACTTTAGTGGGGCCGGACCATGGTCAGTGGGAGTAGAAGATGCCCTGGCGTTAGCGGGAGAAAACCATGTCCCATCTTTGGTATTCTTGGGATTACTGGTGCCCAGGGCTCAAGTCCTGCGGGAACGCGTGGGAACGGAGTTCCTGCACTTTTTTCACAGCAGGAACGCAGTTCCCTTTGCAGGACTAGAGCAGCCGAGCCAATCCTTCACTAAGCGGCGATGCCCAGCTCGAGTCACTGTCAGGGGCAGGTGAACCTTAGTAATCCTTTATTTTACTGGCCGCTTCCTGTATATGGATTCATCGGTTAGTGTGTGGGTATTCCATCACTTCCTCGATGTCTCCTGGGAGCTTTTGTCATTGTTCCCAGGAGACTTTGCGGAGGTCTGCTGCGAGCTATCGCGGGATTTAGAAAGAACTTGCTTAAAAAAAAAAAACATGCGGTTTAGTAATTATGCATATGAGGGTATAATTTTTTATTTATTTTTTGGTGCGGGAGTGGATCACGGGTGGGAGTTCCCACACTTTTTTCCCTAGGACTTGACCCCTGCTGGTGCCCCATCAGTGCTGTCCGGGGGAGGAATAGTTCCCCAGCATTGGCGTCTATGGGAGGAACAGTTTCCCATCATTGGAGTCAGTGGGAGGCATAGTGCCCCATTGTTGTCAGTCCAGAAATGATTGCCCTAATGTTGGTGTCAGTGGGAGGAACAGTGCCCCAAGGGATGGACAAAGGCAAGCAACGGGCTGTAGTTTGGAGACCCCTGCTCTAGGTTGACAGTAGAAAAATCATGGCTACACCTTATCACAGGCTTCCTCTAGAGAACTCTCGAAGTGCAAGGCAAAGCATGTCTCGGCCCAAGTCTTTTAGATTACAGAATGCACTGGGCAGAGTGGTCAAACTCGGTTGCCAATTTCACTACCCATGTATTCAGACTGGTGTAACAGGAAATTAGGAGTAAAGAGTTTGAAAATGGAAGTTGCAATGTCTGTCTGGCTTGGTATCCAAAAGTGCGCCTCTAGTGCAATCATTGATAAACTGCAGGCAAACTTTTAAATACATAATTATGTACATATAAGGGAGCTATTATACCTGCCAAAGGATCTATATTTCTGTCAATCTAGTTCTGAGATTAGCACAGCCCTGTCACAAATCGAGACCCTGTCTGGCAGGGCAGGAGGCCTGATTTTTTTTTTTTTTTTTACTTTTTTTTTTTTTTTTTCGAGGTAGCATTTACAGGTGCCTGGATAACAAAAGCTGTATACTGATTTGCTCATTCCTCTTTGCTCTCCTCCTGTCGGCATTTGCCCTGTTGGCACATGTTTACTACAGAACAACTGATTGGCTCATTCCAGACTGAACTTTGCTGTGCAGTGGGATTGGAAAGAGACTAAGACAAATTCAGCCACTCACATGGCTTGCCTCGAAAAATTACATTTTAATGATGTGATAATGAATACACAGCTGTATTAATTTTGACTTCTATATCTGCGTAAAATTCTGCTTTAAAGATAACCCTATGCATTCTACTATCTCTTTGCAGAAGAAGATGCTGACTTCATCCAGTGGGATTCCCATTGCAGACCAGCTGAGCTCACTGACCGTGGGACCCAGAGGGCCGGTTCTTTTGCAGGATTTGGTCTTATTGGAGGAAACGGCTCATTTTGTCAGGGAACGAATCCCGGAGAGGGCGGTGCATGCCCGTGGAGCTGGTGAGAACTCAAACTTCTGGCCTCACGGCTTCCAATCAGATTCTCATTTTTAAGGCCCGTGTCAATAGGCTTGTGTTCGCATCAAAACTGTTTTCCTCAATAATAATAATGCTTACATTTATATAGCGCCAATTACAGTGGTGCCGCTGTGTCTAAGCGCTGATAATGGTTGTCATTATTACCCAACTCAATGGTAATACAAGTTTTTATAGGATGCAAAACAGGAGTAACTAGAAATCTTAGGGCTTCGGTGCAAGAAATCATGAGGGGTATATCGACCCCCGGCTGGGGCCCATTGCACTGATCCCAGGCCCTTTCCTCCTGTCATTGGGCTCTTTATTACAGTACTGCAGCGTGACCCTTCCCTACAGTGCTGGAATGTCAGGGCCTGGTCGCATTTGAGATCTTTGTGACCCTGGTAGCTCCACCACTGGTGTCAGTAGTTTTTTATTTTTGTATTCTTTACTTTTCATTTTAAAACATATATATATATATATATATATATATATATATATATATATATATATATATATATATATATATATATTGTAACCTTGCGGGAACAGACTCCAACAGTAGGTGCGTTTTTAAGGGCTTGGTGGCTTTTATTTAAAAAACATCAAAAGTTCACATATACATTTGCAGCCCTCGCAGGGGTTCCATCACTACTGCATTGTACAAACTCAAAAGCTTAGCCTCCTGGCTTTCAATCTTGGCATCCGACGGCTTCAGGCCTCTAGCCTAAGCCTAAGTTCTGTTCCTCAGAACACACAGCGTTTCCCAGAGATAAGCTCAACCATTGCTTTTCTCCTAGTCAGCGACTTGCTGCTCAAACATAAAGCGGCATCTGCAACCTGCAGATCTGCACACACTAGCTGCAATCCATGCAGCCTCTCTCTGACTCCTTTCAGACTCCCAGGGACCAGACTTCCCGTCTGTGGGTGGGGCTCTGAGCCACAGCTAGGCCTGCACTAAATAGCTGACCACACAGCTGTGTAATTTAGGCGTCTGTCTCTCAAAAATATGGCAAACCAGCCATCCGTCAGGCAAGACAGACCCAAACTATATATATATATATATATATATATATATATATATATATATATATATATATATATATATATATTTGTTGCATATCAGTGCCTCGAAAATCCCAAACATCTCCCCCTCCTCCTTTTTGATCTATGGTCAATTAACCAGGCCCCAAGCAGCCTTTGTTTGAGTTTATTGATCAGGTCTTACCAATTATATATATATATATATATATATAACCTAACCCTGCTGTATTTATACTAAGATTAAATTACACACAGGTGGACACTAATTAAAGGGGGTTGTAAAAGTTTTTTCACCTTAATGCATTTCCCCGACGGGTAAAACCGATCGTGTGTACGCGGCATAAGGGGGGATATGATTAACATGTGTAATTGCATAACTGGTCCATATAGTGAACTTAGTGTTGAGTTATTAACTCTCAGGCCATTCAAAGGACAAGGGGGCACTTATTATGTTGGGAGGAGGAGAGGAGGTTTACCCTGTGCATACAGAAAGGCTTCTTCACAATTCGAGCTGTGAAAATATGAAATAGGCTTCCTCAAGAACTAGTTCTGGCCAGCTCATTTGATTGTTGAAAAAAGAAATAAAAAATCTAGGTGCATTCCTAAATGCATACAATATAACTGGATATTAACCTAAATATAGATATTGTTGATCCAATTATCTTCTGAAGGATCTGGAAGGAGTATTTGTCTTCCTAGGTGGAGCAAATGGGACCTTGGTGTGTTTTATTTCTTTTTATGTTTTTTTTTTTTTGGTCTTCTGGATCAACTGTGGGTATAGGGTTATTTTTTCTATTTGTTGAACTAGATCAGGGGGTCTCCAAACTGCGGCCCTGGGGCCGGATGTGGCCCTTTGCTTGCCTTAATGTGGCCCTTGGGGCATTATTCCATCCAATTTAAATGGGGCATAATTCTTGTTGCTGACACCAATGGGGCACTATTCCTCCAACTGACATCATCAATTCTTTCCATTAACACCAATAATGGGGCACTAGTCCTCCCACTGTCACCAAAGATGGTATTATTTCCTCCCACTGGACATTTTTTACTCCCAATGGCCCTAGTCTGGCCCCCCTAAAGTCTGAAGGACCGTAAACTGGCCCTTTGTTTAGAAAGTTTGGAGACCCCTGAACTAGATAGACTGTTTGTTTTTTTGTATTTTTGTCCCCCCCCCCCAGGGCTTAGTCACTGATATTTCTACAGCTAAACCTAAAATGTATCAGGAAAGAGAGCGTGAACAATAAAACATATTAAACACTTACAGGGTGGGGTGTGAACTTATTGAAACAATACTGTACTAGGGAAGAGAGTTGACTAACTCTATAGGGAAGCGGCTACAATGCAAATTACAAGAAGAAAAGCCCGGTGTGTCATGCAGTAGACGGCATGCCAATAGTATTCGGTAAATTGGAATGATGACAGACTAGAAGTTGGTAAATAATAGTTAGTAAAAATATTTTAATTATGGTTTCTCAGACTTCCTAATCGCTTATTGATTCTCCTGATGGCATAATCGTACCTTGTCATTCAATAATGATATGCTTTATTATATTTATAATGCACACGTACACTATATTGACAAAAGTATTCGGCCATCTTTCCAGAACATTTGGTGGAGGGGGGATTATGGTGTGGGGTTGTTTTTCAGGGGTTGGGCTTGGTTCCAGCGAAGGGAACTATTAAGGCGTCAACATATTAAGACATTTTGGACAATTTCATGCTCCCAACTTTGTGGGATCAGTTAGGGGATGGCCAAACGTACCCATAGACACACTCCTAAACCTTGTGGACGGCCTTCCCAGAGGAGTTAAAGGTATAGCTGCAGAGGGTGGGCCAACTCAATATTGAACCCTACAGACTAATACTGGGATGCCATTAAAGTTCATGTAAATGTAAAGGCAGGTGTCCCTGCAACAAATACATAAGCAAGCACATGGTATAGCAGAGTTTTAGCCACGCCCCCTCAGTTCTTGCCCCTGAGGAGATTGAATACACATCCCTACAACCGATATAGTAGTTCACACACTCTCTATAGCCAGTTTTAGCCACTCGCATCAGTCTCCACCCCTGAAGAACTTGGAATGCATATCCCTACAACAGTTATTCGAGTACACAAGTTCTATAGCAAGTTTTAGCCACTTGCATCAGTGTCTGCCCCTGAGGAACTTACCATGTATATCCATGAGGCATACTCAGTGTATAGCCCTTTTTTATTTAGAAGCTTTTCTTAAAGGGGATACTATGAGTTTGAGTCAACTTTATATTTTTTTATTTTTTAAGTTTATCAATAATCATGGGGGTGGATTCAGGTAGGGGCGCGCACTCTTACGGAGGCGCAGCGTACCGTTTTAACGCTGTGCCTCCGTAAATTATCTACGCTACGCTTCATTCACGAAGCAGTAGCTCCGTAATTTGCGTGTGCGCTCCCTAAAACTGCCCGGCGTAAGGGTTTGTAATTTAAATGATCCCGTAGGGGGCTTGGATCATTTAAATTAGGCGCGTTCCCACGCCAAATGTAGCGCGCATGCTCCGTCGGGAAACTTTCCCGACGTGCATTGCGGCAAATGACGTTGCAAGGACGTCATTTGCTTCAACGTGAACGGCGTCCAGCGCCATTCACGATTCACTTGCGCAAACGACGTAATTTTCAAACATCGCAACGCGGGAACGACGGGTATACTTGGCATTGGCTGCCCCTGCTAATAGCAGGAGCAGCCTTACGCGGAACCCGACGAACGCAAACTACGTAAAATGCGTACGGCGGGCGCGCATAGGGTTGTGAATCGGCGTGAGTATGCAATTTGCATACTCTACGCTGACAACTACGGGAACGCCACCTAGCGGCCATCGTAAGAATGCAGCCTACGATACGACGGCATAAGAGCCTTATGCCAGTCATATCTTAGGCTGCAGTCGGCGTATCGACCTTTCTGAATCAGGAGCAGTCGATACGCCGGCGCAACTAAGCAATTGCGCTGCGTATCTATGGATACGTAGACGCAATTGCTTACTGAATCTACACCATGGATTATAATTTTTATGGGCACTCGCCTTTCAAAATTTCCTTAGTGCAAAGTCATTTAAATGTTTTGAATAGCCATGATCCAGCTTAACCCCTTTTCTTTTCATGATGAATTCCCAGCATATATTTTTTTTGTTTAAGTTTTTCCTGTAGAAAGAAATAGCTTTTATCACTCCCTTTTGGCATTCTCACAAGGCTTCTAAAATTGTTGCAGGGGCAGCTACTGTGAGCTCCATTCCTAGTGATGCAGCTCCGCACCCAGAGCTACATCTCCCAAGAGCCAATTTCTCACACGGTGTAAGGGAAGTCTCTTGGGAGTTAAGGCAGCAGCACTATTTTGCCAGGAATAAAATATCAATGTACTTATGTGGAGAGAGAGAGGGGTGGGGATAGGTGAAGTTATGTAGTCCAGCAGACAGAGTTGACAACATTGAAATTTTACAGCAGCAGGGACAACGTGTTGTCGGTCCAAATGGGAAATTACGAGCGAACTGTATTTCTGTCAGATCAACAGGTAAACATAAAAAAATATATATAATTGTTTTTTTCCCTTTTCCATCTAGGAGCATTTGGTTTTTTTGAAGTGACTCATGATATTACCAACTACTGCAAAGCCAGTGTGTTTGAGTACATCGGGAAAAAGACGCCAATTGCTGTGCGGTTCTCTACTACAAGTAAGTTATTTATGGACCATAAAACTAAAATTATATTTGCTATGCACAAAAAGTATGTTATCTCCCACAAAGTTGTAAGAGTTGACAATTTACAGTAAGTATGTCATCTAGTTGACTGGGGATATCCATTGTTCTTGTCTCAGTGATGGTACATACATGGACAAAGGCCAAATGCACACAATGGAAGAAACCCGGCCAAAGATTTCCTATATTTACATATTCCCTAGCTAGATTCACACTTTTCTCAGTTTAGTACAGTGGTTCTCAACCTGGGGGTCGGGACCCCCTCGGGGGTCGAATGGCGATTTGCCAGGGGTCACCGAATCCTGGGCTGTTCCTGAAGCCCACACCACTCTCCTAGTCTTTTTGCGACCGAGATAGAAACACAGTGAGTAACCCTGATTATGTGATGCATGTTCTTTTAGTGTCCTTCCGATCCTAACGTATACTTGCACACAGGCCTGGAAATATGTTATTTCTTGACTATGTTCATCCGATATGGTTTAAAAAAAAGCTTGAAACTTAAAGTGGTTGTATAGGCGTTTTTTTACTTTTACCTACGGGTAAGCCTATAATAAGGCCTATAATAAGGCTTACCTGTAGGTATAAAGAATATCTCCTAAACCTGTACGGTTTAGGAGATATTCCCCTCGCAATGCGCCGCTGATTGCAGCGGCGCAGGGGGGATCCTCGGCTAAAGGGCCGGCAGCCGCCGCCCATTGCCGGAATGAGGTCTCCCGCGCGCATTCGCGGGAGTGACGACATCGCCGCTCCAGCCAATCACAGCGCTGGAGCGGCGATACCCGGAAGACACGCCGGAGCAAGATGACATCTCACTCGGCGTGGACCAGGTAAGTTCCCTACACCTCGTTTTAAGGTAAGAATTTCATAATGAGCTAGTATGCGGTGCATACTAGCTCATTATGGCTTTTACTTTTCAGGTGTAAAAAAAACAAATGCGGGTTTACAACCGCTTTAAAACAGATTCAACATTTTATGTATCAGTACCTTTCTCTACAGCCTCACCTGCACAGATGAATAAATAGGAAGCGCTCTGAGTCTTTCTGCTCATTCACAAACTGAAGCATGGTAAACGGTTAAAGCGGTTGTATACCCGCAGCAGTTTTCTTTTTTACCTACCTGAAAGGCATAATGAGCTAGTATGCACATATACTAGCTCATTATGAAATACTTGCCTTGGAACTAGGCGTGGGGAAATTCAAGGGAGATGTTATTTTCGGTGTGTCTTCTCGGTATCGCCGCTCCAGCGCTGTGATTGGCTGGAGCAGCGATGGCGTCATTCCGGCGCATGCTCGCGGGAGACTTCTTTCCAGCAAGGTCCGGCGGCTGCCGGGCCTTTAGCCGAGGATCCCCGCTGCGCATGCCCCGCTGCAGTCAGTGGCACATTGCTAGGGGATTTAGGAGATATTATAGGCTTACCTGTAGGTAAAAGTGGTAGTACAGAGTTTACTACCACTTTAACTAGGCTTCAGTGATGAATGGACACGTGGTTGATTGGTACCAATCGCTCACTGTGTTTTTTCAGTAAAGAAAAGGGGCCAGTAAATGACATATTTCCTGGCCCCTTTCCCTGCTTTCCATCCTGAAACATCCCCATGTATGCCTGCAGCAGCTCCCGGAAGGAGAGGAGGGAATCTGGAAGGAGAAAGGAGCACAAGTGGGGGGGAAGAAGATGGAAGGGGTGCATGTGCTAGATTCAATGCTCCAGTGTAGAGGGAGAGGAGGAGAAGCTGGCAGAGCTGAAGGGGGAGGCAGAAGAATATCTGTGTCTGCAATAAGACAGTACAGCCAGCCCTTTGAACTGATGGGTCCTGGGCCCAGTACAGGAGGGCTGGCTTATCAGCGGCCCTGACTGTGTGCTTTCTGACCTAGATCGCCACTAGAGGGACAACCTACAAACTCTGGCCCGGATTCAGGTAGATTTGCCCCTTATTTACGGAGGCGCAGGGCAGCGTTTTTGCCCTGCGCCCCCGCAAATTTACTGCGCTACCCGCGATTCACGGAGCAGTAGCTCCGTAAATTGCGTGTGCGCTGTGTAAACTTTCCCTGCGTAAGGGCGCCTAATGTAAATGATCCCGTAGGGGGCGGGAATCATTTAAAGTAGGCGCGCTCCCGCGCCGAGCATAGAGCGCATGCTCCGTCGGGAAACTTTCCCGACGTGCATTGCGGCAAATGACGTCGCAAGGACGTCATTTGCTTCAAAGTGAACGTGAATGGCGTCCAGCGCCATTCACGAATCACTTACGCAGATTACGTAAAATTCGAACGTCGCGACGCGGGAACGACGGGTATACTTTAGCATTGGCTGCCCCTGCTATTAGAAGGGGCAGCCTTACGCTAAACACGCCGTACGGAAACGACGTAAATTGCGTACGCAGGGCTCGCGCAACATTGTGAATCGGTGTTAGTATGCAATTTGCATACTATACGCTGACCACAATGGGAGCGCCCCCTAGCGGTCATCGCAAGAATGCAGCCTAGATATGCGTGGCATAAGAGCCTTATGCCACGCAGATTTTAGGTTGCAGTCAGCGTTACGATGTTCCTGAATCGGGAGCATTCGTAATGCCGGGGCAAGTAAGCAATTGCGCTGTGTAACCTATGGTTACACAGGCGCAATTGCTACTTGAATCTGGGCCTCTGTTTGTTTTACTTGATCCTGATAAAAAAAAGCACATTACCTGAAATCTGTAGCTGCGCCCCTAGAGGGAGACATTGTACCAAGATCCGGCCCCATTTCTTACCTGTTCCATCATGCAGTGAAGATCATGTTTGCTTTTGTTGGCTCTGGAATTGAACAGTTTATCGGCTGTGATTGGCCACATTGATTGACGGTTTTGGAAGTAAGTTCCACACTCGGGATAAAGTCCTAATCCCTGGAGAGATCAGTGATGGTGTAAAATATGAAGCCGAAGGCTTTCAGATACATTGATACGGATTAAAGAGCTCTAATAAATCATGTAAAGGAACATGAAACAGGGAATTGTTCTGCTACTCGCCTCTCTACACACGCCACTTGGTGCACCTGAAGATTGGAGGCACGAGATCTGGGTGGGGAATTAATCATTTTTATTTTTGGTAGTACACCATAATTCATAGATGTTGCCCATCTTTGCATTTTTGTGCTCTGCAATGGGAAGAAAGACGTTTAAGTCTCTTAAAACTTGTCTGTTAATAGCCGGGCCTCTGATAAGGCAGTACAGCCAGCCCTCCTGTACTGGGCCCGAGCCTCATCAGTTCAAAAGGGTGGGGGGGGGGGGGCCGTGCACCCGCTGAGCAGGAGGTGCAGCTGTACTGTCTTATTGCAGACACCGATCCTCTTCTTCCCCCTGCAGCGCTGCCAGCTTCTCCTCTTCTTTCTCCCTCTAGCTGCACTGCAGGGGGATTGGTTCTAGCAAATGCGCCCCTTTCATCTGCTGTCGGGGGGGCCCCCCTTGTATGTCCTTTTCCCCCGGCTTCCCTCCTCTCCTCTCTCACCGGGAACTGCTGTGGGCAGGCCTGGGTTTACTCCCTTTGCCACCCCAAGGCCGGGTCCTTCAATGCCGCCCCCCTGCCAAAAAAAAACCCTGAAAGTCCCCCAACCCGTGCCCATCATTGCCGCCCCACCGTGCCCATCATTTCAGCCTCACCATCACTGCCGCCTTACTGTGCCCTCATTACAGCCCCCCCACCATCAATACAGCCCCCCCCTCGCCATCATTGTTGCCCCCCCCTCGCCATCATTGTTGCCCCCCCTCGCCATCATTGTAGCCTTGCTGTGCCAAACAATGTAGCCTCACCAGTCAGTGTGTGCATTACGCACATCGGGCAAGTTAGGGTTGCATAGGGCAGGTTGGGGTGGTATAGGGCAAGTTAGGGTGGTGCAGGTTGGGGTGGTATAGTGCAAGTTAGGGTGGCATAGGGCAAGTTGGGATGGCATGGGAAAGGTTGGGGTGGTACAGGGCAAGTTAGGGTGGCATTGGGCAGGTTGGGGTGGTACAGGGCTGTTTGGGGTGGTACAGGGCAGGCTGGGGTGGCACAGGGTAGGCTGGGCATGTCGGCTAAAAAAAAAACAAAAAAACGGGATGGTGTCACCCCTCTAGCGGGTGTCACCCGGTGCAGACCGCACCCCCCTAGCAACGCCTCTGTTTACAACACCTATGCAAAGTTGTTGTAAATACGTCCCAACACATATGGGGTAATGCACCACGAATGTGTGATTCTGTCCTGATAGAGGGGACACCTTTAGACATTTCTTATATTTCTGTGACAATGTCGGATTTGAGAACCATTTTGTCTCCTTGCAGGTGGAGAGTCTGGCACTTCTGACTTTCCTCGTGAACCCCGTGGGTTTGCAGTGAAATTCTACACAGAACAAGGGAACTGGGACCTGGTTGGCAACAACAGCCCAGTTTTTTTCCTAAGAGACCCCATATTGGTGAGTACCCAGATGGCAAGGATAATATTGGCACAAATTTGTGGGAGCATTTCCAGAAGGAGAGATCATCAATACCAGACTACTAGGGTGGCCACATTTCCAAAGTGCCATTCGGGGACACCCCCCCTCTCTCACCTTCCCCCAAAAAAAAGATATGGGGGGGGGGGGAATGTAGTCTTGGGGTTGATGGGGAATTTGGCGGGTTATTTGTCAGGTGAATGTGCCACTTGCTACCAGATGCAGTGCCGCTTGCCATAGGGTGACCACGTGTCCTGGATTGCCGGGACAGTCCCGCATATTTTCAGGTCTGTCCCGGGTACCTTCATTCCAGGACAATACAGTGTCCCGGAATGAAACTGACATAGCCACCCCCACCGGGCCAATCTGATACCCCCAAAAAAGCCGCCACAGCACTGCTTTACTCACTGACAGTACTTGTCCTGGCCGGGAATGCCTGGAGGAGCACAATCCCCGCCCCCTGCATGTGATTGGAGAAATCACAATTCCCACCTCTTGTGTCCAATCACTGTGCTGTGATTCATTACAGCACAAGCTGATTTTTGGGAAGGAAGGGTGTCCCTAAATGGTAGTTTGGAAATGTGGTCACCCTAGCTTGCCACCCATAGCCTGACACCAGAAGCGGTGCTGCTGTCACTCCCTCTGCATGAGCCTCGTGCATTACAGGAAGGGAGTGGCGTCGCTATCTGAAGAGTGAAGATCACACCAGTCCCTGCTGCTTACTGCTGGGTGCCGGAGAAGGAGGTTCAGAGGTGGGTGGGGACAGCAGTGCTGCACTAGGCGTAGGCCTTGCTCCTGGTCTCGCTGTCTGAGAGTAAATTGTCACTGGTTGCAAGATGCCAGGCAGAACCGGCCCTAGCAACCAGTTCCGGAAATCTAGTCAGTAGGGGGTGGCTGTGTCCTCTATTTCATTCCGGGACATTGTATTGTCCCGGAATGAAGGTGCCCGGGACAGACATGTCAATTGCGGGACAGTCCCGGGCAATCCCGTACATGTGGGCACCCTACAGACCACATAGTTGTATCAGTACAGGCTTCCTTCATTATAAAAGGGATCGTATTTATTTCTGTACTGCAAATGAAGAGATTGATGTTTACCTTTCAGATCTAACTTTTTATTTTCTTCTTTTGTTTAGTTTCCGTCTCTTTCACGGGCCCAGAAGAGAAACCCACAGACGCATCTAAAAGACCCAAATGCACTGTGGGATTTTTTTAGCCTTCGCCCAGAAACCCTCCATGAGGTACTTGTCTTACCTGACAAAATATATATTGTAATTTACTTCTGGCCATTTGTGTGATCTAGGCACACCTACCAGACACCATTGGCTAGATTCAGATAGACTGGCTTAATTTTGAGGCGGCGTAGCGTATCGCATATACGCTACGCCGCCGTAAGTCAGAGAGGCAAGTGCTGTATTCACAAAGCACTTGCCTCCTAAGTTATGGCGGCGTAGCGTAAATGGGGCCGGCGTAAGCGCGCCTAATTCAAATGAGGATGAGGGGGGCGTGTTTTATGTAAATGTTGACCCAACGTGATTGACGTTTTTTACAAACGGCGCATGCGCCGTCCGTGGACATATCCCAGTGTGCATTGCTCCAAAGTACGCCGCAAGGACGTATAGGTTTCAACGTAAATTACGCCCAGCCCCATTCACAGACGACTTACGCAAACGACGTAAAAATTTCAAAATTTGACGCGGGAACGACGTCCATACTTAACATTGGCTAGGCCAGCTTTTTGTTCGACTAACTTTACGCCGGAAAAAGCCATACGTAAACGACGTAAAAAAAATGCGCCGGGCACACGTACGTATCTGAATCGGCGTATCTAGTCATTTACATATTCTATGCCGAACTCAACGGAAGCGCCACCTAGCGGCCAGCGTAAATATGCACCCTAAGATACGACGGCGTAGGAGACTTACGCCGCTCGTATCTTAGCCTAATTTAAGCGTATCTGGTTTCCAGAATACTCTTAAATTTACGACGGCGTAGATTCAGAGTTGCGACGGCGTATCTACTGATACGCCGGCGTAAACGTCTCTGAATCCAGCTACATATCTCGTTTGCTGACCTTACATTTTTCTAATGCTACGGTATAGTACAATGGCCAGCCAGCTCCAGCCTTCTGATTTCCATATTGTAATTCATAATGGAATCAATTGCTCAAAAGGAAGACTAATAATAATAATAATAATAATCACATTATTTCTAATAAACAGGAAATAATGTGATTATTATTATTAACTCATTAAAGACAATGGCCCGGATTCACAGACCGCGGCGCACATTTATGCCGCCGTAGCGTATCTCCTGTACGCTACGCCGACACAGCGCAGAGTGGCAAGCACTGAATTCACAAAGCCAGTGCTCCCAAAACTGCGCTGGGTTTCCTAGGCGGAAGTGGGCGTGAGCCATGCAAATGAGGCGTGACCCCATGCAAATGATGGGCCGAGCGCCAGACAGATACGTATAACGAACGGCGCATGCGCCGTCCCGTGGACGCATCCCAGTGCGCATTCTCAGAATCACGTCGGAACTACTCCCTAAGATACGTCGGATCACTGCCTACGGCGTGAACGTAACCTACGCTCAGCCATATTCCCGTCCTACATAAACTACGCCAGCTTGTGTTCCCTGGTGCAGCCCTTTGCATGGATGCTGCTGAGTTACACCTCCTTTATGGGGCATAACTTTACGACGTACGTATAACTTACGCGCACTTACGTTCGTGAATCGCCGTATCTCCCTCATTTGCATATTTGAATAGAGAATCAATGGGAGCGCCACATGCGTCCAGCGTAAATATGCCCCCACTCTACGCTGGCGTAGGCAAGTTACGTCGGTGGGATGAAGCCTGTTTTTAGGCGTATCTTAGTATGTGGGTCCGGCGCACAGATACGACGGCGCATATTTGCACTTGCGCGCCGTATCTGGAGATGCGTCGGCGCAAGTGCTTTGTGAATCCGGGCCAATGTGAACAATTTGCCCTCATTGTCCCCACGTTATTCTTACTTCAATGCAACAAGTACTCCAGAACTTCTGGATGTGAGAACCCAAAATTCTCGGAGTTGAAGTAATAAAGTGTCAGCGGGTCCATAGATCCATTCTTCTATCATGGAGGGTGTACGGCGCCATCACAATGCTAGATCTGCTTTAATGGTGAAGTACATTTCCATGTTAGGAGATGACTTTATGTAATATACTTTTCAATTTGTAGGTCACCATGATATTTACTGATCGCGGTACCCCTGATGGTTATCGACACATGAACGGATTTGGGATCCATGCCTTTAAAATGGTCAATGCACACGGAGGCCCTGTATACTGCAAGTTTGTCTACAATGTGAGTACCAAATGCATAAAAATGTTCTTTTCCTTTCTTTCCTTTCTTTCCTTTCTTTCCTTTCTTTCCTTTTTTTCTTTCCTTTTTTTCTTTCCTTTTTTCTTTCCTTTTTTTCTTTCCTTTTTTTCTTTCCTTTTTTCTTTCCTTTTTTCTTTCCTTTTTTCTTTCCTTTTTTCTTTCCTTTTTTCTTTCCTTTTTTCTTTCCTTTTTTTCTTTCCTTTTTTTTTTCCTTTTTTCTTTCCTTTTTTCTTTCTTTTTTTTTTTCCTTTTTTTTTTCTTTTTTTCTTTCCTTTTTTTTTTTTTTTTCCTTTCTTTTTTTCTTTTCTTTTTTTTTTTTCTTTCTTTCCAAGTTGGGGAGAATCTGAAATACAGACTACAGTTGTGTCCAATAGTTTGCATACCCTAGCAGAAATCGTGACATTTTGGCATTAATATTGAAAATATAACTGATCATGGCAAAAAAAACTCTGACGTCACACAAGTATGTGGCCCCACTGCACTGGGCTGTGTGCTGTGGGGGTCACATATTCGTGTTCCTCCCTTTGTGCTCCTAGCAGAGATGGAGGTCTCACTGTGAGCCCCGTACTAACGATCGAAACCTGGAACTTGAATAGCTGAATAGCGTCTAATTTGGTATCGCAGTGATCAGTTACTGTGAAGTCTGCCCCCATTTTTTCTGTCTGAATGGATGAGAAAGAGATACATTGTATCTTTCTCTGTCCTTGCAGAGAAGGGGGGGGGGGGGGGGGCAGTGTGTGTGTGTGTGTGTGTGTGTGTGTGTGTGGTAGACAAATGTAATAAATAATATAAAAAAAACCTTACTCAAAGTTTGATCTAGGTCTATGCCAGGGTTAGTGTTTGAGTCAAGATCAGGGTCAAAGGTCATGTCAGTATTTTTTAGACAGATTTTTTTTAAATTGGTATCAGTGTGTTTTTAGCTAGGGTAATTTAAAAAATAAAGTGCACTTTTGTTTATGGGCTGTACTACGGATACAAACAACAACTAACATACACATATGTGGTATCGCTGCGATTGTTGGCAGGATAATTTATTTTGGTTCTTTGGTGATAGGTTATGGGAGTAACAGAGGTGTGTGTGTGTGTATGTGTATGTGTGTATATATATATATATATATATATATATATATATATATATATATATATATATATATATATTAGGGCTGTTACTGATCAAAATTTTTCTGTTCGATTTTAATTTTTTTTTTTTTTTTTTTTTTTGATTAATCGACTAATTTTGATTAATTATAACACACATACAGATCCAACTACTTTTAGCTGATCTCCTTGGAGATAAAATCCATGTAGCTACATAAACTGTAAAAATGGTGCGAGTAATACCAAACGCGGTCATAAAAACATGTAGCTACGTATGATACTGGTATAAAAATGTGTACAACGATTCCACTGCTGAATCCAGATGAGGAGAGGTTAACATCAGTCCGTCGGCATGTAGATGTCCCATGAAGGGAACTATCACAACTCCCAGTGGATGGTTGATAGAGGGAAGTGTAACAGCCCTTGCGTGTGGCAGATAGTAAGGTCCCGCCGGAATGCAGATATGAAGGCACAGCAAAGGAGCCCTTCAGATGGACACGGCAAGCACCGCTGGTGTCCGTGACGTTACTAGATCTCCGACGGAACTCCCTGAAGGCCCAGAAGCTGGCGGAGAGGTGAGTACCAATCAAAAGAATTGTAATCGATTAAAAAGATTTTGATCGATCCAAAAAATTAAAGATTAATCGATTGATTAAAAGGTACTTTGCACAGCCCTAATTATATATATATATATATATATATATATATATATAATTAGGGCTGTGACTGATTAAAATTTTTGTGTTCGATTAATCGTTTTTTTTTTTTTTAATCGATTAATCGACTAATTTCGATTAATTAACGCACATACAGATACAACTACTTTTAGCTGATCTCCTTGCATTGCAACTCTGCATTAGCCACTGGTAAATGTGGTGGGGGCAGTATGGGGGCAGATGTGTATATTCTTGCAGCATGGGGGCAGATGTGTATATTCTTGCAGCATGGGGGCAGATGTGTATATTCTTGCAGCATGGGGGCAGATGTGTATATTCTTGCAGTATGGGGGCAGATGTGTATATTCTTGCAGTATGGGGGCAGATGTGTATATTCTTGCAGTATGGGGGCAGATGTGTATATTACAGCATGGGGTCAGATGTGTACATTACAGCATGGGGGCAGATGTGTATATTACAGCATGGGGGCAGATGCTGTAATATACACATCTGCCCCCATACTGCAAGAATATACACATCTGCCCCCATACTGCAAGAATATACACATCTGCCCCCCATACTGCCCCCACCACATTTACCAGTGGCTAATGCAGAGTTGCAATGCAAGGAGATCAGCTAAAAGTAGTTGTGTGGCAGATGTGTACATTACAGCATGGGGGCAGATGTGTATATTCTTGCAGCATGGGGGCAGATGTGTACATTACAGCATGGGGGCAGATGTGTACATTACAGCATCTGCCTCCATGCTGTAATATACACATCTGCCCCCATGCTTTAATATACACATCTGCCTCCCATACTGCAAGAATATACACATCTGCCCCCATGTGTACATTACAGCCATTACAGCATGGGGTCAGATGTGTATATTAAAGCATGGGGGCAGATGTGTATATTACAGCATGGAGGCAGATGCTGTAATGTACACATCTGCCCCCATGCTGTAATGTACACATCTGCCCCCATGCTGTAATGTACACATCTGCCCCCATGCTGTAATGTACACATCTGCCCCCATGCTGTAATGTACACATCTGCCCCCATGCTGTAATGTACACATCTGCCCCCATGCTGTAATGTACACATCTGCCCCCATGCTTTAATATACACATCTGCCCCCATGTGTACATTACAGCATGGGGGCAGATGTGTATATTCTTGCAGTATGGGGGCAGATGTGTACATTACAGCATGGGGGCAGATGTGTACATTACAGCATGGGGGCAGATGTGTACATTACAGCATGGGGGCAGATGTGTACATTACAGCATCTGCCCCCATGCTTTAATATACACATCTGCCTCCCATACTGCAAGAATATACACATCTGCCCCCATGTGTACATTACAGCATGGGGTCAGATGTGTATATTAAAGCATGGGGGCAGATGTGTATATTACAGCATGGAGGCAGATGCTGTAATGTACACATCTGCCCCCATGCTGTAATGTACACATCTGCCCCCATGCTTTAATATACACATCTGCCCCCATGTGTACATTACAGCATGGGGGCAGATGTGTATATTCTTGCAGTATGGGGGCAGATGTGTACATTACAGCATGGGGGCAGATGTGTACATTACAGCATGGGGGCAGATGTGTACATTACAGCATGGGGGCAGATGTGTACATTACAGCATCTGCCCCCATGCTTTAATATACACATCTGCCTCCCATACTGCAAGAATATACACATCTGCCCCCATGTGTACATTACAGCATGGGGGCAGATGTGTATATTAAAGCATGGGGGCAGATGTGTATATTACAGCATGGAGGCAGATGCTGTAATGTACACATCTGCCCCCATGCTGTAATGTACACATCTGCCCCCATGCTGTAATGTACACATCTGCCCCCATGCTGTAATGTACACATCTGCCCCCATGCTGTAATGTACACATCTGCCCCCATGCTGTAATGTACACATCTGCCCCCATGCTGTAATATACACATCTGCCCCCATGCTTTAATATACACATCTGCCCCCATGTGTACATTACAGCATGGGGGCAGATGTGTATATTCTTGCAGCATGGGGGCAGATGTGTACATTACAGCATGGGGGCAGATGTGTACATTACAGCATCTGCCTCCATGCTGTAATATACACATCTGCCCCCATGCTTTAATATACACATCTGCCTCCCATACTGCAAGAATATACACATCTGCCCCCATGTGTACATTACAGCATGGGGGCAGATGTGTATATTCTTGCAGTATGGGGGCAGATGTGTATATTACAGCATGGGGGCAGATGTGTACATTACAGCATGGGGGCAGATGTGTACATTACAGCATCTGCCCCCATGCTTTAATATACACATCTGTCCCCATACTCCATGAATATATACATCTGCCCCCATAATGTTACCACACACAGATGGTTGTCCTTTCTTACCTGACTATCAGGCAGGCAGACCCATCTGCAGAGTAGCTGATGGACACACGTGCGCAAGGGAAGAAGATACAAGCAGGCGGGCAGGTGATGATGACGTCAGCCCGCCGCGGCTCCGGAGCTAGGCCGAAGCCGCGGCCTTTCCTATGGGCGAGACCGCGGAGCTCACTCCGCGGATCGTCATCGATCAAAATAATTTTAATCGACCAAAGAAATTAACGATTAATCGACCAATTAATCGTTAATTTCCGCAGCCCTAATATATATATATATATATATATATATATATACACTCTCTCTAATGGAGAGAGAGGGAGAGAAAATATATCTATCTATCTATCAAAAAAAAATTTCTTTACTATTTTTGGACAATTTTTTTTTTTCCTTTTTTTTGATTAAAAATAAATAAAAATCAGGAGATCTCAAGTACAATTTTCCACCAAAAAAAAAGCCCAATTTGTCCTAAAAAAAAAACAAAAAAAAACCCCGGTATAATCCACCTGTATGATCAAAGTAGTTGTGATATTGTATGTACTGTTTTACTAACACATGTCAAAGTTGCAAAATTGGGCTTCGACATTAGCATTTGTGTTACCCTTGGGTGCAAAGGGGTTAAGCATAGTTATCATATCAAGCCATTAATTATCATAGAAATCACCCACACCTACTCAGTGATCTCTCTGTCCCTCGGGCTGGGCAGGGGAGCTGCTCCAAAATAGAATACATCTGCCAGGGAAGGCACACAGTTGGCGGCCAGAACTATATAATCTGTGTAGGTGCACGGGGGAAGAGCAGCATGCGGAGTGGGATTGTGTGTCTGCGCCCAAAAATGTCAAAGTTCCTCCTGTGCTCTTCCCTGAGGGGGCCCAGAAAATTATTATATTCCCTGGTAATCAAGTGGTTGTGGGGCTGAGGCACTTTGAAAACAAATACAAAAAATTATTTGTAGAATTAAAAAGCATTTTTGTGCTTTTACCTGCAATCTGGTGGCATGGTCTGTCAAGCTGGATTCCTCCTGTATCCCGCTAGGCCAGCCATTCAGTCTTCCGTAGAACCCCCAGGGTTCCTCCAGAGGTTCCTTGAACTTTGGCTGATTGACCTCCCATTTGATGGGAGAGGTGGTTTCCCATTGACCCGGATTGGTTTTAGCAAGGGTTCATCAAGACCTGAAATTTTATTTTAGGGGTTCCTCTGGGTTAAAAAGGCTGAGGAAAGCTGTGCTGGAGGGGAAGGGAGGAACAGACCCTTTTAAATCATAATTTGGAAATATTCACTTCAAATCTGACCTAACCGTATAATCCATCTTGATCATCCTGTCCCCTTATGTGCATTTTAAAAAGCTTTGCAGGGACTATGTTTTAACAAACCATTGATATGGTCATCAGATCCCATGTCTAGGCATTGGTCATGTGATCTCATGGAGAGTTGCTGATTGTTCAGCCCTGCCTGAAACCCTTGCAGTCCACATAACATAAGAGTAAAACCCCATACACACTATGGGCCGGATTCACAGACAACTTGCGCCGACGTATCTGTTGATACGCCGCGTAAGTTGTAGGATGCGCCGACGTATCTGTTGATACGCCGCGTAAGTTGTAGGATGCGCCATCGTATCTCTGTGCCGTATTCTTGAAACTAGATACGCCTGAATTTCGGCTTGATCTGACCGACGTAAGTCTCCTACGTCGTCTCTTTGGTGCATATTTACGCTGGCCGCTAGGGGCGCTTCCGTTAATTAATGCGTCAAATATGTAAATGACCTAGATACGCCGATTCACGAACGTACTTGCGCCCGTCGCAGGATGCTACGCTGTTTACGTAAGGCGTACATCCAACGTAAAGTTATCCCACCTAAAGCAGGGGTAAGTCATGTTAGGGTATGGACGCCGGAACAGCCGTTGTATTTTACATTGTTTCCATAAGTCGTACGTGAATCGGGCTGGGTGTAGGTTACGTTCACGTCGTACGCATTGAGCCGTCGGATCTTAGGGAGTATATGCGACGTGATTCTGAGCATGCATGCGCCGTTCGTTCGGCTATGCATTTACATGGGGTCACGGTTAATTTTAATACAACACGCCCACTGCCTTGCTACTTTGAATTAGGCGGGCTTACGCCGGCTATTTTACGTTACGCCGGCGCAAGAAAAGGGAGCAAGTGCTTTGTGAATACAGTACGAGCCTCTCTATGTTGCGTTGGCGTAACGCATATCAGATGCGCTACGCCGCTCTAAAGATACGCCGATCTCTCTGAATCTAGCCCTATCAGTTTTTCTGCAGGGTTTTTCTCTTCAGGTTTACCAAAACCCTGTAGTGCAAGGGCCTGCCTGATTGCATACAAATTGAAACTCTTGAGGTTTGACCTATTATTAGATGGTTTTGGTAAACCTGAAGACAAAAACCTGCAGAAAAACTGATAGTGTGTATGGGGCTTGAGGCATACAATTGCCTTAGGTTCCCAAAGCTATGAGTTCTGCAGAACTAGTCATATTAACAACCTATACAAGGTTCCCCCCCCCCCCCCTTCTTTTTTACATTTATGAATTTTAAGAGGGCAGTTTTTTTTTTTTATTATTCTTATTATTTTTTTGGAGTGGGGGGGGGGGGGTGAATGAATTTAAGTATACCTCCAATAATTATCATTTTGGAATTATTTTTTTTACTTCTTTAGACAAACCAGGGTGAAAAAAATCTAACCCATGAAAAAGCAACACTTCTTTCTGGAACAAACCCAGACTATGCCATTAAAGATCTAGAAGATGCCATCAACAGAGGAGACTTCCCTTCTTGGACTCTGTATATCCAGATCATGACCTTTGAGCAAGCCCAAAATCTGCCTTTTAATCCTTTTGACATCACCAAGGTAAGAAGCCATCAGTATAATAACCAAACAACCCTACCTCTATTTGAAAGGGGGGGCTGAAAAGCATTTTTACTGAGGACTGATCCTAGGAATAGTGTTTGTGACCTGCCGTTGTTGGTACTCTATGGCTAAGCTCTATCTCAGCAGTGGCGGCTGGTGCTCCATTTTTTGGGGGGGGGGCGCAAACAATACCACAACCAACCCTCCCCCCCCCCCCCCCGATCAGTCGCCCGCAATAGGGCAATAGGGCCTACAGACAGATAGACAGATAGATAGATAGATAGGACAGATATACATGCATATAGATAGATAAAGACATGTAGATGGAAAAATAGATAACCAGAAATGCAGATAGATAGATAAACATACATATAGATAGATATGTAGATAACTAGAGAGACATGCACGTAGATAGATAGATAGATAGATAGATAACTAGAGAGACCGACATGTAGATAGAGAGATAGAGAGATAGATAGATAGAGAGATAGATAGATAGATAGATAGATAACTAGAGAGACCGACATGTAGAGAGATAGATAGATAGATAGATAGATAGATAGATAACTAGAGAGACAGACATGTAGATAGAGAGATAGATAGATAGATAACTAGAGAGACCGACATGTAGATAGATAGATAGATAGATAGATAGATAGATAGATAGGAAGATAGATAGATAGGAAGATAGATAGATAGGAAGATAGATAGATAGGAAGATAGATAGATAGGAAGATAGATAGATAGGAAGATAGATAGATAGGAAGATAGATAGATAGGAAGATAGATAGATAGGAAGATAGATAGATAGGAAGATAGATAGATAGGAAGATAGATAGATAGGAAGATAGATAGATAGGAAGATAGATAGATAGGAAGATAGATAGATAGGAAGATAGATAGATAGGAAGATAGATAGATAGGAAGATAGATAGATAGGAAGATAGATAGATAGGAAGATAGATAGATAGGAAGATAGATAGATAGGAAGATAGATAGATAGGAAGATAGATAGATAGGAAGATAGATAGATAGGAAGATAGATAGATAGGAAGATAGATAGATAGGAAGATAGATAGATAGGAAGATAGATAGACTAGAGAGACATATAGATAGGAAGATAGATAGATGAGAGAGAGGGAGATGTATCACTGTCCTTCACCAGGGATTTAGTAATGAATAAGAGAAGCATTAGATCAGTCCCCCATGGCCCCCCCTTCTCTCCCCTCTCCTGCCTGACACATGTCTCTGACACAGCAGCACACTGTCGGGTGAATGGCTGATTTTAGGGCAGAGTTGATTCCCGGGACACAGAAGCAGATCTCCCTCCACCTGCAGTCCGATCATCACAGATCACAGTACAAGATGCTGCTGTATGACACTGACAGGATAACACACGCTTTTCTCTGCTCAGATCAGATCATAGTACCTCCACCATCCCGCATACCAACCCCCACACTCCACTGCACATGATCCTCACCCTTTCCTCTTGCTATGACCCCTCTGGTTGCATGTCACCATTTCATTTATCACTGCACTGATTCCTTCACTACGACTGTGATGCACCCTTCTGTATTCAACAAACAGGGACACTTTTGCTAATGATGAGCCTGCTTCTGTACCTGTAGAACGGCTGGCTCTCACGGGGATGTGTGGCTGACGGGGATGCGTCCCTCTGAGATGCAGAGTGCCGACGTCACTTCCTGATGTCGGCACTATGCACAGCAATATACTGGGTGCAGTGCTCCCGCCCGGCCACAATATAGTTCAATACGCCGGAAGCAAGTGGCGCGATCGGCTCCGCCACAAATGCATTTTTTTCCTGCCAATGTAGCGCCTCGTCTGCAATCTTGTGATTGCACAGACGTGGCGCTACTCGTACCGAACTGCACCCGGCGCCTGACACAGTGCACATAAGGACCTTTTTTGCATTTTTTTTTTAAAGGGACATGTTTAAAAAATTTTTTTTTTTTTATATTATAATTTTTTAACTGACTTGGGGAGGGGGGGGGGGGCGGCGCCCGGGCGCCCCCTATGGACGGGCCGCCACTGTATCTCAGTAACGTGTTGGTGAAAGGATCCTGGGTGATGTGTGCATGGACTCAGTCAATGATGTTTTATTCAGAACCATGTCCTTGATCAGGACCGCCATCAGGAATTATGGGGCCCCTTACACAGCTTCAGGCATGGGCCCCCTGAAGCGGGGGGGGGGGTGCTGCCGCCTTAAATTGAGCGGGGGGCGCGAATTGAGAAGCGGGTGGGTGCCACCGGCGGCTAATTGAGAACCTTGAGACGCGGGGGGGGGCCTTTACCAAAAAAAAAAAATGTTTAAAAAAAAGGGGGGGGGGGGGGTGTGCCATCCAGCGCCCTGGGGACCTCTGTGCCCTTTAATAAAAATATAATTAAAAAATAAATATAAAAAAAATCAGAAAAAGAAATGTTATTTTTATTTATATATATATATATATATATATATATATATATATATATATATATATATATATATATATATATATATATATATATATATATATATATATATATATATATATATATATATATATATATATATATATATATATATATATATATATATAAAAAAGGGGGGGGGTGCCATCTGGGGACCTCTGGGCCCTTTAAATAAAAAAAATAAAAGTGGGGTTGCCATCCGGGCCCCTTACAGGTGTACTGCCTGTACCCCCCTGATGGCGGCAAAAGTGCAAAAAAACTGGCACCAGGATACAGTAAGGTAACACAGGTTGACGTGTTTCACACATTGTGCTTCCTCAAAACCATGTGAAACGGGTCAACCTGCATTACTTGACTGTGTCCTGGTGTCAGTTTTTTGCACATTATGGGATAAAAACCCTTTTTGGACTGCAGCCGTTTTCTAGTTTGTATCCTGTCTCTATGGAAGCAAGCTGGAAGTAGCACCCAGTTTTACTCGGTCCATCTGGAGATTACACTCACCTGGAGTAGCGTATTGTCTTGTGCACTTGCTCTTGATCTGAGGGGATCTCAACCTCCCTGTGTCCGTGTATATGTGCTAAATATATTGGCCCAGATTCACAAAGGGCTTACGACGGCGCAACGCCATGTACGCCGTCGTAAGTCCTGATCTGGACCGTCGTATCTATGCGACTGATTGTTATGCCGCATACACACCATCACTTTATGTGATGAAAAAAAACGACACTTTCTGTGAAGTAAAAAATGACGTTTTTAAAACTTCAATTTTCAAAGACGAAGTTGCCTACACACCATCGTTTTTCTCACAATGTTCTTGCAAAGTGAGGTTACGTTCTCACCACGTTTTTCCATTGAAGCTCGCTTCATAAGTAGCTTCTGGGCATGCGTGGATGAAAAAACGTCCTAGAAAACGAAGTTTTTTGCTACACACGGTCAATTTCTGTGAAGTAAAAAGTGCACTTTTGAAAAACGACACATAAAATTGAAGCATGCTTCAATTTTTTTTGCTCGTTTTTTACAAGACATAAAACAACGTTTTCCCCCACACACGGTCAATTAAAGTGACGTTTTTAAAAACGTCATTTTTTTTCATCACATAAAGTGATGGTGTGTACGCGGCATTAGAATCAGTTACGCATAGATATCCATTAGATCGGACAGGCGTAAGGCTCTTGCGCTGTCGGATCTTAAATGCAATTTTTTTTTCGCCTCCGTCGTTTTCCCCGGCGAGTATGCAAATTGGCTAGATCCGCGAATTCCCGAACGTACGCGCGGTCGACACAGTGAAGTTACGACGTTTACGTAACATTTGCGCGGCGTAAGGTTGCCCCTGCTATATGAGGGGCAACCAATGTTAAGTATGGCCGTCGTTCCCGCATCAAAATTAAAAAAATTACGTTGCTTGCGTAAGTCGTCCGTGAATGGGTCTGGACGCCATTTACGTTCACGTCGAAACCAATGACGTCCTTGCGACGTCATTTGGAGCAATGCACCGTGGGATATTTTCGGGACGGCGCATGCGCAGTACGTTCGGCGTGGGAACGCGCTTAATTTAAATGCTCCACGCCCCCTACCCGGCTAATTTGAATTAGGCGGGCTTGCGCTGGGTGATTTACGCTACGCCTCCGCAACTTTACAGGTAAGTTCTTTGTGAATCAAGCACTTGCCTGTAAAACTTGCGGCGGCGTAACGTAAATGAGATACGTTACGCCCGCAGAGTTTAACGCCCATGAACGAGAATCTGGGCCATTTTTTTTTTTTTCCTTGAGATATGCTTTTGAGGATTTAGTAATTTTTGTATTTATTTTTTGTCATTTTGTTGCAGGTTTGGCCCGATGCACAGTTCCCATTGATACCAGTGGGCAAGTTCACATTGAACAAAAACCCAGAGAATTACTTTGCTGAAGTTGAACAGATCGCATTTTCCCCACATAATCTGGTACCCGGAATAGAACCCAGTCCTGACAAGATGCTGCATGTAAGATATCACTTATATAGTCTACATAGGGGGGGGCACACACGGGTCATATTAAAGCCAAATGGATCAATGATGTCATCATGAGTTAAAATCTGGGCATCAGATCAATACATGTCTTATATATGTAAATTAAGTAAAACATTTTAGTTTTTTGTTAGATTTTTTTCAATACTGGATGCACTCTAAAGTTTTGGACCTATAGCTTGAAATTAACCCTTTATCTACAATGCTCTGTTTCTGAACACACTGGGGGGGGGAAATGTACTAAAACTGCAGCAAACAGTCTGGGGCAGCTGTGTGTGGCAACTAATGGGCTTCTATCGTTCATTTTACAAAACGTCACTGAAGATGGAAGCTGATTGGTTGCCATGCGCAGTTGCTCCAGATTCGGGATCCTCCAGTTTTGATAGATTCCCCTCATTGAGTCAGATTCAATAGCATCTCTTCTATGATCCCCTCTATGCAGGGCCGTTTAAAGACATTTGGGGGCCCCAAGCAAAAAGTGACTTTTCAAGTAGTTGAGAAGCGGGGGGGGGGGGTGGTGTTGGCAGCTTACCTCTATCCTCCGCCTCACACGCACACTTTCGGCATATGTTGGTGTCCGCACAGGGGCACCAGCAGGGAGGGCCCTTGCCGCACCGCTGCGTCCTCCTGCAGTCCAGTCGGCCGTGCACCATAACCGCGCGGTACAGGAGATTCAGTTTGCTGTTCCCGGCGCCGGACTGAAAGGAAGTGAACACTCAGTGTGTGCGCTTCCTGTCAGTCCGGCCAGGAACAGGAACCTGAATCGGCCGACCGGACTGCAGGAGGACGCAGCGGTGCGGCAAGGGCCCTCCCTGCTGGGGCCCCTGGCCAGCTCGAGGGCCCCAGGCAATTGCTTGCTTTGCCTGTCGGGTTCCGACCTGCCTGCCTCTATGCACCAAGGCAATTAGCAGGGCTGGACTGGGGCAAAAATGTGGTCCTAGACTTCATCCAGACCGACCCACTTTAATTTTGTGTGTCCCCAACAGCAACCCCTTGCATCAGTTTCCCCATCAGCAGTCCCCATTACCATCAGAGTCCCCTGGCCACGATGAAGGCTATTGGCTGGCGCCGACGGGTGCAGGCATAAGCATTAGCGTAAATGTGACAGATCAGAGAGACGAGTGAGTGACACAGCCAAGCCGGCCCACTGACCAATCGGCCCACCGGGAAACTCCTGGTAGTCCCGATGGCCAGTCCATCCCTGGCAATTAGACTGTTCACTTTGCAATAGAATTCCCCCCCCCCCCCCCAGATTTTAATGAATGTGGGGAAATCTCACTCTGCAAAGAATACCCAATCATGTGCAAGCAAAATTTCAATAGCGCTTCACCACATTTGCTAAGCACTGGGAAAAATTACCTTGCAAAGTGAACAGTCTATTTGCATTTAGTAAATCAACCCCTCTGACTCAAACTGCCAGCATCTTAATCATAAGTCAGTAACAGTCCAGTTTGTATCTGGGGGATGAGCCCCATATCTACGACAAAAGGGCTTTAACCACTTAAGGACCGCCTAACGCCGTTGTACGTTGGCAGAATGGCACGGTTGGGCACAATCACGTACCTGTACGTGATTGTATAATGCCCAGCCGCAGGTCGCGCACCCGCGACCCGGTCTGAAGCTCCGTGGCCGCGGGACTGGCGGACCCGATCGCCGCTGGAGTCCCGCGATCGGTCCCCGGAGCTGAAGAACGGGGAGAGCTGTGTGTAAACACGGCTTCCCCGTTCTTCACTGTGGCGCTGTCATCGATCGTGTGTTCCCTTATATAGGGAATCGCAATCGATGATGTCACACCCCCCTACAGTTGTAAACACACATGAGGTCACACATAACCCCATCAGCGCCCCCTGGTGGTTAACTCCCAAACTGGAATTGTAATTTTCACAGTAAACAATGCATTTTAAATGCATTTTTTGCTGTGAAAATGACAATGGTCCCAAAAATGTGTCAAAATTGTCCGAAGTGTCCGCCATAATGTTGCAGTCACGAAAAAAATCGCTGATCGCCGCTATTGGTAGTAAAAAAAAATTAATAAAAATGCAATAAAACAATCCCCTATTTTGTAAACGCTATAAACTTTGCGCAAACGAATCAATAAACGCTTATTGCGATTTTTTTTTTTTTTTTTCGTTTTTTTTACCAAACATAGGTAGAATACGTATCGGTCTAAACTGAGGAAAAAAATCGTTTTTTTTTATATATTTTTGGGGGATATTTATTATAGCAACAAGTAAAAAATATTGAATTTTTTTTCAAAATTGTCGCTCTATTTTTGTTTATAGCGCAAAAAATAAAACCAGCAGAGGTGATCAAATACCACCAAAAGAAAGCTCTATTTGTGGGGAAAAAAAGCACGCCAATTTTGTTTGGGAGCCACGTCGCACGACCGCGCAATTGTCAGTTAAAGCGACGCAGTGCCGAATCGCAAAAAGGGGCCTGGTCCTTTAGTTGCATTTTGGCCCGGGGCTTAAGTGGTTAAGTAATCTTGTCAGAAATCGTTTTTTTCCAGCTGATCAGTTATATCTACGCCACACAAAATGGCTTTAGCTGGCTGGTGGTGGTTCTTATCACAGATGTCTATGCTGAATTATTATGTACTAACAGAATATTTGTCATTTTTCCCCTAGGCACGCATGGCTACGTATCCTGATGCCCTGCGGTATAGGCTAGGCGTTAACCACCAACAGATCCCAGTAAATTGTCCCAAGCTAGCGAAAGTAGCGAACTATCAAAGAGATGGTTTTATGGCGATGGGTAACAATCAAGGTATTGTATATATGTTCTAAATTACACAATCCGAAGCTTGTGGAACATTGGTCTCTCTTGTTTTTGCAATATAGTTGGCATATGGAGTGGGGAGACCGGGAGAGCATTATCTCCTTATCATCCACAACCTTACACTTAAAGCGGAGTTCCGGCCACAATTTCACTTTTTAAATATAAATACCCCTGTAATACACAAGCTTAATGTATTCTAGTAAAGTTAGTCTGTAAACTAAGGTCTGTTTTGTTAGGTTGTTACAGCATTTAGACACTTTATAAAATAGAAATTGACTGGGGCCATCTTAAGTGTGGGCATCATGAAGCCAGACTGTATGACTTCCTGGATTTCAGCCTTGAAAATCTCGCACATGCTCAGTGCTGCACAAGCAGTGTCAGATCAGGTTTCAGCACCTGTGCTGTCCAAGTCACATGATTCTTTGAGACTGGGGAGTGCACAGACTCCTGGAAAGTTAAACCCACTACATTCCCAGGAGTCTGTGCGGTGTAGGTTAGGAAGCATTAAGCACCTAGGTGCAGGAAGAGGGAAGATTAACTATTCTGCCTAGCAACAACACTTTGAAGGCATCTAAAAAATATTTTTTTTTTCGTAAAGGACTAATGACATTTTTTTTAAAACTACTTATGTAATGTTATATTTATGGGTGGAACTCCACTTTAAACTATTGTTTAACACTTAACTTAAATGCCTAAAACGAAATCCAACCCTTCAAATGAACCCTTTACACATAATTCCCACCAATATGCCAATACATAAAGGCTCCATTTACACTTGTACAACTCCAATGTTGCACCGACTTTTGAGTGCTACTTTTAATGGGTACAACTTGGATGCAACTTTGGCTTTGACCAGTGATAATGGAGACCTGTTGCACACAAGTTGCATTGTATAACATTCAGGTACAACTTTCATGCAACTTGAGGGCCATAGACTTCTCAGCAGTTGCATGAAAGTCTGACCAAAGTAGTAGTGCATGAACTACTCTGAAGTTGCTGCAACTTTAAGTCGCGCATATATGACTGGTTATCGTTGGGGAATGATTTGTCATGCAACTTTGATGTCCAAAGTTGCATGACAAGTCGCACAAGTTTGGGGTGGAGGAAGTTGACTGGCCTGCACAAAGTCCTGACCTCAACCCGATGGAACACTTTTGAGATGAATTGGAGCGGAGACCGCGAGCCAGGCCTTCTTGTCCAACATCAGTGCCTGACCCCCACAAGTGCACTTCTGGAAGAAAGCACATTCCTAAACCTTGTGGACGGCCTTCTCAGAGGAGTTGAAGCTGTTATAGCTGCAAAGGGCGGGGCCAACTCAATATTGAACCCTACGGACTAAGACTGGGATGCCATTAAAATTCATGTGCGTGTAAAAGCAGGCTTCCCAATACTACTTTTGCCAACATGGTGTATATTAAAAGGGCAAGCTATTGTTGACCCTTATCTACACAGCTGTTTGGCAAAGTTTGACCAAAACCCTAGGAAAACAATGGAAGCAGCGAAAAAGGTATACATTTTCCAATTGCCGCATTGACATTAGCCCAATATACAACCATGTCTATTTTCCCATTGTAATAGAAGAAATCTTTTGCAAATGTTTCCAACAGCATTTGTTAAATGTTCACCCAAAGAGACCTGGGGCCAGATTCACGTAGGAGAGCGTATCTTTGTGCGGGCGTAGCGTATCCTATTTACGCTACGCCTCCGCAACTTAGATAGGCAAGTGCAGTATTCACAAATGTGGAAGAGGTGGGCGTGTTTTATTAAAATGAGCCGTGACCCCATGCAAATGAAGCGCCAATCGTACGGCGCATGCCCAGTATCACGTCGAATTTACTCCCTAAGATACGCCGGCTCAATGCCTGTGACGTGAACGTAACCTATGCACATCCCCATTCACGTACGACTTACGTAAACGACGTAAAAAAATTCGCTTGTTCCGACGTCCATACTTTGGATTGGCTGCTCCTCATATAGCAGGGGTAACTTTACGCTGGACGTAAGCCTAACGTAAACGGCGTAGCGGGCGCAAGTACGTTCGTGAATCGGCGTATCTACCCAATTTACATATTCGGCGCGTAAATCTACGGAAGCACCCCTTGCGGCCAGCGTAAAAATTGCACCCAAGATACGACGGCGTAGGAGACTTACGCCGCTCGTATCTTGGCCAAATTAATGCGTAACTGATTCAAAGAATCAGGCGCATAGATACGACCGGTCAGATTCAGACTTACGACGGCGTACGTGGGGATACGCCGTCGTAAGTCCTTTGAGAATCTGGCCCCAGATGTTTAGTTCTACAACAAATATAATAAAATTATATATATATATATATATTATGAATGACGCAACACGAATTGACTTGTTTTGTGGAATTACTCTTTAAGGAAATGCACCAAACTACTACCCAAACAGCTTTGGTGGCCCCGAACAATCAAGAGAGTTTCTACCAACCCCTGTACATTTATCTGGGGATGTCGCCAGGTACGATGACTGCAATGAAGATAATGTGTCCCAGGTAATATATACCACATCTATAATAATTAAAACTGTACAGTAAAACCTTGGTTTGAGAGTAACTTGGTTTGAGAGCGTTTTGCAAGACAAGCAAACATTTTTAATACATTTTGACTTGATATACAAGCGATGTCTTGATATAAGAGTAGCGTCATGTCACAACAGAGTATAAAATAGAAGAGAGGCGCCTCTAAGTGTAGCAATATGGTTACATTTAATGAAGGTGCAACATATTGCTACACGTAGAGGCGCCTCTCTTCTCTTTTATACTCTGTGGCTCCTGCTGGATTTTGCTTTTAATCCCCTTGTGGAGGGACATTTTATGGTTACACAACCAATCACATTGCTATAATCTTTTTATATGGACTATAAACTGAAGGACCTATGAATAAATGGTTGTGGAACGAATCATCATACTTTTCTTCCCCCCTGTTATTGAAATGTTTATTTCTTATTTAATATTTTCAAGCCATGAACTGAAATTTTATTATTTTGTTTTACCCCATTATTTCGAAAGAAAGAAGAAAAACCTGCTGTTGATTTTAAATTTGCAAAATAAATGCAGTTTCTAATTAATCATTGATAAAAATGGGCCCTGTTCCTAAATCTAGGGAGATATCTGCTCCTGTCTGACTAAGGTACAAAATAAAGCATGTTCCGATTAATCATGATCCAAAATAAATTGCCTTGGTCAGCATTCAACAAATGACTTCTGCCCCTGAATAACTAAGAATAAAAAAAACTCTGTCCTGAATAATGATGGAACAAATTATACCTTTTACTTTATTAACTATCCGACAAAGAGCTCCTAAATAATTAATAAACCATGGCCCTGATCAGTGGAGGCTGGTGCTAAAAAAAAATTGGGAAAAAAACACATCAATTGCTGCCACTGTGCCCATCAATTGCTGCCACTGTGCCCATCAAACGCTGCCAGTGTGTGTGCTCCCCCCGCCCACTCGCTGTCTGCCCGGCACGTACCCTGTCTTGTGGGGCAAAGGATGACGGCAACAAGCGGTGTCCTTCAGGTTTCCTGCACTCCTGTCCTCTCCTCCCATCAGGCGTCCAATAGTGTCCCCAATGTTTCAGCCAATCGGGTGACAGGTAACCAGACCTGAGCAACCTGATTGGCTGAGAGGCGGGTCAGTGTCAGGGAAGCGATGTATCTCTTCCCTAACACACCACTGAGTAATCGGCAAATGTGCAGCAGTGCGCCCGCTGTTTACCCTTTTGGAAGGGTTTAACTGGTTGCCGACCAGCCGCCGTCGTTTTATGGCGGCAGGTCCGCTCCCCTGCACGAGAGCCCGTAGCTATACGTCGGCTCTCGCGCAGGCCACTAGGGACGCGTGCGTGCCGCTGCAGGCGCGCGCCCCCCGCTCGCGCCGACTCCAGTGCCCGGCGGGCCCGATCGTCGCCGGGCACACGCGATCACTCGTTACAGAGCGGGGACCGGGAGCTGTGTGTGTGTAAACACACAGCTCCCGGTCCTGTCAGGGAGAGAAATGCCGATCTTCTGTTCATACAATGTATGAACAGAAGATCAGTAATTTCCCCATATAAGTCCACCCCCCCTACAGTTAGAACACACCCAGGGACATACTTGACCCCTTCCCCGCCCCCTAGTGTTAACCCCTTCACTGCCAGTGGCATTTTTATAGTAATCCAATGCATTTTTATAGCAGCGATCGCTATAAAAATGCCAATGGTCCCAAAAATGTGTCAAAAGTGTCCGCCATAATGTCGCAGTACCGATAAAAAAATCGCTGATCGCCGCCATTACTAGTAAAAAAAATAATAATAAAAATGCCATAAAAATACCCCCTATTTTGTAAACGCTATAACTTTTTTGCGCAAACCAATCAATAAACGCTTATTGCGCTTTTTTTTTTTTTTTTTTTGTAGAATATGTAGAAGAATACGTATCGGCCTAAACTGAGGGAAAAAAATGTTGTTTTTATATATTTTTGGGGGATATTTATTACAGCAAAAAGTTAAAAATATTAATTTTTTTTTTCAAAATTGTCGCTCTATTTTTGTTTATAGCGCAAAAACTAAAAACCGCAGAGGTGATCAAATACCACCAAAAGAAAGCTCTATTTGTGGGGAAAAAAGGACGCCAATTTTGTTTGGAAGCCACGTCGCCCGACCGCGCAATTGTCAGTTAAAGCGACAGTGCCGAATCGCAAAAAGTGCTCTGGTCTTTGACCAGCAATATGGTCCGGGGGTTAAGTGGTTAAAGGTAGGGTTGTCCAGATACCGATACCAGTATCGGTATCGGGACCGATACCGAGTATTTGCGGGAGTACTCGTACTCGCGCAAATACCCCCGATACCTAAATAGAATACTTCCCCCCCCTTCCCCCCCCCGCCGCTCCTGCCGCATCGTGCCGCCACATCGAGGGACATGGCTAGAGGGACATTGCTGCATATGTGAGGTACATGGCTAGAGGGACATTGCTGCATATGTGAGGGACATTGCTGCATATGTGAGGGACATGGCTGCATATGTGAAGGACATGGCTAGAGGGACATTGCTGCATATGTGAGGGACATGGCTGCATATGTGAGGGACATGGCTAGAGGGACATTGCTGCATATGTGAGGGACATGGCTAGAGGGACATGGCTGCATATGTGAGGGACATGGCTAGAGGGACATTGCTGCATATGTGAGGGACATGGCTAGAGGGACATGGCTGCATATGTGAGGGACATGGCTAGAGGGACATGGCTGCATATGTGGAGGACATGGCTGCATATGGGGGGGACATGGCTGCATTTGGGGACACATTTAAAAAAAGTATCGGTATTCGGTATCGGCGACTACTTGAAAAAAAGTATCGGTACTCGGTCCTAAAAAAGTGGTATCGGGACAACCCTAGTTAAAGGGGTTGCAAAGGTTCAGTTCCTTTTAAGCTAGTGCATTATCCTCAGTAAGCTTGCCCCGAACATCCGAGTTGTTCTGGCTGGGGGTTATAAGTCAGCGTGCTCGCCCCCCCTTTGGGACTACTTCCCCGCAGAGATGTAGTCCCAAGGGAGGGGGCGAGCACGCTGAATAACCCCCAGCCAGAACAACTCAGATGATGGGGGCAAGCTTACCGAGGAGAAACAGGAAGTGAGAAATTCAGACAAAGGGGGGGGAAACATTTAGAAGGAAAAGGTAAGTGAACCAACAATGCACTAGCTTAAAGGAACCTATTTAGAGAATAAAAAACAAATCTTTACAACCCCTTTAAACTATTAACTATCTTGAACTCTCCCCATGTTCTTTGTGCCAATGATGGGACTATGGACTAGACTTATTCCTGTTGTACTGTAACCAATCTCTGCCATGATTCTTTACCCAGGTCCGAACATTCTATCTCATTGCCCTGGATGCAGCCGAGCGACAGACGCTGTGTCAGAATATTGCAAGGAGCCTGGCAGGTGCCCAACTCTTCATTCAGAAGAGAGCCGTGAGTTATCATTGATCTATTTTTACAGTGGGTTATATTTTCTTTTTTTATTATTTTTTAGCACTATCTCTTCCACAGAATATTGTAAACCATGCAATGGTTTTGAACTGCAAGTCAATTTCCCCTTTATAGTGTCGTTGTACGTGTTGTACGTCACCGCGCTTTGCTAGAGCATTTTTTTTCACTATCGTGTGCAGGCAAGGCCGTTTTTAATGATGAAGTTGAAAAAAATATATTTTTTTCTAGAGGCTGAAAAACGTCCTTTTTTTTTTTTTTTTTTTTTTTTTCCCAACCCGAAAAACGATCGTGTGTACGCGGCATTAGATGTGATGGAACTGTAAGCAAAACATCTTTATTCTAAATGGGGGGGGGGGGGGGTTAAGGTTGATACACCCTGTCAGATTTGTCACCTCTGTCCCATTGCGGTGACTTCCCTTTTCACTTTGTCCCATAGCCAAACAGGATGTGAGAGAAAATCTCTGCAAGTGGGAATCCTTTGGGGTCCCCCAGGTCACCAGAACTAGTGTCCCCATTTCCCCTTTATTACTTTCCTGGGGACAACCCAAAATGTAGGATTTTCTTTTTGTTTTCACTTTCATTGATAATGGTGAACAGAGAGGGGTGAATCTCCCTAACAGGGGGCGCAGACAACAATAAAAACTGACATGGGTTCTAATCCCCCTCAACGCTATCGGAAACTGAAAAAAGTTATACTTTAAGCTGTTTCCTGTTAAAGCAACAAGGTAAAAGAATATAAACAGATAAATAATCTTGAATGCAAGGTATAGGGCTTATATCTGTATATGAAAAGGGGAAATGCGACTAGGCTTGTATTTCATCCGTCTTGACAACAAAAGGAAAGGTAAAGATGCAATTGGGCTTTAACAATTGCAATAAGACAAAGATCAATATAATTGTCATACTTACAGGACTGACACCCTAGACGAAACCTAATTTTGCCACAACCCTGGCTCCGCCGCTTTTTCCCTGCCCATGTATGCCCCACCTTTTTTAATGAAGTGCCCCGTTGAATGCAGCCTTCGCCAGGGCCCCATTGAATGCAGCCTTCGCCAGGGCCCCATTGAATGCAGCCTTCGCCAGGGCCCCATTGAATGCAGCCTTCGCCAGGGCCCCATTGAATGCAGCCTTCGCCAGGGCCCCATTGAATGCAGCCTTCGCCAGGGCCCCATTGAATGCAGCCTTCGCCAGGGCCCCATTGAATGCAGCCTTCGCCAGGGCCCCATTGAATGCAGCCTTCGCCAGGGCCCCATTGAATGCAGCCTTCGCCAGCGCCCCATTGAATGCAGCCTTCGCTGGATGAACGGGAAGTCTTCGATCAGAGGCCGCCTTACCTTAGGAGGCAAGTGATGAGTCCTGGCCTGGATAATATTTTGATCTCCCCTCCTCCTTCCACTGTCCGGGCCAGGGAGTGCTGGATGTGGTTGCGGGTGAGCCGTCCTTCCTGCACACATTGTTCCTATTATGGCCTTTCCCTTGCTATTAGGGTCTTCTCCTCTTCCTCCCCTGGCCGAAAAGGAAGTGGGTCCTAAGACTCCCTGGCCAATGGGGTCTCAGGACTTGCTTCCTGATTGGAATCCCAACGATAAGGATTCTAACCCTTAAAGGGGTTTTCCAGTCATTTTTAATGTTAATTAAAAGTCAGCAGCTACAAAAAGTGTAGCTGCTGGCTTTTAATAAACATACACTCACCTGCTCCACATTCCAGCGACGCGCCGGCCAGGGCTCCGCTCCTCTCCTCCTCCCCCCCCCCCCTCGCCGGCCAGCGTCTTAATTCTAAGTGTGGGCACCCGGCCGTGACAGCTTTCGGCTTTGCGGCCGGGCACCCACTGCGAATGAGCGAGCGGCGCTGCGCCATCCAATTGGACAGGTGATCGCCTGGGACCTGTCACATGTCTCAGGCGATCTCCTACAGGGAGGGGCTGCCAAAAGGCTATTCGCCTTAGCAGCCCCTTGGCGGAAGGAGGAAGTCCCACTCCTCCTGAAGCCCCCACTCCCCCCCCCAAAAAAATTACATGCCAAATGTGGCATGTAAGGGGGCGAGGAGTGGATTAAGCGGAAGTTTCACTTTTGGGTGGAACTCCGCTTTAACTCCTTTCCAAAAGTAAAAAAAAAATGTTTTAGTTGGTTTTACCATCTCCGTTGGACAACTAAAATGTATTCTGTATGTTTCCCAGGTAAAGAATTTCTCCGATGTGCACCCTGACTACGGAGCCCGAGTTTTGTCTGAACTTGAAAACCTTGGAGCAGGAAAACAGGTAAAATAAACTATTAACCGAACTCTGATACTGGAAAGATAGGAGACTGTTAATGTAAAACGGGTTCCAGGAGCTCTGAGGAACCCTCTGGTCCTCATGTATTAGAGAGTTGTACAATGGGACTGACATTATATTTAGACTAGTGTTCCCCAACCAGTGGCTCTGGAACCAAAAGTAAGCATTTTGTAGATGAAGCTCAAAGCTCCAAAACCCTTAAACTCCCATGTTTTTAAATGGTGGCCTGTAGGCAGGTGCAGTCTATTTTTGCCACTGCAGGTGGCACTCATCCATCATCTGCTCAGTCATAGAGAGGCAGCATCCAAACGCTGGCATCCCAAACGACTTTGGCAGCCATCTTGGGTCAGTTCCAAGATTTCCTGTGCATTCTGCATGTGGGGGCAGTTGGGGGCAGTGCTTAGGGTTGGGGAGAAGTTCCTGATGAGTATAGAAAGTGCCGGGATATGCCATCTTTCCTGGAAGCCTCCCCATTTGGGTATGGATCGCCAATCTGTCTTTCGCTCCTCCAGAGTCTAGACAGATGCTGTCGGCACACCTGAGACCTACTGCTACTGCTCATCGCTGTACATTCTGTGAGTGCGCCCGGTAGGGTTGTGTTCCCGCTGGGCTTCTTGTGCATTACTGAACTTCAATTTCAATACAATTCTGTTTTCTGCATCTGGGCTCTGATAAGTCGGCCTAACTCTACCTGAATCTACCTATCAGTAGATAAGCCGACCTAACTCAGAATCTACGCCGACTTATGTTTAAGCGTATGCTCAGAGATACGCTTAAACATATCTAAGATAAGACGGCTTGCGCCGTCCTATCTTAGGTTGCAATTTTTCGGATGGCCGCTAGGTGGCGCTTCCATTGCGGTCGGCGTAGAATATGTAAATGAGTTGATACGCCGATTCACGAACGTACGCCCGGCCGCCGCAGTAGTTTTAAACCGTTTCCGTAAGGTATTAGCAGGCCTAAAGTTATTCCATCTATTAGGTGGAATAACAATGTTAAAGTATGGCCGCCGTTCCCGCCGCGAGATTCAAATTTTTTACGTCGTTTGCGTAAGTCGTCCGCGAATCGGGATTTACGTCGTTTACATCCACGTCGAAATAAATAGGCCCGTGCGGTGACTTAGCCGCAATGCACCCTGGGAATTGTAGGCGCCCGGCGCATGCGTATTAAAAAAAAAAAAAAAAAAAACGTGAGGTCAAGCCTCATTACCATAAAACACGCCCCCCTCCAAGACATTTGAATTTGGCGCCCTTACGCCCGCCCGCTTTAGGCTATGCCGCCATATATTAGCAGGCAAGTACATTGAGAAACATGTACTTGCCTAGCTAACTTACGGCGGCGTAGCCTGAACAGGCTAAGCTACGCCGCCGCAAGTTTGCACCATTGTACCTGAATCTACCTATGAGTGTTTACCACCACTGCATCAATCTGCACCTACTGTACTCGCATATAAGCCCTCAGGTGCCTGTAGCTCCCATGCCTGATGTTCCAAAAGATACATGAGCTACTTGCAAACAGATTTGGGCATTTTTGGCCTTATAGCTTTTAATGTCTGTGCAAAATTGGTGTTTTTTTTCGGATTTCCATTGGCTAAAACAAAAATGCCTAAAGCTTGAATACACATGTAAACGCTTGAAATATGCATCTAAAATGCTTGTTTACACACCCATGCTGTTTCAGCCAATCGGGTGACGGATAACAGACCCGAGTACCTGATGTGGTTCAGTGTTAGGAAAGTGATTCACTGAGGGAACAACGAACGCGCAGCATGGCGCCCGCTGCTCACCTTTTTGGATGCCCATTAGCACCTACGACTCTAATCGGGTGCTTCCAAAAATACCCTGCCGCTGTAAAACAGGTGCCCTGAATAGGGGGCAGCAGTGGCGACCATAGATTCATGCATTGCATGAATCTATCTATGGTGCTAGAGGGACGGCAGGGGAGAGGGGGCGGCGCCCGTGTGCCCTTTATGGATGCACCACCACTGTGTGCAGCCTTTTTCATTAGGGCAGTGGTCTCCAAACTGCGGCCCGAGGGCCAAATGTGGCCCTTTGCTTGCCTTTATCCAGCTAGTTAGGTAAAACAAATTGTACCTTTACAACCCCTTTAATAAAGACTGCAAACATGCGACAGGAGGTGGTCGGCGACTGAAAACTATAAGATGGATATATGTAATCTCTCCTATGGTTTGCAGTCTCTGACCATCTCTCATATTTTTTTGTTCATTGAAAAGTTCAGCTCTTTGATGGCAGGGACCGAATCTGAGATCCCCCTTTATCAAGTAAGTTGACCACCACTGGTCTCTCGTGTCCCCACAGGGGGCACTATTCACACGCCCTCGGCCTATTAAAGAGATGCATGTGATATTATTTGCTATAACCATAATTCTAACTTTTCTGTCCTCTCTCTTGTCTAGGGAAAACAGAAGCAGCCGGAACAGGCACCAATACTCCGCCAGGTCAATCTCTTCTGAGATCATGTGACGATTCTCCGACGCCTTTCTTCTCAAAGTTTATATATCTATAAATCTACAGTATATTTAAAGCTGAACTCCAGGAAGATATAAAAGGGACAAATTAGTGTTCTGTATTTATTCTTGCATCAATAAATTAATTTTTTATAAACTCAAACGGTGTAAGTAACTACACTTTAACTAATATCCACTACGTACAGCAGAGCTAAGATTTAGAAAGCAAGAAGCGGCACAAGGAGCCAATCAGTTGTACTACAGTCCAAGCAGATGCTGACAGAGGGAGAAAGCAAATTGCCGGAGATATGGGCTCATCTGAGTGTGTGTTTGTTTTTTAATTTTTTTTTTTTTTTTTTATAGTCGTGGGGACCTGCAAGTGAAACGGCAGCAGTGAAAGATCAGGTCTACTTCACTGGCAGACCCAGGGCTCTTCTGTGTGAATTCTGAGTGGTTTTTGATTTTTAATTTAAAATTGGTTATTTAAAAAGGCTTTTCTGCTTTAGCTTTACCTGTATAGTCCCCCCCCCCCCCGAATGATAAAGTTGCTTCCCCTATGTATTACACCCCCCCTGTGTATACTCTGGTGCATGGCATTAATCCATCTACTATAGTTTTCCTGCTTACAGGTGGGTAGGCATCAGTCCAAGGGTCAGCAGGAAAAAACTCCTCTAATAATTCATTTGATAATTAAAGCGGAGTTTCGGCCACAATTTCACTTTTTAAATATAAATACCCCTGTAATACACAAGCTTAATGTATTCTAGTAAAGTTAGTCTGTAAACGAAGGTCCGTTTTTTGTTAGGTTGTTACAGCATTTAGACACTTTATAAAATAGAAATTGACTGGGGCCATCTTAAGTGTGGGCATCATGAAGCCAGACTGTATGCCTTCCTGGATTTCAGCCTTGCAGATCTCGCACATGCTCAGTGCTGCACAAGCAGTGTCAGATCAGGTTTCAGCACCTGTGCTGTCCAAGTCACATGATTCTTTGAGACTGGGGGAGTGCACAGACTCCTGGAAAGTTACACCTACTACATTCCCAGGAGTCTGTGCGGTGTAGGTTAGGAAGCATTAAGCACCTAGGTGCAGGAAGTGGGAAGATTAACTATTCTGCCTAGCAACAACACTTTGAAGGCATCTAAAAAAACAAAACATTTTCGTAAAGGACTAATGACATTTTTTTAAAACTAACTAATGTTATATTTATGGGTGGAACTCCACTTTAAAAAGGCTTTTCTGCTTGAGCTTTAGGGTCCTTTCACACGTCCGCTCCGTTCGTCCGTTTATTACAAGTCCGTTTACGGACTTGTAATACATCCCTATGGGATCGCTTCCGTTAGCGGATTGGAGCATCCGCTAACGTCCGCGACCGTCAGGATCCGGTTTTTTCGGACGGAAGAAAACCCTATTTTTCTTCCGTCCGGCGGAACGGATCGGATGCAGACGGACAGACGGTCCGTCTGCATCCGATTTCCCCATAGGGGAGAGCGGAGGAGAGACAGGGCGGTCTCTGCACTGTGTGCGGGGACCACCCTATCCGCCGACAGCTCAGCGGGGATGACGGATGATCCCCGCTGAGCTGCCGGACACACACGGAACGGACACGAAAACGGTCTGCTCCGTGTGAAAGGACCCTTACCTGTATAGTTCCCCCCCCCCCCCCCCCCCCCCCCCGGAATGATAAAGTTGCTTCCCCTATGTATTACACCCCCCCCCCCTATGTATACTCTGGCGCATAGCATTAATCCATCTACTATATTTTTCCTGCTTACAGGTGGGTAGGCATCAGTCCAAGGGTCGGCAGGAAAAAACTCCTCTAATAATTCATTTGATAATTAACTTTCAAATGCCAGAAATAACTCGCCATGGCAGATCCAGTGAAAGATATGGATTTATAAAGGTTCAGGAAGTGGAGGGTGACGGACTGTCCAGCACCCAGTATGTGCTTCTGTCATTATACAGTTTCCTCCAGTCTGAAACCAGGCATTATGGGCCAGATTCAGAAAGATTTTACGCTGGCGTATCGATTTTAAGTTTTAGGATGCGCGGTCGTATCTCTGTGCGGTATTCTTGAAGCTAGATACGCCTGAAATCTGGCTTCAGCCGACCGACGTAAGTCTTAGTACGCCGTCGTATCTTGGGTGCATATTTACGCTGGCCGCTTCCGTTGATTTACGCGTCGAATATGCAAATGACCTAGATACGCCAATTCACAAACGTAGTTCCGTCCGGCGCATCTATATACGCCGTTTACGTAAGGCGTACATCCTGCGTAACTTTACCCCTCATAAAGCAGGGGTAAGTCATGTTAAGGTATGGATGTCGGAAACGTATGAACAGCGTCGTATTTTACGTCGTTTGCGTAAGTCGTTCGTGAATGGGGCTGGGCGTAGGTTCACGTTGACAAAGCATTGCGCCGACGTATCTTGGAGTATTGGCGACGTGAATCTGAGCATGCGCGTGCGCGCGCATGCGCCGTTCGATCGCCTATTCATTTGCATGGGGTCACGGCTCATTTCAATACAACACGCCCACTGCCTGGATCGTTTGAATTACGCGGGCTTACGCCGACCCATATACGCTACGCCGCTGTAACTTCGGGCGCAAGTTCTTTCTGAATACGCTACTCGCCTGACAAAGTTACGGCGGCGTAGCGCATATGAGATGCGCTACGCCCGCCTAAAGATACGCGCATCTTTCTGAATCTGGCCCTATAACTGTAAATGAGGCCAAAGGGCTTCTGGGTGACCCAACCTTTAAGCCTCATACACACGATCGGACTTCCATCAGACTTTTCCGTGGATTTTGGTCCGAAGCCCGTTGGCCATGAACTTGTTCTGCATACACACGGCCCAACGTTTTCCGCAAACATTCACCAAACCACTTGGTTTTTCAGCTCTTTACTGCCACCCTTTGGGCAACTTCTGCTATTGTCTGATGTTTAGCATTGTTCCGAGCATGCGTGTTTGTACTTTGGATTTTAGTACACACGATCGGATAAACCGACGTAACGGATTTATTGCCAGACAGTTGATGAGCATGAACAGCCAACATTTGTTGTCGTTAATTCAGCCAACAATTGTTTGATGGAGCTCACACACGATTGGATTATCCGACAGAACACGTCCATCAGACAGTTATGGCCATAAAATTGGATCGTGTGTACGAGGCTTAAGCCTTAGTTTATACTTACGGGGGGGGCGGGGGGGGCAGTAAATACTTGTGATTAAGCCATGCATTTCCCAACCACTCCCCCTAAGCTGCTAAGGCAATCATACTGGGACAAACATATGCTGCGGCAAAAATTATCCCCCCCAGTAAAGTAAAAGGCGCTAAGGCACTGGGGTGGTTTGCAGGCGCTATTGCGCTATAAATAGCGCCTGCAAACCGACCTGAAACAGCGGCTGCTGTTTCTCCAGTGTGAAAGCCCCGAGGGCTTTCACACTGAAGCGGTGTGCTAGCAGGACCGCTCCAAAAGTCCTGCTAGCTGCATCTTTGCAGCGGTGTGTTTACCGCTCCTTCTCATTGAAAGAAATGGGAAACCGCGGCTATATACCGGTGCTATATAAAAATAGCGGCGCTATACTGCTACCGCACCGCATAGCGGGCGAATATTAATTCGTTATTGTCACACAACTGGGTGGGCTCGGAGCGAATTGCTCTGCATCCCGAGCCCACCCTTTTTTAAGCCTATTAGAGCCTGTGGGCCAGATTCATGTAGCTCAGCGGATCTTTAGATCCACCAGATCTACCTGTTTTACGATCCGCCGGTGCAATTTAGCGAGGCTAGTGCATGATTCATAAAGCACTTACCTCGCAAATTGCACCGTCGGATCCTAACTCCCCCCGGCGGAATGCAAATTCCGCGGCTAGGGGGAGTGTACAATTTTAAATCGGGTGCGTTCCCGCGCCGATTTAACTGCGCATGCGCCGCCGGCGAAAAAGCCCAGTGCGCATGCTCCAAATGACGTCGCTAGGACGTCATTGTTTTTGGCGGCTAGGTTACTTACGGCCATCCGTATTCCCGACGTACTTACGTAAACGACGTAACAAATTTAAAACTCGGCGCGGGAACGTCGGCCATACTTAACATTAGCTACCCCTCATATTAGCAGGGGTAGCTCTCCGCCGGAAAAAGCCGAATGCAAACGACGTTGAAAAAGAGCGGCGGGCGGGCGTACGGACGTGAATCGGCGGTTCTTCTCATTTGCATATGCGATTTTTTTTTTTTTTTTTTTTTTTTTAAAAGCGACGACACCTAGCGCCCGGCGGGAGATTACAGCCTAAGATTCGACTGGTGTAAGTCACTTACACCAGTCGGATCTAAGGGAGATCTATGCGGAACTGATTCTTATAAATCAGTCGCATAGCTCCGACCGTGGGATCTCACAGATCCGACCGTCAGCTCTCACAGATACGACGGCGGATCAGGAGATCCGCCGTCGTATCTCTTGATGAATCTGGCCCTGTAGCTCTAATCACGTTCTTCAAAAAACGCTCCCCTCCCCATTGGAATCCATGTATCTGGCATCCTGTATGTAGATCAGGGTGCCGGATGCATGGATAGGGGGGCGGTGCCCGTGTGTCCCCTATGGGCAGGCCGCCACTACATGGGGTTCCATGGAACCCTGGTTGAGAAACCCTGATGTATACCCTTCACCGTTTTCACCTTGAAGGCCAGTGCACTCGTATGTATTTTTAAGCCTCTTTTACAGTTACAAGGTTCAAAGGAACAGTGGACTGTTAGAGAAAAGGCTGTTATTTTATTATAGGTCTGCTAAAAGGAGATCTGCACCGATGTCATGAAGAGGCATGACAATGCTGACCTTCTCTTCTGAAAATATTATTTTCCGGGATGTCATAATGTCATAATGTTACAATGGCTTTGGAATGTTTAGCTACTGACTGTACTGTAGTTACATAGTTAGTCAGATAACAAGTCTATCTAGGTCAACCAATAAAAACACATAAATAAATAACAAATGCGTAGAAAAGTTCCATGTTCTCAATCCTATATCCATAGTTGATACACAGGAAGGCAAGAAAACCCTATAATGCCGCGTACACACGATCGGAATTTCCGACAAGAAAACTGTGGATTTTTTTTCAGACTGAATTTAGGCTTAAACTTGTCTTGCATACACACGGTCACACAAATGTTGTCGGAAATTCCGAACGTCAAGAACGCGTTGACGTACAACACTACGACGAGCCGAGAAAAATTAAGTTCAATGATTCCGAGCATGCGTCAAATTCATTTCCGAGAATGCGTAGGATTTTTCTGCGTCGGAATTGCATACAAGAACTTTTGCTTTCGGAAAAATTGAGAACCAGCTCTCAAATTTTTGTTGTCGGAAATTCCGACAGAAAATGTCCGATGAGGCCTACACACAAAAGCTCACATCAAACTTTTCTTGATGGCAATTCCAATCGTGTGTACGCGGTATTATGTATGGTAAGGAAGGTATGACTTCACTCTTAAATTATGAAAAAAAGCATTGAACCCACATAACAGCCAGGCTGCAAGCATTTTCAGATGGATTAACAGAACTGGTAGGTGATTGCCAATCTATGGGTACAATGTGGCCTGCACAAACACACCCGGGACTAATGGATCCTCATGGAAAAATATATCATCCTAGCTGAATTTTCCCATACGATTGTTCTATGTTTAGTGTTGATGTGTCCTTGTTTATTTATATACAGACCTTTCTGTAGAGTGAACGTTTATGGTGTCTTTACGGAGCTGGCTTTGTGGACGGGCTCACATTCATGATGGAATGGAAAGATGTTCATTAGGGCTGAGTTCAGGGCTCTGTGCAGGCCACTCCAGTTCCTCCACACTAAACTCATCCAAACATGTCTTTACACACCTGGCTTTGTGGACGGGCTCACATTCATGATGGAATGGAAATATGTTCGTAAGGCCTCGTACACACGATAGGATAGCCAGAGGACAACGGTCTGAAGGACCATTTTCATCGGTCAAAACCAATCGTGTGTGGGCCCCATAGGTTATTTAACCTTCGGTTAAAAAAAATAGGAACTTGCTTTAAAATTTAACCGATGGATTGCTAACCGATAGGTCAAAACTGATCGTTAGTATGCAAAAGCTCAGAATCAAGTCGACGCATGCTTGGAAGCATTGAACTTAGTTTTTTTCAGCACGTCGTTGTGTTTTACGTCACCGTGTTCTGACACGATCGGTTATTTGTGTGGGCGTGACGGACCATCAGTCAGCTTCATCGGTTAACCTAAGGCCGCGTACATACGATAGGATCGCCAGAGGAGAACGGTCTGAAGGACCAGTTTCATCAGTCCAAACCGATCGTGTGTGGGCCCCATAGGTTATTTATCCTTTGGTCAAAAAAATGAGAACTTGCTTTAAAATTGAACCGATGGACGCCTAACCGATAGGTCAAAACCGATCGTTAGTATGCAAAAGCATCGGTTAAAAACCCGCGCATGCTCAGAATCAAGTCGACGCATGCTTGGAAGCATTGAACTTCGTTTTTTTCAGCATGTCGTTGTGTTTTACGTCACCACGTTCTGACACGATCGGTTCATTAACCGATGGTGTGTAGGTGCGACGGACCATCAGTCAGCTTCATCGGTTAACCGATGAGAACGGTCCGAACGGTCTTTCAGACCGTTGTCCTCTGGTTAACCTATCGTGTGTACGAGGCTTTAGGGCTGAGTTCAGGGCACTGTGTAGGCCACTCTAGTTCCTCCACACTAAATTCATCAAAACATGTCTTTACAGAGCTGGCTTTGTGGACGGGCTCACATTCATGATGGAATGGAAAGGTGTTCAGTAGGGTTGAGGTCAGGGCTCTGTGCAGGCCACCCCAGTTCCTCCACACTAAACTCATCCAAACATGTCTTTACAGAGCTGGCTTTGTGGACGGGCTCACATTCATGATGGAATGTAAAGGTGTTCAGTAGGGTTGAGGTCAGGTCTCTTTGCAGGCTTCAGTTCCTCCACACTAAACTCATCCAACCATGTCTTTATGGAGCTGGCTTCATGGACGGGGGCACGGTCATGTTGAAACAAAAAAAGGATTCCCAAAACTTTGGAAGGTTGGAAGCCCACAGTTGTCTGAAACGTCTTTGTTCTCATAAACTGTTTTATTCTGGGTTCAGTCCAACTCCAAACCCATGCTTATCCCTACTGAACGCCCTATTCACAAGAAAAACATGGCCCACCCAATACAGAGACATAATTATAAGGCACAATAGACTAGCAAAGTATAAAAACAATAAAGAAAAATACTGTAGATGAATTTTACAATAAGAACACACATTTATTAAGTGTTCTTGCATAGCAAGAGCACTTATTGTTCTCTCACATATATATTATTATAAATACATTTATTGTTCTGTCTGTTTTTTATTAGCTTTGTTTTATTAGCTTTATCATAGTAGAGTTCTGTAAGTTTTATTTAGGTATATTACAAAGCAATGATTGAGTACCTTATACCCAATTATGTTTCATTTACAGTGAGCTATGGCAATGTCATCCTAAGGCTTGGTCTGGGATTAACATACTTATACAATAAAATCTACCCATACGTATGTTTACTAGCCTCACACTAGAATACAATAGTCAGAACCCCATAGCGGGAAGATTCTGTATTATACAAAGGCAGTGGTATGATCTGCTCCCACTGTTGGCTCATCACTGTGATGGCAGGCTCACCAACCAAAGGCAGGGAGCAGAGGGCAGCAATTACCGTACTTATCGGGGTATTGCGCTCTCCGGCGTATAGCGCGCACCCCTAATGTGGACCCACATTCCTGTAAAAAAAACAATTTTTTTTAGTACTTACAGTTTTGGTGTCTTGTGCGGCGTCCATCGGCGGCCTCGTCGGGTCCGGCGTCCGTCTGCGGCTTCGGTGGTGTCCTCCTCGTCAAGTCCGGCATCCTTCTGCGGCCATCGTGGTGTCCTCCGCCGCTTGTTTCCCGCGCCGAGTTTGAACCACTGCGCCGGCATATACCGAGCGCAGTACACTCGGGTATAGTCGGGCAGGCTCGGCTCCTCTCGCGGTCACGTCCTGTGCGTCCTTGTCAGGGCAAAAAAGTGCGCGGTATACGCCGATAAATACGGTAACTCATCAGCTTCTTGGGGTTAAGTTACCAGAGCTGGATAATGCAAAATCTGGTGCAGCTCTGCATAGAAACCAATCATCCTCCAGGTTTGTATGTATGTAACTGTATGTGCAGGGTCACCAATAGGGGGGTACAACCAGTCCTCCTGTAGGGGGCCTGAGCACACGGGGGGCCCGGACAGCAGGGGGATCGGTGCGGTCCGGCAGGAGATGGAACCCAGCAGTGCTGTAGGGGGACTAGGGGGAGGCCAGGCCTACAGGGGGGAATCAGATGTGGGCAGCACAGGGAGAAGGGTTGGTGCAGTGACCGGAAGACAAGAACTATGCACTGTGTCTCTCCCTCCAGCAGCTGAAAGATGTTTCTCTCCCTCTCCCTCTCGTCAGCCTTCAACTGCTGGAGGGAGAGACGCTTACACTGCATAGTTCTTGTAATTGTCCTCCAGTTTTGCTGCACTGATCCCCCCTCCCTGTGCTGCCCACAAACCTATTTCCCCCCTGTATGCCCAGCCTCCCCCTCATCACCCCCCGGAGCGCCGCTGGCCTTCCTCTCCCATCATCTGCTGCTGGTGCATAGGTGGATGGAGAGTGGGGGAAGGGGCTGGTAAATATGTAAACTACCTGCCCCTTCTTTTTTTGAATTGGACACAGTGAATGATCAGTACGGATCGCTTCTGTGTCCATTGATAGCTGAGCATAGTAAACCAACAATATTGTTGGTATACGTGCACTTCTTTTTGCTCTGTTGGTATACGTGCACTTTTTTTTGCTCTGTTGGTATACGTGCACTTTTTTTTGCTCTGTTCGTATATGTGCACTTTATTTTGCTCTGTTGGTATACGTGCACTTTATTTTGCTCTGTTGGTATACGTGCACTTTATTTTACTCTGTTGGTATACGTGCACTTATTTTTGCTCTGTTGGTATACGTGCACTTTATTTTGCTCTGTTGGTATACGTGCACTTTATTTTGCTCTGTTGGTATACGTATACAACAAAATGTACCCATCAGAGTGCCCCCTAACAAAAAAATAAGGGGAATTTTATTTTTAAGGGGACACACTGATGGGCACTTATGTTAGTGGGGGTACGCTGATGGGTACATATTATTTTCACTCTGATGGGGACACCTGAAGTAAGGGGGCACACTGACGGGAATACCTAATGTAAGATACAACTGTAATGGGGGAGACCTGATGTAAAGGGGCACTCTGATGCGGACCCCAGATGTAAAGGGGCATTCTGATGGGAACCCTTGATGTAAAGGGGCACTCTAAAGGGGTCCCTTGATGTAAAGGGGAACTCTGATGGGGACAACTGATGTTAAGGGGCACTCTGGTGAAGACACCTGATGTAAAGGGGCACTCTGATGGGGATCCTGGATGTAAAGGGGCACTCTGATGGGGACCCTAATGTGAAGGGAAATTCTGATGGGGACCCCTGATGTAATGGGGACCCCTGATGTAAAGGGGCACTCTAATGGGGACCCCTTATGTAAAGGGAAACTCTGATGGGGACACCTGATGTAAGGGGAAAACTCTGATGGGGACACCTGATGTAAAGGTGCACTCTGATGGGGACCCCTGATGTAAAGGTGCACTCTGATGGGGACCCCTGATGTAAAAGGCACCCTAAAGGGGACCCCTGATGTAAAGGGGCACTCTGATGGGGACCCCTGATGTAAAGGGAAACTTTGATGGAGACACCTGATTTAAGGGGGAAATCTGATGGGGGACACCTGATGTAAAGGTGCACTCTGATGGGAACCCCTGATGTAAAGGGCAACTCTGATGGGGACACCTGATGGAAGGGGTTAACTCTGATGGGGACACCTGATGTAAAGGTGCACTCTGATGGGGACCCCTGATGTAAAAGGCACCCTAAAGGGGACCCCTGATGTAAAGGGAAACTCTGATGGGGACCCCTGATGTAAAAGGCACCCTAAAGGGGACCCCTGATGTAAAGGGAAACTCTGATGGGGACCCCTGATGTTAAGGGCACTCTGATAGGGACCCCTGATTGAAAGGGGCACTCTAATGGGGACCCCTGATGTAAAGGGAAACTCTGATGGGGACACTTGATATAAGGTGGTACTCTAATGGGGACACCTGATGTAAGGGGGAACTCTGATGAAGAAACCTGATGGGAATACCTGATATAAGGGGGTACCCTGATGGTGGCAACTGATTTATGGGGGGTAGTCTGATGGGGGCACCCAATGTAATGAATTACTCTGGTAGGGACACCTGATATAAGGGGGACACTATTGGGGACATTTACATTCAGAGATTATTACCAGAGCGTGATGAGGAAACCGTAAGAAAAGCACCAAAGAGCGCCGCTTGCGCCAGAAAAGGGAAAGGAAACGCGTATAACCTTTCATGGCGCAGACTTGTCATTTTTTAGTGACCGGAGGACCTCCTTGAATTGGAATTCACTACCCCTGGTACAGGATGTGCAACGACAGGGACATTTGGCAATCACATTGGGGGAGATTTACTAAAACTGGAGAGTGCAAAATATGGTACAGCTCTGCATGGGAGCCAATCAGCTTCTTGGTATTATTGTCAAGGTTTAAAGCTGATTGGCTCCCATGCACCAGATTCTGCACAATCCAGTTTGTATAATCAGCCCCATAGATATTCTAGCCAGGCTCAGAAAATAACAATACATAAGAAGTCTAATAACAATAGAAAAATATAATAATAATAATAAGAAGAAGAAGAAGAAGAATGAAACAAGTGTAATTGTCTCCGAGTGACGCCCCTCCTCCACACTGTCATGCGCTATCTGTCACCTTTATACCGCATTCTTCTCTCCAGCCTTTTAGACAGCTCTCTCCTGACCAATCCCACGCTCCTCCTTCTTCTCTCCTGTCCTATCAGCAGCTGGCGCCTCAGGGGGTGGGCGGGGCTTTGTCTGTGCATTGTAAGTACAGTATGATGGTCTCTGGACACTGACTGCTCTCCTGACCAATCCCACTCTCCTCCTTAACCACCCTGTCCTATCAGCGGCTGGCTCCTCGGGAGTGGGCGGGACCCGTGGCTTTGCATTATAAGTGTGTGCGGAGGGCAGAGTGTGCGCTGTAGGGGCAATCATCATGGCGGATAAGAGGGAGAAGAGTGCGGATCAGATGAAGCTGTGGAAGGAGAGTCGGGGCAACCAGGTACTCCCTGCACTGGGGACCCCCCACCTTTCCCTATATAGTGTGCAGGCAGACAGGGCTGTCCTCAGGCTATACAGAGCTGGGGCAGGTATAGTGCTTTGTTATACTGGGGACACCTGGAGGACTACAAGTCCCAGCATGCCTAGAGACACAACTGCCCCAAGACTGGGAGGAGATCAGACTGTTCTCCCATCAGCAGCACTTCTCCTCCATAGACTGTTAGATCACACCCTTCCCTGCCTATGTGTGGAGGATGGGCAGTGCCATTGTAGCTTTTATTTCTAGTCCCCATAGAGAGGGGGATGGGAGGGGGTACATCATGGATTATGGGGTACTCCATTGCTGTCATCCAGGATGCTGATGCCAGTGTTCTGCAAGACTGTGGTGCCCCTGTGTCACTGTTCTGCCAGACTTTGGTGGTGATGTGCCCTGGCTCTGCCAGACTTTGGTGGTGATGTGCCCTGGCTCTGCCAGACTTTGGTGGTGATGTGCCCCGGCTCTGCCAGACTGTGGTGGTGATGTGCCCCAGCCCTGCCAGACTTTGGTGCCTGTGTGTCACTGCTCTGCAAGACTTTTTGGTGCCCACGTGTCACGGTCCTGTAAGACTTTGATGCTGTTTTTTTCCCCCTGTCCTGCAAGGCTGTGGTGCCTGCATGTGTTTGCCCTGTAAGGCTGTTTTGACCGCCCTGCAAGCCTGTGGTGCCTGCGTGTGACCGCTCTGCATAGCTGTGGTGACTGCCCTGCAAGGCTGTGGTGCCCGCGTGTGACTGCCCTGCATGGCTGTGGAGACTGCCCTGCAAGGCTGTGGTGCCCGCGTGTGACCGCTCTGCATAGCTGTGGTGACTGCCCTGCAAGGCTGTGGTGCCCGCGTGTGACTGCCCTGCATGGCTGTGGTGACTGCCCTGCAAGGCTGTGGTGCCCGCGTGTGACTGCTCTGCAAAGCTGTGGAGACTGCCCTGCAAGGCTGTGGTGCCCGCGTGTGACTGCCCTGCAAAGCTGTGGAGACCGCCCTGCAAGGCTTTGGTGCCTGCGTGTGACTGCCCTGCAAGGCTTTGGTGCCTGCGTGTGACTGCCCTGCAAGGCTGTGGTGCCTGCGTGTGACTGCCCTGCAAGGCTGTGGTGCCTGCGTGTGACTGCCCTGCAAGGCTGTGGTGCCTGCGTGTGACTGCCCTGCAAGGCTGTGGTGCCTGCGTGTGACTGCCCTGCAAGGCTGTGGTGCCTGCGTGTGACTGCCCTGCAAGGCTGTGGTGCCCGCGTGTGACTGCCCTGCAAAGCTGTGAAGACCGCCCTGCAAGGCTTTGGTGCCCGCGTGTGACCGCCCTGCAAGGCTGTAGTGCCTGTATTGCAAGGCTGTGGTGACTTGCCTGCAAGTCAGTGGTGACCGATCGGCAAGGCTGTTTTTCCTGCCCTGCAAGGCTGTGGTGCCCGCGTGTGACTGCCCTGCAAGGCTGTGGTGCCCGCGTGTGACTGCCCTGCAAAGCTGTGGAGACCGCCCTGCAAGGCTTTGTTGCCCGCGTGTGACTGCCCTGCAAGACTTTGGTGCCCGCGTGTGACCACCCTGCAAGGCTGTAGTGCCTGTTTTGCAAGGCTGCGGTGACTGCCCTGCAAGTCAGTGGTGCCTGCGTGTGACTGATCAGCAAGGCTGTTTTGACTGCCCTGCAAGTCTATGGTGCCAGTTTTGCAATCTGTGGAGACCGCTCTGCAAGGCTGTGGTGCCCACATGTTTGACACTGTGCTGCAAAACTGGTGCCCGTGTGTCACCTTCTTTTAAGACTTTGGTAATGATATCCCACTGTTCTACAAGACTTTGGTGCCGTATGCCCCTGACCTGTCAGACTTTGGTACTGATATCCCACTGTTCTACAAGACTTTGGTGCCCGTATGCCCCTGTCCTGTCAGACTTTGGTGCTGATGTTCCCCCTGATCTGTAAGAATTTGGTGTTGGCTGCCCCAGATCTCCCAGCCTTGGGTACCCATGCCCACCCTGATCTGTAGGGCTTAAAGTACATCTCCAGAAAAAATCTATTTTTTCACTTTTTGGATGAAGTAGAGAAACCTCTGCCAGTTTTTACTGATTTATGCGGCTCTGCCTGGGAGATGTCCTGTTCCGGGCACATTGTTCTCACCAGGACAGGAAATATTTGTAGTGCTGTTTATGTCTACGTTGTACCTTTTTTTTTTTTTTATTCCTTTTCTGGTGGCACCTTGTCATAGGAACAGGAGATGCCTGAAAGTAGGAATACAAATCTGACTGAGGTCCTAACTCCTACTCTACTCCCATAAAAAAATTGGTTCTCTGTTTAAAAAAAATTGTCTGGATTTGCACTTTAAGCCCCAGATTCTCAAAGGGCTTACGACGGCGCAACGCCATGTACGCCGTCGTAAGTCCTAATCTGGGCCGTCGTATCTATGCGACTGATTCTTAGAATCAGTTACGCATAGATAACCATTAGATCCGACAGGCGTAAGGCTCTTACGCCGTCGGATCTTAAATGCAATTTTTTTTTTTTTGCCGCTAGGTGTCGCCTCCGTCGTGTTCCCCCGTCGAGTATGCAAATTAGCTAGATACGCGAATTCCCGAACGTACGCACGGTCGACGCAGTGAAGTTACGACGTTTACGTTAGGCTTGTCGCGGCGTAAAGTTGCCCCTGGGTATATGAGGCGCAATCAATGTTAAGTATGGCCGTCGTTCCCGCGTCGAAATTTGTAAATTGACATAGTTTGCATAAGTCGTCCGTGAATGGGGCTGGTGGTGAGGGGGTTCTCTGTGGGAGGTTGTTGGGGACTGAAGGCTTTTAGGGGGCTGAAGGGCACTATGGGGGCTAGCGGCTGTGCAGGGGGCACTATGGAGGTGGTGGGTGGGGCTTTGTGGGAGGTTGGGAAGCTTTATGGTGGTTCTTAGGAGGCACTGTGTGAGGTTGAGGGGCACTTCAGGCCACTATGGGAGGTACTGTGGAACACTGTTGGAGACATAATGGGAGGCTGTGCTGCAGGCCAGGGGACACTTCAAGGTGCTGTGGAGCTTTGTTGGAGTTTTGTAGCGCAAGGACCGAAGGCTCTTCGGGCACCGGGGGCACTGTTCAAGGTTGAGGGGCACTGTGGGCCACTATAGGCGGTTAGGTGGCACTGTGGGAAACTGTTGGAGGTACTATGGGATGCTGTGTAGCAAGCTAGGGCATGCTGCAGGGGTCTGTGGAAATCTGTGGGGGGATGAAGGTTATTAGGGGGCCATGGGCACTGTTCAAGATTGTGGAGCATTGCAGGCCACTATTGGAGGTTGGGTGGCACTGTGGGGGGGATGAAGGTTATTAGAGGGCCATGGGCACTGTTCAAGATTTTGGAGCATTGCAGGCCACTATTGGAGGTTGGGTGGCACTGTGGGAGGATGAAGTTTATTGGGGGCCATAGGCAGTGTTCAAGATTGTGGAGCATTGCAGGCCACTATTGGAGGTTGGGTGGCACTGTGGGGGGGATAAAGGTTATTAGGGGGCCATGGGCACTGTTCAAGATTGTGGAGCATTGCAGGCCACTATTGGAGATTGGGTGGCACTGTGGAGGGATGAAGGTTATTAGGGGCCATAGGCAGTGTTCAAGATTGTGGAGCATTGCAGGCCACTATTGGAGGTTGGGTGGCACTGTGGGGGGGATAAAAGTTATTCGGGGGCCATGGGCACTGTTCAAGATTGTGGAGCATTGCGGGCCACTATTGGAGGTTGGGTGGCACTGTGGGGGTATGAAGGTTATTTGGGGGCCATGGGCACTGTTCAAGATTGTGGAGCATTGCGGGCCACTATTGGAGGTTGGGTGGCACTGTGTTGGGGGATGAAGGTTATTAGGGGGCCATGGGCACTGTTCAAGATTTTGGAGCATTGCAGGCTACTATTGGAGGTTGGGTGGCACTGTGGGGGGGATGAAGGTTATTAGGGGGCCATGGGCACTGTTCAAGATTTTGGCGCATTGCAGGCCACTATTGGAGGTTGGGTGGCACTGTGGGGGGGGGGGGGGTGAAGGTTATTAGGGGGCCATAGGCACTGTTCAAGATTTTGGAGGTTGGGTGGCACTGTGGGGGGATGAAGGTTATTAGAGGGCCATGGGCACTGTTCAAGATTGTGGAGCACTGCAGGTCACTATGGGAGGTTGGGTGGCACGGTGGGAGCTGGGAGGCATAGTGAGACACTGTTGGAGGCACTATGGGCTCTGTAGCAAACTAGGACAGACTGCAAGGGGCTGTGGAGCTCTGTGGAAAGTTAGCTTTGTGGGGACTGAATGATCTTAGGGGACCGGGCACTGTTTAAGGTTGGGGGGCACTGCAGGCCACTATGAGAGCTGGGTAAGGCACTATGGGAGGCTGTGCAGGAAGCTTGGGCACACTGCAGGGGCCTGTGGAGCTCTATGGGAGGTGGGGACTGAAGGCTCTTAGGGGCGGCCAGGGAACTGTGCCAGGTTGAGGGCCACTATAGGAGGCTAGGGGGGCACTGTGGGGAGGTTGGGTAGTCTGCAGCTAGCTTGAGGCCCAGTAAGATGGTGGCTTCAGCCCAGTGGTGGTCCATGGCCCGATGGTTGAGAACCTCTGGTCTAGGAACCAGGTAAAGCAGTTTTTACTTGCCCTATCCTCCGCAGTCCGCACCCATAAGCTCATAGTTGCCTGTGAACACACCTGATCCTGTTTCCCTTTAATCTCCAGTTATAATTAATAATCGCTTCAACAATTTCCAGCTGTATGAACTACACCCCATAATCCTGATCTTTTATCTTCATTTATAATTAAAAAAATCAGAGGATTAATGTGTTTATGAGTATATTTAATGTGTATGAATAGTATACGAGATGCTTTTACTGCCCTCAACCCCTGGTCTAATTGTACACCGCTGATCCGTGATAAGGTCTCGTGGTGGCATGGGACTTCCTTGTGTATCAGATTCGATAATCCAATCATTTGAGAGCGCATGCACATGTGTGTAGCATACAATCCTGGTTTATTTCTTCTCTAGGGAGCCCAGAGGTGCGGTGTACAGTCGCCTATAGAAGTCAATGGCTGTGCGCACCTCTACACATGTATAATGTAAGTACTTGCATAAGCGTTCGAACGCACAAATTTGCATCCGGAGTTGTACGCACATAGGTGTTTATAAGGAAACCACTTGCCTACATGGGCATCCGCTGACATTTTTTCAGAGGGGGGCGCTTCGGCATTTTACCCTTTCTTCGACTACTAGCGGGGGTTAAAATGCCCCCCCCACCACATTAAAATGTAAAAACACCCCACTGTGCCCCCTGCATCTTTCAATATCTCTTTGTCACTACTGTGTACGCCCTCTCCACAACTGCACCTCTGGACCCCTTTACATTACACAGCATTCCACAGCTCTGGCCCCCTTTACATTACACAGCACCTCACAGCTCTGGCCCCCTTTACATTACACAGCACCTCACAGCTCTGGCCCCCTTTACATTACACAGCACCTCACAGCTCTGGCCCCCTTTACATTACACAGCACCCCACAGCTCTGGCCCCCTTTACATTACACAGCACCCCACAGCTCTGGCCCCCTTTACATTACACAGCACCCTGCATCACTGGACCCCTTTACATTACACAGCACCCTGCATCACTGGACCCCTTTACATTACACAGCACCCTGCATCACTGGACCCCTTTACATTAGACAGCACCCTGCATCACTGTCCCTTTACATTACACAGCACCCTGCATCACTGGACCCCTTTACATTACACGGCATCCTGCACCACTGGCCCCCTTTACATTACACAGCATCCTGCACCACTCGACCCCTTCACATTACACAGCACCCTGCACCACTGGACCCCTTTACATTACACAGCACCCTGCACCACTGGCCCCCTTTACATTACACAGCACCTTGCATCACTGGCCCCCTTTACATTACACAGCACCCTGCATCACTGGCCCCCCTACATTACACGGCACCCTGCATCACTGGCCCCCTTTACATTACACGGCACCCTGCATCACTGGCCCCCTTTACATTACACAGCATCCTGCACCACTGGACCCCTTTACATTACACAGCACCAGAAGAGGGACAGACACTCTAAAAAAGGGACAACTAGAAACTATGCCGTAGACTACAACTCTGTGTTGTGTTTTCCAAACTTGCTAAAAACACATCAGAAAATAGTCTAGTGTTACCTGTGGCAACAGATGTTGGAACAAACAGAGCACAGGCCTTGTAAACAATATTAAACGGCGCTCCCCTCCCTCTGTCATCTGGCGCTCGTATCGTATGTCACGGAGCTGGGTCTGTGTGCAAGGTCCCGCCCCCCTAGTTCGGTCTTGTGTGATAGGCGGAACACTAGAAGACTATCAGACGAGCCGATCTAGGAGGGCGGGACCTTGCACACAGACCCAGCTCCATGACATACGATACGAGCGCTGGAGGACAGAAGGAGGGGAGCACTGCCGTTAACTCTTAAAGCGCCCCCAGGGCCAGTTCGGCCCTGCTCCTGGCTCTCCCTGGCGATTCGGGGGGGGGGGGCAAACGACCCCCCTTGCCCTATGGAGCGGACGCCCATGCTCGCCTATATACCAGTATAGCCATCTACAGCCATTGACTTCTATAGGCCGCTGTATGCAGTGTCTGTTGGCTCCATGGCAGGGAAATAAGCCAGGATTTTAGGCTATATGGCCATGTGCCTGACCTACTTTGCTTCGAAAAATTATTATTTTAAATGTTTGTACTACAGTATCTTCAGATTTATTACGTATTTTATGTACAATTTAAATGTATTTAGTAATGACCCCAATTTGGATTGTCATATTCAGTGGGTGATACTGACGCTGAACGTGACTCTTTCAAGTGAATGGGACCATGGCGCAAGGGCTCTGTGGAGCAGTGGGTTGGCATTTTGCGGGTTAAAGCAGCGAGGCAGTGACAGATCACCTCCTCACAGCATGCCAAGCAAGCGTTCCACCACAGATCATCATTTTTCAGAAGGGCAGAAATCTTGGAACAGAAGGTAATCGCGTCTCATCCCATCACACCCCAAAAATTAAAAGATTATTCCTCATTGCAGGACAGTGGGTGGTGCCATGCGAATGCCTTATGCCCTGTTGGCCTTGTGCCCTGTTTGCACATCCAGAACCACTGTATAGTACAGAAATAGCCTGATAATATAGAGCTTTTTTCAGCTTTTTGGCCATCATGTGGAAATCGGGGCTTCTATGGAGTAGGACCCAACAGGACAATATTACCATACTGGTGGATGATGGTGGCAAGCTTACTGAGGAGAAACAGGAAGTGAGAAATTCAACAAAGGGGGGGAAAAAAACATTTAGACGGGAAATCGAAGGAAAAGGTAAGTGAACCAACAATGCACTAGCTTAAAGGAACCTATTTAGAAAATAAAAACCTTTACAACCCCTTTAAGGCCTTTAAAGTGGTTGTAACCTCAGAAGATTGTGTTTTATCTGAATGCATTTTATGCATTCAGATAAAAAGCCTTCTGTGTGCATCTGCCCCCCCCTAATACTTACCTGAGCCCCATATCCATCAGCGATGTTGCAGGAGAGTCTTGGCTGCCTGAGACTCTCCCTCCTCATTGGCTAAGACGGCAGTGCAGCGCCATTGGCTCCTGCTGCTGTCAATGAAACTCAGTGAGCCAATGAGGGGAGAGAGAGGGGGCGGGGCCGGGTCGCAGCTCTGTGTCTGAATGGACACAGGGACCTCGGGTGTCTCTATAGCAAGCTGCTTGCTGTGGGGGCACTCAACAGGAGGGAAGGGCCAGGAGAGCCGGCAAGGGACCCGAGAACAGGCGGAACTGGGCTGCTCTGTGCAAAACCACTACACAGAGCAGATAAGTATAACATGTTTGTTATTTAAAAAGATAGACTTCACAATCACTTTAAAACATAGAACTTGGTCTGAAGTGTGCCTAGATAACCTGGTGCCTGGAAACATTCAAAAGCCTCTACAGTTTCTGGTGGGCATCCATCTTATGGCAACTCACCCACAATTCACCATTCAAAAGCCAGGTGGGCATCCTTGTTAACGTGACAACCCACCCAAAATCCACCAAACATCGTTTCTGCTTCTTGTTTGGTAAATTGTGGGTGGTAACCGATGCCTGCTGATCATACTGACTTTTGAGCAGTTTCAGGTGGTCCACGTCTTATAGGCCACCCTGTTTTTGCTTTTGCCATTTCTCATTTGGTTGCTAGGACGCTAGCACAGCAACCAGTCATCCTGACAACCAATGACGCTGTGCTTGGTTTGTTTGCTAGAATGATGCTGACTGACCTGCACAGCACCATCTGTTTGCTAGGACGCAAGCGGCTAGGCCTTACAGCATCTATGGTTGCTATGGTGCAGGCAACTGCACCGAAGCAACCACTGACCCTGTGCGGACCAGCTGCCTGCGTCCTAGCAACCAGTTGAATACTGCTCCCCTTGTGTAAAGGGCGACATTACCAAGCTGCAATGAGGATGGAGTGTACAGTATGGACATTTTGGCCTCGGTTCTACCTAATCTAAGTTGGTGGCCTCACTGGCGGCACGCCCCTGTACATGGTTGATGTCTTTCAAGTACATTGACCTGAGAACTAAACTAGGGCAGAGGTTGTTCATCTTTCTAATCTACATCTCTTCTATGTCATCTGTACAGAGTTGTCTGAACTTTGGACGGTTGGGTATTATTATGGGTTATCTCCTCAGACACCTGGGATTACAGTTTACGTGCAGATATTCGTCTGTGTGTGGTAAATCTGTACATTCTTGGGTGTATTAAGGCTCTGTCAGTATAGATGTATGTTTTGGGTAGGCAGGAGATCTCGGGTCCAGGCGATAGCATGAAGGGTTAAATGGGATGCAGTTCTTGTCAAGAACGCACTTTGTTCCTTGGTCTGTGCCCACTGGACTGTGTCCCTGAACCTTGCTTTGTCACCTTGTTTATCAGATCCCTTCTTATAATCTGCTGTGTGTAACTTTAAGGCCCCTTTCAGACGAACAGCTAAAAGCATGTTTATGTTTTGCTGGAATTCAAGACTCCAGGCACAGCGATCAGCTGCATTTGTACAGTGCTTTTAGCTGCGGTTGCGTTTAGCCGCGGCACGATATTGAACGGGGATCCGACTTGGATCCCTGCCAATACCAAGCACTGTGTCTAGTATGAATCTTGAGGGGGAACTCCACGCCAAATTTCAACTAAAAACCAGCATGTGTCCCCCCTACAGGAGCATACCAGGCCCTTGGGTCTGCTATGGATTTTAAGGAGACACCCCCTGTGCCGAAAAACCGGCGTGGGGGGGGTCCCCCCAAAATACATACCAAAAAAAAACACGACACAGGGTTATTAAAGTAATTTATTAGTCCGCTCTGGGGGCCCCCCTCTCTTCTTTAGCTCTTTTACGAGGGGGGGGCTGCTTCTTTGATGTCTTCTGGGGGGGGGGGGCAATGTGCAGGTCTTCACCGCCGTCTGGTTCTCTTCCGCCGGGGGGGGGCACTTTCTTCTTTAGCCCCCTCCCGGTCTTCTCATTCGGTGGGGGCGGGGGTGCAGGTCTTCACCGCTGTCTGGTTCTTTTCCGCCGGGGGGGGGGGGGCTTTGTTATCTAGCTCTTTTACAGCAGCCCCCTCCCGGTCTTCTCATTCGACGTCTTCGGCGGGGGGTGCCTGGGCTTCTGTCGCCTTCTGCCTTCTTCTTCTCCGATGTTGACACGTCGCTTCCTCCCGCTGCAATGCTGTGTGCGGTGGCTCAAACCGATTTATATAGGCCTCTTATGACGTCACAGTCCCATCATGCTCCGGGAGCATGCGTGTTTGTACTTTGGACTTTAGTCGGATGGACTTGTGTACACACACACACACACACACACACACACACACAATAGGACAGTGATGGCGAACCTTGGCACCCTAGATGTTTTGGAACTACATTTCCCATGATGCCTCGTGCATTCTGTAGTATAGTTGAGCATCATGGGAAATGTAGTTCCAAAACATCTAGGGTGCCAAGGTTTGCCATCACTGCGATAGGATTATGCTCCATCGGACATTTGTTGCCAGAAAGCTTAAAGAGCATTCACAGAGAACATTTGTCTGTTGAAAAAAACAAAAACGGTTGTCCGATGGAGCATACACACGGTCGGATTGTCCGATAAAACACGTCCTTCAGACTGTTGTTGTCAAAAAGTCAGATCGTGTGTACGGGCCTTTTGATTTGCTGACAGCAGCTAACTCCAGAGATTGCCATTCTTAGTGGCCAGTATACATGTAGGTATTTAATTGGCGAGCCGCAGCAACCAAATTATACCAACACTCCTTCCGCGGTCGGTATATACATAGATTTTAAGTTTTGATGGCAAGGGGACAAAAAAAGCCAGGCTCTTTTTGAAAACCTGAACCTGCCTCATTAAACGGAAAAGAGTAAAATGTAGAAGACCATAAGCCCAATCTTTTAGCCAACACATTAGGGTTACGTTCTCCTATGGACCGTAATATACAATGCACAAAAAGGTTGGACACTAGCTGTTACTTTCCATTGGCTACAAGTTTCCTGAGATTTTTCCAGCACGGTTACACAAAAAAATAAAGTTTCAAAATCACCAGCAAGTCAATGCCAAGTCCTCTACAAACACATTACATAGACACCACCATTGCAAATTTCGATAAGAAGCGGTCTGGACAGCATTCAAGGCCGAAAATGCTGCCAACGTGACCCCCGGGCATTTCACAAGTTGGCGATAACACATACCCCTGACAGATCTTGGATCTTCACGGTGCCAAATCAAACTGCTGACCGCAGACTAACAAAATCAAGGTCTGATCACTTGCAAAGTCAGATATCTGCAACGAGGGTTATTGACATATCAGGAACTGACCGACATCACAGGTAAACTTTGATCCTACGGCCCATATCGAGACTGAAGTATGGACCGTCAGTACACTAATCATGCAACTAGAATTTCAGAGGTTACCAGGCGAGACGTGAAGATGTCTCTCTGGTGAGACTGAAGATAAAGATCTGTTAGTCACAAACAGAAGGTCTGATGCTGCCTGGAAGATCGGTTACATTGCCCACACCGACCGGTTTCTCCCCTTCCACTCGTATACGTCACTAGAGAGTAGAAAACGAATGTCGTGTTTTTCTCAACGTGATTCCTCTCAAGCCTGCCTTGCATACACACGATCGTGAAAAGAAATGCTTGAGCCAAGCGCAGTGACGTACAACACGTATGACGGCACTATAAAGGGGAAGTTCCATTCGAATGGCGCCACCCTTTGGGCTGGCTTTTGCCGATTTCCCCGTCTCGTAACTTGCTTCTGAGCATGCATGTTTTTTTCCCCCACGACCGTTTTTCACGACGTAAAGGACGAGAAAAAAAAAATAGAGCAGGTTCTACATTTTTAAACAGGCATTTTTCTCGTCGAGAAAAAGGCTTTGGAGCCTACACACGACCGTTTTTCACGACCAATTTAAAAAAAATTGCATTTTCTCGTCGTGAAAAACGGTCGTGTGTACGCGGCATTAACATTTAGATTTGTTGCCAAAGAAAACTGGAAGAGTCTTTCCTTCAGAAATATTCTGACAATGGCTATATTTAGGGTTTCTCAACTAGGGTTCCTCCAGAGGTTTCTAGGGGTTCCTTGAGCAATGAGCAATTTCTGCCTCTCAGATAAGTTCCCACTGACACCATTGATCTTTTTAGCCATCTGTAATGGGGTAATTCTTCCCAATGACCACCACACTAAACTATCATAAGTTGTAGATATAGTCATTGTTGGCATGGGTTCTTGAGAGCGGAAAGTTATTTCAAGGATTCCTCCATGGGGAGAAAGGCTGGGCTATGCCAACTATCACGAATAGTCTTTAGTTCTCTAATCTACAGATGTCACACTTTGATGGTGGATAGAAGATGCAAAGATCAATCTCTCCTCTCCCCGCCTGACCGCTGCAGTGGGCGGGGCCAATATTCCCCTGCTGACATTAGTCAGGAGGAGAGAGCTGGTCGGTCACGTGAGCGGCACTCTAAAATTAGGTAAATACTGCACTTAGAGTTGCCACCTCATCCCTTTAAACCTGAACACATATGGAGTTACACAAGTTTGGGGGCTAAGTTAATGCAGGCAAGGCACCAAGCGAGTTTAATTACCACCTTAATCAGCCACAGAACCTGTGTAATTCATATGTGTTTGGGTTTAAAGGGATGAGGTCGCATAAATCATAAATTACAGGGGGGAGGGGGGGGGGACAGGATTAGGAGACAACGCTGATAGCATAAAGATGTAGATGTTATTCCAGCAGCGGGGGTGGGGGCTTGCACTAGCTGACAGGCAGGTAGGGGACGTGGGACGACAACAGGAGAGCTGCGGATGACGGAGGCACGTAAACTGACCACGGTGTTGGAGCTCAGCAGCCATAATAAACCGTGGTCAGTTTACAGGGGGGGCAGAACCAGCCAGGATCAGCCAGTTATTTCAGGTGATACAGAGGGCAAAATTACACAGCGCAAGCACTGTGCTGTATAACATGCTTTAAGAAAAAAATGGACCCTGTCCCTTTTTTTATTTTGGGGGGGGGGGGGGGTAATAATAAATGCTTTTAGCTTCACCAGTAACCACCATTTTGCCCCACCCCCCTCTGAAATCTCTATGGACCTCAGGGCTGTCTCCAAGGAAGTCCATGTGTAATCAAGGGCCAAAGTTCTTAATGTGAGGGGAATGAATGAAGGCCTGGAGGGGAAAAAAAAGGGGGGGTGGCTTCACATTACCTAGAATTGGAAAATTGGAAAGCAGAATATTTTTATTATTAGTTCACACCTAACCACTTTGGTGCGGTGCATGTTAGAGCAGGGGTCTCCAAACTTTCTAATTTCAATTTACTATTCTACAGAATGTAGAGAGCCAGCCTGTGCAAGTAGAAAATGTCTTGGTGTTATTGTCCCATTGTTGGTGCCAATGGTGGGGGGGGGGTGCCCCACCATCTGTGTCAGTGTGTGGGGGTGGGGGGGAAGACGGAATGGTGCCCCACTGTTGGCGACCAGCTGCAGGGAGGGAATAGCGCCGGTGGTGGAATGGGATGGAGGGTGCCCCACCATTGGCACCAGTTTGGGGGGGGGGGGCTGGTGGTGGTATCTGCCCCAACATTGGCTCCGGGGGGGTGGTGGTATGTGCCCCATTGGCGCTAGCGAGGGTGGGGTGCCAGGAATTATTTCCCCAGTGTTGGTTTCAATGAGAACAGTGCCTCATATCTGAGATGAGATGAATAGTGCCCCAAGGGCCGGATAAGGGTATTCAAAAGAGGCAAGATTCGGCCCATGGGCCGCATTTGAGACCACTGCGTTACAGCATGCATATTTTGCAGCGTTCGCATATGTGTGGAATATAACCACAGGGGGCCCTTTGACAGTGAACCGTACTGATAGTGCTGAGCAGTAGACCTCCATCATCGAGGTGGCGGGCTGCATTCAGATGGCACAGCACTATCGCAAGAAGAATATGTCGCAGTAACATACAGGTGAAAATTCACATTGACGCAACACAATAATGTGAACTGGGTCTAACAGTATAAAAAGCAGAGAAGAAAAACAAAGGACAGACAATTGTCCGCAGTTCAAAATTTAGGAAAAACAGATAAGTACTTTACGCAATTTAGCCATAATCTGGTATATAAAAAGAGAAATTCCATTTAAGACGGTCACACGACCTGGAACAGTCTAATCCCTTCAAGATTTGTAACCAAAGTTTCTTAAAACCTAAAAATATGTCTACTTGTACATGATTCCCATACATCTCATATTAGAAGCGCACATATAATAGGAGATATCTACATTTCTTTATCTTTATATAGCATATAATCAGAGATATCTCCTTACTAGATTAGTGAATTCCCATTATACAGCAATCCATCCTCATAACAAACCCCAACCTTTGCTCTCTACATTCGGATTAAAGGTTACTGGAGCCGAGTTTTTTTTTTACCTAACTGCTAAATGTTTGTGCTGTGGTTGTATTACATTACAAAACAACCAAATAAAAATCATAGGATAAAATAAAAAATTATATATATTTTTTTATAAATATATCCACTTCCATACCAGGAACTTGCGCACCTTCCTGCCCAAGCCAATTTTCAGCACTGTCGTAATTTGAATGACAATTGCGCGGTCATACTACACTGTACCCAAATGAAATTTTTATCATTTTGTTCCCACAAATAGAGCTTTCTTTTGGTGGTATTTGATCACCTCTGCGATTTTTATTTTTTGTGCAACAACAACAAAAAAAGACAGAAATTTTTGAAAAAAATTATTTTTATCCTCCAATCGCAGTGATGGCAAACCTTGGCACCCCAGATTTTTGGAACTACATTTCCCATGATGCCTCGTGCATTCTGTAGTATAGTTGAGCATCATGGGAAATGTAGTTCCAAAACATTTGGGGTGCCAAGGTTCGCCATCACTGTCCTATTTGTGTGTGTGTGTGCGCACAAGTCCATCCGACTAAAGTCCAAAGTACAAACACGCATGCTCAGAACCAATGCTAAAGATCAGACAATAATAGCAGAAGTTGCCCAAAGGGTGGCAGTAAAGAGCTGAAAAACCACGTGAGTTGGTGAAAGTTGGCTGAAAATGTTCTGCTGTTTGTATGCAGAACAAGTTGACGGCCAACACCCATTCGGACCAAAATCGACGGAAAAGTCAGATGGAAGTCCTAGTTGAAAATGGAGGTTCTTTTGGATCCCTGTTCAGTTCACTAATAGTCTATGGCAGCAGGATCTCCAACAGCCAATCTGTCTTGGCAAAGCTGATTTGCTCAGATTTCACCCAACCTCCGTTCTTCTCTAAAGGTTGACCAGCCAAGGGCCGTGAACCACTGAACAGCCCTTCTCTTTAAATGTTTAAAGTGAATCTGTCACAGGTTCTCTTGCTAGCCCTCAATAATACCCAACTACATGTGCGTCTCCTTTAGTTTTCTCATCCTTAAAAAGTGTGTTTTTTTGTTTTTTTTTTGGAGCTTACACCTGGAAATGGACCGCTCTGGTGCAGAGCGGGGTGTTGTTGGAGATGGGTAGGTCACATGCTCCCCTGTACCCAGAAGGGTGTCTCCAAGGGCTCTGGCAGGACAAGAGCGCCATTAAGTGGAGTTAGGGTTGCGACCTCATCCTTTTAAACCCGAACACATATGAATTACACAGGTTCTGTGGCTGATTAACCACTTCCCGACCGCCGCATGTAAATGTACGTCCACAGAATGGCACGTACAGGCAAATGGGTGTACAGGTACGTCCTTGCCTTCTAGCGGGTGGGCGGTCCGATCAGGACCCCCCCCCCCCCCGCTACATGCGGCGGTCGGATTCCTGCGGGGAGCGATCTGGGACGACGGCGCGGCTATTCGTTTATAGCCGCTCCGTCACGATCGCTCCCCGGAGCTGAAGAATGGGGAGAGGCGTATGTAAACATGGCTTCCCCGTGCTTCACTGTGGCGGCTGCATCGATTGAGTGATCCCCTATATAGGGAGACTCGATCGATGACGTCAGTCCTACAGCCACACCCCCCTACAGTTGTAAACACACACTAGGTGAACCCTAACTCCTACAGCGCCCCCTGTGGTTAACTCCCAAACTGCAACTGTCATTTTCACAATAAACAATGCAATTTAAATGCATTTTTTGCTGTGAAAATGACAATGGTCCCAAAAATGTGTCAAAATTGTCCGAAGTGTCCGCCATAATGCCGCAGTCACAAAAAAAACGCTGATCACCGCCATTAGTAGTAAAAAAAAAAATTTTTATAAAAATGCAATAAAACTATCCCCTATTTTGTAAACGCTATAAATATTGCGCATACCAATCGATAAACGCCTATTGCGATTTTTTTTTTTTTTTTTTTTTTTACCAAAAATGGGTAGAAGAATACGTATCGGCCTAAACTGAGGAAAAAAAACATGTTTTTATATATGTTTTTGGGGGATATTTATTATAGCAAAAAGTAAAAAATATTGAATTTTTTTCAAAATTGTCGCTCTATTTTTGTTTATAGCGCAAAAAATAAAAACCGCAGAGGTGATCAAATACCACCAAAAGAAAGCTCTCTTTGTGGGGGAAAAAGGACGCCAATTTTGTTTGGGAGCCACGTCGCACGACCGCGCAATTGTCTGTTAAAGCGACGCAGTGCCGAATCACAAAACCTGGCCTGGGCATTTAGCTGCCTAAAGGTCCGGGGCTTAAGTGGTTAAGGTGGTAATTAAACTCGATTGGTGCCTTACCTGCATTAAATTAGCCCCCAAACTTGTGTAACTCCATATGTGTTCAGGTTTAAAGGGATGAGGTGGCAACTCTAAGTGGAGGATCACCAGAAGAGGGGAAATGGCTATTAAGGCAACCTGTCGCTTTGCCCCTGGAGAAACTCTTGCAATGAGTCCACAACTGCAATTTTCTAATAAACTCTATTGCTCTTTTTCTCCTAGAAACCCGACGTCCTCACAACTGGTGGTGGTAATCCCGTGGCTGATAAATTGAACCTTCTGACTATTGGACCTCGAGGGCCCCTACTGGTGCAGGATGTGGTGTTTACAGATGAGATGGCACACTTTGACCGGGAGAGGATCCCTGAAAGGGTGGTGCATGCTAAAGGAGCAGGTAGGTGCTATGTCGACACCAGGGTCCTCTTCCCATAAGGATTTTGTCTTGGCTGGATGGTAATGGGGATGCCTGTATGACTCTTTGCTTCAATATGCAGCCTACGTGTTCATTCGTCACCAAAGTCCCTCCAGCATTTGTTATTTATTTTTCCCCCTGCATTTATGACCATGTTCCTAAGAAATGACGTTGACCTCTTCTGCGCTACCAATATGTTTGAGATTTTCTCCGAAATGTTGTGAATTTGGTAGCTGTGGAGATGTGTTCTGGAATGGACTGTGATCTACTGGAAGCCCTCAGTTCCCTATGGGAACATTGGGCCAAATTCTCAAAAAAGCTGCCTTTCAGCAGTTAAGTTACACAGGCGTTAAATTTCTACCTAAGTGCCCGATCCACAAAGCACTTACCTAGAAATTACACGCCGTGTAACCCAAGTGCCTCCGTCGCAAGGCGGTCGTCTGCTCGAGGGGGCGATTCCAATTCAAATGAGGCGCGCTCCCGCGCCGGACGTTCGGTGCATGCGTGTGACGTCATTTTTCCCGACGTGCATCGCGCGAACGTACTTTACGCCGGGCTTTGTGGATCGCAACGGGACAATAAAGTTGCGTCGGGTAAAAAAAAAAAATACGCGCCGGGAAAAAAAATTCAAAATAAAAAAAAAAACGCGGCGATCGAAAAAAAAGGTTGGTTTTTACAAGGTCTAAACAGTTTAGGCCTTGTAAAAGCATCCCTAATTTTACGTATGCAAAACGTAACTTACGCAGAAAACACAAAGCTAAAAAGCTTTGTGGATCTGCCTAAGTCCTCATTTGCATACGCAAAGCGGCATTTCGACTCGAAATGCCCCCAGCGGCGGATGCGGTACTGCATCTTAAGATCTGACAGTGTAAGTCTATTACAGATGTCGGATCTTCTGACTATCTTTGGAAAAATCCTTCTGAGGATCGTTTCCAAAGATAGCCACAGGGATACGCAGGCTGAACAGCAGTTCCGCCTGTGTATCTCCTTTGAAGATTTGGCCCTCTATCTACATGGAGTTTGAGGGTTAGGTTTGGATGCTCCATTTTTCTTCCACAACCTAAGTTTCTTTTTATTTTGGGATGTGGAAGGTAACCCACTTGGGCACAGGGAGAACTCTAGAGCTGCAAAGCATAAGTCTAGTGCAGGGGTCTCAAACTCAAATTACCTGAGGGCCACAAGACAAGTTTTCATATGCCATGGGGGGCCGCATGCAAACTTTCAAACTTCAAAAACAACAGTACTGGTGTCAGCGAACACATTATTAACCCCCAGCACTGGTGTCAGCGAGCGCATTATTACCACCAGCACTGGTGTCAGCGAGCGCATTATTACCACCAGCACTGGTGTCAGCGAGCGCATTATTACCACCAGCACTGGTGTAAGTCAGGGTTTGACAAATTTGCTTGGAATCTCGGAGCCAGCTAAAAAAGTTAGGAGCCAGAAAACGCACCCCGTCCCGACGAGCTTGCGCGCAGAAGCGAACACATACGTGAGCAGCGCCCGCATATGTAAACTGTGTTCAAACCACACATGTGAGGTATCGCCGCGATTGGTAGAGTGAGAGCAATAATTCTAGCTCCTCTGTAACTTAAAACATGCAACCTGTAGATTTTTTTAAACGTCGCCTATGAAGATTTTAAAGGGTAAAAAAAGTTTGTCGGCATTCCACAAGCGGACACAATTTTGAAGCGTGACATGTTGGGTATGAATTTACTCGGCGTAACATTATCTTTCATAATATTAAAAAAACTGGGGATAACTTTACTGTTGTCTTATTTTTTAATTAAAAAAAGTGTAATTTTTTCCCAAAAAAGTGTGCTTGTAAGACCGCTGCGCAAATACGGCGAAACAGAAAGTATTGCAACGATCGCTATTTTATTCTCTAGGGTGTTAGGATAAAAAATATATATAATGTTTGGGGGTTCTAATTAGAGGGAAGAAGATGGCAGTGAAAATAGTGTAAAATGACATTAGAATTGCTGTTTAACTTGTAATGCTTAACTTGTAATACCAATGGCCACCACCAGATGGCGCCAGCTCACATCTGGTGGTAATAACTTGTAATACCAACGGCTCACCACCAGATGGGGCCAGCTTTTTTTTTTTTTTTTGCTCCCCTCACTTCCGCCCTGCCTGGGGGCCATTTATAACTGGTCCGCGGGCCGCAAATGGCCCGCGGGCCGGTACTTTGAGACCACTGGTCTAGTGACTTGAACTTATTTTTACCAGTGTTCTTGCCTATTGACATCTTCGTTTTGATGCTCCATAATTTTTAATTGCATCTTTTTAAAATGGGCAGTACAATGGCTACTAAGCCACTGTACTGCCCATTTTAAATGATGCAATTAAAATATTATGGAGCATCAAACGGAGATGCCAATAGGCAAGAACACTGGTAAAAATAAGTTCAAGTCACTAGACTTGCACTTATGCTTTGCAGCTCGGGGCCCGGATTCAGAAAGAATCGCGTATCTTTAGGCGGGCGTAGCGCATCTCATATACGCTACGCCGCCGTAACTTAGAGAGGCGTGTACTGTATTCAGAAAGAACTTGCGCCCTAAGTTACGACCGGGTAGCGTAAATGGGCCGGCGTAAGCCCGCGTAATTCAAATGAACAAGGCAGTGGGCGTGTTGTATTGAAATGAGCCGTGACCCCCATGCAAATAAGGGGCCGAACGAACGGCGCATGCCCCGTCCGTGGACGTATCCCAGTGCGCATGCTCAGAATCACGTCGCAAATACTCAATGCTTTCGACGTGAACGTAACCTACGCCCAGCCCCATTCACGTGCGACTTGCGCAAACAACGTAAACCACGTAAAATTCAACGCTGTTCCGATGTCCATACTTAACATTGGCTGCGCCTCATATAGCAGGGGGTAACTTTACGCCTACAAAACACCTTACGCAAACGACGTATATCAAGACGGCGGGCGCAAGTACGTTCGTGAATCGGCGTATCTAGCTCATTTGCATATTCAATGCGTAAATCTATGGAAGCTCCCCTAGCGGCCAGCGTAAATATGCACCCAAGATACAACGGCGTAAGAGACTTGCGTCGGTTGGATCTTGGCCAAATTCTGGCGTATCTGATTCTTTGAATCAGGCACCGAGATACGACGGCGTAGCTGGAGATACGCCGTCGTAAATCCTTTGTGAATCCGGGCCCTAGAGTTCTCCCTGTGCCTAAGTGGGTTACCTTCCACATCCCAAAAACCTGCTCATTGGTTAATGTATGTGAAATGGGGAACTCAGATTGTAAGCTCTTTGATATACAGTGCTATACAAATACATGTAATAGTAAATTTGCTTTAAAAATGTGAAGAGTGAAATTCAGGACTCCAAACGCCTTTCTTTTGACTATGAAAATGCTAAATGTCTGGCTGTCATATTGACCAAGTATGCAGATCAGGAAAGTTTTTATCTGTAGAACTGTCGTGTGTGTGTGTGTGTGTGTGTTTTTTTTTTCCATTTTATCCAACAAAAGTGAGGTTGTAGTTGTTATGGTGACCCATAAAAATGTGACGGTTTGTTTTTCAGGGGCCTTTGGCTATTTGGAGGTGACCCATGACATCACAAGATATTCCAAGGCTAAAGTGTTTGAGTACATTGGAAAGAGAACTCCGATTGCTGCGCGATTCTCCACCGTTGGTAAGACTCTTCCTCTTCCCTGATCTGTAAGGTATGCTGAATATTCTATAGAGTTGACCTCCCTGCGGTCTCCTCCCTGCAGCTGGAGAGTCGGGCTCCGCTGACACTGTGCGCGATCCACGAGGATTTGCATTGAAGTTTTACACCGAGGATGGGAACTGGGATCTGACTGGCAATAACACCCCCATTTTCTTTGTCCGTGATGCCATGTTGGTGAGTTATCTTCAGGGTTATGTCTTTTATTAAATGTTGGTTGGTCCCATACTATATGCCCATATAGGCGTTCTAATTTACCTTATTGCTTTATAGCAGGAGCTCAGGTGTTACTATTTTATGCCTCACATAAGCTGGTCATACATTGATTGAAATTTGGCCAGTTTTTGGTGTGTGTGTGTAATCAGGGCTGATCCGCCCTATAGGCTCACTATGCAAGCCGCTTAGGGCCCCAAGCTGCGGAGGGTCCCCAGATTACTAGAGGCATTACATAGAAAAAGTCCTGGACCGCCGCACTCCTTGAAACAGTGGGCCAGATTCATCAAGGGGATACGACGGCGGATCTCCTGGTCCGCCGTCGTATCTCTGAGATCCGACGGTCGGATCTATGCGACTGATTCATAAAAATCAGTTCCGCATAGATCTCCCTAAGATCCGACAGGTGTAAGTGACTTACACCGTCGGATCTTAGGCTGCAATCTACCACCGGCCGCTAGGTGTCGTCGCAGTTTTTTACGCGGCGGATATGCAAATGAGGAGAACCGCCGATTCAAGACCGAACGCCCGCCCGTCGCTTTTTCTTTACGTCGTTTGCGTTCGGCTTTTTCCGGCGGATAGTTACCCCTGCTATATGTAGCTAATGTTAAGTATGGCCGCCGTTCCCGCGCCGAGATTCAAATTTTTACGTTGTTTGCGTAAGTTGATCGGGAATACGGATGGCCGGAATTTAGGTAGCCGCCGGAAAACATTGACGTCCTAGCGACGTCATTTGGAGCATGCGCACTGGCAAATTTCGCCGGCGACGCATGCGCAGTTAAATCGGCGCGGGAACGCGCCTGATTTAAATTGTACACTCCCCCCTAGCCGCGGAATTTGAATTCCGCTGGGGGAGTTACGATCCGACCGTGCAATTTTCGAGGTAAGTGCTTGGTGAATCATGCACTAGCCTCGCAAAATTGGACCGGCGGATCGTAAATCAGATAGATTACGCGGATCTAAAGATCCGCTAATCTATCTGAATCTACCCCACTGTATTTATTTAGCAAATGAAGTTAAAAAAACAACCAAAAACAATGCAGTCATAAAGAAGTGGACAAAAGGAAAAAGGTGGCTGACATTATTCACATCGTATGATGCTTACTCGTAGCTTACTAGAGGCCCCGCCTGGTGAGATGTCATTTCTGGCCCCTCACCCTGCTTCTCAACTCGCTGGCTGCATGGGAGAAGAGGTAAGAAGTCAGCACCCCCCACTTCTCACTTTAATGTAAGATGTCATTTCCAACAGCAGAACACCCCCAGCGCTACTAATGTGAACCCCTTTCCGTCGGCAGTTTATGGCATTCCGAACTTGGTGTAATCTGTTTTTGTATAAGGAAAGTAGAGAGGAGAAGTGTCGTTTTTGCATGTGGTTTTTAAACCACCACCCCCCCCCCCCCCCGTCTTTGTCTTTGCCAAGAAATCTGTTTTTGTCTTTGTTTAACTTCTTTGTACAGAAAGCAAGCATGTCATGGTCAGCAGAGCACAGCCAGGTCTATTGTGTAGCTCCCCCGGCGTACCTTCTGTGGGTTGTATATGTAGTAATAATAGCGTTCGGAATGTAACCCAAGTACGGGAGAGAACTGATGCAGTGTCCCAGCAGGGAAGAGGTTACTCTGAGATTTGTGCAATAGGAGGGTGATAACATTGTAGAGGTTTAAAACTTGTTTACGTGACCCCTTCACATGACACCATGGTGTTTTACCAATTATTGACCCGCCTCTTCGCACTTGGCAGTCATTTTAAATTTCCTTGCGTAATCCAAGGATCTCATGTTATCACAGGACGGGAAGGGATGTTTCTTTTGCCAGATGCAGGAATAAAAAAAAGAGTTCAGTGAAAATTTCATCTTGTCAGCCAAAATTGCTGCAATAAGTGTTTCATCATACATCCTCCTTCCAATGGTACTTTGCTCTGTTTACTGATAAACTTGTTAAAAGATCCATGCCTTATACCGGGTACACACAATCATTTTTCGGCATGAAAAAAACGTCGTTTTTGGAAAACGTCATTTAAAATGATCGTGTGTGTGTGTGGGCTACACATCTTTCGGCTTCTGAAAAACGACAAAAAGATAATTCAAACATGCTGCATTTTTTAACGTCGTTTTTCGAGTTGTAAAAAATGATCGTGTGTGGGCTAAAACGACGTTAAAAACCCACGCATGCTCAGAAGCAAGTTATGAGACGGGAGCGCTCGTTCTGGTAAAACTACCGTTCATAATGGAGTAAGCAGGAAATCTGCTAAAGCAGCCCAAAGGCGAATAGAACTTCCCCTTTATAGTGCCGTCGTACGTGTTGTACATCACCGCGCTTTGTTCATCATTTTTTAAAAACGATGGTGTGTGGGCAACGTCGTTTTAATGAGGAAGTTGGAAAAACTCGTTTTTTGGACATGCTGAAAAACTACGTTTTTTTTTTTCATGCCGAAAAATGATCGTGTGTACGCGGCATTAGAACTGATTTATTTCAGTCTTGTATGGTTGGCGCAATTTTTTTTTTGGAAGCTGTGTACAAATAGGACTAATCGCCTGCAGCTAACTATGCCCTATCACTGATTTATTACTTCATACTGCACTATGTCCCTTGTGGTGGGAGCCATCTTGGTAGAGGCAGGATTTTGCTTCTTATTTATATATTACACACCGTATAAGCCGTCCTGAGTATAAGCCGAGGCACCTAATTTTACCACAAAAAATGGGAAAACTCATTGACTCGAGTATAAGCCTAGGGTGAGAATTCAGCAGCTACTATAAGCGGAAAAAAGGTTTAACAATGCCCATTTGCACGCCTCACTGTGCCCATTGTGCCCGAGTCAGTGTACCTGAAATTATTGACAGGCTGCGGGCGTCCATTGTTTAAAAGTCAGTCTCCTCCTGGTCCCTTCAGTGATAGGCATTTCTCAGCAGACACAGTTTCGCCTATCAGGGACATTCTCTCATCGTCGGACTCAGTTTCCCAGCAGACACTGTGCTCCGCCAATCAGACGTCCTCTTGTCTGAGAATGAAAGGACGTCTGTGATTGGCGGAACACTGAACACAGTGTCTGCTGGGAAACTGAGTTCAACGATGAGAGAACGTCTGTGATAGGCGGAACTGTATCTGCTGAGAAACGCCTATCGCGGAAGGGACCAGGAGGAAACCGTGACTTTTAAACAATGGACGCCCGCAGCCTGTCAATTTCAGGTACACTGACTTGAGTATGAGCCGAGGGGGGGATTTTCAGCCTTAAAGTGGAGGTTCACCCAAAAAAACTTTTTTTTCAACATTAGATTGAGGCTCGTTTTGTCAAGGGAAATCGGGTGTTTTTTTTTTACAATCGAAGCAGTACTTACCGTTTTAGAGAGCGATCTTCTCCGCCGCTTCCGGGTATCGGCTGCGGGACTGGGCGTTCCTATTTGATTGACAGGCTTCCGACGGTCGCATACATCGCGTCACGATTTTCCAAAAGTAGCCGAACGTCGGTGCGCAGGCGCCGTATAGAGCCGCACCGACGTTCGGCTTCTTTCGGCTACTCGTGACGCGATGTATGCGACCGTCGGAAGCCTGTCAATCAAATAGGAACGCCCAGTCCCGAAGTTCATACCCGGAAGCGGCGGAGAAGATCCATCTCTAAAATGGTAAGTACTGCTTCGATTTAAAAAAAAAAAAACCCAGATTCCCCTTGACAAAACTAGTCTCAATCTAATGTTAAAAAAAAAAAAAAATTTTGGGTGAACTCCCGCTTTAAAAAAAAAAAAAAAATCTGAAAAACTTTTTTCTACATGCCGAAAAACAAAGTTTTTTTCATGCCGAAAAATGATTGTGTGTACGCAGCATAAGACCTACCCTGGTAAATTGCCAGTCTTTGCTCAGTGGTTTACTTTAATTATATTAAGGAAAATGGTTTATAGAAATGATAATAAAATATATAATATAGTGTGTGTGTGTGTGTGTGTGTGTGTGTGTGTGTGTGTGTGTATGTATGTACATTTGTGTGTGTGATATATATATATATATATATATATATATATATATATATATATATATATATATATATATATATATATATATATATATATATATATATATATATATATATATATATGTGTGATGGATGTTTTTATTAATGTGTAACTGTATTTCTAGTTCCCGTCATTCATCCATTCTCAGAAGAGGAACCCCCAGACCCACATGAAGGATCCGGATATGGTCTGGGATTTCTGGGCCCTGCGCCCGGAGTCTCTCCACCAGGTAAAATTCCATGTTGCATACTTAATATACTCCGGTCTTCTGCTTTTTAATACAATACAGATATTCTGGCCTGTAGCAAGTCTGAGAACAGCGCTTCTCTTTACTTAAAGATAACTCACCTGACATGATCTTCTTGGCGTCGGCAATGCCGCCCGAGGCAGAGAACCTCCTACATCTTATTAACTGTCACACTGGCAGCATAATAGGGAACTTGGGTGTTCTTTCATATTACACCAGCTGGATCTCCTCCAAGTGCACCATCGGCATTAAGTTTGTGATTAGAGTGCTGTACCTGTTAATGGTTTTGGTACATTGTTTAATCAATTTTGATGCAGAAATGTACTGTGTTCTGACTCTCAAGGTTCTACAGAGATCCTCAGTGTGCCCTCCAGTCTTAAAGGAGTTGGTTACTGCAAGAATGATCACTTAAAGCAGCGTTTCTCAACTCCAAACCTCAAGGCGCCCCAACAGGTCATATTTTCAGGCTTTCCATTTGTCAGGTCACCCGTGGCCGGGTGACAAGTGCACCCCGTTGGGGTTAGGGATGCACCACAGGGAAGGGAACCCTATAGCCGACTACTGCTAGCAGAGAGGAAGCGTAACCCAAGATCACCCAGGGCGCGGAGTCTAAGACCAGTTTTGTATTCACCAGAGCCTTTGATTGTAAGGATGGTCTTCGCCGCAACTGGGTCCAGGTCGCGTTCCCGAGATTCCCTAGGTCACACTCCGCAGGGAGAGAGGGGAAGCAGCCAGCAGGACAAACAGTGGTGATGGGCAGGCAGAGGTCAGGGCAACAGGCAGACAAGGATTGCCCTGGAGAGGCGGGTGTCAATGGACAAGTGTCCGTCAACACCCACCCACAATCGATCTGATCCTATCCGCTAAAAACAGACGAATGGGGATCGGCTCAGATGGCCATCGGGTGTAAATAGACAGGTGGTCCGTTTTTACATCCGACCAACCATAGAGGAGAGCGGGCTGTATCTGCTCTGTATAAGCGGAGTGGACATGGAGAAGCCATCTGCCTGCTCAGCTGGGGTCAGCAGACAGATTCCGCGCTGAGCTGGTGGAGTCCACCCCATGTGAAAGTGGCCTAAAAGTCCAGTGATCAAATGGGGGGCACCGGAGAGCCTCAGAAACAGCTGTCCTCTGGCCTTTCCGTGCATTTCCGATCGGCGCCGCTTGGCTTTGGCGCCCCCCCACCTCAGGCCAAATGTGGTACTGCACACCGCTTTGAATCCTGCTAGTTTTGCAAGACAAGACTCGCAAACCGAGTTAGGATTTTTTTAAATGCAGTGCTTGTATTATGAAACGCTCGCAATCCAAGGTTCCAATGTACTTAATTCCACTGCTAAATAATGTTGTGAACTTGGCAGACTGCGCCTGGAAGCGGCCCAGGGGTGTTTAAGATGGGTAAATGCTCACCAATTGGGAGGGGGGTTAAATTTCACTACCATTAATCACCAGTGTCAGTGGCGGCACTTAAGGCTCTCTATAATTTTACAGTTGACTGCCACTGGTCTAGAGTCACAAAAGATTTACTTGCCCTATGCTCCGCTCCATCCTTCAGCTAGTCCCGTGCCCACAGCTTCCTCTTCCCCATGTTCCACCGGTCTAGGGTCCTGAGATCCTTAAGATCAAAGCAGGGTTCTCAGCCCTGCAGAGGACCTAATGACGCCAAAGAACGGCTCTCTGCCAGAGCATGGCGCGGCAGAGGATTACGCAAGTTAGCCCAGGTTCACACTGGGCTGCGGGAGTGAAGCCGGATGAGTTCAGCTGAAATCGCACGATTTCACTCCCGCTGGTCAGTTCCGATTTCGGACGTGATTACAGAGACATGTGTGCAGGTTTCTGCAAAGATGTCAATGTAAATCGCGGGCCAAAAATCGCAAAGAGTAGTACAGCAACTACTTTGTGAAATTGGTGCAACGCCGCAGATGCGGCGCCGCACCGATTGAGGATGGTGCCATTGCCGGCAAATGCCGTCGATTATGAACCAGGGCTAAAATGGTTTCTCCTCTAGACAAAACTAGATACTAATGCTTGCAGTGTGGATGCGGCTCTACTGCAATGGATCATTTTCTTTATCGTACATCACGGGACACAGAGCGGCATTCATTACTATGTGGGTTATATGGAGTACCTTCAGGTGTAGACACTGGCAATCTCAAACAGGAAATGCCCCTCCCTATATAACCCCCTCCCATAGGAGGAGTACCTCAGTTTTTACGCCAGTGTCTTAGGTGTTAGTCATGGTTTAGCTTGCCTCCGCATCCTTGGGATTAGGTGAGCTACCGGTTCTGTCCAAAAAAGCCTCAGCGCTAAAGTGGTCAGTAACCGGACCCCAAACCCTTGGGGTATAGCCCATAATGCTTTTCTTTTTAGAGAGCTGGACCCTGGGCCCAGAACTTAGAAACCTTTGGGTACCTAAAGTTTTCTGTTGCCAGGGTGCTATATGGGCCCAGGACAGTGGATCCTTCATAGGAACCCAGGGCCTGAAGGTCTAGACATCCCCACGGAGATGGGGGAAGATTGGGCCTCTTGCTTGGCAAAGTCCTGCGGCATGGAGCAGGTAAGTGAGGGGAAAACTTGCGGAACTTGGTTCTTAGCAGGTTTTTTTCTGGGGGGTCACAGGGGACATGCCTAAAGTTATGCACTGCATCTGGCAAACTAGTCACATATCATAAAGATAGGATGGCTCTCTATGTATTATTCCCCATAAGATGTGACCTCCCTTGTAGTGTTGGAAAAGCATTGAGTGGGGCCTGTGTTATATAAAAATATATGTGTGTGTCAGAGAGCTTTGCTTACCTGCAGGCCTCCAGGCGATGCTCCATTCAGTCTTCCTCCTCAGAGCCTGCAAGCAGGCAAAACGCTGACCTCCTCATGGTTCCAGGCTGCAGGCTGCAGTTTGCTGGAACAGAGAGGTCCCTTCCTCCCAAAATCCCCCCCCCCCTCCCCCTGTCGGGAGGGGCATTTCCTGTTTGAGATTGCTGGGGGGGAAGGGCGGGTCAGTGGCTTAAAGGAAGGGGCGGCCCTTCCTTGTTTGTTCCATTCAATACTTTGGAACTGAGGAGAAAGACCAGAGCGGCAGCACGGGGCGCCGAGGACACACAGTGGCCAGAAAGGATATTGCAGTCTTCAGAGGACTGTTTTTTCAAGCCTAGAAATAGGCTGTTTCTTTTCCATCTCATAGTTTTTCTTTGCAATACTACTCAGGGGGACAGAATGTTTTTTCTTTCCTGGATTTGAAACAAAAACGAAAAAAAAAAAAAAAAAAGTCATCTAGGGGAGAGGAAGCATTTTTTTTATCCCCCAAACAGGTGTTTGGACAATTAACTTTTATAGTTCCAAATACCAATAGGTAGCAGGTGTACCTCGGTATTGTACCATGGTATGCCGCTGTTTTCCCTACAGGGAGCCTTGGGGCCATCGGGATCTGGGGCTGGAGCTGACGCGGGTCAGTCCAACCCTAAGATGGTCACGGAGGAGGTATTACTCACCTCTTTAAAAGAGATGCAGAAAAGCATGGGAAAAATGATAGCCGCAGCTATGCGGGGCAGTAAGCGGAATAGATCTCCGTCGCCCGAGCGCGGACCCTCAGAAGAGGAGGTCCTTTCCTCAGGGGAATTGGACGACCTCTTGGACAAGGACCAAGTAGGTTCAGGGATCGAAGACCCGGATACAGAGGAGTCTGGGGCAGTCTCCCTGAGGGAGAGCTGGTGGATTCAAGGATTGTCGGACTTGGTCCATAGGGCATTCAACTTGCCAGTACCAGATCTCCAGGTATCGACGGTTTCAGCTTTGGGCTCACTGAGGGCGCCTCAAAGCAATGCTGTGTTTCCGATCCATCCTCTATTAGAGGGAATTTTGTTCCAAGATTGGAACAAGCCAGATAAGATCTTCTTACCACCTAAAAGGTTCTCTGTCCTATATCCTATGGAAGAAAATTTTTCCAAAAGATGGGCTACTCCTGCAGTGGACGCAGCCATCTCATGTGTTAACAGATCGTTAACATGCCCTGTAGAAAACATACAGGTGTTCAAGGATCCAGTTGATAAGCGCTTGGAAGCACTACTTAAGAACTCCTTCACTACTGCAGGGGCAGTAGTACAGCCAGCTGTGGCTGCGATTGGGGTCGCTCAAGCATTATCGGATCAATTTAAGCAGATGCTTAAACTTATTCCGGCCCAGCAGGCAGAAAAATTTTCGGATGTCCCTAAGGCCATATGTTTTACGGTAGACGCAATCAAGGATTCTATCCAGCAAGCGTCACGTTTATCGTTATCCCTTATCCATATGAGAAGACTCTTATGGTTAAAAAGCTGGGAGGCTGAGCCCCCATGCAAGAAGCTCCTGGTAGGGTTCCCCTTCCATGGAGGACGACTCTTCGGAGAAGACCTAGATAAATACATTCAGACCATTTCAAACGGCAAGAGTACTCTCTTGCCAACTAAGAAGAAGGTTCAGGGACCTGCGTTTAAACGACAGTATTCCCCTGGGCAGGGGCCCTCTAATGCCAAGCAGTATCGACGGCCTCCTGCAAAAGCAAACTTCGGCTTCAACAGCAGATCACAAGGACAGGCTGTTAGAGGCAAAAGGCAGTGGTTTCGCAAACCAGCAAAACCAGCCCCCAAGCCAACCTTATGAAGGGGCGCCCCCACCCACGAAGGTGGGGGGAAGGCTGCGACTCTTTTCAGAGATTTGGGAAGCCAGCATTCCCGACGAGTGGGTACGGTCTTCCGTGGCCACAGGCTACAAATTAGATTTCCTAAGGTTTCCTCCTCCTCATTTCCAGAAGTCGAGGATTCCAAACGATCCGGAAAAGGGAGCCGCATTAAGATCGGCATTAGATCATCTACTTTCCCAGGAAGTAATAGTAGAGGTACCAGTCCTGGAACAGGGGCTGGGTTTCTACTCCAACCTATTCATCATCCCAAAATCCAATGGAGATGTCAGGCCAATTTTGGACCTAAAGATGGTAAATGCATATCTAAAGATCCGCTCATTTCGGATGGAATCCGTGCGGTCAGCAGCTGCCACACTCCAGAAGGACGACTTCATGGCGTCCATAGACATAAAGGATGCCTACCTTCATGTTCCAATTTATCAGCCACATCAAAGATATCTACGCTTCATGGTGGCTTCGCGTCACTTCCAATTCGTGGCGCTTCCCTTCGGGTTGGCTACGGCCCCCCGGGTGTTCACGAAGGTCCTAGCTCCAATCCTAGCCAAACTAAGGATCCAAGGGGTCACGATCCTAGCATACCTGGACGACCTCCTAGTCATAGATCACTCGTCTCCCGGCTTGGAGCGAGCAGTGGCCCTCACGGTCCAATACCTCGAGAGGTTCGGCTGGGTCCTAAATCGAGAAAAGTCAGCTTTCCAGCCCACAAAGCAGTTGGAATATCTCGGCATGAGATTAGACACAGAACAACAAGGAGTGTTCCTACCTCTGAGGAAGGTAAAAGCCATCAAGGAATTAATCCTACTGGTTCTAAGCAAGAAAGAACCGACTATTCGCCTATGTATGAGGTTACTAGGCAAGATGGTGGCCACATTCGAGGCGGTACCATACGCCCAGAGCCACACTCGCATCCTACAGGCAGCCATCCTGTCAGCATGGAGCAGAAGGCCACAGGCCTTGGATATCCCGTTGCCGCTCTCATCAAGAGTCCGACAAAGTCTGTGTTGGTGGTTAGACCCTCAGAATCTACTGAAGGGGAGGTCTTTCAGCCCAGTGGCTTGGAAGATAGTGACCACAGACGCCAGCCTGACGGGCTGGGGAGCAATTTTGGATGGTTGCACTCGCCAAGGTACTTGGGCAAAGCCAGAGAAGCAGTTGCCCATCAACATCTTGGAGCTCAGAGCTGCTCGACTAGCCCTCAGGGCTTGGACGTCAAAATTGCAGGGGTTCCCGGTGAGAATTCAATCAGACAATGCCACGGCCGTGGCATACATAAATCACCAAGGGGGAACCAGGAGTCAAGCCGCTCAGAGAGAGGTGAGCTTGATTCTTCTATGGGCAGAGGCTCATGTGCCCTGCATATCGGCAATATTCATTCCAGGAGTGGACAACTTTCAGGCGGACTTCTTAAGCCGCCAGACTCTATGGCCGGGGGAATGGTCTCTGCATCCACTAGTCTTTCAAGCACTCTGCCAAAGATGGGGAGTGCCGGACGTGGATATCATGGCATCGAGACTCAACAAGAAACTAGACAGGTTCATGTCCCGCTCAAGGGATCCGATGGCCTGCGGAACCGATGCGTTGGTTTGCCCTTGGCATCAGTTCAAACTTCTTTATGCGTTTCCCCCGCTCCAGTTACTACCCCGCCTGCTGCGCAGGATCCGGGTGGAGCACATACCAGTCATCCTGGTAGCTCCAGCATGGCCCAGAAGAGCATGGTACTCACTAATCTTAAGGATGGTAGTGGGAGACCCGTGGACTCTTCCTCTACGGCCAGACCTGCTATCGCAAGGTCCGATCCTCCACCCTGCCTTACGGCATCTAAATTTGACGGCCTGGAAGCTGAATCCCTGATTCTCAGGGGTAGAGGTCTGTCTCAGAAAGTAATCTCTACCCTAATCAGAGCCAGGAAACCGGTCTCTAGGGTGATTTATTACAGGGTCTGGAAGGCCTATGTAGGCTGGTGTGAGTCCAAGCGATGGCTTTCTCGCAAATTTACCATCGATGGAGTATTAAGTTTTCTCCAGCTAGGAGTGGATAAAGGATTGGCATTAAGCACAATCAAAGGACAGATTTCTGCTCTGTCAGTGTGGTTTCAGCGGCCGCTGGCCACCCACTCGCTGGTTAAGACCTTCCTTCAAGGGGTCTTACGTATTAGACCTCCAGTTAAATCCCCGCTTTGTCCGTGGGATTTAAATCTTGTTCTGTCAAGTTTACAGAAACAACCGTTTGAGCCGTTGGCTGATATTCCTTTGGTTCTACTGACAAGGAAGTTAGTATTTTTGGTTGCCATAGTTTCCGCAAGAAGAGTTTCGGAGCTGGCAGCCTTATCCTGTAAGGAACCATATCTTGTTTTTCATAAGGACAGGGTCGTTCTCCGCCCTCATCCTTCCTTCCTTCCGAAGGTCATATCCAGTTTTCATTTGAACCAGGATTTGGTATTACCATCCTTCTTCCCTAAACCTACTTCCAGAAAGCAAGGGTTGCTGCATACCTTGGATATTGTCAGGGCCATGAAGGCCTATCTTAAAGCTACAAAGAAGATCCGGAAGACAGATGTGCTGTTCATTCTACCGGATGGGCCCAAGAAGGGGCAGGCAGCTGCAAAGTCCACCATTTCTAGGTGGATTAAGCAATTAATCACTCAGGCCTACGGCTTGAAAGGGTTGCCTCCTCCAGTATCATTAAAGGCTCATTCTACTAGAGCCATGGGCGCCTCCTGGGCAGCACACCACCAGATCTCTATGGCTCAAGTTTGCAAGGCGGCAACCTGGTCTTCTGTCCACACGTTTACAAAATTCTACAAGTTGGACGTAAGAAGGAATACTGATACTGCCTTCGGGCAGGCAGTGCTGCAGGCTGCAGTTTGAGACCCTCGGATTCCGGGGGCTCCTCTTGTTCGAGTTAAATTTAAAAATTTTATTTTTCTCAACTAAGTTGGATTTATTATGATTTGAGTATATCTCTAAATTAAATCCTTTTGTCTTGGAGATGTTCTCCCTCCCCTCATTGTAAGCATTGCTTTGGGACATCCCATATAGTAATGAATATGCCGCTCTGTGTCCCGTGATGTACGATAAAGAAAAAGAGATTTTTAATACAGCTTACCTGTAAAATCTTTTTCTTGGAGTACATCACGGGACACAGAGCTCCCACCCCTCTTTTTTGAGGACCATTTTGGGAGGCATACTGCTTGCTACAAAACTGAGGTACTCCTCCTATGGGAGGGGGTTATATAGGGAGGGGCATTTCCTGTTTGAGATTGCCAGTGTCTACACCTGAAGGTACTCCATATAACCCACATAGTAATGAATGCCGCTCTGTGTCCCGTGATGTACTCCAAGAAAAAGATTTTACAGGTAAGCTGTATTAAAAATCTCTTTTTTACTTTCTCTGGAGTTGGGCTTTTATCTGTAAAAATAAAGATTTTATATAAAGTATTAAAATAAATATAAACTGAATAGAAGTTAAAATTATCCCAATTTGTTTCTCTGTAAACTGGGAGAAACTAACGTTTCGGTCCTTTACTCCCTGATTTTTTTCAGGTCTCCTTCCTGTTTTCGGACCGTGGTATCCCAGATGGCCACAGGCACATGAATGGTTACGGCTCGCACACTTTCAAAATGGTTAATGCCAAGGATGAGCCGATCTACTGCAAGTTCCACTTCAAGGTAAGGGTTGCTCGTACCAGCTGTGCCACAGATATCGGCAGGGGCGGACTGACCATTCGGGCCTAAATAGCTTCCTTTACCTTAGTGCAGTCCTCCTTCACTTACCTCATCCTTCCATTTTGCTTTTAAATGTCTTTATTTCCTCGGAGAAATCCTCACTTCCTGTTCTTCTGTCTGTAACTCCACACAGTAATGCGAGGCTTTCTCCTTGGGGTGGAGTGTCGTGCTCGCCCCCCCTCCCTTGGACTACAGGAGAGTCAGGACGCTCTCTATGTTGCAGATAGAGAAAGGAGCTGTGTGTTAGTGGACGTCCCGACTCTCCTGTAGTCCAAGGGAGGGAGCGAGCACGACACTCCACACCAGGGAGAAAGCCTCACATTACTATGTAGAGTTAGAAGAACAGGAAGTGAGGATTTCTCAGAAGAAATAAGGACATTTAAAAGCAAAATGGAAGGATGAGGTAAGTGAAGGAGGACTGCACTAAGGTAAAGGAAGATATTTAGGAAAAAAAAATTGTACCTTTACAACCCCTTTGAGTGGAAACCATTGATTTAGATGTGCGGACCTACAGTTAAAACATACGAAACACTACTGAAAGAACAGGATGAACCACTCCCTGGCTTTTGGTTTTACCTTCAGCTAAGAGATTTCCTGGTTAATACCAAATTTCGCTCCTCATTCTATCGCCCTCTGACAGCTCTTGAAAAAGTTTGCCTTCAAGGATCCCAGGTACCACATACCACCTCCCTGGCTTACTCTCGGCTAATTCAGCCACTACCTAATGAAATCAGTAAACATAAATTGAGGTAGGAGAGTGACCTAGGCATACAGATAGAGGATGCACACTGGGAAAAAACATGTATTATGGCACATAAATGCTCCTTGAGCACTAAATACCAGGAGATCTCATATAAGATCCTCACCCAATGGTACATCACCCCACAAAAGGCAAAAAAATGGTTCCATACAACTTCTGATACGTGTTGGCGCTGTGAAAGAGATGTTGGCACCTTCTTACATATTTGGTGGGAATGCCCACAAATTCTTGACTATTGGAAGGGGGTGATTGGTTGGATCAGGCACATCAGAGACTTCTTTAACTCTTGACGCGGCCGCATGCCTGCTCCACGTTAATCGCCTACCGATCAGTAAGTACAAGAAAACCCTCACCAGGCACTTATTAAATGCAGCCAAAACCCTCATCCCCTTACATTGGAAATCCAAGCATACTCCAAAAGTCAAGGATTGGCTGGACAGGGTTGCTTACATATATAAAATGGAAGAAATACTGGCAATGAAAAAAGAAAATGGTGACGGTTTCAATGCCCTTTGGCAACCATGGTTCTTGTTTACATTATCTGCTGAATTTCAAGCACTAAGTATATGACGAGCTTATGCTTTCTAGTTACCCACTGTACTATATACTGTATAATGTTGCTGTATACCCAGTCCATTATTGCTATATATGGAAAGGTATGATACATTTCATATAATTTTTTTTCCTCATTCCTGAACTTCCACTCACCTCCTCCCCTCTCTCCCCAGCCCCTTTCCTTCTCCCTCTACCCTACCTCCCCCCCCCCCCCCCCCTTGACTTTCCTCGCTTCTCCTCCTTCTCTCCCTCTTCTCCTTTCCACAGTTACTAATTCAGTAACTAGACTTCAGACCCTGCTCTCTAGTAAGTAACTCCTACTTACGATACTAAATGTACTACTCTAAGACATTGATAATGCCCTTTATTACTCTGTATAAGACTTTTGTATGCATTGTAAAATTAATGTCATCTGTATACTTTGTTTAATCCTTCAATAAATATCCTGATTGAGAAAAAAAAAAAAGATTTAGATGCCTGACCCAGAAAAGGAGACATTTCATCTTCAGTGGTTTGCATTGTCCTGGTTTAGCCCCATAGGATGATATTACATGCCACTTGCACAATATGGCATCTAATTGGGTCTGCTGTGTAATTTCAGACTGATCAGGGCATCAGGAATCTGACGTTGGAGGAAGCCAATCGATTGTCTGCTGAAGATCCTGATTACGGAATCCATGATCTGTATGAAGCCATTGCCAATGGGAACTATCCTTCCTGGTCCTTCTACATCCAGGTCATGACCTTCGAGCAAGCAGAGAGATACCCATTCAATCCTTTTGACTTAACTAAGGTGAGTGAAATCTATAGAATGATGGGGTGCTAAAAGCCAACTCCTCCCAAAAATATTTTTTATATATATATATATATATATATATATATATATATATAAAAAATATATATTTTTTTTTTTTATCCCATTTATTTATTTTGTCTCAAGAAGTGATGAGAAATTTACATGTGAATTTCCAGATGTTTTCCGTACCACTAGGTTAAAGCAGTTGTATACCCGTAAAAAAAAAAACCTGCAAGGCAAAGGCATAATGAACTAGCATACTAGCTCATTATCAGTTGCTTACCATAGATCAAAGCCCCCGCAGTGGTCCTTGGACACACCTTCCATCGCCGCCATGATACCCGGAATGACTTCCGGGTATCGGCGCTGTGACTGGCCAGAGCGGCGATGTCACTCATGCGCACATTTCCGGCAGGCTCCCATTCAGGAGCCGCCGCGATCAGTGCGCCGGTATCTATGGCGCGCATGCGCCGTACACATCGAGGCCCGCTTTTCTGCAAATATCTCTTTAACCACAGAATAAAAAGCTAACACGTTTCACAGATATGACTAAGCACTGAGAGTGTGAAACGCGTCAGGCTTTTATCCTGTACCCTGCTGTGGTTTATTTTGCACAATAAAGGTGTTTTGATTGGAGTGCGGTTGTCCAGACCTTCCCTCTTCTAATTGCTATATGCTTAGCCTGCACCTTCTGCTTCCACTTTGAGGAGAGTGCCATTTCCACACGTCCATCTGGAGCGGTGATCCCTTCCCCCAACACTCTCCCTGGCCTAGAATGACAGCCAACATTCTCTACACTATATCTATAGAGGAATAGGCTTGTTACCTTAGGACAAGAAGTATTTTAGGAGTGCAAAACACATCCCCTTCACCCTCTTCTGTATATTATGGGGAGGGCTGATTTGTAGTCCAGAGATAGCTGGGAACAATGTAATTGATTTACACGCTACAGAATCAGAGCACAGGAACTTATTAACTCGCATCATTTCTGGCAGATTTTGCACTTCTCAGACAGACATAACGAAATCCTTTCAATTGTTTAGTTGACCACTTTCATACCAGGCACTTACGCACCTTCCTGCCCAAGCCAATTTTCAGCTTTCAGCGCTGTCGCAATTTGAATGACAATTGCGCGGTCGTGCTACACTGTACCCAAATGAAATTTTTATCATTTTGTTCCCACAAATAGAGCTTTCTTTTGGTGGTATTTGATCACCTCTGCTTTTTTTTTTTTTTTTTCGCAACAACTAAAAAAAGCCAACATTTTTGAAAAAAATTAAGTTTATTTTTTTCGGTTAATTTTTTTGTAAATAAGTAATTTTTCTTCTTCAATTATGGGCACCAATGAGGTGGCACTGGGCACCGATAGGCGGCGCTGGTATGCTGCACTGATGGGCACTCTTTGGCGGCACTGATAGGTGGGCACTGGGCATAGATGGGAACTAAGAGGTGGGACTGATGGACACTGAGGGGTGACACTGATGTCATTGCTGGGCATCATTCCATCCAGTGCCCATGTTGCCAGTCAGTGCCCATTTGTGGGCACTGATAGGCATTGATTGTGTGTGTTTTTTTTTTTTTTTTTTTGCTCTATTGAGCACCGAGGGGCACTCCCTGGTGGTCTAGTGTTGGCATCCGAGGGGGGGGGGGCTGCGCTGATAAACAATCAGCGCGAACCCCCCCCCGTCAGGAGAGCCGCCGATCGGCTCTCCTCTACTCGCGTCTATCAGACGCGAGTGAGGAAGAGCCGATCAACGGCTCTTCCTGTTTACCATGTGATCAGCCGTGTCCAATCACAGCTGATCACGAAGTAAAGAGCCTCCGCCGGGTCGGACTGAGATCGGACTGACACCCCACATCACCGATGGCTGCGCGTGCCGGCATGAAATCCTGCAGGACGTCAATAGACGTCCAGTCAGGATTTCACAACCACTTCCCGGACGTCAATTGTCTATTGACCGGGCGGGAAGTGGTTAACAAACCAAAAGGGAGAAAATCTATTTTTAGGGTTTACATTCACTTTTTTAATATTGTGGTATTTGCCCCTTCCTGAAGAATTTTTGCAATATAAAGCTGGACCAAAAAATGTAGGTAGTCCGACTTAAATCAATTGACACCTTCATCATGGCCTTCTGATAAAATGTGTAACTATGAGCAACAAAGGGGATATTGTGCCATTGGTCTTTTAGCTTGGTAGCTGGGAAGAGTTGGCTTGAAGCTAAAATCATTAAGCAGGTCTAATGTCTTTTCTTCTGGTCCCAGATCTGGCCACACAAGGACTATCCTCTCATCCCCGTGGGAAAGTTGGTCCTGAACCGCAACCCGACCAACTACTTTGCGGAAGTGGAACAAATTGCCTTCGATCCAAGCAACATGCCTCCCGGAATCGAGCCGAGCCCGGATAAAATGCTGCAGGTCTGTTGACTCCCCTTAGTAGATGGAGGTCCCAGGCTGCTAAACGTGGAGTTGTTTGCATTACAATGGCATTAAAGGCAATTCAGACAAAGTGCAATACATTGCTGTGGTGTACAATTGTGCAAGTTTCTTTATCGTACATCACGGGACACAGAGCGGCATTCATTACTATATGGGTTATATGGAGTACCTTCAGGTGTAGACACTGGCAATCTCAAACAGGAAATGCCCCTCCCTATATAACCCCCTCCCATAGGAGGAGTACCTCAGTTTTTACGCCAGTGTCTTAGGTGTTAGTCATGGTTTAGCTTGCCTCCGCATCCTTGGGATTAGGTGAGCTACCGGTTCTGTCCAAAAAAGCCTCAGCGCTAAAGTGGTCAGTAACCGGACCCCAAACCCTTGGGGTATAGCCCATAATGCTTTTCTTTTTAGAGAGCTGGACCCTGGGCCCAGAACTTAGAAACCTTTGCGTACCTAAAGTTTTCTGTTGCCAGGGTGCTATATGGGCCCAGGACAGTGGATCCTTCATAGGAACCCAGGGCCTGAAGGTCTAGACATCCCCACGGAGATGGGGGAAGATTGGGCCTCTTGCTTGGCAAAGTCCTGCGGCATGGAGCAGGTAAGTGAGGGGAAAACTTGCGGAACTTGGTTCTTAGCAGGTTTTTTTCTGGGGGGTCACAGGGGACATGCCTAAAGTTATGCACTGCATCTGGCAAACTAGTCACATATCATAAAGATAGGATGGCTCTCTATGTATTATTCCCCATAAGATGTGACCTCCCTTGTAGTGTTGGAAAAGCATTGAGTGGGGCCTGTGTTATATAAAAATATATGTGTGTGTCAGAGAGCTTTGCTTACCTGCAGGCCTCCAGGCGATGCTCCATTCAGTCTTCCTCCTCAGAGCCTGCAAGCAGGCAAAACGCTGGCCTCCTCATGGTTCCAGGCTGCAGGCTGCAGTTTGCTGGAACAGAGAGGTCCCTTCCTCCCAAAATCCCCCCCCCCTCCCCCTGTCGGGAGGGGCATTTCCTGTTTGAGGTTGCTGGGGGGGAAGGGCGGGTCAGTGGCTTAAAGGAAGGGGCGGCCCTTCCTTGTTTGTTCCATCAATACTTTGGAACTGAGGAGAAAGACCAGAGCGGCAGCACGGGGCGCCGAGGACACACAGTGGCCAGAAAGGATATTGCAGTCTTCAGAGGACTGTTTTGTCAAGCCTAGAAATAGGCTGTTTCTTTTCCATCTCATAGTTTTTCTTTGCAATACTACTCAGGGGGACAGAATGTTTTTTCTTTCCTGGATTTGAAACAAAAACGAAAAAAAAAAAAAAAAAAAAGTCATCTAGGGGAGAGGAAGCATTTTTTTATCCCCCAAACAGGTGTTTGGACAATTAACTTTTATAGTTCCAAATACCAATAGGTAGCAGGTGTACCTCGGTATTGTACCATGGTATGCCGCTGTTTTCCCTACAGGGAGCCTTGGGGCCATCGGGATCTGGGGCTGGAGCTGACGCGGGTCAGTCCAACCCTAAGATGGTCACGGAGGAGGTATTACTCACCTCTTTAAAAGAGATGCAGAAAAGCATGGGAAAAATGATATCCGCAGCTATGCGGGGCAGTAAGCGGAATAGATCTCCGTCGCCCGAGCGCGGACCCTCAGAAGAGGAGGTCCTTTCCTCAGGGGAATTGGACGACCTCTTGGACACGGACCAAGTAGGTTCAGGGATCGAAGACCCGGATACAGAGGAGTCTGGGGCAGTCTCCCTGAGGGAGAGCTGGTGGATTCAAGGATTGTCGGACTTGGTCCATAGGACATTCAACTTGCCAGTACCAGATCTCCAGGTATCGACGGTTTCAGCTTTGGGCTCACTGAGGGCGCCTCAAAGCAATGCTGTGTTTCCGATCCATCCTCTATTAGAGGGAATTTTGTTCCAAGATTGGAACAAGCCAGATAAGATCTTCTTACCACCTAAAAGGTTCTCTGTCCTATATCCTATGGAAGAAAAATTTTCCAAAAGATGGGCTACTCCTGCAGTGGACGCAGCCATCTCATGTGTTAACAGATCGTTAACATGCCCTGTAGAAAACATACAGGTGTTCAAGGATCCAGTTGATAAGCGCTTGGAAGCACTACTTAAGAACTCCTTCACTACTGCAGGGGCAGTAGTACAGCCAGCTGTGGCTGCGATTGGGGTCGCTCAAGCATTATCGGATCAATTTAAGCAGATGCTTAAACTTATTCCGGCCCAGCAGGCAGAAAAATTTTCGGATGTCCCTAAGGCCATATGTTTTACGGTAGACGCAATCAAGGATTCTATCCAGCAAGCGTCACGTTTATCGTTATCCCTTATCCATATGAGAAGACTCTTATGGTTAAAAAGCTGGGAGGCTGAGCCCCCATGCAAGAAGCTCCTGGTAGGGTTCCCCTTCCATGGAGGACGACTCTTCGGAGAAGACCTAGATAAATACATTCAGACCATTTCAAACGGCAAGAGTACTCTCTTGCCAACTAAGAAGAAGGTTCAGGGACCTGCGTTTAAACGACAGTATTCCCCTGGGCAGGGGCCCTCTAATGCCAAGCAGTATCGACGGCCTCCTGCAAAAGCAAACTTCGGCTTCAACAGCAGATCACAAGGACAGGCTGTTAGAGGCAAAAGGCAGTGGTTTCGCAAACCAGCAAGACCAGCCCCCAAGCCAACCTTATGAAGGGGCGCCCCCACCCACGAAGGTGGGGGGAAGGCTGCGACTCTTTTCAGAGATTTGGGAAGCCATCATTCCCGACGAGTGGGTACGGTCTTCCGTGGCCACAGGCTACAAATTAGATTTCCTAAGGTTTCCTCCTCCTCATTTCCAGAAGTCGAGGATTCCAAACGATCCGGAAAAGGGAGCCGCATTAAGATCGGCATTAGATCATCTACTTTCCCAGGAAGTAATAGTAGAGGTACCAGTCCTGGAACAGGGCTGGGTTTCTACTCCAACCTATTCATCATCCCAAAATCCAATGGAGATGTCAGGCCAATTTTGGACCTAAAGATGGTAAATGCATATCTAAAGATCCGCTCATTTCGGATGGAATCCGTGCGGTCAGCAGCTGCCACACTCCAGAAGGACGACTTCATGGCGTCCATAGACATAAAGGATGCCTACCTTCATGTTCCAATTTATCAGCCACATCAAAGATATCTACGCTTCATGGTGGCTTCGCGTCACTTCCAATTCGTGGCGCTTCCCTTCGGGTTGGCTACGGCCCCCCGGGTGTTCACGAAGGTCCTAGCTCCAATCCTAGCCAAACTAAGGATCCAAGGGGTCACGATCCTAGCATACCTGGACGACCTCCTAGTCATAGATCACTCGTCTCCCGGCTTGGAGCGAGCAGTGGCCCTCACGGTCCAATACCTCGAGAGGTTCGGCTGGGTCCTAAATCGAGAAAAGTCAGCTTTCCAGCCCACAAAGCAGTTGGAATATCTCGGCATGAGATTAGACACAGAACAACAAGGAGTGTTCCTACCTCTGAGGAAGGTAAAAGCCATCAAGGAATTAATCCTACTGGTTCTAAGCAAGAAAGAACCGACTATTCGCCTATGTATGAGGTTACTAGGCAAGATGGTGGCCACATTCGAGGCGGTACCATACGCCCAGAGCCACACTCGCATCCTACAGGCAGCCATCCTGTCAGCATGGAGCAGAAGGCCACAGGCCTTGGATATCCCGTTGCCACTCTCATCAAGAGTCCGGCAAAGTCTGTGTTGGTGGTTAGACCCTCAGAATCTACTGAAGGGGAGGTCTTTCAGCCCAGTGGCTTGGAAGATAGTGACCACAGACGCCAGCCTGACGGGCTGGGGAGCAATTTTGGATGGTTGCACTCGCCAAGGTACTTGGGCAAAGCCAGAGAAGCAGTTGCCCATCAACATCTTGGAGCTCAGAGCTGCTCGACTAGCCCTCAGGGCTTGGACGTCAAAATTGCAGGGGTTCCCGGTGAGAATTCAATCAGACAATGCCACGGCCGTGGCACACATAAATCACCAAGGGGGAACCAGGAGTCAAGCCGCTCAGAGAGAGGTGAGCTTGATTCTTCTATGGGCAGAGGCTCATGTGCCCTGCATATCGGCAATATTCATTCCAGGAGTGGACAACTTTCAGGCGGACTTCTTAAGCCGCCAGACTCTATGGCCGGGGGAATGGTCTCTGCATCCACTAGTCTTTCAAGCACTCTGCCAAAGATGGGGAGTGCCGGACGTGGATATCATGGCATCGAGACTCAACAAGAAACTAGACAGGTTCATGTCCCGCTCAAGGGATCCGATGGCCTGCGGAACCGATGCGTTGGTTTGCCCTTGGCATCAGTTCAAACTTCTTTATGCGTTTCCCCCGCTCCAGTTACTACCCCGCCTGCTGCGCAGGATCCGGGTGGAGCACATACCAGTCATCCTGGTAGCTCCAGCATGGCCCAGAAGGGCATGGTACTCACTAATCTTAAGGATGGTAGTGGGAGACCCTTGGACTCTTCCTCTACGGCCAGACCTGCTATCGCAAGGTCCGATCCTCCACCCTGCCTTACGGCATCTAAATTTGACGGCCTGGAAGCTGAATCCCTGATTCTCAGGGGTAGAGGTCTGTCTCAGAAAGTAATCTCTACCCTAATCAGAGCCAGGAAACCGGTCTTTAGGGTGATTTATTACAGGGTCTGGAAGGCCTATGTAGGCTGGTGTGAGTCCAAGCGATGGCTTTCTCGCAAATTTACCATCGATAGAGTATTAAGTTTTCTCCAGCTAGGAGTGGATAAAGGATTGGCATTAAGCACAATCAAAGGACAGATTTCTGCTCTGTCAGTGTGGTTTCAGCGGCCGCTGGCCACCCACTCGCTGGTTAAGACCTTCCTTCAAGGGGTCTTACGTATTAGACCTCCAGTTAAATCCCCGCTTTGTCCGTGGGATTTAAATCTTGTTCTGTCAAGTTTACAGAAACAACCGTTTGAGCCGTTGGCTGATATTCCTTTGGTTCTACTGACAAGGAAGTTAGTATTTTTGGTTGCCATAGTTTCCGCAAGAAGAGTTTCGGAGCTGGCAGCCTTATCCTGTAAGGAACCATATCTTGTTTTTCATAAGGACAGGGTCGTTCTCCGCCCTCATCCTTCCTTCCTTCCGAAGGTCATATCCAGTTTTCATTTGAACCAGGATTTGGTATTACCATCCTTCTTCCCTAAACCTACTTCCAGAAAGGAAGGGTTGCTGCATACCTTGGATATTGTCAGGGCCATGAAGGCCTATCTTAAAGCTACAAAGAAGATCCGGAAGACAGATGTGCTGTTCATTCTACCGGATGGGCCCAAGAAGGGGCAGGCAGCTGCAAAGTCCACCATTTCTAGGTGGATTAAGCAATTAATCACTCAGGCCTACGGCTTGAAAGGGTTGCCTCCTCCAGTATCATTAAAGGCTCATTCTACTAGAGCCATGGGGGCCTCCTGGGCAGCACACCACCAGATCTCTATGGCTCAAGTTTGCAAGGCGGCAACCTGGTCTTCTGTCCACACGTTTACAAAATTCTACAAGTTGGACGTAAGAAGGAATACTGATACTGCCTTCGGGCAGGCAGTGCTGCAGGCTGCAGTTTGAGACCCTCGGATTCCGGGGGCTCCTCTTGTTCGAGTTAAATTTAAAAATTTTATTTTTCTCAACTAAGTTGGATTTATTATGATTTGAATATATCTCTAAATTAAATCCTTTTGTCTTGGAGATGTTCTCCCTCCCCTCATTGTAAGCATTGCTTTGGGACATCCCATATAGTAATGAATGCCGCTCTGTGTCCCGTGATGTACGATAAAGAAAAAGAGATTTTTAATACAGCTTACCTGTAAAATCTTTTTCTTGGAGTACATCACGGGACACAGAGCTCCCACCCCTCTTTTTTGAGGACCATTTTGGGAGGCATACTGCTTGCTACAAAACTGAGGTACTCCTCCTATGGGAGGGGGTTATATAGGGAGGGGCATTTCCTGTTTGAGATTGCCAGTGTCTACACCTGAAGGTACTCCATATAACCCATATAGTAATGAATGCCGCTCTGTGTCCCGTGATGTACTCCAAGAAAAAGATTTTACAGGTAAGCTGTATTAAAAATCTCTTTATTTTTACTTTATTACAAAATGTTTGGACAGCTTTTGTGAATATTATTTGTCATTTATACATTAGAATATCTAAAAACCTCCTGCCGTTGGCTCCTGCTACTGTCAATCACAGCCAGAGAGCCAATGAGAGGGAGGCTGAGCCATGACTGTGTGTGTAAATGGATACACAGAGCAGCGGCTCGGGAGAAAGCCTGCTTGGGTGCCCCTAGAGCAAGCTGTTTTCTCTGGGGGCACTTGGCAGGAGGGAGGGACCAGGAGCATTAATGGGGGAGACCCAAGAAGAGGAGGATCAGGGCTGCTCTGTACAAAACCATTACACAAGTGTGTGTTCTCCCCCCTTTTTTTTTTATCACTTTAATTTCTATTTATCCTAGTGTCATCTGGGTAGAAAGTGAACTTTTTTATTTTTTTATTTGTCCCCGGAACAGGATGTCAAAATCTTCCAATTCGGATACCTGGTAACAGGACAAGACTTCCCTTAGGCTGCTTTCACACTGAGGCACTTTACAGGCGCTAGAACACTAAAACTAGCGCCTGCAAAGCGCCTCTCCTTTCACTCTAATGCGAAAGCCCCGAGGACTTGCACACTGGAGCGGTGCGCTGGCAGGACGGTATAAAAAGTCCTGCTGGGTCTTTGAGGTGCTGTATAAGCGGTGTATACACCTCTCCTAAAGCGCTCCTGCCCATTGAAATCAAAGGGCAGCGGCGCTTTTGCGGGTGCTTTTTAACCCTTTTTCGGTCGCTAGCAGGGGGGTTAAAAGCGCCACGCTAGCGGCCGAAAAGCGCCGCAAAAACAACGGTACCGCTGATGCCTAGCGCTTCTCTGTGTGAAAGTGGCCTTAAGTGGAATTCAAACTAAAGCCGTACTCCCTGTGGCCTCCTAACCTATACTACTAAGTAACCTGTGTTACAAAAAATATATGTGTGTGTGTGTATATATATGTGTATATATATATATGTGTGTGTGTGTATGTATATATATATATATATATATATATATATATATATATATATATATATATATATATATATATATATATATATATATATATATATATATATATATATAGTTATTTTCAGCCTGCCCAGTCATATGATCCCCTGTGTCAGCCAGTGGCGGCTGCAAGAGAGAGGAGAAAGTTCACCAACAATGGCTGGTTTATTGCCTGGAGTGGCGATGTTGCCCATAGGCTCCTGTGGCCCCCTCCTCTCCCCTGCAGCAGACACATGTGACTGGACCAGAGTGAGCTGAAAGGTAAGTAAATAAAATAGAGCAGACAGACGGTCCATGTTCATCCGATTCCCCCCCCCCCCCCCATAGGGGAGAGCGGAGAAAAGACAGGGCGGTCCCTGCACAGTGTGCGGGGACCGCCCTGTCATCCGCTGGCTCAGCGGGGATCAACGGAGCGATCCCCGCTGAGCAAGCGGAGGTTCACAGGGCGGATCATTACTGATCCGCTACATGTGAAAGGGGCCTAACTGTCTGTATGGGAGGCACGGGGGAAACGGCTTGACTGAGAGTCTGGCATTGTATCTGTGATCTGCTGGTAAAACGCTCTGCAGGCTCCCTAAAAAATAAATGCATTTTTATTTTTTTTTACCTGCAAAATTGCAAATATTTGATTTACTTTTTAAATAAGTCAACTTATTTTGACTTTGGAGAAATGTTCTGTTGTCTTGGTATGTGAAATCTCAACAATGAAGCACATGGCAAAAGTTTTGGGGGTTTAATGTTCATGTCGCCTCTTCCAGGGTCGCCTGTTCTCCTACCCGGATACACACAGACACCGATTGGGGGCCAACTACCTCCAGTTACCTGTGAACTGCCCTTACAAAGCACGAGTGGGCAACTACCAACGCGACGGCCCAATGTGCTTCACTGATAACCAAGGTAATGGGATTGATATATACTCTGCTCTATCATGCAAAAGCAGTCCATCTCAAAGCTGTGCCAACAAAACTTGCACACCTCTCCACAGGCTTATTAACCACTTAAGACCCGGACCAAAATGCAGGTAAAGTTTTTGCGATTCGGCACTGCGTCGCTTTAACTGACAATTGCGCGGTCGTGCGACGTGGCTCCCAAACAAAATTGGCGTCCTTTTTTTCCCCACAAATGGAGCTTTTTTTTGGTGGTATTTGATCACCTCTGCGGTTTTTATTTTTTGCGCTATAAACAAAAATAGAGCGACAATTTTGAAAAAAATTCAATTTTTTTTTCCTTTTTGCTAAAATAAATATCCCCCAAAAATATATAAAAACAATATTTTTTTCCTCAGTTTAGGCCGATACGTATTCTTCTTCTACCTAATTTTTTTTTTTTTTTGTGACCGCGACATTATGGCGGACACATCGGACAATTTTAACACATTTTTGGGACAATTGTCATTTTCACAGCAAAAAATGCTATAAAAATGCACGGTTTACTGTGAAAATTACTATTGCAGTTTGGGAATTAACCACTAGGGGGTGCTGAAGGGGTTCAGTGTGGCCTCCTATGTGTTTCTAACTGTAGGGGGGCGGGGCTGGACGTGTGACATCATTGATCGTGTTTCCCTATATCGGGGAACACACGATCAATGACGGCGCCACAGTGAAGAACGGGGAATGTGTGTTTACACACAGCTCTCCTCGTTCTTCAGCTCCGGGGACCGATCGCGGGACTCCAGCAGCGATCGGGTCCCGCGGCCACGGAGCTTCGGACCAGGTCGTGAGCACGCGCCGTGACCCACAGCTGGGCACTTAAAGAGGACGTACAGGTACGTGCTTGTGCCATTCTGCCGACGTATATCTGCAGGAGGCGGTCCTTAAGTGGTTAAAGGAGTAAATGCAATGTTTCCACTATGGGTTTCAAATTGGAGATTGTTCCACCATGCCCAGATTTGAAAAAAAGGAAAAGAAAGGCGCCTCTAAGTGCAGTATGCAACGTTTAATAAAGTGCACAAAGGGTTAAAAGCACTTACAAGATCTTAAAAGACATGATAAAATCCTCATCTGTGACATGTGTCCATCCTCTGCACGGTGGTAGAGAGCAGTGTAGAGCCGTCCAGCGGCTGTAAAGCGTTCTTGTACGTGTTGGAGAGAGGAGGCAGCAGGGAAGCCCGTGTTCCGGATTCACTGCGGGACACACGAGGCTGATGGTGTCAGTGGGAAAAAGGGTCCGGTAACGCGTTTCGAAGCTCCTTCGTCAGACCTTGCTGTGCACATGCAAGGTCTGACGAAGTCTTGGGACTAAAATGGCATTTTAGTTTAGTCCCATTTTAGTCTTCTGCAACTGTTTTTTTTTTTTTGTTTTATGCCGCGTACACACGATCGTTTTTCATGACGAGAAAAAATGCAATTTTTTTCAATTGGTCGTGAAAAACGGTTGTGTAGTAGGCTCCAGAGCATTTTTCTCGACGAAAAAAATGGGCGTTAAAAATTTAGAACCTGCTCTATTTTTATTTTTTTTGTGAAAAACGGTCGTGTGTAGGCTTTAACGAGGGGGGGAGGAATGTGCATGCTCAGAAGCAAGTTATGAGACGGGGAAATTGGCATAAGCAGCCCAAAGGGTGGCGCCATTCGAATGGAACTTCCCCTTTATAGTGCCGTCGTACGTCACCGCGCTTTGCTTGAGCATTTTTTTTCATGATGGTGTGTATGCAAGGCAGGCTTGAGAGGAATCTCGTAGAGAAAAACTTCGTTTTTTTCCATGACATGAATAACGGTTGTGTGTATGCGGCATAAGTTGTATTTAGTCGACTAAATCTCCAGTACATTTTAGTCGTCTAAAATCTAATGGGTGTAATTGTATTGCATTAGTTAACATGTGTTTTGTCATAATGGTGTATACCCTCCTTACTTGTTTGTTCTCACCACACAGGGGGAGCTCCCAATTATTTCCCCAACAGCTTCTCCGCCCCGCAGAACCAGCCTGCAGCCAGGGAGAGCAAATTCCGGGTGTCGGCAGATGTTGCCCGCTACAACAGCTCTGATGAGGACAACGTCTCCCAGGTAAGCCTTGAATAATATCTCTGAACCACCATCCATCCTGGTGGAGGGCACAGCTCCATATGGAGTTCCTGGTCTATATCGTTAATGAATTGGCTGGATTTTACCTCTTTGAGTAGATATAAGGGGCTTTTTAATAAAGGCAAATCCACTTTGCACTACAAGTGCATGCTTGGGTGTAACTTTATTTTTTATTTTTATTTTTCTCGCATAGAAGACAAAAAGTCCCCTATGTGATGATGATTTTTTTTTTTTAAGACCGTTTTTCTTTAAAGCGGAGGTTCACCCAAAAAAGAAATTTTTAACATTACTTTCAGCCGAGTTGTCCTAATGACAATCGGCTGTTTTTTTTTTTTTTTTTTATCCCCGTACATACCGTATTTTCACCGCCACTTCCGGGTATGTCTTCTGCGGGACTGGGCGTTCCTATCTGATTGACTGGCTTCCGACCGTCGCATACTGCGTGTCACGAGTTGCCGAAAGAAGACGAACGCCGGTGCGCAGGCGCCGTATAGAGCCGACTCGCAGTCTGGCTTCTTTCAGTAACTCGTGTCTGTCAATCAATTGGGAACGCCCAGTCCCGCAGAAGAAATACCCGGAAGCGGCGGTGAAAATACAGTATGTACGGGGATAAAATAAAAACTGCCGATTGTCATTAGGACAACTCGGCTGAATGTAATGTTAAAAAACGTTTTTTTTGGGTGAACCCCCGCTTTAATGAGATAAGACCCTGGATGTCTCCCCTGTGCTCCACTGAATGTGATGCATTGCATTAATTTTTTTCCCGGCCAAGCTGTCCAGTAACACCGATAGATGGACCCAGAAGTGACCTCAAAAGCATCGCTTGGTCAGCAACAAGGAGGGGAGGACAGCGCACGTGTCTCCGCTTTGCTCCCACCCGTCTGTTGGCTCTGGGCCCGCAGATGGGCAAGAGGAGCCAGGGATACTGGGGGGGGGGGGGGGGGAGATGGAAGATGTGGAGGCAGAGGCAATCACAGACGCCTGAATGTTTCCATCTGACAGGCAGGAGTCTGCTTGTTAGACTCCATTCACACCTGAGCGACAGCCGCGTTCGGCGGTAGCGGCGTATTTTGCCGCAAGTGTGAACTTTCAATTTTTTTTTTTTTTTTCAAAGTCTTCCCATTGCTGTCAATGGGCAAACGCCAATGTCGCCTGAAAAAAAGGGTCGGGGACTTTTTTTCAGGCGACAGGGGTTCGGCGTCTATGAGATGTGAACCATCTCCATAGACAGCAATGGGAATTCACCCCTCTAGCGGCAGAAGCGTCCGGCGTCGGGCGTTTTGTCGCTCAGGTGTGAATGCAGCCTTAGATATACACCCAATCCAAGTAGCTACACATACAATGTACAGACCTGGCAGTGAAAGGGTTAAATAAAGTCTTCGGGCCGTATTTACACTTTAGCGTTTTGATTTGGGGTGTACGAATGACAAATCGCGGGACTCGCATTTGAGATGGCATTAATTTTGAATGACGCCTCAAAACGCGGTGTGGGTTTGCCACGCGATAAATCTAGGTGCAATCGCGGGAAGCATGTTGCCCAAAAAAAGTTCAAGAGCTCCTTTTGGGCGACATGCTTCCCGCAATGTGGGTTGCCGCACTAGTCGTCCTGCAGGCACCAGCCATGGTCGGCATTAGTCCTCCCGCAGACACTGGCCCACTAGTCCTCCGGTGGGCATCGGCCATGGGGGGGGGGATTGTCCTCATGCGGACATGGGACATTCTGGACTCCTCCTGACCAGAGTCTGGCCTCTCTAAAGTCCGAAGGATAATAAGCGTGCCCTTTTTTTAAAAAAATATTTAAGACCCCTGGCTTAGACCAAGCTGACCCAAACCAGCTTTTTCTCTTCCTAAACAATATGGCTGCTGTGTGTGCTTTAATGCACTGTAGTGGCATTAGCAACATACAGTATACAGCGCCTGCAGTACCGGCAACTTCCTGGGATGAAATGGGGCTGAATGCTTCTCTGCCATTCAGGACAAGCCTTGTATTTTAATCAGTCAAAGAAAGCCTTGTATTTATTGAAGTGGAGAGGTGGGTGGATGACCACCTCTTCTAGTCAGAGGAAGCCTTGTATGCCTTCCTATTTACAAGGATTCTTCTGATTGGCGGAGAAGCACTCAGTATAACTCTTTAATTGCATCATCAGCTGAGAAGTCGGCCATACTGCTGCTGGAACACTGCGTTGCATACTGTATGTAGATCAATACTAATACAGGTAGTCCCAGAGTTACGAACGGGCTAGTGACTGTAGGTTTGTTCTTAAAGCGGAGTTCCACCCAAAAGTGGAACTTCCGCTTTAAGCACTCCTCGCCACATTTAGGGGGGGGGGGAGTAGGGGCTTCGGTAGGAGTGGGACTTTCTGTCCCACTTCCTCCTTCCGCCCAGGGACCACCTCGGCGACTTCTCTTCTCGCCTTAGGCGGCCCCTCCCTTTAGGCGATCTCCAGGGACACGTGACAGGTCCCAGGAGATCGCCTGTCCATTCATAGAGCGTAGCTATGAATGGAGGCACCGGCCGGAGAGGAGCGGAGCTCTGGGTGGCCGTCTGTCTGTTTATTAAAAGTCAGCAGTGCTGCTGACTTTTAATAAACACTAAGGGGTAGATCCACATATAACGGCGCATTATTGCGCCGGGCGTAGCGTATCTAAGATACACTACGCCGCTGTAACTTACTTTTTTTTGGTTTGAATCCTCAACGAATTTGCACCGTAAGTTACGCCGCCGTAACTTATCTGTTGCGGCGTAAGGGAGCGGAATTCAAATGGAAGTGATGGGGGCGTGTTTTATGTTAATACGTCGTGACCCGACGTAAACAACGTTTTTTTTTTTAAACTGCGCATGCGCCGCCACTGGGGATATCCCAGTGCGCATGCTCGAAATTGAACCGGAACCCGCCAATGCTTACGACGGTGACTTCATTCTACGCAAATTCCTATTCGCGAACGACTTACGCAAACAACGTAAAAAATTCAAAATTGTACGCGGGAAGGACGGCCATACTTAACATTGAGTACGCCTCAGTATAGCAGCTTTAAATATACGCCAAAAAAAGCCGAACGCAAACGATGGAAAAAAATGCGCTGGGCCGACGTACGTTCGTGGATCGCCATAACTAGCTAATTTGCATAGTCGACGCGGATTTAGACGGGAACGCCACCTAGCGGCCGCCGAAAAATTGCAGCTTAGATCCGACGGCGTACTAAGACGTACGCCTGTCGGATCGATACCAGATGCCGTCGTATCTTGTTTTGAGGATTCAAAACAAAGATACGATGCAAGAAATTTTAAATTACGCCGGCGTATCCGTAGATACGCCGGCGTAATCCCTTTGTGGATCTGCCCCTAAAAGGCTGGAACTCCCCTGTAAGTCCAATTTGTTCATAAGTCGGAACAGTACCTTTTTTAAGATGTTCTGTCGAAATGTGCCCGCCGTCGAAAAGTGGCCGCGCATGTGCAGAACGACAGACGTCCCGCTGCCTCCCGTTCGTAAGTAGGAGTCGTTCGCAAGTCGGGGACTCCCTGTACACTGCATTTCGGTGTACGCAGCAGCATTGTTTTAGTAATGGAAACCGCTTCTTTGGCCGAGATATCGAAGGCCAGAGCTTCTATCCGCTCTTGATAAGAGAACTGGTGTCCTCCGTCCACTATTACACCCTCACATTCCATAGCCCCTTTAGACCCCACATTTGTTTTTTCCCCCAGTTCTTCTTCTGAACCGAGCACATCCCGCGACATTCCTTCCTGATCACAAGCCTGTGCAATGACTAGACCCGTAAACTCAGCAGTTTGCTGACGTGCTTGTTTCTACAAAGGCCCATTTATGAAATATAAAGTATAGAGAGAGATAACAGAGGATGACCTTGTTTTTCAGCCTTTTGCAGCTCCAGGTTATTGCCCTAAGTTAGCGGAATTAATTATTATTTTTTTCTGCAGTCACTCATCAGATCATGGGTTTTAGTTTGTTTTGATGGCTTTCTTACCCCCCTTTTTTTTATTTATTTTGTCTTATTTGCTAAATGAACAGGCTTAAGACAAATCTAGCATGCATGGTTTTTATATCACTCAGCCAGAAGACCAACAAATGTAAAAGTAGACAGAGGAGTTAAAAGGTTATTTTGTTAAAACCGGCCTGGTGCACAGTGTGTGTGTGTAACATTAGCAGGGGCGGACTGACCATTGAGGCACTCGGGCACTGTCCGAGGTCCCCATGCCACTAGGGGGCCCCATCAGGGTTACCAGGCTCAGTAAAACCAGGGACAGTATGTAAAAATCTTTTTTTTTTTTTTACATCTGTCCCTGATATGTCTGAAACCGACATGCTTTTGATATGAAAATCCCAAGATTTTAGCTGCCCCGCCTCTGCACTGCCTCCTAGCGTGGTGGCCATCTGTAAGCCCGGGGGCCCCATAATCTTCTATTGCGCGGGGGCCCCATGAGTTGTCAGTCCGCCACTGAACATTAGCCTGGTCGTTGGACAAAGTTGCGGTATATCGGTCATGTGATGTGGTTTATGCGATTACTTTGCAGGTCCGGGACTTTTACACCAAAGTGCTGAGTGAAGAAGAGCGCAAGAGGCTCTGTGAGAACATCGCCGGTCACCTGAAGGATGCCCAACTCTTCATCCAGAAAAGAGCTGTGAGTATCGTCTGCAATGGACGGTGTATTAAAGAGCACCTGTCATGCATAGTTCTAATAGATATTTTGTACTTCCTACAACTTTAGCCACTTTTAAAACCGCACGCCGTCATATGACATCCAAAAAGGGTATCTGTTATCCCGGGTGGACATCATATGACGTCCTGTACTTTGTGTGGGGATATGCATCATTCAGATATCATTTTCTTCCGGCGGCGATCCTGCGCACCGTAAGAATGATCATAGCGGCGGTTCCACCGCTTGATTGTTCTTATAGGTGGCGGGAGGGGACACCCCCCCCCCTCCATCCGGTGCTTCTCCGGGCTCTTCCGTCCCATCGGGGGCCCGGAGAGATGATCGCCGTCCGCCGGATGTGCAGCATAGAGATGACTGGTGACCAGATGGTCACCAGTCATCTCTATTACTGTCGGAGGCCCGGGCGCGATGTGACGACGTCACACTCGGGTACCCGTAAGTAAACAAACCGCAATTGCGGCTAGTAAGAATGAGATCTGTGAATGTCGCCTATGGAGATTTTTAAGTAACGAAGTTTGGCGCCATTCCATGAGTGTGCGCAATTTTAAAGCATGACATGTTAGGTATCCATTTACTCGGTGTAACATCATCTTTCATATTTTACCAAAAAATTGGGCTAACTTTACTGTTTTTTGTTATTTTTTTAATTCATGAAACCATTTTTTTTTACAAAAAAAAGGGGTTTGAAAAATTATTGCGCAAATACCGTGCAATGACCGCCATTTTATTTCCTAGGGTGTCTGCTAAAAAAACATATATAATTTTTGGGGGTTCTGAGTAATTTTCTAGCAAAAGAATGATGATTTGTACATGTAGGAGAGGAGCGCCAGAATAGGCCCGGGAAGGAGGTGGGTTTTAAAGCCCGGTTTTGAAGTGGTTAAAGAGGAAGTAAACTCAAAAGGCATAATTTTGGACCTATAGGCAAGCCTATAATAAGGCTTACCCTATAGGTACTGTAAATATCTCCTAAACGTACAGTTAAGGAGATATTTGCATTACATGCAGCCAACGTCCTCGGCAACACATGACGTTCCTTCGGATACCTGTGAATGATGGCTCCACCGCGCCTGCACAGGAGTGACGTCATCGCAGCTCCGGCCTGTCACACAGCCGTAGTTTGCGGATCTGGAAGTTAGACTGAGTGAAGATGGACGGTCCCTGGAGGGCTTTGTTTTCAGGTAAGTTTCACATAATATGCTAGTATGTAATGCATACTAGCACATTATGACTTTTGCTTCCAGGTCCAAAAAAAAACCCAGCGGTTTACAACTGCTTTAAAGTCTAAGTTCACCTTTAGGAGGGAAAAAAATAAGGGAGAAAAAACTGAGAAGTGTTTTAACACTTGAAGTGCTGTTTTTTCTGCCTAGTCTCTCCTGAAAGGAAGGATAATAACCCTAAGGTCAATTGCTGCTGTGTCCGTCCATTAACGGAACAGAAAAAATAAATTGCACTTCTTTTCCCCCTACAAGAGCTTGTAAAGCAAGTGGATCATGGGCACTATGTTGGGCTCCTGCAGACTCTCCCTCAAACGTTCTGCCAGTAACTCTGTGCAAGCTTTAAATCAGGTCATTAGTGCTTGGTGGTGCCACTCCAGGCTGGGGTATAGGGCCCCATTGGCACTCAGGACAGTAGGGATGACAGTGTTGGAAAAACAACAAATCCAGTGAGTAATGAACATTGAAGCATAAGACCGCCACTCACTAGAGCCAATCCTAGTGTGGATGTGTTCATGCCCCGAGGAGCAGCATTGACTGACGCTTTCACATCTGTATGGGCTTTAAAGCAATATAAAAGCTAATGTGTGTGTGTGTGTGTGTGTGTGTGTGTGTATGTGTATATATATATATATATATATATATATATATATATATATATATATATATATATATATATATATATATATATATATACACTGTTAATAAAAAAAATTTAACATGTTATACTTGCCTTCTCTGTGCAATGGTTTTGCACAGAGAAGCCCGGATCCTCCTCTTCTCGGGTCCAACACGGTGCCCCCACAGTAAGCCGCCTGCTCTGGGGGCTCCTGTGACATGACGCGGCTCTGTCTCCTGATTGGTTCACTGGCTGTGATTGACAGTAGTGGGAGCCAGTGGCTCATGCTGCTGGCAAATGCCAATCGGGAGTGAGAGTCTACAGAAGAGGTGGGTGTGTGTGTTATTTTTATTTTTTTTTCTTCGTGCATCGTATGAAGGTAAAAAAACATTCAGCCTTTACAACCACCTTAAGGTAGAAATCTGCAGGAACAGTGAATGGACTATGGCGATACTGATCAGTCCATTGAGAACTACAAGCTATCTGCTGCGGTGGAGGATGGGACTTGTAGTTTTATTCATTTACATATCCTAAATACAGGTGTAACATGTTCCAAAGGTCAACTTTAAGGGGTTGTAAAGGTAAAATGTTATTTTTATTTTTCCCTAAATAAGCTTCCTTTACCTTAGTGCAGTCCTCCTTCACTTACCTCATCCTTCCATTTTGCTTTTAAATGTCCTTATTTCTTCTGAGAAATTCTCACTTCCTGTTCTGTCTGTAACTCCACATAGTAATGCAAGGCTTTCTCCCTGGTGTGGAGTGTCGTGCTCGCCCCCTCCCTTGGACTACAGGGGAGTCAGGACGCCCACTAACACACAGCTCCTTTCTCTATCTGCAACATAGAGACTGCGTCCTGACTCTCCTGTAGTCCAAGGGATGGGGCAAGCACTACACTCCACACCAGGGAGAAAGCCTTGCATTACTATGTGGAGTTACAGACAGAACAGGAAGTGAGAATTTCTCAGAAGAAATAAGGACATTTAAAAGCAAAATGGAAGGATGAGGTAAGTGAAGGAGGACTGCACTAAGGTAAAGGAAGATATTTAGGGAAAAAAACTTGTACCTTTACAACCCCTTTGACCTTTTTAAGCCCCTCTGCTTGTATAAATTAAAGCAGACCAATGCTCAAATGTTGTTTAATGAGTTATGCAGTCATGCTGCGACGGATAAATAAAAAGCAGTAGACATCCAGGCTGGTAGCAGCATATTTGGAGAATGAGATGTTCTATCTAGGTGCCAGTATAATGGGGTGATTTTTTTTTTTCCCCCGTAAGAGTTTAGTGAAGAACCATCATTGGGCCGGAACTCGCATTTTGTTCTTCATTCAGTGATCTCTGTTACATTTTTTTTTCTTCTACCAGGTGAAGAATTTCACCGACGTTCACCCCGATTACGGCAACCGTATCCAGGCTCTGCTTGACAAGTACAACGCTGAAGGACACCATAAGGTAATGTGGAGTACTGCTTTTTCCTTCCACTAGGGGGAACCCAAACATTACCAGTACTAAGACATATGAGGTGTGGCGACTTCATTTCCAGAATGGACTGTAAAAAAAGCGTGGTGATTGCACCTTGTCCCAGATTACAATGCAGCCCTAACAGTGCCCATCAGTGAGCCAGTCTGTGCCACCTATCAATGCCGCATATTGGTGCCACCCCATCAGTGCCGCCTCTTCAGTGAAGGAGAAAAGTTACTGACCAACATTTTCTGACACAATCTTTTTTTCTTTTTTCAAAAATGTTGGTCTTTTTTTGTTTTTTGTTTTTTTAGCAAAAAAAAAAAACGGTGATTAAATACCACCAACAGAAAGCTTTATTTGTAGGAAGAAAATGATAAAAACCCACTTTTGAAAAAAATAAATAAAAAAAAAAACACCTTAACACCTGCAAGACAAAGGCATAATGAGCTAGTATGCATAGCATACTAGCTCATTATGTAATACTCAGGATTGTTGCCGCCTGCTGGGGTGCCCATACACAGCACCGGCCGGCGACATGTCGTCCTGGAGTTACTTTCGGGTATCGCGGCTCCGGCACTGCGATTGGCCTGAGCGGGAGCTGCCAGTCACGGCATAACCTCTGTTTTAGAAACGGCAGGATCGCCGTTTCTAAAGTGTGCCTGCGCTGTTGTCTACGGCGCACGCGCCATTGACATCGGCGCACGTGTCTATTGTAACTGAGCTGGTATGCTGTGCAAAGTGGGTGCGGACACAGCCCAATCTCTTCAATAGGGCAATCCGAAAGGGAACTGACCACCTGTTTGTTTCCAATCCGACCCACCAGATGGATGGGGCCCCTCATCGTCTGTTTGCGGCAGGTGTCGGCAGACATGTATCCGCTGCTCCATAAAAGAGACTGGAGGGGCCGATCGGATCCAACTGAAAAAACTGAGATGCGGACCTGATCGGCTCGCCCATGTAGAAAAAGGGGCCCAACTCAATACAGATTTTCTTTAGAACACAAAATGCACTTGTCCATTCATTGGCCTCGTACACACGACCGAACATGTCCGCTGAAACTGGTCCGGCGGACCAGTTTCCGCGGACATGTTCGGTCGTGTGTACGGTGGATTGGATAGGTTTCCAGCGGACAAATGTTTCTTAGCATGCTAAGAAACATGTCTGCTGGAAGCCTGTCCGTCGGACATGTTCGGTCGTCTGTACGACTCACCGGACATGTCCGCTCGGCCGAAAGCCCTCGCATGCGTCTAAGTGATTCGACGCATGCGTGGAAGCATTGACCTTCCAGGGTCGCGGCCACGTCACCGCGTATACTGTCAGCCCGGATTTCTGTCTGATGGTGTGTACAACCATCAGACAGAAATCTCCGAGTGGACATGTCCACTGAAAACGGTCCGCGGACCGTTTTCATCGGACATGTCCCCTCGTTTGTACGAGGCCATTCACATATATTCTTCAGAAAGTTTTATATTTGTAATTGCTAACGACACTTTGTTGTTTTTTTACAGAGAGTGATCAAGACCTACACTCAGCATTCTGCGCATGTGACCGCAAATGACAAGGCCAACCTGTAACGGTCCTCATCCTCCGTCTTCTCCTCAATGATCCGTCCACTAATTGTTTTTTTTTTTTCTAATTATAATACTTTAAGTCCTAAATGATTGTTTTAAAAACAGAGCTACAGAATTCCAAAAATCTTTCTGGTGAAATCGCTAGACTTTTATACTTTTGGCCTCAGGAACATCCTGCACTTTTGTATTCCTGGCTGATTCAATAATCGCACAAAGGCACATATAAACCGAATGATACTGGAAAAAAATAATAATAATAAGCTATGTTGCATATGTATAATACTAACTTTCTGTCCAAACATTTCCAATAGCTGACAATAACCTCTTACTCTGTGCCTTCAAATGACAGATTCAGCTGATTGCAGTAAAGGTGATGCAAATAATCGCACGGCTCCTACATTACACTGTGAATGTTGTGGGAGTAGCCGACTATCCGGTGGCTAACAAATGTAGTTTATTAAGCCTACGACTAACTCTAGACTAGATTCTAGCAACAAATCTGCTGCATAGTCTACCTGGTTTCTCGTTGTTGGGAGCCAGCTGGCAGCATGCTGCAAATGTGAACTAATTAAGTAATCATTTTGTACAATAAACCTACCTGCAGCTAATGATTCCTTTTTTGTTGTTTTTTTTTGTTTTTACCCCTCTTCACACTTAGGCCCCTTTCAGACTGGGGCGGGAGCCGCGGTGGCGGTATAACGCCGCTAAAAGTAGCGGCGCTATACCGCCGGGATTGCCGTGGAAATCAGCCGCTAGCGGTGCGGTATTAACCCCCGCTAGCGGCCGATAAAGAGTTAATACCGCCCGCAATGCGCCTATATAGAGGCGCATTGCGGGCGGTATTGCCGCGGTTTCCCATTGTTTTCAATGGGAAGGAGCGGTATACATGCCGCTCCTCTCACCGCTCCAAAGATGCTGCTGACAGGAGATTTTTTTGTCTCCCGCCAGCGCATCGCCTCAGTGTGAAAGCCCTTCGGCTTTCACATTGAGGTAGCTGGGCAGGAGTTTTTCAGGCGGGATAGCAGCGCTATTTTTAGCGCTGTACAGCCTGAAAAACTCAATGTGAAAGGGGCCTAAGGCCCCGTACACACGACCGGATAGATCCGCTGCGACCGCTGCCGGATTTCTGTCTGATGGTTGTACACACCATCAGACAGAAATCCGCGCGTAAGCAATACGCGGGGCGTGGCTGCGCCGTCGGCGGCCCTGGAAGTTTAAAGCTTCCACGAATGCGTCAAATCGGTACGACGCATGCGAGGGATGGCGGTCGGTCGGACGTGTCCGGTGAGTCTGTACAGACGACCGAATACGTCCGACGGACAGATTTCTTAGCATGCTAAGAAATTTTTATCCGCTGGAAACTGTCCGATCCGCGGGACAATTGTCCGCTCGGGCCTACACACGACCGGATCTGTCCGCTGGAACTGGTCCGGCGGACCAGTTTCAGCGAATCGATCCGGTCGTGTGTACGGGGGCTTACAGGGACGCCAAGACCTGTACACTAGAAGCCCCGCTTCAAAATAGAACGTGGTGCGGGAAACTGGTGATCTCCGCGCGCTTCCTGCACCGCATTCAAATAGCATTGCCCTTGCCATCTGCAGCAGGTCTCGTCCACATCAGTGCCTGACCCGACAAATGCTCTTCTGGAAGAACGGTCAAACATTCCCATAGACGCACTCCTAAACCTTTAGGGCCAGATCCACAAAGAACTGCCTATCTTTAGGCAGGCGTAGCGTATCTCGGATACACTACGCCGCCGTAACTTAGAGCGGAGGGTTCCTTATCCAGAAAGAATTTGCGCCGTAAGTTACGGCGGCGTAGTGTAAATGTGTCGGCGTAAGGGCGCGAAATTCAAATGACTAAGATGTGGTCGTGTTTTATGTTTATTCATCTTGACCTTACGTAAATGACGTTTTTTTTTTTTTGAACGATTTTTCTGTTTTGAATGCAGTCTAAGGGCCAGATCCACAAAGAACTTACGGCGGCGTATCTATTGATACGCCACGTAAGTTCTACAATGCGCCGTCGTATCTTTATTTTGTATCCACAAAACAAGATACGCCTGAATGTGGGCTAGACTGACGTACGTGTTAGTACGCCGTCGGATCTTAGGTGCATATTTACGCTGGCCGCTAGGTGAAGCTTCCGGTGATTTCCGCGTCGAGTATGCAAATTGGCTAGATACGCCGATCCTCAAATGTACGTCCGCCCGGCGCATTTGTTTACGCAAGGCTTTTTCCGGCGTAAAGTTACCCCTGGCTCTATGAGGCATATGCAATGTTAAGTATGGACGTCGGGACATTGTCGAACTTTCCGTTGCAAATAGGGCTTTTCGTAAATTACGTTCACGTCGAAAGCATTGACTATTTGTGATGTGATTTTCGAGCATGCGCACTGGGATACCCCCACGGACGGCGCATGCTCGAAAATCACATCACAAATAGTCAATGCTTTCGACGTGAACGTAATTTACGCAAAGCCCTATTCGCGACGGAAAATTTGACGATGTCCCGACGTCCATACTTAACATTGCATACGCCTCATAGAGCCAGGGGTAACTTTACGCCGGAAAAAGCCTTGCGTAAACAAATGCGCCGGGCGGACGTACGTTTGAGGATCGGCGTATCTAGCTAATTTGCATACTCGACGCGGAAATCAACGGAAGCGCCACCTAGCGGCCAGCGTAAATATGCACCTAAGATCCGACGGCGTACTAACGCGTACGTCAGTCGGATCTAGCCCACATTCAGGCGTATCTTGTTTTGTGGATACAAAACAAAGATACGACGGCGCATTGTAGAACTTACGCGGCGTATCAATAGATATGCCCCCTTATTTTCTTTGTGGATCTGGCCCTTACCAGATTTCCGAAAAAATAAAAAAAACGAAAATAACATAAACAAATTTTTTGGCAGTGCACATGTCTAATTATTAGTGTAAATATTTCTACAATTAATAATATTACATTAAAATAATAAAACACATTATTACATTGTATTACTATTATATGACTATATTTTATAGTATCATATATGAATAAAAATAGGGAATTCACATACATAAAATATATAATAATAAATAAGGATGTGATGTAATAATAACAGTGTATGTGTGTGTGTGTGTATGTGTATATATATATATATATATATATATATATATGTATATATATGTGTGTTTGTGTGTGTGTGTGTGTGTGTGTGTGTGTATAATATATATATATATATATATATATATATATATATATATATATATTAGTTAGTGTGTGTATATGTATATGTGTGTGTGTGTGTGTGTGTGTGTGTGTGTATATGTATATATATATATGTATATATATATATATATATATATATATATATATATATATATATATATATATATATATATATATATATATATATATATATATATAAATTATTATATAACTCAACGTATGTATGTATGTTCCAGCATCACGTCCAAACGGCTAAAGATATTAACATGAAACTTGGCACACGTGTTACTTATATGTCAGCAACAAACATAGGATAGGTGGTTTAACCCTTACCCGGGGTGGGGTAAGGGTTAAAACCCCGACCATTTGCCATGGTCGGGGTTTTTCTTTAAAGTCCCATTCAACTCTATGGGAAATACATGTTACTTCATAACTCCCAAACGGCTGTAGATATTTCGATAACACTTGGTCACATGTTACTTATATGTCCACTTAAATTAGTTCTCCAAGCTAAAACTTTTAACCCCCGCTGTGCCCGAGCTGTAAAACTATACATAATAAACTTTCACTTACCTGCCTACGATCCCCCGTTGTTCCGATATCGCCGCCCGTGCTCCGGTCCCTGTCGGCTTCCTCTTCCTGCGGGTCGGTGACTTCACTCTGCGCTCAGCGGCCGCGGCGGGACATTGCTGCGGCCGCTGATAGGCTGAGCGCACTGTGAGTCACCGACCCGCAGGAAGTGGAAGAGACCGGGACCGGAGAACGGGACGGCGATATCGGAACAACGGGGGATCGTAGGCAGGTAAGTGAAAGTTTATTTTGTATAGTTTTACAGCCCGGGCACAGCGGGGGTTAAAAGTTTTAGCTTGGAGAACTCCTTTAAACTATAGGATAGTTAATTTATCCCTTAACTACCCCCATTTGTGAGGGTCTGGGTTTTTGTTTAAAGTCCCATGCAAATCGATGGGAAATGTATGTTCCCACATAACTTCTGTACGCCTGGAGATATTTCAATAATATCTGGTACACATATTACTTATATGCCAAATAAAAATATATGACAGTTAAATTAACCCTTACCTACACCCTTATATAAAAGATGGGTATATTTATATTACTATGATTTTCCTCCCCAAAAGGTTAAGATAGGAAGACTGAGCAACGCCGGGTATTTAGCTAGTATATATATATATATATTTCATAGACTCAAACAGCCACTCAGAACACAGATCAGCCAATCACAAAGAAGCAGCTGCAAAGGCTGGAAGTTGTTTACATTCACAGACAGGATGTTTTTTCTCAGTGCTGGTCATGTGACCTGCAGTGTAAAAATAGCTGCACACAGAGAAAACCAACATTCTGTTACCATGGTAACATGACCTGCTGTGATGTCACAAAACTCAAAAAATAACTGCCAGAAGCACACAGACCTACTGTGATGTCACACCTGCAGCAAATAAATAGCCTGCAGGGGGGAGATTTGTCACTTGACATTTGGTCTTGACAGGAGAAGCAACTATCTTGCAGAGCTCCTGAGTGATTGGATTTGTATTTCATCACATTATCTCCAGTGATTGGAATTCAGTCTATTGATTGATTGGCATTTATTGTCTGATCGTCTATTACTAGTAATTGGCATTTTCTGCCAGTTATTTTCTACAAGCAACAATGAGGAACCAAATCCTTGCTATGTGTGTTACTCTGATACTCTCTTTGGGAGTACAGAGACACATCATCATACAATCCCCAGCGGTCCACATGGATCAGGAGGGGCCCTCAAATGTCATCAGAGGGCCCCCAGAGGTCCATATGGATCAGGAGGAGGGGATTGTGGAACAGCCAGCAGAGATTCCGATGATTTTTAGGATCCTGTACCCATGGGCTGTACCCAGGAATACCATCAGAGGGTCAGAGACCCCAATGGGGGAGGAGCCCAGGATTGTCAGAGGGCCCCCAGAGACCCCCATGGAGGAGAAGAACATGAAGAAGAAGACGGAGCAGCCAGCAGAGATTCCGATGATTTTTAGGATCCTGTACCCATGGGCTGTACCCAGAAATACCATCAAAGAGACCCCAATGGGGGAGGAGCCCAGGATTGTCAGAGGGCCCCCAGAGACCCCCATGGAGGAGAAGAACATGAAGACGGAGCAGCCAGCAGTGATTCCGATGATTTTTAGGATCCTGTACCCATGGGCTGTACCCAGAAATACCATCAAAGAGACCCCAATGGGGGAGGAGCCCAGGAATGTCAGAGGGCCCCCAGAGACCCCCATGGAGGAGAAGAACATGAAGAAGACGGAGCAGCCAGCAGAGATTCCGATGATTTTTAGGATCCTGTACCCATGGGCTGTACCCAGAAATACCATCAAAGAGACCCCAATGGGGGAGGAGCCCAGGAATGTCAGAGGGCCCCCAGAGACCCCCATGGAGGAGAAAAACATGAAGAGGACGGAGCAGCTAGTGGAGGAAACAGTCAGTGGAACTGAACATGTCCCTCCAGAACCCATCAGCTGGTTTATATTCCTGACCCGTCCTCCAGTCTGGTTTAGTTTGGCCGTCCTGATGTGTTTTCTGATTGTGAAATACATCCTGCGCCAATATCACCTGGCCAGAATATTAGGAAGTTTTATGATGTTCCAGGAGCTGATCGGAATGATTTATTTACTTATCGATATCTGGAACAGACGGGGGCCAATCTTTGAGAACATAATTCTACCCATCTATATAAATGATGGAGATTGGCATCAGCAGGTGGTCACCGGGCTCTGGTCAGTCTGGTCCAAGGGGTGTGTGGCCCTAGACAACACAGTGCCACCCGTACTTATAGCAATTGTTACTGAGCACCGGTCAGAATGCATTCTGGGCGTTATCACCATGCTGGTGGTGCTGCTCCTAATATACTTAAAGCCATTCTACCGACTGCGCCGACCAACAAGTAGCAACATCACCCCACCACCGAGCGGCGCCCTTCCACCACCGAGCGGCGCCCTTCCACCAACGAGCGACACCATTTCACCACCGAGTCACGCCCTTCCACCAACGAGTGACACCATTTCACCACCGAGTCACGCCCTTCCACCACCGAGCGGCGCCCTTCCACCAACGAGTGACACCATTCCACCACCGAGTCACGCCCTTCCACCACCGAGTGGCGCCCTTCCACCACCAAGCGGCGCCCTTTCACCACCAAGCGGCGCCCTTCCACCACCGAGTGGCGCCCTTCCACCACCAAGCGGCGCCCTTCCACCACCGAGTCACGCCCTTCCACCACCGAGTGGCGCCCTTCCACCACCAAGCGGCGCCCTTCCACCACCAAGCGGCGCCCTTCCACCACCGAGTGACTCCATTTCACCACCGAGCGGCACCCTTCCACCACCGAGCGGCGCCCTTCCACCACCGAGCGGCGCCCTTCCACCACCGAGCGGCGCCCTTCCACCAACGAGTGACACCATTTCACCACCGAGTCACGCCCTTCCACCACCGAGTGAAAATGCAGCAAGCGCAATGGAGGAGACGGCCTTTCCCATCCCCAGCGTAGCACCTACCAGGAATAACACTAGGCCATGGAGTGATAGGATCCTTCCAACCGAATACAGGCCCCCAGCAATAAATTCCGGCCTTGGCCCACGATCGAAAACATTAACTGAACATCCCAGCGTCGCACGTCGTAGGGAAAATGAGGCCAGAGCTATGAAAGAGACTGACGTTCCTGTTTCCAGAGTCAAACCTCCTCGAGCTTCCTTTAGTGCTAGGCTAAGCAAGCGTATAAAGAAGTTCAAATCAAAAATAGTGTCCGGGCACAGGAAGATCTTCCCACGAAAGAGTGACATCCCGCCGAGTGATGTCATCATTTCACCAACAACTCCAACTCTCACCCCCCTTCTTCCTCCAACCTCCCTTCACCTGGACGTAGAGATGTGGGGGTTCCCCCGATCCCTCTGCCCCCTTTGCCTGAAAGATGAAGGGTGGGGGTACCCCCCATCCCTCATCCCCCTTCGTCGTCAACTCTATTTTCCCCCGGAAGGGCTGTGGGGGTTCCCCGAACTCTTCACCGAGTGAAAATGCAGCAAGCGCAATGGAGGCATTGGGGGTAGATAGAGATGGAGAGAGAAGGAGAGGGGAAGAGGGGGGTAGTGAGAGAAGGGGGTGTAGGCATTGGGGGGTAGTGAGAGAAGGGGGTGTAGGAAGTGGGGGGTAGATAGAGAGGGGGAGAGGGAGAGAGAAGGAGAGGGGTGTAAGAAGAGGGGGTAGTGACAGAGGGAGAGAGGGGGTGTAGGCATTGGGGGTAGTGAGAGAGGGGGTGTAGAAATAGGGGTTGGGGGGTGTAGGAAGAGGGGGTAGTGAGAGAGGGGGAAGAGAGAGAGAAGGAGAGGGGTGTAAGAAGAGGGGGGTAGTGAGAGAGGGGGGTAGTGAGAGAGGGGTGTAGGCATTGGGGGTAGATAGAGAAGGAGAGGGGGGGTAGTGAGAGAAGGGGGTGTAGGAAGTGGGGGGTAGATAGAGAGGGGGAGAGAGAGAGAGAAGGAGAGGGGTGTAAGAAGAGGGGGTAGTGACAGAGGGAGAGAGGGGGTGTAGGCATTGGGGGTAGTGAGAGAGGGGGTGTAGAAATAGGGGGGTAGTGAGAGAGGGGGAGAGGTGGTTGGGGGGTGTAGGAAGAGGGGGTAGTGAGAGAGGGGGAGAGAGAGGAGAGGGGTGTAAGAAGAGGGGGTAGTGACAGAGAGAGAGGGGGTGTAGGCATTGGGGGTTGTGAGAGAGGGGGTGTAGAAATAGGGAGGTAGTGAGAGAGGGGGAGAGGTGGCTGGGGGGTGTAGGAAGAGGGGGTAGGGAGAGAGAGAAGGAGAGGGGTGTAAGAAGAGGGGGGGTAGTGAGAGAGGGGTGTAGGCATTGGGGGTAGATAGAGATGGAGAGAGGAAGAGGGGGGAAGAGGGGGGTAGTGAGAGAGGGGGTGTAGGCATTGGGGGGTAGTGAGAGAGGGGGTGTAGGCATTGGGGGGGTAGTGAGAGAGGGGGTGTAGAAAGTGGGGGGGGGGTAATGAGAGAGGGGGTGGAGGATGTAGGAAGATCCGGTAGTGAGAGAGTGGGGAGAGGTGGTGGGGGTGTAGAAAGAGGGGGGTGAGGGGTGTAGCAAGAAGGGGGGTCATGAGAGAGGGGGAGGGAGGTGTAGGAAGTGAGAGAGGGGGGTAGTGAGAGACGGGGTGTAGGCAGTGGGGCAGGCATTGGGGGGGTAGTGAGAGAGGGGGTGTAGAAAGTGGGGGGGGTAATGAGAGAGGGGGTGGAGGATGTAGGAAGATGGGGTAGTGAGAGACTGGGGAGAGGTGGTGGGGGTGTAGAAAGAGGGGGGTGAGGGGTGTAGCAAGAAGGGGGGTCATGAGAGAGGGGGGAGGGAGGTGTAGGAAGTGAGAGAGGGGGGTAGTGAGAGACGGGGTGTAGGCAGTGGGGTAGGCATTGGGGGGGTAGTGAGAGAGGGGGTGTAGAAAGTGGGGGGGGGGGGGGTAATGAGAGAGGGGGTGGAGGATGTAGGAAGATGGGGTAGTGAGAGAGTGGGGAGAGGTGGTGGGGGTGTAGAAAGAGGGGGGTGAGGGGTGTAGCAAGAAGGGGGGTCATGAGAGAGGGGGGTAGTGAGAGACGGGGTGAAGGCAGTGGGGGGGGGGTAGTGACAGAGGGAGAGAGGGGGTGTAGAAATAGGGGGGTAGGGGGAGAGGTGGTTGGGGGGTGTAGGAAGAGGGGGGAGAGGGGTGTAAGAAGAGGGGGTAGTGAGAGAGGGGGTGTAGGCATTGGGGGGTAGTGAGAGAGGGGGGTGTAGGCATTGGGGGGTAGTGAGAGAGGGGGGTTTAGGAAGTGGGGGGTAGATAGAGAGGGGGGAGAGGGAGAGAGAAGGAGAGGGGTGTAAGAAGAGGGGGTAGTGACAGAGGGAGAGAGGGGGTGTAGGCATTGGGGGTAGTGAGAGAGGGGGTGTAGAAATAGGGGGGTAGTGAGAGAGGGGGAGAGGTGGTTGGGGGGTGTAGGAAGAGGGGGTAGTGAGAGAGGGGGAAGAGGGAGAGAGAGAAGGAGAGGGGTGTAAGAAGAGGGGGGTAGTGAGAGAGGGGGGTAGTGAGAGAGGGGTGTAGGCATTGGGGGTAGATAGAGATGGAGAGAGAAGGAGAGGGGAAGAGGGGGGTAGTGAGAGAGGGGGGTGTAGGCATTGGGGGGTAGTGAGAGAAGGGGGTGTAGGAAGTGGGGGGTAGATAGAGAGGGGGAGAGGGAGAGAGAAGGAGAGGGGTGTAAGAAGAGGGGGTAGTGACAGAGGGAGAGAGGGGGTGTAGGCATTGGGGGTAGTGAGAGAGGGGGTGTAGAAATAGGGGGTAGTGAGAGAGGGGGAGAGGTGGTTGGGGGGTGTAGGAAGAGGGGGTAGTGAGAGGGGGAAGAGGGAGAGAGAGAAGGAGAGGGGTGTAAGAAGAGGGGGTAGTGACAGAGGGAGAGAGGGGGTGTAGGCATTGGGGGTAGTGAGAGAGGGGGTGTAGAAATAGGGGGGTAGTGAGAGAGGGGGAGAGGTGGTTGGGGGGTGTAGGAAGAGGGGGTAGTGGGAGAGGGGGAAGAGGGATAGAGATGGAGAGAGAAGGAGAGGGGAAGAGGGGGGTAGTGAGAGAGGGGGTGTAGGCATTGGGGGGTAGTGAGAGAAGGGGGTGTAGGAAGTGGGGGGTAGATAGAGAGGGAGAGAGAGGAGAGGGGTGTAAGAAGAGGGGGGTAGTGACAGAGAGAGAGGGGGTGTAGGCATTGGGGGTAGTGAGAGAGGGGGTTTAGAAATAGGGGGGTAGTGAGAGAGGGGTAGAGGTGGTTGGGGGGGGGTAGTGAGAGAGGGGGAGAGAGAGGAGAGGGGTGTAAGAAGAGGGGGGTAGTGACAGAGAGAGAGGGGGTGTAGGCATTGGGGGTTGTGAGAGAGGGGGTGTAGAAATAGGGGGGTAGTGAGAGAGGGGGAGAGGTGGCTGGGGGGTGTAGGAAGAGGGGGTAGTGAGAGAGGGGGAAGAGGGAGAGAGAGAAGGAGGGGGGTGTAAGAAGAGGGGGGTAGTGAGAGAGGGGTGTAGGCATTGGGGGTAGATAGAGATGGAGAGAGGAAGAGGGGGGAAGAGGGGGTAGTGAGAGAGGGGGTGTAGGCATTGGGGGGTAGTGAGAGAGGGGGTGTAGGCATTGGGGGGGTAGTGAGAGGGGGTGTGGAAAGTGGGGGGGGTAGTGAGAGAGGGGGTGGAGGATGTAGGAAGATGGGGTAGTGAGAGAGGGGGAGAGGTGGCTGGGGGGTGTAGGAAGAGGGGGTAGTGAGAGAGGGGGAAGAGGGAGAGAGAGAAGGAGGGGGGTGTAAGAAGAGGGGGGTAGTGAGAGAGGGGTGTAGGCATTGGGGGTAGATAGAGATGGAGAGAGGAAGAGGGGGGGAAGAGGGGGGTAGTGAGAGAGGGGTGTAGGCATTGGGGGGGTAGTGAGAGGGGGGTGTGGAAAGTGGGGGGGGGTAGTGAGAGAGGGGGTGTAGAAAGTGGGGGGGGGGGTAATGAGAGAGGGGGTGGAGGATGTAGGAAGATGGGGTAGTGAGAGAGTGGGGAGAGGTGGTGGGGGTGTAGAAAGAGGGGGGTGAGGGGTGTAGCAAGAAGGGGGGTCATGAGAGAGGGGGGAGGGAGATGGAGAGGGTGGGTTGATCAGTATATGTCCCACACCATTATACTGTACAGTACATCTCCAACCCACGTGTCTCCTGTCAGAGTGATCTCTCCCCTGTCTGTGTAGAAGACAGGCTGTTACACTCCGGTTCTCAGCTGCTTGTCTGTCCCTCTCCTTCGCCTCCTCGCACCGTCCGTCACATTCAGTAACACTTACCCTGCCAGTGTCCAGGAAGTGTCCTCCTCTTCCCCGGGCTCTCTCGGTCCCTCTCCTCTCAGGCTCAGGAGCCGACCGCTATTTTCGTCCAAAATAGAATTAAGATTAAGAAGTTTAATAAGGGGGGGGGGGGCGGCCGCTAGCTTCACTGAACATTAGGCAGCTAGCTTTGCTGTGAAAACTGCTCTGCTGCTGAGGGGAATGTATAATGCTGCAGACTTACCTTTCCTTCATGCTCGGCTCACGGAGGTGCGTCCCTCTGGTCTGCAGAGTGCCGACGTCACTTCCTGACGTCGGCACAGGCACAGAAATATACTGGGTGCCGTGCACGCGCCCGGCCTCAAGTCCAAGTCAATCGCGCCGGAAGCTGTGGCGCGATGCGCTCCGCCACAAAGGCATTTCTGTTCTGCCAATGTAGCGCCACATCTGCAATCTCGTGATTGCACAGACGTGGCGCTACTCAATCTGCACTTGCCCGGCGCTCGGACACAGTGCACATAAGGACGTTTTTTCGATTTTTTTTTTTTTTTTAAAGGGACATGTTTAAAGGGGTGGTTCCCCCTAAAACACATTTCTAACAATAGATTCGTAAGACCCGTTACACTGCGGGTAGGCTGGCTTTTTTTTTTTTTTGTACATACCGACATCTCGGCGTTTCGTCCCTTGTGAGTGGGCGTTCCTAGTTGATTGACGTTCCTCGGACGGGCGCATACGTGACGTCACGACTTTCCGAAAGAAGCCGAACGTCGCTGCGCAGGTGCCGTATGGAGCCGACTCTATACGGCGCATGCGCAATGACGTTTGGCTTCTGTCGGAAAGTCGTGACGTCACGTATTCGCCCGTCCGAGGAACGTCAATCAAATAGGAACGCCCACCGCCAAGGGACGAGACGCCGAGATCTCGGTATGTACGAAAAAAAAAAAAAAAAAACAGCCTACCCGCAGTGTAACGGGTCTTACGAATCTATTGTTAGAAATGTGTTTTAGGGGGAACCACCGCTTTAAATAAAAACATTTTTTTTTTTTTTTTTTTTACTGACTTGGGGGAGGGGGAGGCGCCCCCTATGGACGGGCCGCCACTGCTTCCAACCGAATACAGGCCCCCAGCAATAAATTCCGGCCTTGGCCCACGATGGAAAACATTAACTGAACATCCCAGTGTCGCACGTCGTAGGGAAAATGAGGCCAGAGCTATGAAAGAGACTGGCGTTCCTGTTTCCAGAGTCAAACCTCCTCGAGCTTCCTTTAGTGCTAGGCTAAGCCAGCGTATAAAGAAGCTCAAATCAAAAATGGTGTCCGGGCACAGGAAGATCTTCCCACGAAAGAGTGACATCCCACCGAGTGATGTCATCATTTCACCAACAACTCCAACTCTCACCCCCCTTCTTCCTCCAACCTCCCTTCACCTGGAAGTAGAGGTGTGGGGGTTCCCCCAATACCCCTCCCCCTTCCCCTGAAAGAAGAAGGGTGGGGTTCCCCCCATCCATCATCCCCCTTCGTCGTCCACTCTTCTTTCCCCCGGAAGGGCTGTGGGGGTTCCCCGAACTCTCACCCCCCTTCTTCCTCCAGCCTCCCTTCACCTGGAAGTAGAGGTGTGGGGGTTCCCCCAACCCCTCTCCCCCTGAAAGTAGAAGGGTGGGGTTCCCCCCATCCATCATCCCCCTTCGTCGTCCACTCTACTTTCCCCCGGAAGGGCTGTGGGGGTTCCCCGAACTCTCACCCCCCTTCTTCCTCCAGCCTCCCTTCACCTGGAAGTAGAGGTGTGGGGGTTCCCCCAACCCCTCTCCCCCCTTCCCCTGAAAGAAGAAGGGTGGGGTTCCCCCCATCCATCATCCCCCTTCGTCGTCCACTCTTCTTTCCCCCGGAAGGGCTGTGGGGGTTCCCCGAACTCTCACCCCCCTTCTTCCTCCAGCCTCCCTTCACCTGGAAGTAGAGGTGTGGGGGTTCCCCCAACCCCTCTCCCCCTGAAAGTAGAAGGGTGGGGTTCCCCCCATCCATCATCCCCCTTCGTCGTCCACTCTACTTTCCCCCGGAAGGGCTGTGGGGGTTCCCCGAACTCTCACCCCCCTTCTTCCTCCAGCCTCCCTTCACCTGGAAGTAGAGGTGTGGGGGTTCCCCCAACCCCTCTCCCCCCCTTCCCCTGAAAGAAGAAGGGTGGGGTTCCCCCCATCCATCATCCCCCTTCGTCGTCCACTCTTCTTTCCCCCGGAAGGGCTGTGGGGGTTCCCCGAACTCTCACCCCCCTTCTTCCTCCAACCTTCCTGAGTCATAGAATAAACCAACACTTGGTTGGCAATCTCCTGCAATATGAACCTTCCTCCCCCCCCTGTGTCCGGGCACAGGAAGATCTTCCCACGAAAGAGTGACATCCCACCGAGTGATGTCGTCATTCCAACAAGCAAAAGTGCAGAGAGCGCCATGGAGGAGATTGAATTTCCCACTCCCAGCGTCACGCCTCCTAGGGATCCCAGCGATGACATCTCAGAGAATGGCGGTGTCTTCTCAATTCCGAGTTCCCTTATATAATATATTAATTCCCTGACACATCCTCTATTAACTCCCGAACCTCTCCCTTTCCCCTCACTTCTGTTTGATAAAAAACATAACAAAATCGAAAAAAATAAATAAAACATTTTGTAAACATAGATAAAATGTAGCTACAAACACAAAATATAAACAGCAAAGCACATTTTCTCTGTATGTTTCTACCTCCTTCTGTCATGCTTAAGATAGATGAACACAGACAGACAACCCAATTAGGAGAGAGTAGATCGCATACACAGATTATAGGATGAGGCCTACTACAAACTAGGGTTGTCCCGATACCAGTATCGGTATCGGGACCGATACAGAGTATTTGCGGGAGTACTTGTACTCCCGCAAATACCCCCGATGCCTAAATAGAATACTTGGCCGTCGCCGTATATCGCAAATCCGCCGCTGCCGCGTTAATCACCGTGCGGCGAACATTACAGGCACCTTTAGTTTGAATAGCTGTGTAGCTGTCCAATCCCGAGCAAGGGGGCGTGTCCTTTACACGGCGTTGCGGGGAAAACAGCTATTCAAACGAAAGCTGCCTGTAATGTTCGCCGCACGGTGATTAACGAGGCGGCGGCATCATCATTAGGTATGGGGGACATGGCTGCATATGTTTGGGGACATGGCTGGATATATGTTTGGGGACATGGCTGCATATATGGGGGACATGGCTGCATATATGTTGGGGGACATGACTGCATATATGTGGGGGGACATGGCTGCATATATGTGGGGGGACATGGCTGCATATATGGGGGACATGGCTGCATATATGTGGGGGGACATGGCTGCATTTATGTGGGGGGACATGGCTGCATATATGGGGGACATGGCTGCATATATGTGGGGGGACATGGCTGCATATATGGGGGGCATGGCTGCATATATGTGGGGGGACATGGCTGCATTTATGTGGGGGGACATGGCTGCATATATGGGGGACATGGCTGCATATATGTGGGGGACATGGCTGCATATATGTGGGGGGACATGGCTGCATATATGTGGGGGGACATGGCTGCATATATGGGGGACATGGCTGCATATATGTGGGGGACATGGCTGCATATATGTGGGGGGACATGGCTGCAGATAAGTGGGGGGACATGGCTGCATATATGTGGGGGGACATGGCTGCATTTATGTGGGGGGACATGGCTGCATATATGGGGGACATATCTGCATATATGTGGGGGATATGGCTGCATATATGTGGGGGGACATGGCTGCATATATGTTGGGGGACATGGCTGCATATATGTGGGGGGACATGGCTGCATATATGTGGGGGGACATGGCTGCATATATGGGGGACATGGCTGCATATATGTGGGGGGACATGGCTGCATATATGTGGGGGGACATGGCTGCATATATGTGGGGGGACATGGCTGCATATATGGGGGACATGGCTGCATATATGTGGGGGACATGGCTGCATATATGTGGGGGACATGGCTGCATATGTTTGGGGACATAGCTGCATATGGGGGGGACATGGCTGCATTTGTGGGAGGGACATGGCTGCATTTGTGGGGGGACATGGCTGCATTTGGGGACACATTTAAAAAAAGTATCGGTATTCGGTATCGGCGAGTACATAAAAAAAGTATCGGTACTTGTACTCGGTCCTAAAAAAGTGGTATCGGGACAACCCTAGTACAAACATACACACAACATTAGAAAAAGGATGACTAGCATCCAGTAGGGTAGATTAGTGTAGTTAGTGTAGGTCCTGCCCTAGAAGAGTCTACCTTGCCGTGGTGGGCAGGCTTGGAATCTCTTGGTCAAAAGTGTGTCAGTGATTGGGCGAGAGGATCACTAGATCTTCACTTCTGGCCAATTGATTTTACCAAAGGACTCTTGGTTTATTCAGAGTATTTATAGTTGGAAAAGGAAAAAATGTGTATAGATCCATAATTATACTTTCATAAAACACACAATAAAAATTGTATATTTACATTTGAATTGCTTCCTCTTTTATTTAATCCTTTCATGACCGGGGCTCATTACCACTTGGATGCACAGGACACATTTGCAAGGCTGGAAGGGGCTCTATGGCTACTTCTTCCTCTTGTGGTGTTGGTAGGGATGTGTAATAGGTGTTTATGTATTAACATGTGTCCTAACCATGTATATATGTATGTACTGACAAGCCCCTTATGTGACAGTAGTGACAACAAGGTCCTCTCAATGGAGACATCAGGGATCTTCTAGCTTCACCCCAAAAACAGGATCTACAATTAAATCCTGTACAGAAACATTCCCCTTAACTAGGAAAAGATATCGAGTTCTCAGGGAATTTTATATACATTTTTATTAAATGTTCTATTCCTACACATTCTCCTCACAAAATATATAGGGAATTCTTTCCTGTTATCCAGGGCTAGAGGATCTGCTTTATTCAGAAGAAGTGTTTTCCTTCCCTCACAATCTATACTTTAGTATTAAGCCTTTTTCTCGTCTCCAATATAATTGTAAAATTCTCAATTTTAAAATCTCTTGCTTCTTACAGTGACTGTAAAGCTTTACAATTTTTCATTAAAACAATAAATGTGTTATACTTATCTGCTCTGCGTAATGATTTTCACAGAGCAGCCCTGATCCTCCTCTTCTCAGGTCCCCCGTCGTCGCTCCTGGCTCCTCCCCTTGCCTGCTATGGGGCACTTGTGCGTGCTCGATCCGGAGCCTCACTGACTTTGGCGATTGTGTAAAAAAACGACTGCACTTGGTGACTATTACGTTTTTACGTTGACAGAATGGCACGGCTGCGCAAATGGGCGTATATATACATGTCCCCTTTAATTTGCCGCCGTGTGGTCACAAGCTCCATGACCGTGTCCGCGGGACCCGTGGACTCGATGTCCGCTGGTGTCCCGCGATCGGGTAAACACAACATCTCCCCGTTCTTCCTAGTGACATGTCACTAATCGTCTGTTCCCTGAGTGAGTGAGTGAAAAACTTGTAAAGCGCAACACATGCGAACTGAATCGCCTCTGGGCGCTGTATCCATTTCATGGGTAAGGAACCCCTTGACCTCAGAAGAGATGGGTTTTAATCTTTCTCCTGAAGGCCAAGTGGTCCGACTCCAGTCAGATGGTGGTTGGTAGGGATGAGCCGAACACCCCCCTGTTCGCATCAGAACTTGCGAACACACCAAATGTTCCTGTGAACTTTATAACCCTGTTAAAGTCTATGGAACTCGAACATATGAAATCTAAAGTGTTAATTTTAAAGGCCAATATGCAAGTTATTGTCCTTAAAAGTGTTTGGGGACCTGGGTCCTGTCCCAGGAAACATGTATCAATGCAAAAAAAAGTTTTAAAAACGGCCGTTTTTTTCAGGAGCAGTGCATTTAATAATGCTAAAAGTGAAACAATAAAAGTGTAATATTACTTTAAATTTCGTACCTGGGGGAGTGTAAAGTCAGCATGTGAAAAAGCGCATGTTTCCCGTACATAGAACTGTCCCTGCACAAAGTGTCATTTCTGAAAGAAAAAAAGGCATTTAAAACCGGCTTTGCGGCTCTAATGAATTGTCGGCTCTGGCAATTCAGAGATGATTCATTCATAAAAAAAAAAAAAAAAAAAAGCCTGGGGGTCCCCCCAAATTCCATAAACAGGCCCTTCAGGTCTGATATGGATATTAAGGGGAACCCCGCCGTCAATTTAAAAAAAAAATGACGTGGGGTTCCCCCCAAATATCCATACCAGACCCTTCAGGTCTGGTGTGGATTTTAAGGGGAACTCCACCCCAAATTTAAAAAAAAAATGGCGTGGAGTTCCCCCAAAAATCCACACCAGACCCTTATCCTAGCACGTTAACCTGGCCGGCCGCAGAAAAGAGGGGGGACAGAGTGCGGCTCCCCCTCTCCTGAACCGCACCAGGCCACATGCCCTCAACATGGGGAGGATGTCCCCATGTTGATGGGGACAAGGGCCTCATCCATACAACCCTTGCCCGGTGGTTGTGGGGGTCTTATCAGAATCTGGAAGACCCCTTTAACAAAGGGGACCCCCAGATCCTGCCCCCCCCCTATGTGAATGGGGTACAATGTACCTCTACCATTTCAAGAAGGAAGTGTAAATAGTTAAAAAAAAAATCCTTTATTAATAAAAAAAAATCCAGCGGTGGTAATCCACTGTCAATGTGGCTCCCTGCTCCAACGTTGTCTTCTATCCAGCGACGGATGATCTCTCCAGCGACGGGTGATCAGCGGTCCGGTCCAGCGATGAGAAGATCCATCCGTCCAGAGCGCAGCAGGCGAGCTCCACTCTCCGCTGGACACAGCCCAGCGGAATGACGCGCTGGAGCTTTGACATTACTTATATAGGGGAAGCGGCCACCCGTCACGTGAACCCGCCCCCTCGTGCGTCACTGGGAAAGACCGGCACAGTGGCTGCGTTTGGCATGGCACAGTGGCTGCGTTTGATGGCATGGCACAGTGGCTGCATTTGATGGGCACAGTGAGGCTGCAATTGTTTTTGTTTTTTCGTTTGCGCCCCCCCCAAAAATTTTGAGCAACAGCCGCCACTGATGGAAACTCAGATAATGCGTTCCAGTGCCACTGCTGGTGTATGCAGTACCGCATGAGGCCAGAGGTGCAGGGCACGGGAGACACTCGGAAACACTAGGAGATGATTGGAGACTGCTCGCAGAACCTCAGTGTCCCCTCCGCCCGTCCTCCGTGCTGTCCCCTCAGTCCTCCGAGCTGTCCCCCTCCGTCCTCCGTGCTGTCCCCTTCCGTCCTCCGTGCTGTCCCCCTCCATCCTCCGTGCTGTCCCCCTCCGTCCTCCGTGCTGTCCCCCTCCGTCCTCCGTGCTGTCCCCCTCCGTGCTCCGTGGTGTTCCCCTCCATACTCTGTGCTGTCCCCCTCCATCCTCCGTGCTGTCCCCCTCCGTCCTCCGTGCTGTCCCCCTCTGTCCTCCGTGCTGTCCCCCTCCGTCCTCTGTGCTGTCCCCCTCCGTTCTCCTTGCTGTCCCTCTCCGTCCTCCGTGCTGTCCCCCTCCGTCCTCCTTGCTGTCCCCCTCCGTGCTGTCCCCCTCCGTGCTATCCCCCTCCGTCCTCCGTGCTGTCCCCCTCCGTGCTGCTCTCCCCCTCAATCTGTCAGGATAGAGAGCAGAGCCGATATACCCGGCTCCTACCTTTTCAGAATGAACAGAGTCAGTGATCACTGACTCTTTCCATTTACATAAATGAGCATCGTAACCTGTGCTATGAATAATTTTTAAAAATAATAAAAATGTATATAAAAAAACACACTGACAATCCACTCCCCCCCCCCCTCCTTCCTCCTTGCTGCCCCCCTCCGTGCTCCGTGCTGTCCCCTCTGTGCTGTCCCCCCCTTCTCCGTGCTGTCCCCCTCCGTCCTCCGTGCTGTCCCCCTCTGTGCTGCTCTCCCCCTCAATCTGTCAGGATAGAGAGCGGAGCCGATATACCCGGCTCCTACCTTTTTAGAATGAACATCCACCCCCCCCCCCTAAAAAAAAGAAGAAAGCACTGTAAAAAAAAGTATCGGTAATCGGTATCGGCGAGTACTTAAAAAAAGTATCGGTACTTGTACTCGGTCTCAAAAAAGTGGTATCAGGACAACCCTACTAAACTCCACAACACTGCCCACTAAACTCCTCTACACTGCCCACTAAACTCCTCTACACTGCCCACTAAACTCCACTACACTGCCCACTAAACTCCACAACACTGCCCACTAAACTCCACAACACTGCCCACCCCACTTACACTACACTGCCCATCCCACTACACTACAATGCCCACTACACTACACACCCCACTTACACTACCCGGCCACCACACTACACTACACTGCCTACCCCACTACACTACCTACCCCACTTACACTAAAATGCCCACCCCACTACCACTGCCCACCCCACTACACTACACACCCCACTTACACTACGCGGCCACCCCACTACACTGCCTACCCCACTACACTGCACTGCACACCCCACTTACACTGAAATGCCCACACCACAATGCCTACCCCACTACACTGCCCACCCCACTACACTGCCTACCCCACTTACACTACACTGCCTACCCCACTTACACTACACTGCCTACCCCACTTACACTACACTGCCTACCCTACTACACTACAATACATTACACTGCCCACTGCATAACACTGCCCACCCCACTACACTGCCTATGCCACTACACTGCCCATCCCACTTACACTACACACCCCACTTACACTACAAAGCCCATTTACACTACAATGCCCACCCCACTACACTACATTACACAGGCGGCGCTTCTGCACCCACTATCTATGGACGCACCGCCACTGCTAGTGGTCTACTTTAAGAAAAGACTGCCAAACTCTAGGGGGGTCAAAAGTCATGACTTTCACATTAATTCATAATGACCGTATTCTGCAAAGAGCACTGGGGCGAGAAGGGTACAAGAATGGGGTGTTTATTGCATTGCTGAGTACTGTAGGTCGTCAATTCTTATGTTTCAGACTAGGTGGCATTAATTGTGTTTAATCATTAACCACAAAACCTTTTATTCTGCAGATTCATTGTGACTTTGTGATACTGGGAGTTCTTTGTGCACAATGACAAATATTGTGTAAATCCACCCCGGCCTGCAATGCTGCTTCCTCCTCTTCAGGAGAGATCCGGGTAAAATGAGGAAGAGGATCTCTTCTGCTTTTCACGTTTGACATCTCTAATAAACGGTTCTCTTTTCATTTGCTGCATTTATTAGTAAATAGGATTGCAACCTACATCGGTGGGTTCACATTGCCTTACAAGAACATTCGGTGCACCAGATACCTGCACTGCCCATTACAGTCATGGGGCCAGATTCAGAAAGAAATGCCTAACTTTCGGCGGGCGTATCGCATCTCATATACGCTACGCCGCCGTAACTTAGAGAGGCGAGTACCGTATTCAGAAAGAACTTGCGCCCTTAGTTACGGCGGCGTATCGTAAATGGGCCGGCGTAAGCCTGCGTGATTCAAAGTAGCAAGGCAGTGGGCGTGTTGTATTGTAATGAAGCGTGACCCCATGTAGATGCATGGCCGATCGAACAGCGCATGCGCGCGCATGCTCAGAGTCACGTCGCAAATACTCCCTAAGATACGTCGGCTCAATGCTTTGTCGACGTGTACGTAACATACGCCCAGCCCTATTCACGTACGACTTACGCAAACGACGTAAAATCCAACGCTGTTCCGACGTTTCCGACGTCCATACCTTAACATGACTTACCCCTGCTTTATGAGGGGTAAACTTACGCCGGACCGACGCCTTACGTAAACGGTGTAGCTAAATCCGACGGGCGCAAGTACGTTTCTGAATCAGCGTATCTAGCTCATTTGCATATTCTACACGTAAAACTACGGAAGCGCCCCTAGCGGCCAGCGTAAATATGCACCCAAGATACGACGGCGTAAGAGACTTACGTCAGTCGTATCTTGGACAAAATCTGGCGTATCTGATTCTTTGAATCAGGCGCAGAGATACGACGCCTCACATTCGAACTTACGCCGGCGTATCTGGAGATACCCATGTATACCCCAGCCAGGGGGGGCGCCAAAATGAGGTTCATCCCCGCACTTATGCGACCCGACAGTCCCACGATTTGAAGCGATGCCTGTGTAATCTTGAGGTCTATGGACCTCAAGTCACATCAAAGTCGGAACCAAAGTAGTACATGGGGCAATATTCCTCCCACTGATACCAATGATGGGGCACTATTCCTCCCACGCTGTTTCTCTCTCTCTCTCTCTCTCTCTCTCAGTGACCCCGGAAATCGGGAGTGATGAGTTTTTTTTGTCACTTCTGGTTCCACCTCTTTGTTTACCTGGCCGTTAGCGGCCAGGAAAGCAGCTAATCTGTGTCTGATTGGCTACATTGAAGCTTTGTATAAAACAAATAATAATAATAACAAAAATTCAAAGTATCCCCGTCCCCACGCGCAAATGCAAACGCATACGTTACTCCCGCACGCATATGTAAACAGTGATCGCACCGCACATGTGAGGTATTGTCATGAACATCAGAATGAGAGCAATAATTCTAGCACCAGGCCTCCCCTGTAACTCTAAACTGGTAACCTGTTAAGGCGTTTAACCACTTAAACCCCATATTGCTGGTCAAAGACCAGGCCACTTTTTGCGATTCGGCACTGCGTCGCTTTAACTGACAATTGCGCGGTTGTGCGTCGTGGCTCCCAAACAAAATTGGCGTCCTTTTTTCCCCACAAATAGAGCTTTCTTTTGGTGGTATTTGATCACACTGATAAAACACTGATGGGGACACTCTGGTAAGACACTGACAGGGACACACTGATAGGCACTAATAGGCAGCATTGATAAGCGGCACTGTAGAGCACTGATAGGCGTGTCTCGTCACATTCGGCTCCCTGTCACAGATTACTCTGGAAGTGACGTCCGTCAGATTTACAAATACTGTATTTAAAGCGGGGGTTCACCCTTAGAGGGCACTTTTCCCCCTTAGATTCCTGCTCGTTATTACTAGGGGAATCGGCTATTTATTTAAAAATAGGTGCAGTACTTACCCGTTTACGAGACGCATCCTCTCCGTCGCTTCCGGGTATGGGCTTCGGGAATGGGCGTTCCTTCTTGATTGACAGGTTTCCGAGAGGCTTCCGACGGTCGCATCCATCGCGTCACGATTTTCCGAAAGAAGCCGAACGTCGGTGCGCAGGCGCAGTATAGACCCGCACCGACGTTCGGCTTCTTTCGGCTACGAGTGACGCGATGGATGCGACCGTCGGAAGCCTTTCGGAAGACTGTCAATCAAGAAGGAACGCCGGCTCCCGAAGACCCATACCCGGAAGCGACGGAAGAAGATGCAGCTCGAAAACGGGTAAGTACTGCACATATTTTAATATAAATAGCCGATTCCCCTAGACCGAACGAGCAGGAAGCTAAGGGGAGATTTTTTTATTTTTTTTAAATGGGTGAACTCCCGCTTTAAGCACATAAGCTCAGTTTTGTGTTGAAAATAACTGTGAAATCTAAAACTCCAGTGGGTGTAACAAGATGTCCGCTTGCCCCCTTCTCACTCTATCATTACTGTGCAGGAGTGTGGGGTGTAGCAAGATGGCGGCGACGGAACGTCACTTCCGGAGAAATCTGTGATGGGAAGCCGAATGTGAAGAGACAGTGGCATTGATAAGTGGCCCTGATGGGCACTGATAGGCAACACTGATAAGCGGCACTGATAATCAGGGCATTAATGCACACTGATTGGTGGCACTGAAAGGCAGCACTAATAGGCACCACTGGGGCTGCACTGATCATCAGGACACTGATCATCAGTGGCCTGATTATCAGTGTAGATGTCTCCTTTCACACTTGCCGGTTACCAGCTCTGCCTCTCCTCACGCTGTAACAGCATGAGGAAAGTAATGCCGATAACCGGCAAGTGTATTTGCATCATGATCAGCTGTGATTGGACACAGTTGATCACGTGGTAAAGGACCGCTGTGATTGCCACTTTACCCCAATCTGTGATCAGCTGTGTCTGAAAGACACAGCAATAACACAACGCGAGGAGTGGGCGTGCGCTTCTGGGAGGATGTCAATAGACGCCGTCCCTAAACTGGACGACCACGCTGTAACCGTAATTCGACTATAGCGCGGTAGTGAAGTAGTTAAACAAACTTAACTGAGATGTCACACAGATGTCTCAAAAGGTTCAATTGCCGGTCACATTGGGTGGGGCACAAAATGCCTTTCACTGTGCTGCGCTGATAAAAAGTACTACATGCAGACCTTTTTCTCAGCGCAGCGTATTAAACTGGGCACATAGGAGACGAGGCATTTTGACTTGTCCATGCGGTAGGACTGCGCTGGAATAGCTGCCCAACTCAGTCCCACCTTATCTGGTGTGAATATACCCTTATAAATGTCCTCTAAACGCATGTAAACAATGAGCCAGTGTGAATGAGGCCTAATTCCTCTCAGAGGAGACCTCTCCTGTGTGTAAATAACTTAAACGCAGGTGCGTTCTTGTGAATGTAAACATTCATAAAATGATTTGTTTTTACACAACATTCTCCCCGCCTGGTGTACAGAGCCGACGTCTTCAGCACACAGAATATTTGGCAATGTGCGGCTGAGAGGAGGGCGTAGAGGAGGAGGAGGAGGAGGACAGGAAGGGCTGGGAGGAGATCATCATATTTTACTCCACTGTACTGAAGAGAAGTTCATACAACCTATAAGTGACAGAGACCTGACTGGATCTCCGAGCGACCGTCACCATGCAACAGCCCAGCGTGCCCGTCCAGGTACCACACACCGCCTCATATTTGCACTTCTGGCAACCAAATAGGCCTTTGCTAATTTTTTTGTAATGTGCACTTGAAAAATGCCTTCTAGAAATGGTTACCGTAAGCATTCCTGAGGCAAAGTTTTGTTTTTATTTTATTAAATGTCAGCATAGCCATTCAAGGTGCAGTAACCCAGGGCAACCAGATTTCATCTTAATCCATTTATAGCTCTGAGCAATGCGAGTTACAGTTGTATGGCTGAACTCGCATTGGATTTGCACAAAAAAAAGTGCAGGGACTCCCCCCCCCGCACTAGAATCGGCGTGCATGGATCTTCTCACCTATGTGATCCGATTCCTGTGCGAGTTCACAGTTCGCACTGCGATCTGTGAACTAAACTGGGGGTGTCAATAACTTACACAAGTAAAATGCGGAAAATACAAAAACAGCAGAAAATTCTCGGTAGTATATTATACGAAAATAAAAAATATGTCATAAATAAAAATAGTGTACAGGGAAGTGTACAATCAAATGGCATAAAAGAGTCCAAGCTCAGGGGGTATATAAAAGAGAGTCCAAGGACAAATGGAGGAGAGTTGTTGCAGAGGGTCACATATACATTCTCAGGGCTGCCATCATGGGGGGAACAGAAACCATGTTCCAATACGGTGAAAAAAAAAGCAAGGGGAGAGGCGCCTCTAAGTGTAGACGTTGTAAAAACAATTTAATAATCAGGTTAGTACAGGCAACTCACATTTTGCGAGGTAAAAATAGGCATTGTAATCATCAAGTCAGTCTATCTGCTCCTTCTCCTGCTGGGGCGATGTGCTGCGTGAAAGCATCATTCACCGCTGAGAGATGGTAACAGCCGGCGGCGGTGGGGGAGCCTCAGAGCGAGGCCTGGAGTGTGGTGGATCAGAGCAGTTGAGGGGCAGTGACATCACTGGCATGCGACGCGTTTCCGAGCGGGTGTACTGTGTGTGTTTCGGCAGTTGCGCTCCTTTGTCAAGCTGTTTAGCTAAACCTAAACAGCTTGACAAAGGAGCGTTTTAAAGTTGTGCGTTTTTACCGCGTTCTTGCTACGATTTTGTACAGGTCACCAATGTAAACAGCAGAAAAACGCAGATAATCTGCCCCAAAGAAGCTTGTGTTCTTTTTAGAGCTTGAGCCTAGGTTCACACTACTGTGATGCGATGCACTGCGAATTTGATCCATTTTTTTTGCCCTGTGTGAAGTGCGAATTTGCCTTGAGCTTTGAGGTAGATAGGTGTGAATTTACCGTGATTTTACCGCAAATTTACCACGATTTTACCACAAATTTCAGGAGGCAGACAGTGAACAATTTGCAGAGATGTGAACTGTGTGCTGCAAGTTTATTGCAAGTTCAATTGAAGCCTATGAAGATAAAATTCACATTGCACGATAGAAATTCACATTGCATCCGCAGTTAACACACACAAAACCCTTTCTTTTTCTCGCACCAAATTCGCAAACGCATAGATGTGAACCAAAGCCATGGAATACTATGCTTTTTACATGACCTGTGAATCTGTGTGTTCCTAAACGCATCAAACCTGCTGTAAATTCATGTGAATCCAGGTTCAGGCGTTTGTCTGGCGTTTTGCTTTAGGTGACAAAACGCTCAGATGTGAACAGGTGCCATTGAAATGTATGGGATTTTTCTTGTTGGGCGTTTTTATTTAGGGCATTTTACGAGCTAAAAACGCTCAGGTGTGAATGCAGCCTGAATAAAATGGTTAGCATACAGTCCTGTTTACACCTTGCTTTTGCGTTGCTTTGGCTTTGCTTCAAAAATTATACCCCATGTCGCTTTAGTGGTGCTTTAAAGCGTCTTCAAAGCCTCCATAGAAGTCTATGGCAAAGCTCGCTTGAAGCTCCAATGAAGCCCCACTGAAGTCTCATTGAAGCCCCATCGTAGTCCCATTGAAGCCCCCTTGAAGTCTCATTGAAGCCCCCTTGAAGTCTCATTGAAGCCCCCTTGAAGTCTCATCGAAGCCCCCTTGAAGTCTCATCAAAGCCCCCTTGAAGTCTCATTGAAGCTCCACCGAAGTCTCATCGAAGCTTCACCGAAGTCTCATTGAAGCTCTACTGAAATCTCATCGAAGCACCAGGCAGAAGCAAGGTGTAAACAGGACTGTAAGCTAACCATTATATTTAGTGACAAGTGCGTTTGCCTGCACTGGATCGCATGGTACAATATGGCCATGCGATCCGGTTGCAGTGCTTTTCTGAAATTGGTGCATGCTTCTGCTGAGATAAAGACTTAGTAATTTATGACGCCACTAGCATCATACCCAAGGAAGTAGCTTTTTCAGATAACGTTTGGCAATGTCTCTTTCATCACACCTCCTCGGGCTGCAGAAAATGATGATATTACGTAAAGCAGAGCAAACAATCCTAGTGATGAACGGCATGCAATGACATTCTCTGCACAGATTGCTTTTTTGATACATGGGGAATAACGGCTTTAAAGAGACCTGATTTTTTTTTTTAAAGTCAGCAGCTACAAATACTGCAGCTGCTGACTTTTAAAATAAGGACACTAACCTGTCCGGGGCGCCCGCGTTGTCGGCACCCCGAAGCCGATCTATCCCTCGACTCTTGGGTGCTGCCGCCGCCATCCTCGGTACCTTGCAGCTTCACTTCCTGGTTCCCTACTGCGCTCGCGCAAATCGCGCTGGTCCCTGCTGTCTTCTGGGACCTGTATGTCTCCCAAAAGACAGCGGGGGGGGGACGGGGACAGAGGAGGCGCCGGACGTGGCATAGATAGCCGTGGGTAGGGTTGCCACCTCATCCCTTTAAAACTGAACACACTTTAATTATATAGGTTCTGTGGCTGATTAAAGTGGTAATTAAACTCACTTAGTACCTTATCTGCTTTAAATTAGCCTTAAAACCTGTGTAATTCATATGTGTTCGGGTTTAAAGGGATGAGGTGGCAACCCCAGCCGCAGGTGGCTCGCCTATCTATGCCTGAAAGTGGGAGCAAATACCTGAATTACACAGGTATCTGCTCCCCCTCCCCTGAAAGGTGCCAAAAGTGATACCGGAGGGGGAGGGGGATTCTAAAAAGCGGAAGTTTCATTTTTGGGTAGAACTCCGCTTTAAGAAATGTTATGCACATTATTTGCTTGTAGAGTCTTCCCTTGTGTAGACATTCAAAAATGCCCTGAAACTTCTGCTAGGTGACACCATCATGGATGTGATGTCAGAAGACTCAGAGCTGTCACTTAACCACTTTAGGCTCCATTCACACCTAGGCGTAGGGCGTACAGGCGTTTTTACAGGCGATTTTTACCGACGTTTTTGTCGCGCGTATATGCGCGTTTGCGCGCGTATGCGCGCGTTTTCGCACAGTGGTGTTCGACGTTTTTGTACTTTGTCTTTTTCCATATTAGCCAATAAGAAAAATGATCATCCCTGACATCACTTGTTGCTCTCCTAGGAATTTTTTATTCCTCTTCCTGGGATTTCAGCAACACAGGCGTCAAAACGCTTGTACAAGCGCGTGTTTACACGCAATACGCGCGTATCAGGCGTTTTACATTGACTTCAATGTAAAAAAAAACGCTCAAATACGCGCATATCGCGCGCTAGGAGCGACAAAAAAGGATCCGGAACTTTTTTGAGCTACAGGCTACAGGCGTTTAGATGTGAACCATCCCCATTGCCTTTCATTACTTTTCGTCCCTCTGGCGTTTGTGCGCGTCGCGCTACAGGCGTAAAAACGCCTAGGTGTGAATGGAGCCTAAGGACCGGACCAATATGCTGCTAAATGACCCAAGGGGTTTTTACAATTCGGCACTGCGTCGCTTTAACAGACAATTGCGCGGTCGTGCGACGTGGCTCCCAAACAAAATTGGCGTCCTTTTTTCCCCACAAATAGAGCTTTCTTTTGGTGGCATTTGATCACCTCTGCGGTTTTTATTTTTTGCGCTATAAACAAAAATAGAGCGACAATTTTGAAAAAAATGCAATATTTTTTACTTTTTGCTATAATAAATATCCCCCAAAAACATATATAAAGTTATATTTTTTCCTCAGTTTAGGCCGATACGTATTCTTCTACCTATTTTTGGTAAAAAAAATCGCAATAAGCGTTTATCGATTGGTTTGCGCAAAATTTATAGCGTTTACAAAATAGGGGATAGTTTTATTATTATTTTTTTTTCACTACTAATGGCGGCGATCAGCGATTTTTTTCGTGACTGCGACATTATGGCGGACACTTTGGACAATTTTGACACATTTTTGGGACCATTGTCATTTTCACAGCAAAAAATGCATTTAAATTGCATTGTTTATTGTGAAAATGACAGTTGCAGTTTGGGAGTTAACCACAGGGGGCGCTGAAGGAGTTAGGGTTCACCTAGTGTGTGTTTACAACTGTAGGGGGGTGTGGCTGTAGGTCTGACGTCATCGATCGAGTCTCCCTATAAAAGGGATCACTCGATCGATGCAGCCGCCACAGTGAAGCACGGGGAAGCCGTGTTTACATACGGCTCTCCCCGTTCTTCAGCTCTGGGGAGCGATCGCGAGGGGGCGGCTAGAAACGAATAGCCACGCCCTCGTCCCGGATCGCTCCTGAAGCCACGGGAACCGCCGCATGTACGGGGGGGGGGGGGGGTCCCGATCGGACCCCCGACCCACGTTTAGGCAGGGACGTACAGGTACGCCAATGTGCCTGTCCGTGCCATTCTGCCGATGTAAATGTACATGCGGCGGTCCGGAAGTGGTTAAGTGACCCTCTATAGCAGAGGTCTTCAAATTTTTCAGACAAAGGGTCAGTTTACTTTCCTTCAGACTTTAGGGGGGCTGGTTTGTGGCCAGTTGGGGTAGAAAATACACCAGGCCCAGCATCAGTGAGAATAAACACAGCCCCAGTGTTGGTGGTCAGGGGGAGAAGTGCCTCATCAATCGTGCCCCACTGTTATTGTCAGTTGGAGGAATAGTGCCTCATATAATTGGGAGCAAAAGTGCCCCAAGGGCCAAATGAAGGCTAGCAAAGGGCCGCATCCGGCCCTCGGGCCACCGTTGGGAGATTCCTGCTCTATAGCAGCTGTTCACAAAATCTTAGCCTCTGAGGATCCTTAGAAATTATTGTCAGTAATAATCATAAACTTAAAAATAAGTAAATAATTATAGCCATTGGAGGTGAGGGGAAAAGATTCTCCCTCACATTGGTGGCTAATCGAGAAGGGCCCTCTTACATTGGTGGTCATGGTAATGCTCTCTTACATTGGCAGCCAGTAGGATACGGGCCCCCTTAATATTGATTGTCGTAGAGAGAAGGACCCTTTAAGGTTGGTGGTCATGATAGTGCCCCCTTACACTGGTAATTGGTATGAGACGGGCACCCTTGGTGGCCAGCGTGAAAAGGACTACTTATCTTTGGTGGTTATGCTACCTTACATTTGTATACAGTCGGAGACAGGACCCCTTACTTTGGTGGCCAGTGAGAGAAGGACCTCTTAAAGTGGTTGTAAGCCTCAGACATGAAATATGAACAAAGCATATCCCTCTATAGTGTGTGCTTGTCTCAATACAGAGCAGTGTCATTTATTTCTGCTGCTTCATTCCTGTGCTTTCAGCATGAGTCACTTCTGACAAGTTTTCCTGACACCAACAGAAAAAAGGTTAAAGAGGAGGGAGCTGCAGCATACAGCCTGTGATTGACAGTCCCAGCTTTGTTCCTGAGTGCTGTGTAAAGGGGTGTCTTTCCCATCCAATCAGCTCCCAGATCTCTCCTTACTGAGCTCTGCAGAGTGTAACATCAGCTCTCCGTAGGACAAGGTCCCTCTTGCATTGGTTATCAGTGAGAGAAGTACCCCTAACATTGGTGGTCATGGTAGTGCTCCCTTACATTGGTAATCAATTGATGGGCACAGTAGCGGCAATTGATGGGCACACTGGCAGAAATTGATGGGCACAGTGGCAGCAATTGATGGGCACAGTGGCAGCAATTGATGGGCACACTGGCAGCAATTGATGGGTACAGTGGCTGCATTTGATGGCACAGTGGCGGCAATTGATGGCACAGTGGCTGCATTTGATGGGTACAGTGGCTGCGTTTGATGGGTACATTGGCTGCGCTTGATGGGCACACTGGCAGCAATTGATGGGCACACTGGCAGCAATTGATGGGCACACTGGCAGCAATTGATGGGTACAGTGGCTGTGTTTGATGGGTACATTGGCTGCGCTTGATGGGCACACTGGCAGCAATTGATGGGCACACTGGCAGCAATTGATGGGCACACTGGCAGCAATTGATGGGTACAGTGGCTGTGTTTGATGGCACAGTGGTGGCAATTGATGGGCACACTGGCAGCAATTGATGGGCACACTGGCAGCAATTGATGGGCACACTGGCAGCAATTGATGGGTACAGTGGCTGTGTTTGATGGCACAGTGGTGGCAATTGATGGGCACACTGGCAGCAATTGATGGGCACACTGGCAGCAATTGATGGGCACACTGGCAGCAATTGATGGGTACAGTGGCTGCGTTTGATGGGTACATTGGCTGCGCTTGATGGGCACACTGGCAGCAATTGATGGGCACACTGGCAGCAATTGATGGGCACACTGGCAGCAATTGATGGGTACAGTGGCTGTGTTTGATGGCACAGTGGTGGCAATTGATGGGCACACTGGCAGCAATTGATGGGTACAGTGGCTGCGTTTGATGGGTACATTGGCTGCGCTTGATGGGCACACTGGCAGCAATTGATGGGCACACTGGCAGCAATTGATGGGCACACTGGCAGCAATTGATGGGTACAGTGGCTGTGTTTGATTGCACAGTGGTGGCAATTGATGGGCACACTGGCAGCAATTGATGGGTACAGTGGCTGCGTTTGATGGGCTTAGTGGCTGTGTTTGATGGGCACAGTGGTTGTGTTTGATGGGTACAGTGGCTGCACTTGATGGGCACAGTGGCTGCAATTGATGTGAGTTTGTTTTCGCCCCCCCAAAAATTTTGAGCACCAGCCGCCACTGCTCTGGAGGAACCCGAGGGCTCCACAGAACCCTGCTTGAGAAAGGCAACTCTATAGCATTGTAAATAACAAACAATATTCAGGGCAGATATACAATATAAAGAAGAATAATAATATAGTATTTGGGAGCTACAACAGGTTATGTGGCGAGCTGAATGGAGAGGCAGAGGAGCTGGGCCAGCACAGACAGTAATTAGATACTCCCAGAAAAGCATAAAACTATGACATGGCAGGAGGGAAGGGGCTTTGCTAGGGAATGGACTCTCTCTCTCTCTCGAATTTTCTAACACGTTCAGGGGTACATTGCCAGTGTATAAATTTTTTTATGGAAATTAAAATCCCTGCAAGTAAACATTTAAAATATTTGATATTTCTGTGTTTTTTCCGGCAAGTTTTTAAGCTTGTGACAGGGTCTCTTCAAAGTGCGCTTATTGATTTGCTGTTCATTGTTGTAGGTTCACATTCCTCTCATAACTCACACAGGCGGGAACATGTGGTGATACTGTATAGACCTGGATGTGAGTCACAAGTGGTGAAGCTCTGCTGCGCCTGCAGCCTTTCTGTCTAATATCACTGATGGGTTTGATACGGGCGATGCAGACACTTCTTTCAGCTGTCACTTGGGCTTCTGATGGAGACTGCAAGTGGACATTTCAACACACAGTGACGGCATGGATGGGCCGCTGTTGTCACCATCAGGAAACAGACCTTGAGAAACACCATGCTGTTATCTTTGAAGTACAAGTAGACAGGACATGGCCGCAAAGAAGCTGCAGTAGAGCAGCAGCACTAATATGCAACAAAGGCTGAAAAAAATTATAATTACCGTATATACTCGAGTATAAGCCGACCCGAATATAACCTGAGGCACCCAATTTTACCACAAAAAAATGTGAAAACGTATTGGTTTGGATTCAGATAGAGATACGACGGCGTATCTCCTGATACGCCGTCGTATCTCTGAGTTCCGTCCGTCGTATCTATGCGGCTGATTCATAGAATCAGGTTCTGCATAGATCTCCCTAAGATCCGACGGGTGTAAGTGACTTCGTCGGATCTTAGGCTGCAATTCCAGGCCGGCCGCTAGGTGGCGTTTCGTTTTTTGGAATATGCAAATGAGCAGTTCCGCCGATTCAGAAATGAACGCCCGCCCGTCCCTTTTTTTTTACGTCGTTTGCGTTCGGCTTTTTCCGGCGGATAGTTACCCCTGCTATATGCGGCGTATCCTATGTTAAGTATGGCCGTCGTTCCCGCGCCGAGTTTTGAATTTTTTACGCCGTTTGCGTAAGTCGTTCGCGAATACGGATGGACGTAATTTACGTACACATCGAAACCAATGATGTCCTAGCGACGTCATTTGGAACAATGCACGCTGGAAAATTTAGCCGGCGGCGCATGCGCCGTACGATCGGCGCGGGGACGCGCCTGATTTAAATAGTAAACTCCCCTTAGCCGCGGAATTTGAATTCCGCCGGGGGATTTACGATCCGCCGGCGCAACTTTAGAGGCAAGTGCTTTCTGAATACAGCACTTGTTTCCTTGTTTTCCTAAATACAATTTAATGAATAAAAAAAACAAAAAAAAAAACATAATATATACCCCATTTACAATGTAAGTTCTGTGTGCATCTGCAATAGTTATATCATTGGTGGCTGACCAATAGCTGATGAGGAGTGTTGGGGGACCAGTAGGAAACAGGAGCAGATGATGGGGGCATTGGACAGAACCACAACTGGAGTTTGGACCTGTAAGCTCTGGAGGATAGCACACCGGAGCCCCCCACCCCCATGACGAAAAAAGTATAACAAATACTGACCCATGAGGGATATCAAATGCATTAGGTTTGTATGTTCTTGCTGACTGAACATGTGTGTTATGGGTACTGTTTCCTCCAAGGGAATGGACGTACGCTCAAGTAGGTAGATTCACAAAGAGTTAGGCCGGCTTATCAGTAGATAAGCCGACCTAACTCTGAATCTACGCCGGCGTTTGTTTAAGTGTATTCTCAAACAGAGATACACTTAAACAAAGCTAAGATAGGCCGGCTTGCGCCGTTCTATCTTAGCTTGCAATGTTTCTGTTGGCTGCTAGATGGCGCTTCCATTGCGGCCGGCGTAGATTATGTAAATTAGGGGATACGCCGATTCACGAACGTATGCCAGGCCTACACCGTCGCATTACGTAGTTTCCGTAAGGGATAGGCCGCCGAAATGAGGTGGAATAACAATGTGAAGTATGGCCGCCGTTCCCGCCGCGAGGTTCGAATTTTTTACGCCGTTTGCGCAAGTCGTCCGCGAATCGGGATTTACGTCGTTTACGTACACATCGAAATCAATAGGCCCGTACGGCGTACTTAGCCGCAATGCGCACTGGGAAATGTAGTCGCCCGGCACATGCGCAGTGTCCAAAAACGTCAAAAAACGTGAGGTCAAGCCTCATTTCAATACAACACGCCCCCCTCCTAGTCATTTGAATTAGGCGCCCTTACGCCCGCTCGTTTGAGGCTAAGCCGCCGTAGATTTGCAGGTAAGTGGTTGGAAAATCACTACTAGCCTAACTAATTTACGGCGGTGTAGCCTAAACAGGCTAGGCTGCGCCGTCCTAAATGTAATCCTATGTACGTGAATCTACCTAAAGGTGTTGAGTATCAGGAACAGTTTGGAGGAACAAGCTGCCCATTTGAGCAATGCAAGTTCTGTGGAGCAATGTAAAGAGATCTGACGCGGTGGTCATCTAGGAGATGGTTGCACCACTTCCCATTTTACTTTCTGCCAGTTGGGCAAGATTCTTGATGAAACAGAGTGCGTGTGAGGCCTCGTACACACGACCGAGAATCTCGTCAGGAACAACCTGTCGTTTTCCCTGACGAGATTCTTTGCAAGAAACTCTTGCCGCCGGAGCGTACTGACTTTCATTTCAAAAGAACCGCGGTTCTCTTGAAAGGAAAGAACGCAGTGACGTCATCGCGTACGACGAGCATGCGCTTGTCACATTCGATGCCGTCGCCGCCATCTTGCTGCACCCTACCTATGCCGTGGAGGCTACCGCGCATGCGTCAAAAGTCATTTCGAGCATGCGCGGGTTTCCACGGCGACAGGTAAGTATACACACTCTCGGGTTTCTCGTCTGGAAACAGGCAAACGAGAATCTCGACGAGAAAAAATAGAGCAGGTTCTCTTTTTTTCTCGGCGAGATTCTGGCCAGATTTCCAGACGAGAAACCTGAAACCGTCTGTATGCACGTCTTTGCAAGGCAAGCTTGCCAGGAGTCCTGTCAGGAAAACCAACGTTTTTTTTCCTGACGGGATTCCCGGCCGTGTGTACAGGGCTTAAGGGTAGACTAGAACACCCACGTGCGCACACATGCACCATACAAGCAAGCCTTCGGGATTATAAGGACAGATTGGTAATGAGTTTCTTTGGGTTTTGCAACCCTCCTATCCAGGTGCTATGGGTGACTAATAGGTGGATTCAGAAAGACTTAAGTCTGAATTTGCGCCGGCGCTAATTTAAGCGTATTCTGGAAACCAGATACGCTTAAATTAGGCTCAGATACGAGCGGCGTAAGTGTCTTACACCGTCGTATCCTAAAGTGTAATTTTTAGGCTGACCGCTAGGTGGCGCTTCAATTGCGGTCGGTGTAGAATATGTAAATCAGTAGATACACCTATTCACAAACGTACGCCCGGCCGACGCAGTACAGATCTGCCGTTTACGTAACGCATTATCAGGCCTAAAGTTATTCCATCAAATAGCTGGAATAGTAATGTTAAGTATGGCCGTCGTTCCCGCGTTGAAATTCGGAAATTTTACGTTGTTTGCATAAGTCGTCCGTGAATAGGAATTTACGTCATTTACGTCCACGTCAAAACCAATAGGACAGTGCGGCGTACTTTGCCGCAATGCACACTGGGATATGTAGGCGGACGGCGCATGCGCCATTCGTAAAATACGTCAATCACGTAAGGTCACCCCCTATTACCATAAAACACGCCCCCTCAGCTAAATTTGAATTAGGCGCCATTACGCCCGCCCGATTCACGCTACGCCGCCGTAACTTAGCAGGCAAGTACTTTGTGAATCATGTACTTGCCTCGCTAACTTACGGCGGCGTAGTGTAAACACGATACACTACGCCGCCGCAACGATGCGCCTGCCTACCTGAATCTAGCTATAACTGTGAACACTCAGCAGTGATAAGCTTTGTGTATTTTTCTAGGAGCCCGTGACTACCAGGAGATTTCAGAAGCTGTTCATTAGCCACACAGGTGCCACGGGTGAGCAGCTACTGAACCAGGTTAGGAGCCACTAATATGAAATCACCAAGCATGGGCTTTATATCTGGACACACAAGCCATTTTCTAATCTACTGTGAATACAAAATTACATTTCCATTTCAATCTACAGCTGATTATGATTTTCTATACCTTTCAAATGTCTCAATTCTGTAATCATGGAAGAAATACTCAGAGTTCTCACCCCCCTGCTCCTGTAATGCTGGCCATACACTATACGAAAAATAGGCCGAAATTCGGTCATTTAGACAGTTTGTTCGTTTTTTGGCCAGTTAACCGGTTAAGCCCCGGACCTTTAGGCAGCTAAATGCCCAAGCCAGGTTTTGCGATTCGGCACTGCGTCGCTTTAACAGACAATTGCGCGGTCGTGCGACGTGGCTCCCAAACAAAATTGGCGTCCTTTTTTCCCCACAAATAGAGCTTTCTTTTGGTGGTATTTGATCACCTCTGCGGTTTTTATTTTTTGCGCTATAAACAAAAATAGAGCGTCAATTTTTAAAAAAATGCAATATTTTTTACTTTTTGCTGTAATAAATATCCCACAAAAACATATATAACATTTTTTTTCCCTCAGTTTAGGCCGATACTTATTCTTCTACATATTTTTGGTAAAAAAATCGCAATAAGCGTTTATCGATTGGTTTGCGCAAATATTAGAGCGTTTACAAAATAGGGGATATTTTTATTGCATTTTTATTAATTATTTTTTTTTACTACTAATGGCGGCGATCAGCGATTTTTTTTTGTGACTGCGACATTATGGCGGACACTTCGGACAATTTTGACACATTTTTGGGACCATTGTCATTTTCACAGCAAAAAATGCATTTAAATTGCATTCTTTAGTGTGAAAATGACAGTTGCAGTTTGGGAGTTAACCACAAGGGGGCGCTGAAGGAGTTAGGGTTCACCTAGTGTGTGTTTACAACTATAGGGGGGTGTGGCTGTAGGTCTGACGTCATCGATCGTGTCTCCCTATAAAAGGGATCACTCGATCGATGCAGCCGACACAGTGAAGCACGGGGAAAGCCGTGTTTACATACGGCTCTCCCCGTTCTTCAGCTCCGGGGAGCGATCGCGAGGGGGCGGCTAAAAAGGAATAGCAGCGCCCTCGTCCCGGATCGCTCCCTGTGGGTTTCCGACCGCTGCATGTACCAGGGGGGGTCCCGATCGGACCCCCGACCCACGAAAAGGCGGGGACGTACATGTACGCCCATATGCCTGTACGTGCCATTCTGTGGACGTATATGTACAAGCGGCGGTCGGCAACCGGTTAATGGGCACAAAATCGATAAACGTTTGGATGTTTTTGAGCCAAAAAAAATGAAAGACAAGTTTGGAATTTTTCTACCAAACGAACGATAATTTGAAAGATTAATATGTTTCCCGTCTGAACTGTCTGCACTAGGTATATGTAAAAAAACAAACAGAAAATGTATTTATTTATGTCCACTGAACGATTTGTCGGTCATTACATGATGCCACCATCGTTTGCGCTCACGACCGTATGTTCGTTTTTCGAAAAATGGATTCGGCCGATTTTTCATATAGCGTAGGGCCAGCATAAAAGGGTCTCACTGCTTTTTCCCAGGAAGTATGCACAAAGATTTGGGTAAAATTTGCACCCCCATTTATTACATTTTTATTGCATTATTGCAAGTATTTCTTTGGTGAAATACTTGTCTTTTTCTTTTTTTCTTCTCTGTAAGTTTGCTTTACAAACCAGAAACTGTTTCTCCCGCTAGTCGCTTGTTCTGAATATGCATTCCTGGTGTGATCAGTTGTGGGTTGGGCTCTTCTTATACTTCCTTTGTCTTGTTTTATGCAGCTATACAAATGTGCTTATATTCCTTTGTAACACAGACTAAGAGCATGACAGGTGAGGCCGGTGCTAATATATGGAATAATTAAAAATGTATGTCAAACCTAAAACTATATTCAAGTATGTTTGCAATTATGTTTCATGGTTTTCTTAAGAAATAGTCTTTGTAAAACTGTGTCAAAATTTCTAACCAGGAGATTCCATGTTACATCAAATTGGGCCACCCGTCAGATTTCGTAACAGAAGTGACGTTCTGTCGACACCATCTTGGTACACCCCACAATCAGCCACATTAAGCCTACAGTCTGAAGTCGCCAAGTGGACATCTTTTTACACCCACCGAAATCTTGCATTTCACACTTATTTTTACCACTAAACTGAGCTTATATCATGAAATATATAGGTAGATTCAGTAAGAGTTAGGCCGGCTTTTCAGTAGAGAAGCCGACCTAACTCAGAATCTACGCCGACCTATATTTAAGCGTATGCTCAAACAGAGATACGTTTAAACATATCTAAGATACGACGGCTTGCGCCGTCCTATCTTAGATTGCAATATTTAGGATTGCCACTAGGTGGCGCTTCCATTGCGGTCGGCGTAGAATATGTAAATCAGTAGATACGCCGATTCACGAAAGTACGCCTGGCCGCCGCAGTACTTTTACACCGTTTCCGTAAGCCATTATCAGGCCTAAAGTTATTCCATCTATTAGATGGAATAGCAATGTTAAAGTATGGCCGCCGTTCCTGCATCGAGATTCGAAATTTTTACGTCGTTTGCATAAGTCGTCCGCAAATAGCGATTTACGTAGTTTACGTCCACGTCGAAATCAATAGGCCAGTGCGGCGTACTTAGCCACAATGCACACTGGGAAATGCAGGCGCCCGGCACATGCGCAGTTCGAAACAAACGTAAAAAACGTAAGGTCAAGCACTATTAACATAAAACACGCCCCCCTCTAACACATTTGAATTAGGCGCCCTTACGCCCGCCGCTTTAGGCTACGCCGCCGTAACTTAGCAGGCAAGTACATTGTGAATCATGTACTTGCTTCGCTAACTTACAACAAAGTTGTGGCAATGTTACTGAATCTACCTATTAGTACTTAGAAGTCCGTGACACTGTTTTGCTGTTGACTTTAAAAAGCAGCGGCAAGCCTGCTGATCTCACATGTTTGCTAATCTGACAGAAGACCGCTGCTTTTACAATTAAATAACAAAACAATGTCACAGACTTCTAAATACTGTATTTCACGATATATACTCAGTTTAGTGTGAAATGCAAGATTTCGGTGGGTGAAAAAAGATGTCCTCTTGGCGACTTCAGACTGTAGGCTTGGTGTGGCTATGTGCGGGTGTACTAAGATGGCCTTGACGGAATGTTACTTCCGTTACACGATTTTCATGGGTCGCCTAATCTGACGGAACACCTGCCCTTTGCCGGTTGACAACGCTATACCACTGCCTTGCAAATTAGCAGCAGCGTTGTCAGCCTGCTCCATGAGCAGGGGCGGACTGATAACTCATGGGGCCCCTGGCAACAGAAGATTATGGGGCCCCTTGGCTTACAGATGGCCACCATGCCAGGAGGCAGTGCAGAGGCGGGTCAGCTAAAATCTCGGGATTTTCACATCAAAAGCATGTCGGTTTCGTACATATCATACTGTCCCTTGTTTTACTGAGCCTGGCAACTCTGATGGGGCCCCCTAGTGGCATGGGGCCCTCGTTCTGACTCTCCTGTAGTCCAAGGGAGGGGGCGAGCACGACACTCCACACTAGGGAGAAAGCCTTGCATTACTGTGTGGAGTTACAGACAGAAGAACAGGAAGTGAGGATTTCTCAGAAGAAATAAGGACATTTAAAAGCAAAATGGAAGGATGAGGTAAGTGAAGGAGGACTGCACTAAGGTAAAGGAAGCTATTTAGGAAAAAAAATTGTACCTTTACAACCCCTTTAAGGAGCTTACAATCTAAGGTCCCTAACTCACATTCATACATACACGAACCAGGGCCAATTTAGACAGGAGCCAAAAACCCTCAAAGCATTGGGAGGAATATGGGAGGAAAACGGGGGACCTGGAGGAAACCCACACAGGCACAGGGAGAACATGCAAGGCAGGTAGTAGTACAAAATCTTTGAACATATGTTGCAGCATCTAAATTTGAACTTGAACTAATTGGAGATTTTGAAAAGCTGACCTAATGTCCCTTTTTGTTATCAATTTCTCTGTAGGAAAATACTGTCCTCACCACCGGGGCCGGAGTTCCCATTGGTGACAAACTTAACGTCCTTACGGCCGGCCCTCGGGGGCCACTGTTGATGCAGGATGTGGTGTTCATTGATGAGATGGCGCATTTTGGCCGGGAGAGGATCCCTGAGCGAGTGGTACACGCTAAAGGAGCAGGTGAGATATTGTACCACGGACCCTAAGATCAGCCTCTCTATTCCAGTTGTCTGGATTGGAGAGTGTAACGGTCACCACCGTTTACGACATTCCATTCCACCAACCCACGACAGCTTATCTGACACTCCACAATCTAGCAGACACGATCCATCCCATTCCCCAAATAACCGAGACACAAGCTCTAGTTACTGGTTTCAAAATGTATGAATGACTTTAATGGTTCCTTAGCTTTCTTATATACAGTACAGCATGTTAAAGTTAATCACAGGGACAAAGAACTCTCCACCCACACAGCACACAATGGGGGGGCTTCAATACACCTTCTCTTAGACAATGACATCCAGTTGAGCTAATCATTAGTCATCTCCCAGACGTCCCTTCTCCGCAATTAGAGGAGGTAATTACTACAGCTTGATAAGTCACATTCCACATACAAAACAGTGTCATTAGCATCACACAATGAAAGGTCTTAGGAGCAGACGTACTTAGTTAGCATCTCAACAGCCTAGGTTAAGCATTGAAGAAGACACTCTTATTGACCGGTTGGGGGTCAGCATGAAATCAAACTGTAACATGTCCAGATCTCCTGCAATACATGAATTATCAGTAATGTCCCATCTCATGTAATTTATAATTAATATTTCTCAGTCACCCTATGCCCAAAAGGGGCACAGGGTAACCCTAGACTCAAGAGTCATTAGTGACGCTGGCACAGGAGTACCCCCCATCCTTCCAAAGTCTCTGGGTGTCACGGCCCATTCTGTTACAGAGAGTGTGGGCATGAAGCTGTATATACAAAGATGCTTGTGTTCTATTACAATACAGATGTATATGATAGCTATGGGCACAGCTCATATCCAACCCCAAGAAGAAGAGAAGGGGCAAATTGGATGCTGTAATAGTAGCTAGTTATATGGGGGACACTACTCACTACCTTTGTTCCTAGGCTAGAAGAGTAGCTTCTTGGAGATACAGTATGTAGTCTGGTTACTCCCCATATAAATTTCAAAAAGGAGCGTTGTAGTAGCCCTAGTGTATTAAACCGGGACAGTTACAATTAGCAGTCTGAAAGGGTAAAGAATTTGTGGGAGGGGGGTAATTAGTGCTGCTGTAATTCTTCCTAGCCTCAATATCCGATAACACTTCCATGATTCTAATATTACTGTATATACTCGAGTATAAACTGAGGTAGCTAATTTTACCACAAAAAACTGGGAAAGCTTATTGACTCGAGTATAAGCCTAGGGTGGGATTGCAGCAGCTACTGTAAGTGGAAAAGAGGGTCAACAATGCCCATTTGCACGCCTCACTGTGCCCATTTCAACCTCACTGTGCCCAACCTCACTGTGCCCATTGCAACCTCACTGTGCCCAACCTCACTGTGCCTATTGCAGCCTCACTGTGCTCGAGTCAGTGTACCTGAAATTATTGACAGGCTGCGGGCATCCATTCATTGTTTAAAAGTCACGGTCTCCTCCTAGTCCTTTTCGTGATAGGCGTTTCTCAGCAGACACAGTTCCGCCTATCATGGACGTTCTCTCATCCTCGGACTCAGTTTCCGAGCAGACAGTGTTCCCCGGGTACATCCCACTCTCTGGAAGCATCCAGCCTCAGTTTTAATCTGCCTAGCGTCAGGAGAGCATGGCCTTTCTGGAGCCCATGTGCTCTGGAGATTTTTTTTCGCCTTTATTTGTTTTTGTTCCTGCATTTTTGGATCCTGGGATTGAAGTTTCCTCCGTTGAGGAACTCTGGTTTGTTTGGGGTGAAGCTTGGTTTTCTGTGTTTTTTCCCATCCCTCATGGACGGATACAGCACCCACCCCTCCTTTGTTTGTACTGCTTGTCTACGAACTGAGGCTGGATGCTTCCAGAGAGTGGAATGTACCAACTTCCTCTACCCTAAGTGCACACCATGGCACGATGGAGTTCTTTAGAATGATAATGTTGAAAAATTTGGACATTTGCAGAAACTACATAGGGCCAGATCCACAGAGAGAGTACACCGACGTATCTACTGATACGCCGGCGTACTTTCAAATTTCCTGCGTCGTATCTTTAGTTTGAATCCTCAAACCAAGATACAACGACATCTGGGTTAGATCCGACAGGTATACGTCCTCGTACGCCTTCGGATCTTAGATGCAATACTTCGGCGTCCGCTGGGTGGAGTTTGCGTCTTTTCCCGCGTCGGGAATGCAAATTAGCTATTTCCGACGATCCACGAACGTACGCGCGGCCGTCGCATTCTTTTACGTTGTCTGTAGTTGGCTTTTTCCGGCGTATAGTTAAAGCTGGTGTTTTGTGGCGTATAGTTAGACTTGCCATGTTAAGTATGGCCGTCGTTCCCGCATTTAATTTTAATTTTTGCGTAAGTCATCTGTGAATCGGGATGTAAAAAAAAATGACGTCCTAGCGACGTCATTTAGCGCAATGCACGGCGGGAAATTTAGGGACGGCGCATGCGCAGTTCATTCGGCGCGGGGACGCGCTTCATTTAAATGAAACACGCCCCCCTAATCGCCGATTTGAATTCCGCCGCCAGAGATAGACTACGCCGCCGAAACTTACGGCGCGAAATCTTTAAGGATTCAAAGATAACACAAGTAAGTTACCGCGCCGTCTGATACGCTGCGCCGGGGCAGATCTTTGTGGATCTGCCCTATAGTATTTACAGGACCCACTAATCTAGAAGGTTGGTTGCAATTCATAGTATGCATGGTTAGTCCTCGTCGAGTAGCCACAACAGGGACATATTTTGAGGATTTCTCATTGGGAACAACAGGCCTGCTAGAAGGAATGAACTCATACGTGTAAGATAAGAGAGAATCTGCTGTATCTGAATTCACCTGTAGTGTACACAATGCCTAGTGTGATGTGTACTCAGGTGCAGAATAATACATAATACATGATCGTGCCACCTTGTGCTTGTTGAGTCAAGACTGGCACCATGCAATATCTCTGTCATTCTGTTTAACCTCTTCCTAGAGTGTGTAATATAATAGATAGCAGGGAACCCTAATCATAATAGATAGAGCAGTTACTGTAAATGCTTAGTGTATACTGATATTGTTGTAGTGGGAAGGATTGGGGACTAAACAGAAGAAGTACTGATTCACTAAAACTGGAAACATTTAGAACAGAATTGATGTTGCCAAGATAACCAATTGGGTTTCCTTTTATTTTATGGGGAAAAAAACAATTTAAACAATAATTTTTTTTTGGTCACAGTGGGCAACAAGACTGTATTGTACTTATTTTCTTTTTACATTTTTTTTAAAAATCAACATCATTTTGGGAATTAGGGATAAGCACAAAAATAAATATTCTGCTGCTTAGGTAAAAAAAAAAAAAAACATTTTTTTTTGTGGGTTTACATTTTTTTTTCTTAATTTAGCGTGTTTTTGTATTTGTGTACCGCAGATTGAATTTTTTTTTTCACTTGTCTCAGTGTCCTGTTTTTTGATTATGGAAAAAAATGTGAAATGATAAAGTAGTTTTTTTAGATAGATAATATACAGTATATCAATTCACATACTTGTTCTATGTTCTGAAATAAACTTTCAGTCGATGGTTATTACTCGCTGGGTTACTGAGACAAAGAATTGGCAGGGGAACAAATGTTGTGGTTAACCAGAGTCAAGTTAGGGCTTTTCCGCACTCTGTAGCTACTTGTTACTTTAATAATTTAATGTCATATTATTTGAACAGGGAATAATGCTATCAAATTCGTTTTTTTTTTTTTTTTTAGCCACATAGAATACAATTAAGTACATTGGGCCAGATTCACAGAAGAAATACGCCGGAGTATCTACTGATACTCCGGCGTATTTTCAAATTTGCCGCGTCGTATCTTAATTTGTGATTCACAAACAAGATACGACGGCATTTGGCTAAGATCCGTCAGGCTTACGGCTTCGTACGCCTTTGGATCTTAGGATGCAATACTTCGGCCGCCGCTGGGTGGAGTTTGCGTCGTTTTCCAGCGTCGGGTATGCAAATTAGCTTTTACGGCGATCCACGAAGGTACGCGCGTTCGTTACGTCGTCGCTTGTCGTTTTTTCCCGTCGCAAAGTTAAGCCTGCTTTTTCATTGCTTAACTTTAGACGAACCATGTTAAAGTATGGCTGTCGTTCCCGCGTCAAATTTAAATGTATTTATTTTTTGCGTAAGTATGTTACGCACGTCGCCATTCACAAACACATCGGGGTGCCGTAATTTCGCGAAAAGCACGGCGGGAAATTTCCAAACGGAGCATGCGCAGAACGTTCGGCGCGGGAACGCGCCTAATTTAAATGGTACACGCCCCATTTGAATTAGGCGGGCTTGCGCCGGACGGCTTTACGCTACGCCGCCAAAAGTTTACACGCAAGTGCTTGGTGAATCAGGCACTTGCGCTGAAAACTTGCGGCGGTGTAACGTAAAGACGATACGTTACGCCGCCGCAGATCTGTGTGAATCTGGCCCATTATTACTCATAAGGGAAAGGTTATAGACTTATGTTTAAAAAAAATAAAAATAAAATTGACAGGGTTTCATGGCCCAACTTCTCTGCCATTCCTTGGGTATGGGTTACCCATGGTAGTACAAGGAAATAAAAAGGTTTGTGCACAACTCCTAAGCATATATAGGGGTGAAAGCGCTCATTTGGCATGACGTGATAAAGCACCGATAATTTATTAACCCTCTGCACACTATGCACAAATGGGCAGGATTGCCAAATAAAGTAGGGGAACATGTGGGCACTATCCAGAGGCGGCTCTAGGCTTTCTGAGGCCTTAAGCAAAACTTAGACATGGGGGCCCCATCATGGGTAAAAAAATCCAAACAAATAAAAATGGTTGCAGAAAGTTGCACGGATCTAGCACGCAGTGATTGAGCAGAGTTCGAGACCTTAGGCGACCGCCTAATTTGCCTAATTAATCTAAAAACATTAGTAATTAGTTAGGAAATCTAACCCATCTAATCACTTTTGTCTCCTGAAAATGCTTGGCTAGGGGAGGTCTCTCAGGCTTGGTGTACTGACATGAGATTGTTTTCCATCTCCACCATATTTGTCTGGATTGGATGAATATTCACTTATTACGTTTAATAAATGTTTTTTAGAAAATCGGCACAATGCTAATTACATTTAATGCAACGTTTCCCTTGTGCTGGTGTGGTGCTGGCTGTTCTGGTTAAATCTGAAGTCTTCTGCCCCCCGGGGCCGGATTCCAGACAAGGCCAACAAGGCCAGGCCTCTGGGCGGCAGTGGGTGCAGGGGCGGCACTGCAGCTAAGAGGAGAGGACACTTTAATTTCCAGAGTCCACCCCGTCATGTCACGGATGGTGAGAGGAGAGAAAACAGAGGGAAGAGCAGGCCATCTCAGTGTAATTTTCGGCAGCAACATCCCCCCCGGTTCTCAATGTCATATTCGGCAGCAGCACCCCACCTGCTTCCCAGTGTCCTGCCGAAAAAGTCCCCCGGCGAATAATATCCCCCCTGTACTGCGCAGGCGGGGGCGGCATTGAAGGACCCGGCCTTGGGGCAGCAAAGGGAGTAAATCTGGGCCTGTCTGCCCCACCCTCAGATGATCCCACAGTGGTGCTGTGTGGGTTTTATTCAAGCATCGGACCTGTCATGAGCACACATCAAGAGTGCCAGCTATGCCTGCCCTTTTCGCCCCTCATCCATTCATAGAAGCTGTACTATACCTTTCATTCATCCATCTGTCCTTCATTCAAAGAGTGCTTTTCATTGATGGAAGCTATAGTACAGCTTCTTTGAATGGAGGAGGGGGCAGAAAGGGCGGGCATAGTTGGCATTCTTGGCAAAGGGGAATAGGGGAAGAGAAAGCCTTTAAGTTTTAGGTAAGGAACGATCTCAAAGGATTTGCACATATACAAGGTCGTTGGACTTTAAGACAGAGCCACTATTTATGGAAAAGTGTACTCAGGGGCGGACTGACCATTTGGGCATACCTTTTTTTTAAATGTTTTTTTTTAAATGACTTAAAGTGATTTGGTTGCTCTGGCCAACAGAGCTCTTATTTCAGATCCATTATTTAATGAGGTCCGGAGTGTTTTGTGTACTGACCCATTCTATCTTCTTCCTAACCAGGAGCCTTCGGGTATTTTGAAGTCACTGATGACATTACGAAATACACCAAGGCCAAGATGTTTGACCGCATCGGAAAGAAAACGGATATGGCTGTGAGATTCTCCACCGTAGGTGAGTGGCCGAAAATGAAAACCTACTGATACCGGTCTTGTGCATTTAACTCAGCAGTGACGGGTCCTTCGACAAATGTTGCAGCATCCATTGTTATAAAAGCACTAAGGGGCTTCCTAGGCGACCAACTTGCTCATTCATATGCATGTCTGCACATCGGAACCTCTGTTCAAGTAACTTACACTAGAAGGCCATTCTATGGTTTTGTCCATAGAGTTATCTCTTGTTCAGTTTTCTTATACTGTTATTTCTTGCTAAAATCGGCACAAGACAACTAACGTATTTATCGGCGTATACCGCGCACTTTTTTGCCCTGAAAATGAGGGCAAAATCGTGGGTGCGCGATATACGCCGATACCCACTTTCCCGCGCCGAGTTTGAATACTGCGCCGGCATATACCGAGCGCAGTACACTCGTGTATAGTCGGGCAGTCTCGGCTCCTCCCGCGCTCACGTCCTGGACGTACAGGACCTGAGCACGACAGTAGCCGAGCCTGCCCAAGTGTACTGCGCTCGGTATATGCCGGCGCAGTATTCAAACTCGGCGCGGAAAACGAGCGAGGAGGACGCCGCAGAAGGACGCCGGACCCGACGAAGAGGACACCCGAAGCCGCAGACAGACGCCGGACCCGACGAGGCCGCCGATGGACGCCGCGCAAGACACCAAAACTGTAAGTACAAAATCCTTTTTTCCACAGGAATTTCTGGCCAACTTTAGGGGTGCACGCTATACGCGGGAGTGCGCTATACCCCAATAAATACGGTACATATTCCAACTGTTTAATTTCACATTGCCTTTCAATGCCTTTCACTCATTGGGGATGATTTACTAAAGGGAAATGGGCTGTTTCCTTTGCAAGGAAGTTGCAGGAAATTTGCTTCAGAATTTAGCCCAGGTTCACACTGGGTGCGATTTCATTCGATTTGAGATGCGATTTCACATGTGAAATCGCATCTCAAATGCCTCCAATTGTCGGCAATGGCGCCGTCCTAATCGGTGCGACGCCGCATTTGCGGCGCTGCACCGATTTCAAAAAGTAGTTCTTGTACTACCGCTCACAGGGCTTCCATCTTCACCTGTTCTTCTTTGCCCATAGGCAACGCTTTAATTTTTTTTACTGGCAAGGCCTCATTCACACGGATGGACCGTTTAGGTTCGCCTGTCAGTTTTGACAGCGGACCTGAACGGCTGCTCCATGCATCCCTATGGAGCGTCGGATGTCAGCGGAGACATGTCCGCTGACATCCGACCCTGACACCTAAAAACAGACGTATGGGGACACGTCCCCAACCGTCCATGGCGGATCGGATCGGGTAAGATCTGATGAAAACGGACATGATGTCCGTATTCCTCAGATCCCTCCATAGGAGACAGCGGCGCCCGACAAACCCCTCCCCGCTCAGTGAGCAGAGACGAGCTTGTCATCCGTCGGCTCAGAGGAGATCTGCAAACAGATCTCCCGCTGAGCTGGCGGGGGCAGGCGGACTCCGTAGCGACGGAGTCCGCCTGTGTGAATGAGGCCTTACATGTTTTGAGTTACAGGAGGAGGTTCAGGGCTAAAATTATTGCTCTTGCTCTAATGTTCGCAGGGACACTTCACATGTGTGGGTTGAACACCGTTTTCCTATGTGGGCGGGACTTACGTATGCGTTCGCTTCTGCGTGCGAGCACACGGGGAAAGGGGCACTTTAAAAAAAAATATATATTATTTTGATCACTTTTATTCCTATTACAAGGAATGTAAACATCTCTTGTAATAGGAATATGGCACGATCGGACCTCTTTACAGTGAGATATGGGGTCAATAAGATCCCACATCTCACAACTAGGCTGGGATGACTGAAAAAAATAAAAAAAAAGGTCTCGGCTTCCCAGCCGTGGCGGCGCCATTTGTTTGAATGCAGAGGCTAGCGTGACGTCATAACATCGCGCCGAGCCTCCGACGATCATAGAGACTCTGGTGGAAATCTCTATGGTGAACATCTGGGGCCGGCGAATCCGTTCGGTGAGTCAGTAGAGGCACCAATGGTCGGCGGGGGCCGTCCCCTCTCGCTGCCCATAAGAACGATCAAGCGACAGAGCAGCCGCTATGATCATTATTATGGTGTGAATCGCCTGCTGAAAACTACAATATCTGAATGATGCCTGTAGCTGCACCCATCATTCAGATATACCACCACAAAGCCCAGGACGTCATATGACCGCCAGCCGTTGACAAGTGGTTAAACGATGCAGCTTTAGGAGATATTTACTGTACCGATAGGTAAGCCTTATTACAGTATAGGCTTTCCTATAGGTAAAAATCATCAATGGGAGTTTACTCACTAATGAAGCTCTGCTGACTTCCTTCTACCAATCATATGCAAGAAAAAATGCTGTTTTTTATTCATTTGTTGTTGTCCTTGTGCGTGATTGGGCGTTCTTTGCAAAGTGAAACTTCACCACATTCGCTAAGCTCAGAGGCAAATTCACTTGCAAATTGAACAGCCGCTTTGCCTTTAGTAAATCAACCCCAATGTGCAGATTTGTATAATCAACCTTTTTTCAATGCTTGAGATGGATTGTTTACCATGGGACGTATAAATGTGAATTGGATATGATCTTGCCTGGATAAACAAAGTCATGTTCCCATCAATTGCCGCTACTGTGCCCCATCAGATGCTGCCAGTGTGCCCATCAATTGCCGCTACTGTGCCCCATCAGATGCTGCCCGGCACTTACCTGTCTTGCAGCGGGTCAACGGCGGTCTTCTGCACGTCCTCCATGTCTTCTTCCGTCCTCTCTCAGGCGTCCAATCACAGCGCCTGATGTTTCAGCCAATCAGGAGACAGGTAACATACCCGGTACCTGATTGTCTGAGAGGCTGTTCAGTGCTAGCAAATCGAGATCCTTTGCTTTGCTAACACACAGCTGAGTGAACAGTGAACACCCAGCATGGCGCCCGCTGTTCACATTTTTGGGCGCCTATGGCTCTAATCAGGTGCTTCCAAAAAACACCCCCCCCCGCCAATGTAATTCAGGTGCCCTGCGCCCAAAAAGGGTCCGGACATCTGAATAGGGGGTGTCAGCGGCGACCATAGGTAGATTCATGAAATGCATGAATCTACCTATGGTGAAAGAACGGTGCAGGAGAGAGGGGGCGGCGCCCATGTGCCCCTTATGGGCACACCGCCACTGGTTCCTAAGGAAATAGACTGTGCACTCAGCAAGTGCAGTTGCTCCCAAGATTAGTAAATTAGGTAAACTTTAATTTTACAAAGAATACCCAATCACATGCAAGAAAAACAAAAACAAACAGCATTTTTGCTTGCACATGATTGGATGATGGAGGTCAGCTAGGCCCCTCCTCATTTACTAAGCTCTGGGGCAACTGCGCTTGCAGTTGCACAGTCTATTTGCCTTTAGTAAATCAATTCCAATGAGTGCGGAGAACAGACAGCAATAAAAACATCTTCTATCCAAATAAAATACAACTTGTACTGCTGCGCCTTTACGTAGTTCCTGATTAGTTACTATGAACTAAAGCACTTTGCTTCTTCTACTATGGTTAGCTTTACAGCACTGAGGTCCCTGGTTCAAATCCTGGTCATGAAACTATCTGCATGGAGTTTGCATGTTCTCCTTGTGCTTGTGTGATTTTCCTCTGGGTATTCCAGTTTCTTCTCACTCTCTAAACACATGCTGATAGGTTAATTGGCTCCTTTCTAAAATGGTCCTGGTATGTATATGTACAGTATGGCCCGGATTCACAAAGCACTTACGCCGACGTAAGTGCAAATGTGCGCCGTCGTATCTGTGCGCCAGACCCACAAACCGATATGCGCCTAAAACCAGACTACACCCCGCCGACGTAGCTTGCTTACACCGGCGTAGGGTGGGCGCACATTTAGGCTGGGTGCATAGTTTCGCTCCCATTGATTAGTCATTCAAACATGCAAATGAGGGAAATACGGCGATTCACGAACCTGCGTGCGCCCGACGCAGGCTACGCGAGGTGCGCGTAAGTTGTACGCCAACGTAAAGTTATTCCCTATAAAGGAGGTGCAACCCAGCAGCAGACATGCAAAGGTCTGCACCATGGAACACAAGCCAGCGTATTTTACGTTGGACGTGTGTCTGGCTGGGCGTAGGTTATGTTCACGCTGTACGCAGTGATCCGGCATAGTTTAGGCAGTTGTTCCGACATGGTTGTGAGCATGCGCAGGGGAATGCGTTCACGTCACGGCGCATGCACAGTTCATGATACGTATCTGTCTGGCGCTCAGACCATCATTTGCATGGGGTCACACCTCATTAGCATGGGTCACGCCCACTTCCACCTACGCCGGCTTACGCCTTTGAATCCCACGCCACGCTGGTACAGCGTTGGGAGCACTGGCTTGCGGAATTCATTGCTCGCCTCTCTGCGCTGCGTTGGCGTAGCGTACATTGGTTACTCAACGGCGGCGTAATGTGCGCCCACTCTCTGTGAATCTGGGCCTATGTATATAAACTAGAGACTTTAGAGTGTAAGCTTCTTGGGGACAGCGACTGATGTGAATATACAATATGTAAAGCGTTGTGTATGTTACCAGCCTGTAGTAATAATCATGATAGTCATTCAATAAGGCCAATTAAGGTAGCCAATTAAAGGTTTTCCAGTGGTTAGTGATCACTTGATGGGACTGGATGGTAATCTGTTATAGGGTGATAGCTCATAGTCTCCTCTTTCCACAGCTGGAGAGTCGGGCTCCGCTGACACCGTCCGCGACCCGCGAGGCTTTGCATTGAAGTTCTACACAGAGGAGGGTAACTGGGACCTGGTTGGCAACAATACCCCAATTTTTTTTATCAGGGATCCCATTCTGGTAAGTGAACCCTGGACAATCATCATATTTATTATGCACAAAGTATAATATAACATAAGAATAGATGTATGCTCAAATGTTTACATGGCTTCTAAGATGGTCATAGTAAGAGTAATGGAAGGGTTAAGGCCCCATGTACACTGCTGCTGTTAAACGGACGCTTAGGCCTCGTACACACGGCCGAGGAACTCGACGTGCCAAACACATCGAGTTCCTCGGCCAGTTCAGCTCTGAAGCCGCCGAGGAGCTCGGCGGGACGAGAGCTCCCATAGAACAACGAGGAAATAGAGAACATGTTCTCTATTTCCTCGCCGAGCTCCTCGTCGGCTTCCTCGGCCGAAAGTGTACACACGACCAGTTTCCTCGGCAGAATTCAGCCAGAAACTCGGTCGGAAGCTGAATTCTGCCGAGGAAACTGGTCGTGTGTACGGGGCCTCAGAAGCAGTTGGATGCTTTTTTGAACACATTCAATGTTCTCTTATGTCACCATGTACACAGTCTCGTTTACAGTCGTTTTTAGGAAGTTGCTTTAAACAGCGTTGCTTTGAAAGCAAAAAAATTAGTTCAGACGCCAGAGATTTCCACGTTTGCGTTTATAGCCGTTTTTCGTTTTTGGCCTTTAAAAAAAAAAAAAAGATATCCAATCACACGCAAAAAAAACAAAAAACAGCATTTTTGCTTGCACATGGTTGGATGATGGAATTCAGCTAGGCCCCTCCTCATTTACTAAGCTCTGGGGCAACTGCGCTTGCAGTTGTGGTCTTGGGTTTAATTATCCTTGGGTTGTAAAGGTACAATTGTTTTCTCCTAAATAGCTTCCTTTACCTTAGTGCAGTCCTCCTTCACTTACCTCATCCTTCCATTTTGTTTTTAAATGTCCTTATTTCTTCTAAAAAATCCTCACTTCCTGTTCTTCTGTCTGTAACTCCACACAGTAATGTGAGGCTTTCTCCCTGGTGTGGAGTGTCGTGCTCGCCTCCTCCCTTGGACTACAGGAGAGTCAGGACGCTCTCTACATTGCAGATAGAGAAAAGAATCTGTGTGTTAGTGGGTGTCCTGACTCTCCTGTATTACAGGGGAGGGGGCGAGCACAACACTCCACACCAGGGAGAAAGCCTCGCATTACTGTGTGGAGTTACAGACAGAAGAACAGGAAGTGAGGATTTCTCAGAAGAAATAAGGACATTTAAAAGCAAAATGGAAGGATGAGGTAAGTGAAGGAGGACTGCACTAAGTTAACCCCCTTGGCGGTATTCCCGAGTCTGGCTCGGGGTAAGGTTTCAATGCCAAAAGCGGTAACCCCGAGTCAGACTCGGGATCGCTTCGCAGCATCCACAGGCACAAGTTACTTACCTTGTCCCTGGATCCTGCGATGCCTCCCCGCTGTGTGAGCGAGCGGCGTCCTCGCTTGATTCACACAGTACCTGTGTGCCGCCGATCTCCGTTCCCTGCGACGTTACGACGCACGGGGGCGGAGAAGGGCGCCAAATTCAAAAAAGTAAATAAACACATTACATACAGTATAATGTAATCTTATAGATTACAGTACTGTATGTAAAAAATACACACCCCCTTGTCCCTAGTGGTCTGCCCAGTGTCCTACATGCACTTTTATATACCGTATTTATCGGCGTATACAGCGACAATTTTGCAACTGAGAAAATGTCAGTGTTTTTGATTTGATTACATTATTGAATAATTTTTATTATAATTACATTATTATTTTTTATAATTATTTATAGTTATTTATTACATTAAAATTTATGATTTTGTGTTTCAAACTTTATCATACCCGGGATGTCTACTAGACTCTTGTTTGGACAGATTTAAGTGAGTTATTCCTAAGAATTACAGGCCTACAGTATAAAACGCCAAATTTCCATGCAAAATAATTGTACCGCTTTTGGTACAAAATTCCAGACAGAATCATACCGCCAGGGAGGTTAAAGGAAGCTATTTAGGAAAGAAAAAATTGTACCTTTACAACCCCTTTAAGTGACATTCCGCCGTCCCTGGACTGGAGGGTTGTAGAGTCAAACGGCTGCCCTGTATATCAAATGGACTTCTGTCTTCATTATAAAAGACTAGTTTTATTTTTTGTGATAATGACCATGTGATATAGATGGTTGCCAAAGCGGTGTACTAAGCATGTACAAAAGGTCATCATCATTCTCACGCCTAGAGAAGTATCATTTCTAAATACAGCCCTGCCCTGCCTAATAGTGATAAAGGCTCTATAGAAGAAAACTCCCGCTTTGTTAATCATTGATACAGCGAATATAATTGCTGTACAAAAACGAATTCACAGAAAGCAATATAAAACCCCACAGTTGTATAGACCCATCGCCACTTTTCTAAAATGTATTGTAATAATCTTTGGGGAAATTTTCCATCACTACTAGTTCAGGACTTTTCCAGCCTCTGACTTGAAAAAAAGCTTCTGTACACATACTGGGGTAGATTCAGATAGATCAGCGGATAGATCTATCTGATTTACGATCCGCCGGCGCAAGTTTTAGAGGCTAGTGCTGTATTCAGAAAGCACTTACCTCAAAACTTGCGGCGGCGTATCGTAAATCCCCCGGCGGAATTCAAATTCCGCGGCTAGGGGGAGTGTACTATTTAAATCAGGCGCGTCCCCGCGCCGATTTAACTGCGCATGCGCCGCCAGCTAAATTTCCCAACGTGCATTGCTCCAAATGACGCCGCTAGGACGTCATTGGTTTTGGCGTGAGCGTAACTTGCGTCCGGCCGTATTCTGAATCGACTTACGCAAACGACGTAAAAATTCAAAACTCGGGAACGACGGCCATACTTAACATAGGATACGCCGCATATAGTAGGGGGTAACTATCCGCCGGAAAAAGCCGAATGCAAACGACGTAAAAAAAAAAAGCGACGGGCGGGCGTTCGTTTCTGAATCGGCGGAAATCCTCATTTGCATATTCGTCGCGTGTAAAAAACGAAACGCCACCTAGCGGCCAGCGGGAGAATGCAGCCTAAGATCCGACGGTGTAAGTCACTTACACCTGTCGGATCTTAGGGAGATCTATTGGGAACCTGGTTCTATGAATCAGCCGCATAGATCCGACCGTCGGATCTCAGAGATACGACGGCGTATCAGGAGATACGCCGGCGTATCAGGAGATACGCCGTCGTATCTCTATCTGAATCTGCCCCACTGTCATTGAGTGACTCAGTTTGATGGCCAGAAAGCTAGCATTTTCTAAAGGAAATGTCAGCAATGGTATGCCCCCATTTTTCACTGAGTACATGTAAGTTTTCTTTGAGAAAAAACACTGGTATTGTGCATGAAACACTCTTATACATGAGAAAGAAATCCCACATAGATGGCAATTATGATAACGTGGAGTGGAGCTCCACACTGAGCAGCGGTGGGAAGGATGACCCCATTCTCTGTTCAATCCTCTTGTGGCTGGTGGTGGAGAGCCAGATGGGAAGCCGACTGTAAATTAGATGCTGAGATGTAGCAATTTGTAAATGGTGGGGGGTGATTCTGTTTAAGTGTTGAAAATGTTTTGGTGGAATAATGGATCCTCTTCTTTGCAGTTTCCGTCCTTCATTCACAGTCAGAAGAGGAACCCACAGACCAATCTGAAAGACCCCGACATGGCCTGGGACTTCTGGAGCCTTCGTCCTGAGTCTCTGCACCAGGTGAGTGGAGCTCAGGGGTGGACTGACAACTCATGGGGCCCCCCGGGCAATAGAAGATCATGGGGCCCCCGGGCTTACAGGTGGCCACCATGCCAGGAGGCAGTGCAGAGGCAAGGCAGCTAAAATCTTAGGATTTTCACATCAAAAGCATGTCGGTTTCGGACATCAGGGACAGATGTAAAAAAAAACACATATTTTTACATACATCCCTGGTTTTATTGAGCCTGGCAACCCTGATGGGGCCCCCTAGTGGCATGGGGCCCTCAGGCAGTGCCCGAGAGTCCCAATGGTCAGTCCGCTCCTGGTGGAGCTTTGTAAACTCTGTCCATTGCACAAGCCAAAGGAATATCTTTACTTTTATTATAGTGTAATAGAGGCTTATAGGCAATCTAATTATTACAAGAGCATTGCTTGTAATCCTTGGGCTATCTAGGGGGGGGGGGGGGATTATAATAGGCATCCTTTGAATTTTAGAGGCGCTGGCTATCTCTCATCATGGCTGCATGTGAACAAGGTGCAGCGTGGTGTAGCAATCGGTAAACACACAGGCCCGGATTCACAGAGACGTACGCCGACGTATCAGTAGATACGCCGTCGTAAGTCCGAATGTATCTATGCGCTCATTCTTAAAATGAGATATGCCAGAATTTTGCCAAGATACGACCGACGTAAGTCTCCTACGCCGTCGTATCTTAGGGTGCATATTTACTCTGGCCGCAAGGGGCGCTTCCGTTGATTTACGCGTCGAATATGCAAATAAGCTAGATACGCCGATTCACGAACGTACGTACGCCCGTCGCAGTAAGCTACGCCGTTTACGTAAGGCGTTTTTCCGGCGTAAAGATAAACCACCAAAAAGATGGCGCAGCCCATGCAAGGTATGGACGTCAGAAGTGCCATCGGATTTTACGTTGTTTACGTAAGTCGTATGTGAATGGGGCTGGGCGTAAGTTAGGTTCACGTCATACGCATTGAGCCGTCGTATCGTAGGGAGTATTTGCGACGTGATTCTGAGCATGCGTGCGCATGCGCCGTACGAACGGCCCTTCATTTACATGGGGTCACGGTTAATTTAAATGGAGCACGCCCACTACCTGCCTACTTTGAATTAGGCGGGGTTAGGCCGGCCCATTTTCGCTACGCCAACGTAACTTACGGAGCATGTGCTTTGTGAATACTGGCCTTTCTTGCACATCAAATGCAGCCTCAGCAGAGACCATTAATGCAGCCTCACAAGCGCCCATCAATGCAGCCTCACAAGCGCCCATCACTGCAGCCTACCAGCGGCTAATAAATGCAGCCTACCAGTGCCCATCAATGCAGCCTACTAGCGCCCATGCCTATGACCCTATGGCTTAGGATAAAGCTAAATTGTAATGTGCCCACCAACCGCCTTTATGTGCTCAGCAATGGACTCATTGTTAATTGTTGGTCATTTGAAGGGCAATCAACAGGGCTCTGAACTGCCTGCCAATGGCCCCATTTCAATGGCAGTGTGACCGTAGCCTGAGATAAATAGATACACCAACCGTATCACCATTGTACCAATGAGTCAGCACTTTAGCAGGTGGCAAGGAACCAAAATGCACACCCTGCCCATAAGATATCATTTACTTTGATATCTGTTCACATGCATTAAGCTGTAGTCGTATCTGGTTCATAATGATATTTGTTTTTAATATTAAGATGGCCATAAGATTTTAATGGCAAGTAGTAAATAACAGGACTCGCATGGGTGACCTATAAAAAGGGCAGACTTCTATCGGCTGTGTAGAAAGTCTCCTATAAAAGGGTAAAATGTTATTCTGTGACACTGTGAAGGACTTTTATGCAATTGCCTATATGCTTCAGTTTAATTCTCTCCCTGCTATTTTAATGTCTGTGTGTTATGTGTAGAAGGTGATTTCATGGGGACCCGAATGACTCATTCCTCTGCATAACAGACTGTTGAAATGTTAATGTCCCATCCCCAGCCAGCTCTCTATTCTAAAGGGTAATTGATCTATTGTGTGTGTAAAGAAGACCTGTGTTTACCCTTAAAGCGGTGGTTCACCCTCCTTAACATCATTCTAGCATTACATTCGGCATCGTAGTGCGAGCTACAGTATGCCGGTCTTACATTTTTTACCCCCGTACTCACTGTGCTATTGCACATTGAAGATTCCGACTCCCGCGGGGAATGGGCGTGCCTATGGAGAGGGAGGATGATTGACGGCCGGCTCTGGCACGTCACGCTCCCCGAAGACAGCCGGAGTAGGTCTCGGCTCTTCACGGTGCCTGCGCACAGGCTATGCGCAGGCGCCGTGAAGAGCCAAGCCTATTTCGGCTATTTCCGGAGAAGCGTGACGTGCCAGGGCCGGCCGTCAATCACCTTCTCTCACCATAGGAACGCCCATTCCCCGGAATCTTCAATGTACAATAGCACAGTGAGTACGGGGATAAAAAATGTAAGACCGGCATACTGTAGCTCGCGCTACGATGCCGAATGTAATGCTAGAATAAAATTTTTTTTTTTTTTTTAATAGGGTGAACCCCCGCTTTAAGAGATGTGTATTGTATCGTCAGGCTAAATGATTCGATAATTGGCTCATGTTAATTATTCTGATTGCTTCGTTGTAGTAATTAACTTCACTGATGTCATCATCTAAAGAAATGTGCCTTGTCAGGGTCGGCTCCAAAGTGTCTAACTATAATCTGTATGGGAGCCCAGTGTGTGGAAAGGGGGTGGAGATTTCATTGTTCTTTGATTGATGATTAGCTTGTAAACTGTATATAACTAGCAGCATGGTACCATTAAAGGGTGTCTTGTTCCAGCATTAAGCTTTGGCTCATGTATGGTCTTTTATGGGAAGAAGGGAATGCTTGACGGGGATATTCTCTACTACCGTCACAGACACGTAGAAACATTTTAAGGATGATCAGTGAAAACAGGATGCACCTAAGCTCAATTTTGAGCGTGATGGCAAAGTCTGTGAATACTTGTGTACATGTGATTTTTTTTTTTTTTTTTTTTTTTTAATAAATTTGCAAATATTTCAAACAAACTTCTTTCATGCTGTCATTATGGAGTATTGTTTTTTTGTTCAGCCAGCAGGCTGAACAAAAACAAAAGAACAGATTCCCCCATCCTCTACTGTTAGAATACACTGATCAGTGCTACAGCTGATTGGCTGCAGCGACTGATTAAGGCTCTATGCACATTAGCATTTTTTTAAGCTTATTAGCATTTGTTTTTCTGCTCCTAGATGTGTCCTTGCACACTACTTTAGGCTATTTCTAGCAGAAACACTCCTAAACGCTGCAAAATGTAATAAGTGTCATTGTTGTTGCCAGGTGTCCTTCCTGTTCAGTGACCGTGGTATTCCAGATGGATTTAGGTTCATGAATGGATATGGATCTCACACCTTCAAGCTCGTGAATGCACAAGGGAAGGCTGTGTACTGCAAGTTCCACTACAAGGTGAGGGTGACTTTATGGAAATGTATAGTGGCCCATGGTATTGTGTGTGCTTTGGTTATCACCAGCATCCCACATCTGTTTCATCCACAGCTAATGCTTAGAGGGTGCCCTGTGTTTAGGACTCTGTAGTAATCAACATAAACTTTGTAGCAGGCACTATAAGGTCCCCTGTTCCTACCTTGTCAACACTCCTCTGTCCTGAGCCTTCTACAGTTCCCAGGATAGGCTAAGCAAATACTGACTTTCTATGAGTTAGTATGTACATTGATATATCACCCTTCTAGGAATGGTGATACCCAATGGCCTCCCAGTGATGGCTACTTAATGGTCTCCCAATGATGGCTACTAAATGGCCTCCCACAGATGGATACTCAAAGGCCTCTCAATGATGGCTACCCAATGGGCTACCAATAATAGCTACTCAGTGGCCTCCCAATGATGGCTATTTAGTGGCCTCCCAGTGATGACTATCCAGTGGCCTCCCACAGATGGCTACCACAAGGCCTCCCAATGATGGCTATTCAGTGGCCTCCCAGTGATGGCTATCGAGTGGCCTCCCACAGATGGCTACCCCAAGGCCTCCCAATGATGGCTACCCAGTGGCCTCCCAATGACAGCTACTGAATGCCCTCACACAGATTGCTACCCAGTGACCTCCCAATGATGGCTAGCCAGTGACCTCCCAATGATGGCTAGCCAGTGACCTCCCAATGATAGCTAGCCAGTGACCTCCCAATGATAGCTACCAAATGGCCTCCCAATGATGGCTACCAAATGGCCTCCCAATGATGGCTTCCCAGTGTCCTCCCAATGACAGCTACTGAATGGCCTCCCACAGATGGCTACCCAATGCCCTCCCAATGATGACTAAACAGTGACCTCCCAATGGTGGCTAGCCAGTGGCCTCTCAATGATGACTACAGAGTGATGGTACTGGTCTTGATCCATGGTCTTGATTTGTGGTTAAATCTGTCGATCAGGCTGGTGACATACCTTATGTTGTCTGCTAAAGCATCTGCATTGCTCATTATTACTTTTTTAATAGTGGTGAGTTACTTTTAGCTGGCTACATCACATTCTTATTCAACAATGTCTTCTAGATAGGCCAGCTGCATGGTAATTGGATATAAATTGAATAAATTGCTTAGATAAGCCCTCTGGCTTTGTGCATATTAATAAACCCAAAGGAGATCATAAAGGAACTGTCACACCATGATACAAGGGAGAATACACATGACTTGTCTTTAGACAGTATGGCCAAGATTCACGTAGGGTGGCGTAAGTGTGGGCGGGCGTAGCGTATCGTATTTACGCTACGCCGCCGCAACTTAGAGAGGCAAGTGCTGTATTCACAAAGCACTTGTGTCCTAAGTTACGGCGGCGTAGCGTAAATGTGCCGGCGTAAGCGTGCCTAATTCAAATTGTGAAGAGGTGGGCGTGTTTTATGTAAATAAAGCATGACCCCACGTAAATGACGTTTTGAACGAACGACGTATCCACACTGCCTACGACGTGAACGTAACTTACGCACAGCCCTATTCGCGAACGACTTACGCAAATGACGTAAAAAGATATGCTTGTTCCGACGTCCATACTTTGCATTGGGCTTCGCCACCTAGAGACCTGCTTTATCTTTACGCCGGCGTATGTCTTACGTAAACGGCGTAACTAAATGCGACGGGCGCACGTACGTTCGTGAATCGGCGTATCTAGCTCATTTAAATATTCAACACGGAAATCAACGGAAGCGCCACCGAAAATATGCACCCAAGATACGACGGCGTAGGAAACTTACGCCGCTCGTATCTTGGCAGAATGAATGCGTAACTGATTCTATGAATCAGGCGCATACATACGACGTCGCTTATTCGGACTGACGAGGGCGTATCTGGAGATATGCCGTCGTAAGTCTTTGTGAATCTGGGCCTATTTGCCTATCCTGGGGTTCAACTAGCGTGCTTATTGACATTGGAGGTTGCTCAGCCATGCAAGCACTTTCCTACATGCTTTAGGCACGACTACAGACAGCCACACAAACCTGGTACCTGGGCTCAGCCAATCACCAGCGGTGTCTCAGGAGAATAGGAGTACCAGAGTTGGTTTTATCTCAGCACTGTCAACGCTACAATGGTATTTATATGGCTGCGCTGCCACTCGCTAATGTATTTAATGAGAATGTTTTGAATGGCTTTGCAGACTAACCAAGGTATCAAGAATCTGACAGTGGAAGAAGCAGACAGACTGGTGGTGAAGGACCCTGATTATGCAACCCGGGACCTCTTCCAAGCTATTGACAAGAAGAACTTCCCATCCTGGACAATGTACATCCAGGTCATGACCTTTAAGCAAGCAGAGAAATGTCCTTTCAATCCCTTTGACTTGACCAAGGTAAGTGAACCTAATTCTTTTGACCCTTACTCTAACAAAGCTTGTACCTTTTTATCCCTTTATATAGTGAGAATGTAGAATCCTGAAATCCTGACCATCAGTTGTTGGGAGGGGGGGTCATTTAAAGGATAATTGGATAGTACATATATATGGGGCCCTTTTAATCACTTGACCTCCGGAAGATTTACCCTCCTTCATGACCAGGCCATTGTAGACGTCGGCGGCGCTTCAGCCCGAGGCCGGCACCGGGGGGCGGAGTCAGCGCGGTTTTGGATCCGGGATGGTCATGGCGCGGGTTTTTTTGGCTGGGCGGTGGGGGGGGGGGGTAAGCTCACTTTTGGTTGCTGCCTGGCTTACCATTGCACATCAATTTTGAACACTAAACTCACCTACCTGACACACTGACCATTACACTGACTACCTGACATACATACACCTACCTGACATACATACACCTACCTGACCTACACTGACCTCACCTACTTACCTGACATGCATACACCTACCTGACATACATACATACACCTACCTTACATACATACACCTACCTTACCTACATACACTCACCTACCTACCTGACATACATACACCTACCTGACCTACACTGACCTCACCTACCTGACCTACATACACTCACCTACCTACCTGACATACATACACCTACCTGACTTTGCATTTTGCATTTACATTTATTTTACTGCCTGTTGGACCTAGTGGCCTTTTACCTTTCTATCACCTGATCGCTCCTCCGCTGGCCTGATCTCTCCTGATCGATGCGTGAGCCGCCCGCCCCGAGCTCTGAGTGGGGATCATCGCGGCGCCGCGGTATTGTAATTCCCGCCTTCTGGGGCTTCGGGCACTTATGATGGACGTCACACGTCCCGCGGTCCCGGCATTGGATCAGTGGGATGTCCATCATAGGCGTTGGGCTCCAGAATGCGGGACCAGCTTGCTATCGCACTCGGCAGAACTCGGCCACAATCAGCGCGGCGGCACTCGGCAGGACTCGGTCTCGGGGCGGCGGCACTCGGGATCAGAACGGTCCCGGTGCTCGCTGCTCAGGGCTAACAACGGCTAGCTAAATGCCCGGGACTCTGGGCTTTATGGGGACCCATTCGGTGCTCCAGCCCCCTAAGCCCGGGCCTAACGACGCCCCTGAATTATAGACTTGAAGTTGGATTTCCTCCAAACAACAGTAAAAAAATACACAGACAGTAAAAAGTTGACCCTTTCTCACTGTATCCAAAAAAACGAAAAAAAAAAAAAAAAAAAAAAGTTTGGCTGCAGTTGGGGGTTTTAGGCTGGATTCTCACCTAGGCATTTTTTGTTATTTTGTGCGTTTTGCAGATTTGCACTACAGTCCATTTACCATGGATTCCTATGGAACACGTTCTGTAGAGCAAATCTGCAGAATGCAAAAAACACTAAAAATGCCATTGGTGTGAATTCAGCCAAATGCCGCGTACACACCATCACTTTATCTGATGAAAAAAAACGACATTTTCTGTGAAGTAAAAAACGACGTTTTTGAAACTTCAATTTCCAAAGACGAAGTTGCCTACACACCATCGTTTTTTCACAATGTTCTAGCAAAGCGAGGTTACGTTCACCACGTTTTTCCATTGAAGCTCGCTTCATAACTAGCTTCTGGGCATGCGCGGGTGTAAAAACGTTGTTTTAAACGTTGTTTTTTGCTACACATGGTCAATTTCTGTGAAGTAAAAAACGACACATAAAATTGAAGCATGCTTCAATTTTTTTTTGTCGGTTTTCACAAGACATAAAACAACGTTTTCCCCCACACATGGTCATTTAAAGTGACGTTTTTAAAAACGTCATTTTTTTTCATCACATAAAGTGATGGTGTGTACGCGGCATAAGGCCTGATTCCCACCTGCAGGTGCATTTTGCGTTTTTCAATACATGTTTTTGATCCATTGAAGTCTATGTAACCAAAAACCAGATAAAAATCCCTGGCCCTTTCCATAAAATGCGATGTGAACGTGACCCATAGGAAACCATGGTAAATGGGCTGTAGTGTGTTTCTGCAAAACTTGAAAACGCGCAAAAAAAAAATGCATAGGTGTGAACCAGGGCTAAAGAACAGTTCAATTTCAATTTAGACCAAATATAGAGTCATTTTAATGTTGTATCTTCAGCACTATGCAAGTCAGAAGTGACATCCAGATTGACCCATTATTCTATCTCACCAGGTCTGGCCCCACTCGCAGTACCCGCTGATCCGTGTTGGAAAGTTTGTGCTGAACCGAAACCCAGAAAACTACTTTGCTGAAGTGGAGCAGATTGCCTTTGATCCAAGCAACATGCCCCCTGGCATCGAGCCGAGCCCAGATAAAATGCTGCAGGTCAGTGGAAATGTAAAATGATGGAATTGGTCATTGAGCTGAGCTATCCTGTACCAATGCTAAACTGGTACGATATATAGTTATGTCTTATCGCCATCTTGTGGCAAAATTGTGTATGACTTTTCAGGAAAGCTGCTGATGCTGGCCATACACTATACAAAAAAATCGTCCAAAATTCTGTCATTTGGCCAGTTTGTTCGTTTTTTAGCCAGTTATGGGCACAAAAAATCGCAAATAGTTGGGACGTTTTTGAGACGAAAAAAACAAGTTTGGAAATTTTCTAACGAACGATAAATTGAAAGGTTAATGTGCTTTCCGTCTGAACTGTTTGCACTAGGTATATGTAGAAAAAAACGAACAAAAAATTGATTAATTTATGTCCACTGAACAACTTATTGGTCATTAACCACTTAAGCCCCGGACCATTTTGCTGGTCAATGACCGGGCCACTTTTTGCGATTCGGCACTGCGTCGCTTTAACTGACAATTGTGCGGTCGTGCGACGTGGCTCCCAAACAAAATTGGCATCCTTTTTTCCCCACAAATAGAGCTTTCTTTTGGTGGTATTTTATCACCTCTGCGGTTTTTATTTTTTGCGCTATAAACAAAAATAGAGCTGTATGTAATGTTCTGTTATGTATTTTTTATTTTTTTTTATATATATATGTGTTGTACTGATTTGTTTTAAAATAAAAAAAAGAATTATAATCTAAAAAAAAAGAAAAAAAAAAAAAATAGAGCGACAACTTTGAAAAAAATTCAATATTTTTAACTTTTTGCTATAATAAATATCCCCAAAAATATATATAAAAAAATAGGGCTGTTACTGATCAAAATTTTTGTGTTCGATTAATCATTTTTTTTATGGATTAATCGACTAATTTCGATTAATTATAACGCACATGCAGATCCAACTTCTTTTAGCTGATCTCCTTGCAGGCCGATTCCCAGTGCAGCTACCAACCACTGGAAAAATGGATAGCAGGATACAAAAAACACACAAAGGCAGCGCTCGATGGGAATAGCATTAAAACTTTTATAGTCTTCAAGTAGGTAACCAAATAAATATTGCACTGGAGATAAAATCGATGTAGCTACATAAACTGAAAAAATGGTGCGAGTAATACCAAACGGTAACAAAATCAGTCATAAAAACATGTAGCTAAGTATGATACTGGTATAAAAATGTGTACAACGATACCACTGCTGAATCCAGATGAGGAGGGGTTAACATCAGTCCGTCGGCATGTAGATGTCCCGTGAATGGGAACTATCACAACTCTCAGTGGATGGCTGTAGAATTCCAGGTTGATAGAGGGAAGTGTAACAGCCCTTGCGTGTGGCAGATAGTAAGGTCCCGCCGGCATGCAGATATGAAGGCACAGCAAAGGAGCCCTTCAGATGGACACGGCAAGCCCCGCCGGTGTCCGTGACGTTACCGGATCTCCGACGGAACTCCCTGAAGTCCCCCCCCCCCTCCTCTTCAATGTTTGGATATGTAATTTTTTGGGGGGGAATGAGTATCTGGTTTTGACAGGTACTCGCTCTCATTTCCGCCTGAATCTCCTAAGTGATCTGAGCAGAAGTTCATCCCCCCCCACATCGGGGGGAGTTTGGGCAACACAAACAGTTCTAATTTCAGGAGATTTGGTATATGTGGCCCTTTGTCAAAGCCTAAACATTATTTTATGGTTCACAGGGCCGTCTGTTCTCTTACCCGGACACTCACAGGTACCGCTTGGGGCCAAATTATTTGCATATTCCAGTGAACAGTCCCCGGTCAGCCAATGCCTGTCACTACCAGAGGGACGGTCCGATGTGCATGTTCGCTCATCCAAGTAAGAGCACTTTATCTGTGTGCGAGTGGATCATGTGTTATTTTATTGTTATTAAAGTAAAACTAAAGGCAAACTTTTTTTGGGGATATAAATGAGCTTTGCAATGCCTGTCTGTTTTTTTTTTTTTTGTGCCATCTCTGTCTCATTAGGGAGATTTTCCTTTACTTCCTGTCCCATAACAAGGACAGGAAGTGAGAGGAAACCACTCCAAGGATACTCTGGGGTGTATTATAGTCACAGGGAGCATTGGGGGTCACAGGATGCTCTGGGGTGTATTATAGTCACAAGGAGCATTGAGGGGTCACAGGATGCTCTGGGGTGTATTATAGTCACAGGGAGCATTGGGGGTCACAGGATGCTCTGGGGTGTATTATAGTCACAAGGAGCATTGGGGGTCACAGGATGCTCTGGGGTGTATTATAGTCACAAGGAGCATTGGGGGTCACAGGATGCTCTGGGGTGTATTATAGTCACAGGGAGCATTGGGGGTCACAGGATGCTCTGGGGTGTATTATAGTCACAGGGAGCATTGGGGGTCACAGGATGCTCTGGGGTGTATTATAGTCACAGGGAGCATTGGGGGTCACAGGATGCTCTGGGGTGTAATATAGTCACAAGGAGCATTGGGGGTCACAGGATGCTCTGGGGTGTATTATAGTCACAAGGAGCATTGGGGGTCACAGGATGCTCTGGGGTGTATTATAGTCACAGGGAGCATTGGGGGTCACAGGATGCTCTGGGGTGTATTATAGTCACAAGGAGCATTGGGGATCACAGGATGCTCTGGGGTGTATTATAGTCACAGGGAGCATTGGGGGTCACAGGATGCTCTGGGGTGTATTATAGTCACAAGGAGCATTGGGGGTCACAGGATGCTCTGGGGTGTATTATAGTCACAGGGAGCATTGGGGGTCACAGGATGCTCTGGGGTGTATTATAGTCACAGGATGCTCTGGGGTGTATTATAGTCACAAGGAGCATTGGGGGTCACAAGATGCTCTGGGGTGTATTATAGTCACAGGGAGCATTGGGGGTCACAGGATGCTCTGGGGTGTATTATAGTCACAAGGAGCATTGGGGGTCACAGGATGCTCTGGGGTGTATTATAGTCACAGGGAGCATTGGGGGTCACAGGATGCTCTGGGGTGTATTATAGTCACAGGGAGCATTGGGGGTCACAGGATGCTCTGGGGTGTATTATAGTCACAGGGAGCATTGGGGGTCACAGGATGCTCTGGGGTGTATTATAGTCACAGGGAGCATTGGGGGTCACAGGATGCTCTGGGGTGTATTATAGTCACAGGGAGCATTGAGGGGTCACAGTATGCTCTGGGGTGTATTATAGTCACGGGGAGCATTGGGGGTCACAGTATGCTCTGGGGTGTATTATAGTCACAGGGAGCATTGGGGGTCACAGGATGCTCTGGGGTGTATTATAGTCACAGGGAGCATTGGGGGTCACAGGATGCTCTGGGGTGTATTATAGTCACGGGGAGCATTGGGGGTCACAGTATGCTCTGGGGTGTATTATAGTCACAGGGAGCATTGGGGGTCACAGGATGCTCTGGGGTGTATTATAGTCACAGGGAGCATTGGGGGTCACAGGATGCTTTGGGGTGTATTATAGTCACAAGGAGCATTGGGGGTCACAGGATGCTCTGGGGTGTATTATAGTCACAAGGAGCATTGGGGGTCACAGGATGCTCTGGGGTGTATTATAGTCACAGGGAGCATTGGGGGTCACAGGATGCTCTGGGGTGTATTATAGTCACAGGGAGCATTGGGGGTCACAGGATGCTCTGGGGTGTATTATAGTCACAAGGAGCATTGGGGATCACAGGATGCTCTGGGGTGTATTATAGTCACAGGGAGCATTGGGGGTCACAGGATGCTCTGGGGTGTATTATAGTCACAAGGAGCATTGGGGGTCACAGGATGCTCTGGGGTGTATTATAGTCACAGGGAGCATTGGGGGTCACAGGATGCTCTGGGGTGTATTATAGTCACAGGGAGCATTGGGGGTCACAGGATGCTCTGGGTGTATTATAGTCACAGGGAGCATTGGGGGTCACAGTATGCTCTGGGGTGTATTATAGTCACAGGGAGCATTGGGGGTCACAGGATGCTCTGGGGTGTATTATAGTCACAAGGAGCATTGGGGGTCACAGAATGCTCTGGGGTGTATTATAGTCACAGGGAGCATTGGGGGTCACAGGATGCTCTGGGGTGTATTATAGTCACAGGGAGCATTGGGGGGTCACAGGATGCTCTGGGGTGTATTATAGTCACAGGGAGCATTGGGGGTCACAGGATGCTCTGGGTGTATTATAGTCACAAGGAGCATTGGGGGTCACAGAATGCTCTGGGGTGTATTATAGTCACAAGGAGCATTGGGGGTCACAGGATGCTCTGGGGTGTATTATAGTCACAGGGAGCATTGGGGGGTCACAGGATGCTCTGGGGTGTATTATAGTCACAAGGAGCATTGGGGGTCACAAGATGCTCTGGGGTGTATTATAGTCACAGGGAGCATTGGGGGTCACAGGATGCTCTGGGGTGTATTATAGTCACAAGGAGCATTGGGGGTCACAGGATGCTCTGGGGTGTATTATAGTCACAGGGAGCATTGGGGGTCACAGGATGCTCTGGGGTGTATTATAGTCACAGGGAGCATTGGGGGTCACAGGATGCTCTGGGGTGTATTATAGTCACAGGGAGCATTGGGGGTCACAGGATGCTCTGGGGTGTATTATAGTCACAGGGAGCATTGGGGGTCACAGGATGCTCTGGGGTGTATTATAGTCACAGGGAGCATTGAGGGGTCACAGTATGCTCTGGGGTGTATTATAGTCACGGGGAGCATTGGGGGTCACAGTATGCTCTGGGGTGTATTATAGTCACAGGGAGCATTGGGGGTCACAGGATGCTCTGGGGTGTATTATAGTCACAGGGAGCATTGGGGGTCACAGGATGCTCTGGGGTGTATTATAGTCACGGGGAGCATTGGGGGTCACAGGATGCTCTGGGGTGTATTATAGTCACAAGGAGCATTGGGGGTCACAGGATGCTCTGGGGTGTATTATAGTCACAAGGAGCATTGGGGGTCACAGGATGCTCTGGGGTGTACCAGAGTCACAGGGAGCATTGGGGGTCACAGGATGCTCTGGGGTGTATTATAGTCACAAGGAGTATTGGGGGTCACAGAATGCTCTGGGGTGTATTATAGTCACAGGGAGCATTGGGGGTCACAGGATGCTTTGGGGTGTATTATAGTCACAAGGAGCATTGGGGGTCACAGGATGCTCTGGGGTGTATTATAGTCACAGGGAGCATTGAGGGGTCACAGGATGCTCTGGGGTGTATTATAGTCACAGGGAGCATTGGGGGTCACAGGATGCTCTGGGGTGTATTATAGTCACAGGGAGCATTGGGGGTCACAGGATGCTCTGGGGTGTATTATAGTCACAGGGAGCATTGAGGGGTCACAGGATGCTCTGGGGTGTATTATAGTCACAGGGAGCATTGAGGGGTCACAGGATGCTCTGGGGTGTATTATAGTCACAGGGAGCATTGGGGGTCGCAGGATGCTCTGGGGTGTATTATAGTCACAGGGAGCATTGGGGGTCACAGGATGCTCTGGGGTGTATTATAGTCACAAGGAGCATTGGGGGTCACAGGATGCTCTGGGGTGTATTATAGTCACAAGGAGCATTGGGGGTCACAGGATGCTCTGGGGTGTATTATAGTCACAGGGAGCATCGGGGGTCACAGGATGCTCTGGGGTGTATTATAGTCACAGGGAGCATTGGGGGTCACAGGATGCTCTGGGGTGTATTATAGTCACAGGGAGCATTGGGGGTCACAGGATGCTCTGGGGTGTATTATAGTCACAGGGAGCATTGGGGGTCACAGGATGCTCTGGGGTGTATTATAGTCACAGGGAGCATTGGGGGTCACAGGATGCTCTGGGGTGTATTATAGTCACAGGGAGCATTGGGGGGTCACAGGATGCTCTGGGGTGTATTATAGTCACAAGGAGCATTGGGGGTCACAGGATGCTCTGGGGTGTATTATAGTCACAGGGAGCATTGAGGGGTCACAGGATGCTCTGGGGTGTATTATAGTCACAGGGAGCATTGGGGGTCACAGGATGCTCTGGGGTGTATTATAGTCACAAGGAGCATTGGGGGTCACAGGATGCTCTGGGGTGTATTATAGTCACAGGGAGCATTGAGGGGTCACAGGATGCTCTGGGGTGTATTATAGTCACAAGGAGCATTGGGGGTCACAGGATGCTCTGGGGTGTATTATAGTCACAAGGAGCATTGGGGGTCACAGGATGCTCTGGGGTGTATTATAGTCACAGGGAGCGGGGGGGGGGGGGTCACAGGATGCTCTGGGGTGTATTATAGTTACAGGGAGCATTGGGGGTCACAGGATGCTCTGGGGTGTATTATAGTCACAGGGAGCATTGGGGGTCACAGGATGCTCTGGGGTGTATTATAGTCACGAGGAGCATTGGGGGCCACAGGATGCTCTGGGGTGTATTATAGTCACAGGGAGCATTGGGGGTCACAGGATGCTCTGGGGTGTATTATAGTCACAGGGAGCATTGGGGGTCACAGGATGCTCTGGGGTGTATTATAGTCACAAGGAGCATTGGGGGCCACAGGATGCTCTGGGTGTATTATAGTCACAAGGAGCATTGGGGGTCACAGGATGCTCTGGGGTGTATTATAGTCACAAGGAGCATTGGGGGTCACAGAATGCTCTGGGGTGTATTATAGTCACAGGGAGCATTGGGGGTCACAGGATGCTCTGGGGTGTATTATAGTCACAGGGAGCATTGGGGGTCACAGGATGCTCTGGGGTGTATTATAGTCACAAGGAGCATTGGGGGCCACAGGATGCTCTGGGTGTATTATAGTCACAAGGAGCATTGGGGGTCACAGGATGCTCTGGGGTGTATTATAGTCACAGGGAGCATTGGGGGTCACAGGATGCTCTGGGGTGTATTATAGTCACAGGGAGCATTGGGGGTCACAGGATGCTCTGGGGTGTATTATAGTCACAGGGAGCATTGGGGGTCACAGGATGCTCTGGGGTGTATTATAGTCACAAGGAGCATGGGGGGTCACAGGATGCTCTGGGGTGTATTATAGTCACAGGGAGCATTGGGGGCCACAGGATGCTCTGGGTGTATTATAGTCACAAGGAGCATTGGGGGTCACAGAATGCTCTGGGGTGTATTATAGTCACAGGGAGCATTGGGGGTCACAGGATGCTCTGGGGTGTATTATAGTCACAGGGAGCATTGGGGGTCACAGGATGCTCTGGGGTGTATTATAGTCACAGGGAGCATTGAGGGGTCACAGGATGCTCTGGGGTGTATTATAGTCACAGGGAGCATTGGGGGTCACAGGATGCTCTGGGGTGTATTATAGTCACAGGGAGCATTGGGGGTCACAGGATGCTCTGGGGTGTATTATAGTCACAGGGAGCATTGGGGGTCATAGGATGCTCTGGGGTGTATTATAGTCACAAGGAGCATTGGGGTCACAGGATGCTCTGGGGTGTATTATAGTCACAGGGAGCATTGGGGGTCACAGGATGCTCTGGGGTGTATTATAGTCACAAGGAGCATTGGGGGCCACAGGATGCTCTGGGGTGTATTATAGTCACAGGGAGCATTGGGGGTCACAGGATGCTCTGGGGTGTATTATAGTCACAGGGAGCATTGGGGGTCACAGGATGCTCTGGGGTGTATTATAGTCACAAGGAGCATTGGGGGCCACAGGATGCTCTGGGTGTATTATAGTCACAAGGAGCATTGGGGGTCACAGAATGCTCTGGGGTGTATTATAGTCACAAGGAGCATTGGGGGTCACAGAATGCTCTGGGGTGTATTATAGTCACAAGGAGCATTGGGGGTCACAGGATGCTCTGGGGTGTATTATAGTCACAGGGAGCATTGGGGGTCACAGGATGCTCTGGGGTGTATTATAGTCACAGGGAGCATTGGGGGGTCACAGGATGCTCTGGGGTGTATTATAGTCACAGGGAGCATTGGGGGTCACAGGATGCTCTGGGGTGTATTATAGTCACAGGGAGCATTGGGGGGTCACAGGATGCTCTGGGGTGTATTATAGTCACAGGGAGCATTGAGGGGGTCACAGGATGCTCTGGGGTGTATTATAGTCACAGGGAGCATTGGGGGTCACAGGATGCTCTGGGGTGTATTATAGTCACAGGATGCTCTGGGGTGTATTATAGTCACAGGGAGCATTGGGGGTCACAGGATGCTCTGGGGTGTATTATAGTCACAGGGAGCATTGGGGGTCACAGGATGCTCTGGGGTGTATTATAGTCACAGGGAGCATTGGGGGTCACAGGATGCTCTGGGGTGTATTATAGTCACAGGGAGTATTGAGGGGTCACAGGATGCTCTGGGGTGTATTATAGTCACAGGGAGCATTGGGGGTCACAGGATGCTCTGGGGTGTATTATAGTCACAAGGAGCATCGGGGGTCACAGGATGCTCTGGGGTGTATTATAGTCACAGGGAGCATTGGGGGTCACAGGATGCTCTGGGGTGTATTATAGTCACAGGGAGCATTGGGGGTCACAGGATGCTCTGGGGTGTATTATAGTCACAGGGAGCATTGGGGGTCACAGGATGCTCTGGGGTGTATTATAGTCACAGGGAGCATTGAGGGGGTCACATGATGCTCTGGGGTGTATTATAGTCACAGGGAGCATTGGGGGTCACAGGATGCTCTGGGGTGTATTATAGTCACAGGGAGCATTGGGGGTCACCGGATGCTCTGGGGTGTATTATAGTCACAGGGAGCATTGGGGGTCACAGGATGCTCTGGGGTGTATTATAGTCACAGGGAGCATTGGGGGTCACAGGATGCTCTGGGTGTATTATAGTCACAGGGAGCATTGGGGGTCACAGGATGCTCTGGGGTGTATTATAGTCACAAGGAGCATTGGGGGTCACAGGATGCTCTGGGGTGTACCGGAGTCACAGGAGGGCACTTGGGTCACAGGTTGCCCTAGGGCAACAATCTTCAAACTTTCCAAGCAAAGGGCTAGTTTACTGTCCTTCAGACTTTTGGGGGAGGGGGCAGATTGTGGCCAGTGGGGGTAGAAAATGTTCCATGCCCAGCATCAGTGAGTGTGAACAATGCCTTAGGTGTGGTTTTCAGTTGCATAGTGCCTGTGATCAGGAGGAGGAGGGATAGTGCCCCATCATTGGTATTACTAGGAGGAATAGTGTCCCATCATTGGTGTCAGTGGGAGGAATTATAGTCCCATCGTTGGCGATAAAGCGGGAGATAGCCAGGAACGACTCCGGGACACCAAACTTTTAGGAAAGCCATCTTTATTTCACATTGGCCAACGTGGCAATCAGCCCGAGTCATGCCAGAGCCAAAATGCCCCGTCTATACTGTAGGTTTTGACAGTATACATATAACTTGCAATGACGTCACACATTTCCTGTAACTTTTGTGGTTTCCTTAATTCACATATTTATCTGCTTTATGCATCGGTTAGCTTTTGCATAGCGATGCATCCTGTCCTAAACTTCCTATACTGTGTGGATGGCTGTCTAGAGACAGGTATTAGTGTTCTCTATGTGACCTTACCGATATACATCGTGGGCTAGATTCATGTAGGGGCGCGCATTGTTACGGCGGCGCAGCGTATGGTATTTACGCTACGCCGGCGCAACTTACAGGAGCAAGTGCAGTATTCACCAAGCACTTGCTCTGTAAGTTGCGTCGGCGTAGCGTAAATGGGGCCGGCATAAGCCCGCGTAATTCAAATGTGGAAGAGGGGGGCGTGTTTTATGTCAATGTGTGATGACCTGACGTGATTGGCGTTTTTTACGAACGGCGCATGCGCCGTCCGTGTACATATCCCAGTGTGCATTGCACCCAAGTACGCCGCAACGACGTATTGGTTTCGACGTGAACGTAAATTACGTCCCTCCCTATTCGCGAACGACTTACGCAAACGACGTAAAAAATTAAAAAATCGAAGCGGGAACGACGTCCATACTTAACATTGCGTGCGCCTCATAGAAGCAGGAACAACGTTACGCTGAAAAAGCCTTAGGCCTCGTACTCACGACCAAACATGTCTGCTGAAACTGGTCCGCGGACCAGTTTCAGCGGACATGTTCGTTCGTGTGTAGGCAGTAACGTACAGAATTCCAGCAAACAATCGTCGGCCAGACCGTTTTCCAACGAACAACTGTTTCCTGGTCTTGCTTTAAAACAGTCTGCTGGAATCGTGTCCGTCAGACATGTTCGGTCGTCTGTACACAAAAGCAGCGTACAAAAACCCCGCGCATGCTCAGTCCAAATGAGGAGACGGGAGCGCTCGTTCAGGTAAAACTCGCGTTTCTTTGGGATATGGCACATTCGTCATTAGAAACCTTTTATTCTAGCAAGAGAACAATGTCTTAAAAAGGCGCACTAAACCACATTTTAAAGCCTCGTTTTATTAATTCTTCTCTTGCTAGAATAACCCCGTTCTCTTGCTGATGCAATTTCAATAGAGTTGTCCCATACTGAAATGTCACATTTCTTGCTTGTGATGTAATCCTTTAATAATGTTTTCTATGCCAGACGTGTGTTTTGGTTGGTGGTCCTCCATAATTTAGAGTAGTCATTTTTGTAAAGGAATGTGCATTTTTTTAATTTCTTTTTTTGTTTCTAGTTATGTCACCATTTAAACTTTTTTTTTTTTACATGTTTTTTTAAATTTTTTTTTTTTTTGTTGGTGTTTCATTAGAGAATATTAAACCATGTTGGCACACCAAATGTCCCCCCCCCCCCCAAGGAGTGTGTCCTTTGTAAATTACCCATTGTATATTTATTAAAGGTTTGCTGCCTAATAATCCCCACAGTATATCAAACAATAGACATGTTTTCAAATGAAAGCAAAAGGCCTTTTATTCAGGCAAATGTCATCACAAAAAATAAAAAGAACAGCAGCACTAGAATAGATAGCAAACTATATGCAAACTTGCATTTCCAACATGGTGAAGGATAAACTTCCAAGCCTCAGGAGCCAAACACAAAAATATGAAGCAGCAGCACACAAACAAAGGAACCCAAACTGTGGTAGTACAAACAAGATGTCCTTTATGTGGAAGGAAATGGAAGGCAGAAAATCAACGTTTCCTCCTCTTTCCAGCCTTCCCTCCAGGCAGCCTTCCAGCGGATCGAACACGGGGTCTTGCAGGTGGGGTTGATGTGGCAGCAGGAGGATGGTGTTCCGCAAGCCGGGCCGGGTCACATAGCCCAGTGTCTGGGGTCAGCAGGCCCCTCTGCATCCACCAAAGGACCTGGTTCATCAGGGCCTTTGCCAGTCTTCTCTGGTCCTCCTCCCCTTCATTTAAATCATGGGCCAATGAGGCACTGAAGGCCTCTGTGGGGTTGAGGGGGGCCCTCATGATGGCGCTTGCCTCCTGGATCATGCGGAGGCTTGCCTCCTCCACAGGCCTCAACTGCCTCCTTCGGCCTGATGGCCTCACCTGGGGGGGAGAAGACTGGCTGGTGGTGGTTCTCCTGGCCGGGTGGACCTGCTGCAGGCCACTGGGCCCAGCCTCCTCCTGGCTGCCACTGACCCCGGCCTCCTCCTGGCTGCCACTGACCCCGGCCTCCTCCTGGCTGCCACTGACCCCGGCCTCCTCCTGGCTGCCACTGACCCCGGCCTCCTCCTGGCTGACAGACACCTGAGGATCTGCCACCTCCTGGCTGATCTCTTCTTCCTGTGTGGAAAAAAAAAGAATTTTTTTACAATTTCGCTAAATAAAACCACACTCATTTTCATGTTTTTCGTTCAGTATTTTCTGTTCATTATTACTTGAATACACTCTACTTCTGACCCCTGCAGTTGTCATCCCTGACACCTATTTGTCTGTACACCTTTTTGTTTGCTTTTTTCCAGCTTGGTTTTTTTTTTTACAATATCTAATCATTAATCCACCAAGAATTATTTACGCCATAAATATAGAGGAAACTACTATACCTCCTCATCGAAGGGTGGCAGATCTGCATCTCTGTCAGCCAGGCCCTCTTCCTCCGACTCTGCAGGGCTGTGGTCATCTGGGGAATGTCCGCTGGAAGGTAGCATGGAGGAAAGGTTGGAAGAAAGACTGGACATCGTTTTCCTGCCTTCCATTTCGTCCCGCAAAAAAGCCATCTGTTTATAATACCACAGTTTGGGTTCCTTTGCTTGTCTTGCTGCTGCTCCCGATTTTTTGATTTTATTAGCTTTGTATGCTCTCCTGTATGTGCTTCTGAGGTTGGCAAGTTTATCCTTCACCATGTTGGCAGTGCATCCTGGCACCCAAGTTTGCATATAATTTGCTAGCTCTTCTAGTGCTGCCGCTCGTACCTCTTTATTGCAATATAACGAGTGTTTTGAATTCCACAGGATGGGCGTGTCCTGGTATTTTTGAAGTAAGGCCTCTATAGATTCCTTGCTTTGTAGGAGGTCCATTGCAATTTTTGCAAAATTATATTTCTTTTTGAGTCTAGATTACAAAAACATAAACCACAGAAAAATAAATATTCCAAAGGATCAGCGTTGACCTTGATCTAATATGTGTCTTCAAATTTATTACCTATATCTAATTCCAAACACAGTCTCTCTTGTTTAAACAATGATTGGCAGCTCGGCCGCATTGCTTGTACCAAACATTGATTTGCTAGATGCAGAGCCATTGTTCACATTGCAGTAAATATTTTAAATATATTAAATTAAACAATGCTTACAAATGACAGTTTTCATCTAGGCACTCTTTCATGTGTAAATCTCATACCCCTGACAATGGATGACATAAAAGACACTTCCTAATGACCTCTGTACAACCAACACTTGAACAATACTTTGCCTGATCTGAATACACCATTCAAAAACTTGTCAATGAGGTACAGCATTGTTCACATCTCTATTTTGTGAGGTGTCCAAAAGCATTTGGATACCAAAATAACATTGTGGTACCCCATAGACAGAATAGCTTAAAAAGGGTGCAACCAACAGCCCAAACCCCCATCCCATGTGTCTACATTTTCAAGGCCTCTGCTGATCACATTTTTAATTTCCTTACCTTCCTGTCTCTCGCTCCTCGTTTCTCACGCTCGCCTAATTACCGCGTAAGATGCGTAATCACGGCGTAAACCTTTTAAACACTCCGCGTATTTATGAAACCCCGCCCTCGTCACCTTTGCGAGGCCCCTAATCAATGAGTTTAGGAAATATGGCGTTAACTGTGTATGTTCTGGATGCGCTCGAAGATTCTCCGCGTAACGGACGTAAACACGTTGTTTGCATTCTCTACACTCCGCGTATGTATTAAACGCCGCCCTCTTCTCCGCCCATGGCGTAAGAATTCATCTTTTCCACGCCCATAATCTCTGTGGGAAAGGAAAGATGGCGATGTCACACGAGCGGGCACGATGCTCTCATGCCACAAGTGAAGGGACAGAGGCAGGGACGTCCCGATCAAGGAAAAGAAGATATAAAGCCACTAATATGCGGTTCCAGGAAATGGTGGAGTTAGTTTACATCATGCGAAAAAAGGACTATGATGGTGAATTAGGGCCATACAAGACCCCTAACCGCCGAAAGGCACATATTATGGACAAGGTGGCGAGGAGAATGCAGAGGATGTTTGGGATCACCAGGTCCAAGGAACAGCTGAGGAAACGCTGGTCAGACTTAAAATTGAGGGAGCCACATCAGATGAAGAAAATACTTAAAATTCTGCGTAAAAGTAAGTAAATATATATTGGGGTTGGGGGGGGGGGGTGGTGATTGTCTGCAATAATGTGTTGCCATGTATATTTCACCATCTGCCTCCTTGGCCTGCTTGTAATTTTAAAGACATGTTGTTATTTATTTTTTAGAACATAAATAACTACATATTTACAAACAGTGTTCTTAGTAAACAACGTAACATCACATAGTTTATCAGAAAGGCTCGGTTATTCCAGGAACAACACACCTGGACATGGCTCACTGGCCAAAAACTTTGTTTGTAAACATTGTGTAAAAGCTAGTTCTAGAAATAATATGGTAATAAAGCAGATGTTTTCACATCTGCAATGCAGAGCACCTGTGTCTCCCCAAATCAAAAATGGGTTTTGGTAGGGTCTCCCAGAAATACAGTTTAGGGGGGACATCCATGTGTGTCACTTTGCTAAAAAGGGGCAGGATCAGAGCTTGCCATATAGAAGTAATTGCAAAATGTAGGTTTGGTGAAAGATAAAAGTAACTAAATGAAAGCATCTTCTAAGCAATGTGTGCGATTTATGCTCTCCAATATCTGTGTGCTGATGAGTCTACATTTTTTTTGGTTTATTTCAGGGGAAAGAAGTCGCCAGCATTTGGAGGAGGCAGAGAGGGCCAGACAAGGCCAAAATCTGCCATCTCAACATGTGGAGGAGGAGGAGGATGTGGAAGGAGAAGAGGATGTGGAAGGAGAGGAGGATGTGGAAGGAGAGGAGGATGTGGAAGGAGAGGAGGATGTGGAAGGAGAGGAGAATGTGGAAGGAGAAGAGGATGTGGAAGGAGAGGAGGATGTGGAAGGAGAGGAGGATGTGGAAGGAGAGGAGGAAGGAAGAAAGGAGGAAGGAAGAGAGGAGGAAGAAGTAATTTTGGACTTAGAAGTCATAGCAGATGAAGGGCAAGTGGCGGAAGAACAATTTGGCGAATTGAAAGAAGGTGGATTGATGGATGAAGGAGGAGTCCAAGATGATGGGGAAGTGGTGGAAGAAGGAGGAGTGATTGAAGATGATGGGGAGGTGGTGGAAGAAGGAGGAGTGATAGAAGATGTCGAAGAGGTGGAAAGGAGAAGCCCATCAGGTCAGTGTCACCCTAGCTTGATTCAAAAAAACATATGTAGATAGGCCTCATTGAAAAATAATATTGTAAATGCCATTTTTTTTTTTTGTTTTAGGGGAGGAGGATGGTGTGCCAATATTTTCACGTGCAAGTGCTGCTATAATTATTCAGCAGGTAATGGAGTGCAGCACTGAAATGCACAATATGCGTGAAAGGATGTTTCTCATGGAACAGAATGTAACAAATGTCCTTTTGGAATGCAGCACGGAAATGGACAATATGCGGCAAAGAATGATGGTCATCGAATCTAATTTTAAGAACATTATTGACATGATGGGCCGTGTCAAAGACTGAAACACCCCCCGCCCATCCCCCGCCCCCACAAACATTTTTACAGTTTGAATAATGAATACGCCAAAATTTGAAGATACACACACAGTGTGCCAACATGTGCTATCTGCCATCACAGAATATCTAATGTCTGTGCTTTGTGGGTCCAACCCCCTCCTCCATCCTCAAGTAGTTGAGAGGAAGGGTTTGCTCCCACAAAACACAGACATTGATCACCCATGATGTCAGATAGCACATGTGGCCATTTGTCTGTTGAACCAATGACATTTGGCGAGTTTGCACTGAATGTGTGTATCTTCCAATTTTGGCGTGTTCCAGTGTGAAAGCACACCATGACTGACTGCTGTTGTGAGTTTTTATATTTTTGGAATTGGATTTTGTTACTTTTTGACCATGTTGAACATTTTGGGATACTATAAAGTTTAGACCATAAAGAATAAACAACGCCAAAAATTTTTAAAAATATATATATAGAATTATAAATCTCTCTAATCACTGAATTTAGTGAAGTAGAGATTTGACTCCAAATTCTCACCTAAAAATTTTCTTTTAGAAAAACACACCAAAAACAAAAAAAATGGTTAAAAAATTATTGTTTTTTGTGCCTAAAAAATATGGCCAAAAAAAAATTTAAGGCGGTAAACACCCCACCAAATATAATCTATATATATATATATATGTAAACAATAAATCTAACTATATTTGAGTAAAAAAAAAGTGAACTTGTTAATAAATGTATAATCTGCATAATATTTTTGGTTGAATTACCTGAAAAAAAAAAAAAAATTTAAAAAATTTTTGAAGACTCCTAAGTACAAAAGCAGGGAGTAATGAAAAAAATATAAAATTATTTTTGGGGTCATGAACAAGCAAAAATTAAAAAAACTTGACCTCAACATTTACAAATGGAGTTGCTTCTTATTTCTAGACTCAATACCCTGTTTGTAGATGAGTGAATACTGTGCAAAATGTGGTTAGTTACTAAAAGTGGAGAAATCAATTATGCATTACAATTGAAGAAGTTAGTTAGAGAACCAGGAAGACAGAAAAAGAGAAAAAGCATTAATGACAAACAACTGTATAAAGTCCAATGGTCTAATTATTTATTATTTTTTAGAATATTCCTTTCTTTGGGGGCCGAATTAGAAAGAAATATGATCTGGCATAGCAATGGCCCCCCGACCCATGAAGTACTCAACATATTTGTCGCGTACCTCACGAGCTGATTGGGGGGCCAAGCCAGCGCGACCAGTGTCCAGCCCGGGAAGGGGATCTGAGGGTAGTCTTGCCTCAGAACCGATGTCGGGTAGGTACGTCTGGGAGTGCCTGCGTAAAAAGTTGTGCAAAATGCAGCAGGCAAATACAACGGTGTCCAATTTATATTCCGCCAGATGTATCGATGTCCTGAACAGGCGGAACCGGTTGGTGAGTATCCCAAAGGCATTCTCGACTACCCTCCGAGCCCTGGCCAACCGAAAATTAAACACACTCCTCTCTGAGGTGAGGGTCCTCTGGGGAAAAGGCCGCATGAGGTGAGGACCAAGCCCGAAAGCCTCGTCCGCTAGGAACACAAACGGAAGTCCTTCCACATTATCTTCATCTGGTGGCAATGCCAGACCACCAGCTTGGAGACGATCATAGAAATCAGTCCGTGCGAACACTCCCCCATCAGACATCCGGCCGTTCTTCCCCACGTCCACATATAGAAACTCATACTGTGCCGACACCACCGCCATCAACACAATACTATGATAACCCTTGTAATTATAATAGTAGGACCCCGAGCGGGGTGGGGGCACAATGCGGACGTGTTTCCCATCTATTGCTCCACCGCAGTTTGGAAAATCACACCGCTGGGCAAATTGGGAAGCCACAGACTGCCATTCCTGTGGTGTGGAGGGTAGCTGTGGGGACAAACAAAATTAGAGATTTAGTACTTTGTAACAAATACATCCTACAAGCATCCTTGTGACAGTTCACAGTATTAAAATTGCATTAGAAAAATGTGCATGGAGAATTTGGGAAATGAAATATATAGGGCCACTTCATTAAGAGACTCCACAGCCCTCTGATGGGGACAATAAAAGTTTGAAGGGGGGGACACAAAAACCAAAAAGTCCTGTTTGAAAAAATGGCAAGGTGGGTTTGTCCCTAGGATAGCATGCTGGACAGGTTAATATTGGGTAAGGGACAAATATGCAGGTAGGCCAAGAATAAAACATGTAAAGCTGATATCAACATGCATAGGGAGAAAAGGTAACGTTAGTTAAACACACAGCATATCTGGGAAAATAAAAATAAAGTTAGTTGGCCACATTATTAGAGCCAGGAAACTTACCTTAATATACTCCTCATGCATAACTTTGATGATGGCAGCACACGTGTCCGGTATGATGACCCCAAGCGCCTGCGGAGAGATGCCTGTCGAGAACTTGAGGTCCTGCAGGCTCCTCCCAGTCGCCAGGTACCGCAACGTGGCAATAAGCCTCTGCTCGGCCGTGATGGCTTGGCGCATCACAGTGTCCTGCCTCGTGATATAGGGGGACAGAAGATCCAGCAGACGGTTGAATACGGGGTCCGTCATGCGGAGAAAATTCCTAAAGTCATTAGGATTATTCTCCTGGAGTTCCCTAAGCAGAGGCATATGTGAGAACTGGTCACGCTGGCGCAACCAATTCTTGGTCCAGAAACGCCTCCGCCCCCTGTTTCTGGCCAAAGTACTGGACAAATGAACATATCCAGCAGCCATCCCATAAACAGCACCAACTCGCGAAAATTGACGCTGCTGCTCCATCATGGCTTCAAACCGGCCGGCTGGTCAGTCAAGAACACACTGAAACAGAAAGCACTCGCAAATCCAGCACTACCTGCGACAAACGCGTGACAAACAGATACGAGCGCACAGGATGCAACTGCTAAAGCAGAAACAACCTGCTTGCCTATAGCCGAATGACAACTACGTTACCGCAAGCACACGCACTGAACCCGTGAATACACGCTGTCAAAGCCTGGAGACCGAGAAGCGCGAATCAGCTCTAACCAAACCTTCACTAACACGAGCAAACACGTAACTAGCAAAAGAGGAACAGAGGGCGGCGCCATTAACTTTGGTCTTCCCCTTTATAGTGACGTCGTACGTAGTTTACGTGCACGCGTTCCGGTACGACGGGAATTTGGTCCGCTGGTGTGTACACGCCAGCGGAACAAAACACAAATCAGCCTTGTACGCCGGAAACTGTCGGGCAGACAGTTTCCAGCGCACAGATCCGGTCGTGAGTACAAGGCCTTATGCAAACGACATAAAAAACTACCGCCGGGCGCACATACGTTTGTGAATCGGCATAACTAGGTAATTTGCATACTCTACGCCGAAAACAACGGAAGCGCCCCTAGCGGCCAGCGTAAGAATGCACACAATTATACGCCGCCGCATTCAAGTTACGTCGGCTAATCACCGTCCCTTGGTTCTGCCCCTTGCCCACCTCTAAGCACCATCCCTCATCTCCACCCCCTACTCACCTCTAATCACCGTCCCTTGGTTCCGCCCCTTACCCACCTCTAAGCACCATCCCTTGTCTCCACCCCCTACTCACCTCTAATCCCTTGGTTCTGCCCCCCTACCCACATTCCAAGACCACCCCTTTTAGATAATACAGAACCAATTATCACTTTTGGTATTAAATTATTTTAATGGAATTTGTTAATGATAACAGCAAAAGCAGGGAAATAGATCCCCTGCAGCCAGCGACAATAGACCCCACCCTAGCAACAATAGACCCCACCCCAGCCACAATAGACCCCACCCCAGCCACAATAGACCCTACCCCAGCCACAATAGATCTTCTACACAACAATAGAAACCCCCAGCAACAATGGACCCCACCCCAGCAACAATAGACCCCCGCAGAAAAAATAGATCTCACCCCAGCAACAGTAGACCCCACCCAGCAACAACAGTTCGCCCACACAACAATAGATCATCCCACACAGCAACAATGGACCACCCACAACAAAATACCATTCCCCCGCATTCCCGCTGAAAAAAAGCCCAGTCAGTATTCATTCAAAATGAATGTCTGCTCCTAACCACGATTAGAACTTAGAATTTATTGACATGTTTATGACTGCTATTATATCTCTTTGTTTCCATAGGTCACTTGCCAAACTATTATCCGAACAGCTTCACGTGTCCTCAGGATATACCCCAGCACAAGGAGAGCACCTTCGCATCTTCCGGAGACATTGACCGCCATGACAGCTCTGTAGAGGATAACGTGTCCCAGGTAATGAGGTTGGGGACAGGAAGCAAGGTTAAAATAGATGTCCACCCTAAAACGAAAATCCCGGCATCTACAGACTTTGACGATCTAATACTAACCTATTTAGCCCTGTAAAGAAAAAATCAGTATACATACCTTTTCTGCCGGCGATCCAACCCGATCCTACGCTGGCTGAGCCGTCATCTGTGGCTTTGCTGTGGAGGCGGGTGCAGAGGACACAGCCGACAACGAAAGCCCCATAGTAAGTCTGTGGGTGATGTCACTTCCCATTCATTGCACAACCATTGTTGGCTGTGTCCTGCTGCACTAAAAGGTACGTGGGTGCGGCTCTATATATGGCGCCTGTGCACCGACGTTCGGCTACTTTCGGAAAATCGTGACGTGATGTATGTGACCGTCGGAAGCCTGTCGGAAGCCTGTCAATCAAATAGGAACGCCCAGTCCCGAAGACCATACCCGGAAGCGGCGGAGAAGATCGCTCTCTAAAACGGTAAGTACTGCTTCGATTTAAAAAAAAACACCCGATTCCTCTTGACCTCAATCTAATGTTAAAAAAAAAAATTCGGGTGAACTCCCGCTTTAAGTAGTGGATGTCATAACCCCAGTAGTGGAGCAGATACTGATCTTCCCCTGCTAGAAGACTCCGGTCCCTTTTGCAGCAAATACAGTAGAAATGTTTTTTTTTTTTTTTCCATGATTGAAAGCTCCCATTAACCAATTGGAAAATCAAATAAATCTGTACAATGTCGCCTTATATATGTACATTAAGGTGATGCTAATAACATTACTGTAATGGAACCTCATAATGAGTGACCTCATGTTTGGTTTTAGGCGAGATCTTTCTACAGAAGAACCCTGAACTCAGAACAGCGCCAGAGACTGTGCGAGAATATTGCTGGTAATCTAAAGGATGCTCAACTCTTCATCCAAGAGAGAGCGGTAAGTCACATTATTGACACAATGACCTAAGAGAGAGAGAGAGAGAGTCTCAAAGGAAACAGTCACTGATTTGCGCTCCTTTTAGAAGACCAGTGTCAGCAGAGAGAAACCTGTATTAAATGTTTATTTGTCAAAAAAAGTTATATATATATATATATATATATATATATAAAAAAAAAAAAAAAAAAGGGTATAAGGCCCCTTTCACACGTACGGATCCCGTGAGGATCTGTACCTTTCCCATCCGCTTACTCGGTTGATCCCCGCTGAGCCGGTGTATTGTCACAGTTTGCTGCCTATCCTAGAATGCTCCGGAAGTCACGTGGCGGCCAACTGCGCAATGCGCGATGCGTTCCAAACGCAAATGCGATGCGTTCCAATGGATTCACGACAGTGCACACCAGTGAAACCTCGGTCGGCATCCAGGCTCTTTCCTTAACATCCCCGTGGATTGGAGGATGTTAAAAAAAGAGCCAGGATGCCGAGCGAGCGAAGCGAGGACGTGAGGCCGACTGGCCACTTTCCTCTAAATCCACGTCGCCCTGAATGCCGGGTTCGCTGGTGTGTACTGTCGAAAATCCATTGGAACGCATCGCACTTGCGTTTGGAACGCATCGCGCATGCGCTGTTGGCCGCCACGTGACTTCCGCAGCATTCTACGATAGGCAGCAAACTGTGACACTACACCGGCAGATGACGTGCAGGGACCGCCCTGTCAGATCCTGTCAGATCTCTGCTCTCCTCTATGGGGGGATCGGATGAACACGGACCGTCTTTCTGTGTTCATCTGATTCGCAGACGGATGAAAAAATAGGATTTTCCTCGTCTGCAGAATCGGACCATAACGGGGACCAATGAGATCAGGTGTCACCTGCTATCCCATAGGGATACATGTATGTCCGTATTTCATCCGAAAACGGATGGATAAAATACGGACCCTGGGCCAGCGCATTAATATACGCTGTTTACGTAAGGCGTACGACCAGCGTAACTTTACCCCTCATAAAGCAGGGGTAAGTCATGTTAGGTATGGACGTCGGAAACGTTGGAACAGCGTCGTATTTTACGTCGTTTGCGTTAGGCCGGGTACACACGGGCAAACATGTACGATGAAACCGGTCCGTCGGTTTCATCGTACATGTCTGCCTGGGGACTTCTGTACGAAGTCCGCGCGTAAACAATACGCGGGGCGTGTCCGCGCCGTCGCCGCGACGGCGATGTGGGCGGGCCTGCCTTTTAAATGCTTCCACGCATGCGTCGAAGTCATTCGACGCATGCGAGGGACGGCGGGCGCTCGGACATGTACGCTAGGTCTGTACTGACGACCGTACATGTCCGAGCGGGCAGGATTCCAGCGGACGGTTTTAAAACAAGTCCAGGAATATTTGCCCGATGGGAAAAGGCCCGGCGGGCAAATGTTTGCTGGAATTCTGCCCGCTCGCGCCTACACATGACCGAACATGTCTGCTGAAACTGGCCCGCGGACCAGTTTCAGCATACATGTTTGGTCGTGTGTTACAGGGCCTAAGTCGTACGTGAATGGGGATGGGCGTAGGTTACGTTCACATCGACTAAGCATTGAGCCGGCGTAACTTAAGGAGAAAATTTGACGTGATACTGAGCATGCGTGCGCATGCGGCGTTTGTTAGGCGCGTCATTTACCTGGGGTCACGATTAATTTCCATACAACACTACCCCTACCAGCCTACTTTGAATTAGGCGGGCTTACGCCGGCCAATTTACGCTACGCCGCCGCAACTTACAGAGCAAGTGCTTTGTGAATACTGCACTTGCCTGTCTAAGTTGCGGCGGCGTATCGTAAATAGGATACGCTACGCCCGCACAAAGATGCGCCCAGATACGTGAATCTGGCCCTTTGTGTGGTCACCATTATTTTCCAGCACTGCCTTAACCATCTTGGGCATGGAGTTCACCAGAGATTCACTGGTTGCCACTGGAGTCCTCTTCCCCTCCTCCATGACGACATCACAGAGCTGGTGGATGTTAGAGACCTTGCGCTCCTCCACCCTCCGTTTGAGGAGGCCCCCTAGATGCTCAATAGTGTTTAGGTCTGGAGACATGCTTGGCCAGTCCATCACCTTTATCCTCAGCTTCTTTAGAAGGCAGAGGTGTGTTTGGGGGCGTTATCATGTTGGAATACTGCCCTGTGACCCAGTCTCTGAGGGAGGGGATCATGCTGTGCTTCAGTATGTCACAGTACATGTTGGCATTCATGGTTCCCTCAATGAACTGTAGCTCCTCAGTGCGGGCAGCACTCATGCAGCCCCAGACCATGACACTCCCTGTAGGCAAGACACACTTGTCTTTGTACTCCTCACCTGGTTGCCGCCACACACACTTGACATCATCTGAACCAAATAAGTTTATCTTGGTCTCATCAGACCACAGGACATGGTTCCAGTAATCCCTGTCCTTAGTCTGCTTCTTCTCAGAAAACTCTAGTGCATCATCTTTAGAAGAGACTTCCTTCTGGGACGACAGCCATGCAGACCAATTTGATGCAGTGTGCGGTGTATGGTCTGAGCACTGACAGGCTAATCCCCCCACCCCTTCAACCTATACAGCAATGCTGACAGCACTCATACGTCTATTTCCCAAAGACAACCTCTGGATATGACGCTGAGCATGTGCACTCAACTTCTTTGGTAGAAGAATAAAAGCCCATCAGGGATGGTGGGAGCCCCTAATAATGCACAGACCTGGGAAGGGTACTTAGCCCAGAGATCTCACCACTGAAATCCCTAAAATACAAAAACAGCTGTTGGGTCATTTAGATGGTCAGCATGTGCCAAAGATTGAAATGAACTGTCTTGGTTGCAATGACCTTTTAAATCATGATTTGTCTAACATTTTATTTTTTATCAGGTGAAAAACTTCAGTGATATCGACCCAGAATATGGCTCCTGTATTCAGGCCCTTCTGGATAAGTACAATGCCGACAGTGGAAAAAAGGTGGGTGTCCTTTTAAATATAGTAATGCACATTTTACCCCAGTGTAAGAAATTTCATCACTGCGGGTGCCAAATGACAGTGATTTTCATCCAAAAGAAAAGATGCAGGGAGCTCATAATAGAGCTCAGTGTTATGACTCTGCAAATATTCTGGGTTAAGAGGTTTAGTTTTGGATCTCAGCTGCGGAGGATACTCAGGGTTCAACCACCGGTTCACTCTCAGTCAATAGTAAGAGTTTGGGGTTTTGTCATCACAACCTCCAGTGAGAACACTGAACTTATAACCGAGGTAGCTTATTAACTCATAAGCTAATTAAGCAGAAAGCATTAAACAGTCTCTTATTATATCTATTGACAGGACAACATTCAGTTCAGGCAGAGTGGCTGTGTTTGGATGCAAATAATAAACTTATGTTTTAGTACACTACCGGAGGTGTGTGCATCAAGTGAAATTTGGTTTAAACGAATATAGACTACTGACAGGAAGTTACTGAGGTTTCAAGTGTACAGTCCTTTTAGTAACAGACACGAATATATGCAGTAGTCTTTACTATTGTAACATGGTACTTGCGGTTAAGTAGCAGCTGCTGGAGAAGGTTTCCAGGTAGTTAGTTGTGATGTCCAGATTGCAGGGATTTCTGTAGAGCTGCTTGGTCAGCCAAGCTGGCTGGAGCTGAGAAGGTGAGAGAGGGTACCGTGGAGCTGAATCCCAGAGACAGGGTGGATGATAGGGCTGCTGGGCAGACAGGTGCTACAGGGAGAGGCTCCAACAGGCGGTTCCGAATCACAGGTGGCGGCAGGCGTCCCACAACAATATCTGAACACCCTGCCGCCGAACCTGGGGGTTTAAATAGCCCGGGCTCATGAGAGGAGCCGGGCGCCGTACGCTGGAACGCACTTCCGCGTTCCAGCGTGAACCGCAGATGTCCGCGCACCGGAAGTGACGCGGACATCTCACTGAATAGAGCGCAGCTGCCAGGGAGAGGCACAGCTGCGCTCGTACACGCCGTATCAACGCTGACAGCGTTACATACTCCCCTCCTCAAGGGAGCACCTCTGGTGCTCCTAATAAGAGATGGTCTATCAGGATACCTGCGATGGAACTGTTTAATGAGTCGAGTAGCGTGGATGTCTGAAGAACATTCCCAGGAGTCATCAATGGAAGAATAGCCTTTCCAACGTATCAAATATTGGAGGGAAGAACCTCTTTTCCTAGAATCGAGAATCTTCTCTACTTGATATTCGGTCTCACCTAAGACTTCAACTGGAGGAGGGGGTTGAGGATCTCTGTTAGGAAATGGATTAGGTTTATATGGTTTGATAAGTGAGACGTGGAATGATGGATGAATCTTCCAATTTGGGGGTAGTAGTAGTTTGACAGCGTTAGCGTTTATGATTTGAGAGATTGGGAAAGGACCAGTGAATTGACGGCCAAGTTTCTTAGAAGGAATTTTTAGACGTAAATTCCGAGTGGATAGCCAGACTAAATCGCCAACATTGTATGAGGGAGGTACTGTTCTATGCGAATCATAATATCTCTTTTGCCTTTGCTGCGCAGCCTCAAGGTTAGAGCGGAGCAGGCTCAGAGTTTCCTTTATGGTTGACAGATATCGATCGAGAGCGGGAACCTTATTTGGGTGTAAAATAGAAGGCATACTCTTGGGATGAAATCCATAGTTGGCGTAGAACGGTGAGAACTGAGAGGAAGAGCTGGTGGCGTTGTTGTAAGCAAATTCAGCGTGAGGAAGTAGATGAAACTAGTCATCTTGGAGATGTGTGCAATAACAACGTAAATACTGTTCGAGTGTCTGATTGACACGTTCTGTTTGCCCATTTGTTTGCGGGTGGTAAGCGGTAGACATGCGGTGATCTATTTGTAAATCTTGACAAAGAGCTTTCCAGAATGTCGAGATAAACTGTGAACCACGATCTGAAATGATCTGGGTAGGCAAACCATGCAATTTAAGGACATTGGAGATAAAAGCTTCTGCTGTCTCTTGAGAAGTTGGTAACTTCTTTAAGGGAACGAAGTGAGCCATCTTCGTTAGAACGTCGACTAAGACCATGATGGTATTAGCGCCGTGAGACCTAGGGAGATCAACTATGAAGTCCATGGAAATGACATCCCAGGGTCTATTAGGTACTGGGATAGAGGTTAGCAGTCCATAAAGAGGCTTCCGTGAATGTTTGTTAGTGGCACAAGTATGACAGGAACCGACATAGTCCTGAACTGTCTTTGTCAAATGAGGCCACCAATAGTCTCTCTTAACGAGATGTATGGTCTTACTGATTCCCGGATGACCTGCGAGAGGAGCATCATGGAGTTGTTTGAGTAGTATGAGTTGCAACTTCGGTGGAATGTAAATTCTATCATTGAAGGTAAATATTCCATTAGATTGTTTTAGTAGTCCCTCAGGCAATTGAGAACCCTCTTGGGAAAGGGTTTGGATAAGTAACTCTTTAAATGACGTAGTTGTACCAATGAATCGGTTAGATGAAAGAATGGAGAGAGGGGGAATCTCCCTTGACTGATCTTCGTGCATGCGTGACAAGGAGTCGGCTTTAATATTTTGTGTTCCTGGGAGGTAGGAAATGTTGAAGTCGAATCTGTCAAAAAATAGGCTCCATCTAACTTGACGAGCAGATAGAGTTTTACATGCTTTTAGATGTTGTAAATTGCGATGGTCCGTGAGGATGGTAATAGGGTGTGAAGAACCCTCCAGTAGATGTCTCCAGTTGGCCAAGGCATCTTTTATTGCCAAGAGTTCCTTTTCCCCAATAGGATAGTTCTTTTCCGCCGGTGATAGTGTTCTGGAATAGAAGGCAACTGGATGCAATGGTTCTGATAATGTTGATTGTTGAGAGAGTACCGCACCCAAGGCAAAATGTGAGGCATCGACTTCCAGTGTGAAATGGTATAATGGGTTAGGCAACTGAAGAATGGGAGCGGAGGTATAACTGACTTTGAGTGTATCAAAGGATCTCTGTGCTTCCTTGGTCCAAGAGAAAGGTGTTTTTGAACTAGTTAAACTAGTTAGTGGTTTTACAATCGTTGAAAAGTTCTTGATGAATTTTCTATAGTAATTCGAAAATCCAAGGAATCGCTGGAGAGCCTTCCTCGTTTGGGGAATCGGCCAGGACAAGATGCAATCCACTTTGGAACGATCCATTTGGATTCCGTTAGGGGTGATCTGGTAGCCGAGAAAGGAGATACTAGTCTGACTGAAAACACACTTCTCTAGTTTAGCATATAAGGAGTGTGTTCTGAGTCTAGCCAGAACCCAACGCACGTGTCTCTTGTGTTCTTCCGGAGTGTCTGAATAAATTAAAATGTCATCTAGGTAAACTACAACACAAATGTCTAGCAGATCGTGGAAAATATCATTAATGAATCTCTGAAAGGTTGCTGGGGCATTACATAACCCAAAGGGCATAACCACACTCTCGAAAAGACCGTATCGCGTCTTGAAGGCAGTCTTCCATTCATCCCCCGACCGAATTCTTATCAAGTTGTAAGCCCCCCTGAGATCTAGTTTTGTGTAGATTTTGGAGGTTTGGAGACGTTCAATGAGTTCTGGAATAAGTGGTAACGGATACCTATTCTTGATAGTGATATTATTGAGAGAGCGATAGTCAATTACTGGCCGAAGTGATCCATCTTTTTTCTTAATAAAGAACAATGCCGCACTTGCTGAAGAAGTGGAGGGCCTAATAAATCCTTTCTTGAGATTCTCATCCAGGTATTCTTTCAAATGTACCAGCTCTGGTTGTGATAAGGGGTAAATCCGGGCAGTAGGTATAGGCTTGTCAGGAATCAGGTCTATAGGACAGTCATAACTCCTATGTGGTGGAAGCATGTCTGCATTGGTCTTGCTGAAGACATCAGCAAATTCATTTAAATAATCTGGCAGATTAGTCGGGTGTCCTTCTGAAAAAGAGATCATGGAGGAAGGGTAACAGACTTCTTTACAGTAGTTAGACTGTAGGGAAAGAGAGTTTGTGGACCATAGGAAAGTAGGTTGATGAAGAAGTAACCATGGAAGACCTAGAACTATAGGAAATACAGGGGATGAAATAATATCAAAAATTAAGGTCTCCGTATGACCACTCGCACAAGTAACCCCAAGAGGGGTTGTTTGAGTTGAAACTGGACCGGAAGAAGAACTAGAACCATCAATAAAAGTGAGTGACACGGGAGTATGCTTGAACACACAAGGAATTTTATTAAATTTTACAACAGTTGAATCTATGAAGTTGCCGCAGGCTCCGCTGTCGACCATTGCTTCAAGAATAATCTCTTCTTGATCCCACTGCAGGGTAAGAGGAATAAAGACATAATGATTAGATGTGGTTTCAACTGAATTTAATTTACCAATGTGGGAAAAATTACCTTCAGTATTTCTCTTAAGAAGAGGACAGGTGGAAACGATATGGTCTGGAGCTGAGCAGTAAAGACAGAGATTGTTGGCTCTGCGGCGTTGTTTCTCTGCTGAAGTCAAAGGTCCTTTAATAACTCCGAGCTCCATTGGGGAATCTTTGGGAGGTGATTTAGACCTCCTGTAGGAAGTGAATGGGTAGGTGGTGGCACGTTCAGCTTTTCTCTCTCGCAAACGCCGATCTATTGTCACTGAGAGGTGCATAAGATCTTCCAGGGAATTAGGGAGTTCCACACGAGCCAGCTCATCCTTCATGGCCTCCGACAGACCCAATCGGAACTGATTTCTAAGAGCAATATCGGACCATTGAGTCTCTCTGCTCCAGCATTTAAATTCAGAAATGAAGTCTTCCACAGGCCTCTTCCCCTGTTTAAGATTCCTGATTGAATTTTCAGCTGTTAGCTGTTTGTTGAGGTCTTCATATAACAAAGACATCTCATCAAGAAAAGTGTCAAAAGCTCCTAAGAGATCTCCATGTTCTTCCACATAGGTATCGGCCCATACTCTGGGTTCACCCCTGAGATAAGTTATTAACGTGAGGATTTTAATCCTATCAGAGTAATAGGTACGTGGACGCAGTTCAAACATCAAGCGACATGAACTAATAAATTGTCTGTAATTTTTTCTTTCACCAGAGAAAGGTTCGGGAGTACAGACCTTTGGTTCTGGTCTATCTCTGGCTTGTACAAAATTTTGGTTACGTAAAGCATCATTCTCCATACGTAATTCATTCATATTAGCTGTAAGATTATCCACTCTTTGGGAAAGTGCAACCACATGATTTGCGAGATCCGCTGGATCCATTATTTCTTTTTGGGTTCAGATATTATGTTATGACTCTGCAAATATTCTGGGTTAAGAGGTTTAGTTTTGGATCTCAGCTGCGGAGGATACTCAGGGTTCAACCACCGGTTCACTCTCAGTCAATAGTAAGAGTTTGGGGTTTTGTCATCACAACCTCCAGTGAGAACACTGAACTTATAACCGAGGTAGCTTATTAACTCATAAGCTAATTAAGCAGAAAGCATTAAACAGTCTCTTATTATATCTATTGACAGGACAACATTCAGTTCAGGCAGAGTGGCTGTGTTTGGATGCAAATAATAAACTTATGTTTCAGTACACTACCGGAGGTGTGTGCATCAAGTGAAATTTGGTTTAAACGAATATAGACTACTGACAGGAAGTTACTGAGGTTTCAAGTGTACAGTCCTTTTAGTAACAGACACGAATATATGCAGTAGTCTTTACTATTGTAACATGGTACTTGCGGTTAAGTAGCAGCTGCTGGAGAAGGTTTCCAGGTAGTTAGTTGTGATGTCCAGATTGCAGGGATTTCTGTAGAGCTGCTTGGTCAGCCAAGCTGGCTGGAGCTGAGAAGGTGAGAGAGGGTACCGTGGAGCTGAATCCCAGAGACAGGGTGGATGATAGGGCTGCTGGGCAGACAGGTGCTACAGGGAGAGGCTCCAACAGGCGGTTCCGAATCACAGGTGGCGGCAGGCGTCCCACAACAATATCTGAACACCCTGCCGCCGAACCTGGGGGTTTAAATAGCCCGGGCTCATGAGAGGAGCCGGGCGCCGTACGCTGGAACGCACTTCCGCGTTCCAGCGTGAACCGCAGATGTCCGCGCACCGGAAGTGACGCGGACATCTCACTGAATAGAGCGCAGCTGCCAGGGAGAGGCACAGCTGCGCTCGTACACGCCGTATCAACGCTGACAGCGTTACACTCAGTGTTCTTTTGAACTGGAATTGGCTGGGGACCCTCTAGTGCAGCCTTTCTCAACCTTGAGGAACCCTTGAAATAATATTCAGATCTCGATAAACCTCTGCTAAAACCAATTTATTGTAAAATAATTACATTGGTGGTCATTGAGAAGAATGACCCTTACATTGGTGATCAGTGGGAAGAATGTTCCTTACATTGGTGATCAGTGAGAAGAATGTTCCTTACATTGGTGGTCAGTGGGGAGAATGTCCCTTACATTGGTGGTCAGTGGGTAGAATGACCCTTACATTGGTGGTCAGTGGGTAGAATGACCCTTACATTGGTGGTCAGTGGGAAGAATGACCCTTACATTGGTGGTCAGTGGGAAGAATGTTCCTTACATTGGTGATCAGTGGGAAGAATGTTCCTTACATTGGTGATCAGTGGGAAGAATGTTCCTTACATTGGTGATCAGTGAGAAGAATGTCCCTTACATTGGTGATCAGTGAGAAGAATGTTCCTTACATTGGTGATCAGTGAGAAGAATGTTCCTTACATTGTTGATCAGTGGGAAGAATGTTCCTTACATTGGTGATCAGTGAGAAGAATGTTCCTTACATTGGTGATCAGTGGGAAGAATGTTCCTTATATTGGTGATCAGTGGGAAGAATGACCCTTACATTGGTGACCAGTGGGAAGAATGTCCCTTACATTGATGGTCAGTCTGAAGAATGTCCCTTACATTGGTGGTCAGTGGAAAGAATGTCCCTTATATTGGTGGTCAGTGGGAAGAATGTTCCTTACATTGGTGATCAGTGGGAAGAATGTCCCTTACATTGGTGGTCAGTGGGAAGAATGTCCCTTACATTGGAGGTCAATGCGAAGAATGCATTCCTTACAGACAGTTTAAATAATCCAAGGTATCATGCCACTGACTCTACCAAATGGTGTTGGGTTTGAAACTATACAGGCACCATGGGAGGTCAATCAGCCACCATTCAAGGGGCCCCTAGCAACTTCTGGAGGTACCCTATGGTTCCATGAAATCCTGGTTGAGAAAAGCTAACCAAGTGAGTAAACTTTAGGGAAATCGTACAGTCCACTGACAAAGGAAATCAAATTCCTCCAGGGTGGTGAGAAAGCACAATATCCTAAATGCAAACTATGCACTGCATGGCACCAATCTGTATAACTTAATCCAGTACTGCAGGGCCGTCTTAATAGCATCATGGGCCCCTGGGCAAAGAAATGCTCTGGGGCCCCTACAACGATGACAGTGCAGGTAAACAGACATCAAGTAGGTAGGAGGCAGACTGCCTCCCCTGTGTATCTATCACTCTCAGTGCCATCATGGGGGCCCCCAATTTTAGGGCAGTGTGGGCTCAAGGACCAGCTGCTTTGGCGAAAGTGCAGGGGCCCCTATGCATGGTCAACCCGGAGCCCCAGACCAACAATATATACTTTAAGTTCTCTTATTTGTTTTGCTACCTAATGTGCTGAGCATTTCACAGGCTAAAGCTGAAAACCAGCCTCATGCCTCGTACACACGACCGGTTTTCCCGACAGGAAAACTGCCATGTGAGCTTTGGCTGTGAATCCCGGCCGTGTGTATGCTCCCCTGGCCGGAAATCCTGGTGGGAAAAATTAAAACATGTTCTCTTTTTCCCCGCCGGTTTTTAAGCCGACAGTTTCCCTATAGGGGAAAAGCTGCGGTGGAGCATACACACGGCCGGGTTTCCCGACCAAAAGCTCACATTGCAGTTTTCCTGTTGGGAAAACTGGCCGTGTGTAGGGGGAAAAAGCTACCGAGCAGGTTCTCGGTTTTCCCGGCTGACTTTTTATCGCCGGGAAAACCGATTGTGTGTACAAGGCATTACCCTGATTCTTGGACAGTTGTAGACTCCTCTCCTGGACTAATATTAATTAATATTTTTTCCCTTTCCTGTAGGAACCCCTGCACAATTATACTCGCTACACGTCTCCCAAGGCGCAGTAGGGGACAGGAAACTTGTACAGACGGAGAAAGGAAGAATACATTCTCATTTCATTACTAAAGCCTTAATGTTCCTACCATTTTATAACTAAGCATATTAAAGTTTTTTTAATGTTAAAAGTTGTAAAAGTTAAAATAAGATTTTTCTTTCCTTTCAGTTAGGCCTTGTACACACGACCGAACATGTCCGCTGAAACTGGTCCGTCGGACAATTTTCCGGCCTAGCGGACAGGTTTCCAGCGGAAAAAAGTTTCTTAGCATGCTAAGAAACTTGTCCGCTGGAAGCCTGTCCGTCCGACATGTCCGCTGGTTAGTACACCTAACCAGCGGACCGAAATCTCCCGCATGCGCCGAATGGATTCGACGCATGCGTGGAAGCATTTTACTTCCTGGTTTGCGGACGTGGCGTCTCAACGTCACCGCCACATCACCGCGCTGTCTGTCCGCGGGGAATTCGGTTTGATGGTGTGTACAGCCATCAGACCAAAATCTCCCAGCGGACATGTCCGATGAAAACGGTCCGCAGACCGTTTTCATCGGACATGTTCGATCGCCTGTACGAGGCCTTATGGATAGATTGGGGAATTTTTATGTATAGTGAGGAAGGATTAGAATCTCTGTCAAGATTGTATTGCTGTCTGTATAAAGGTAAAAAAAAACAAGGAAAGTTGAATCTGTTTCTTATCATTTTAGAAAATTACATAGTTAACAACCTTTTAAAGAAAAACTCCAACTTTCCACACACTTTACTTAGTTTGTTTGGGCCAGCGACTAACCTGTGAGGCCGCTGGATGTGCGGTATAAACTGTATGTAGCTGCAGCTACATACAGCATTGTGTTGCGGGTGTGAGCCGATACTTCTAATCTCATACCCGGAACACAGAAGAGGCTAACGCAGTGCCGCTCAGAGCAAGCAATGTATTCTATTAATGAATACAAAGATTCTTCTGAGTCAGAGAGGCAGGCTGAAGATGACAACCTCTGACTCAGCCAATCAAAATAATCTTTGTATTTATTAAAAAAATACATTCCTTGCTCTGAGCGCCACTGCGGTAGACTCTTCTGTGTTCCGGGTATGAGACAGGAAGTATCGGCTCACACCCGGAACACAACGCAGTATGCTGTATGTACCTGCAGCTACATACACGAGAGTAAGGTTTATGGGACTTTTAAGGCGCAAGAAACACAAAAATATAAATGTAATAAGTTAAAATTGATCTAGAATGAATACATAAAATGACATTCAAAAGAATGGATCATTAATATACAAACAAGGGTGCAAAACCGATTAGTCTCTGCATGTTTCGCCATTTAGATGGCTTCTTTATTAGAATTTTGATTTTAGGCACAATGTATATGATCACTCTACAATGCAAAAGTACATATTTAGAAACAAAGAACAAACAAGAAAGAATACATATGTATTCTTTCTTGTTTGTTCTTTGTTTCTAAATATGTACTTTTTCATTGTAGTGATCATATACAGTACATTGTTCCTGATAGCAAAGTTCTCCTGAAGAAGCCATCTAAACGGCGAAACATGTAGAGACTAATCAGTTTTGCACCCTTGTTTGTATATTAATGATCCGTTTTTTTGAATGTCATCTTATGTATTCATTCTAGAGCAGTGATGGCGAACCTTGGCACCCCAGATGTTTTGGAACTACATTTCCTATGATGCTCAACTACACTGCAGAGTGCAAGAGCATCATGGGAAATGTAGTTCCAAAACATCTGGGGTGTCAAGGTTCGCCATCACTGTTCTAGTGCAATTTTAACTTATTAAATTGTCTTTCTTGTGCCTTAAAAGTCCCATAAACCTTGTTCTTGTATACTGTTATATACTGTTATATATTAAGGGATGTGGCACTATTCAATTTTTTTCAGTAGCCCAGCCCAAAAAAATTCTGCAGCTACATACATTTTATACCGCACGTCCAGCGGCCTCAAAGGTTAGTGAGGGACATTGTTTGGGCCAGCCTGTAAAGTGTGTGGAAAGATGGAGTTTTTCTTTAATAAGTACTTTGAAGAATGAGCCATACTACAGGGTCAACAGTAGAGAAATACGTTTAGGCGACGTATACAGAAGAGTATGGGTATGCCGTCTTTGATCTTTATGTGGGATATTGCTACCCAGTATGCGTAAATGTAAAAATAAAAATTTGAAGCCAATCCGAAAACCTGAAGGTGATAAAAAGGATTAAACGAAGAGAGTAGAAAGTAAGAAAGGTAAATGAATACTAGGGCAAATGATGATGCAGCTAAGAGGGATAGGAAATGACAGGGGAAAGCTTGTAATAGATGTGACCAGGTATCACCATTAGAAGTGGAGAGCCAGGGCTGATCCTAGGCAGGTGCGTGGGGTGCAGTGCACCCAGGCGCCACAGAGGTGGGGGCACTAAAGCGTCAGAGTGCTCCCCTCCTTCCTCCTCTCCTTGTCCGTGTCCAGAGGCGACCCTCTCCACCGGTCAGCGCCGCCGCCACTGTGTTTCCTGCCCAAGCCCGTCCCCCCTCCCTCCTCCTGTCAGAGGAAGAGAGTGAAGCAACGGATGTCTCTGTGTGAAGAGAGACCAGCCATGCAGTGATGTCGCTGGGGGGCGGTCTGTGCATGACGTGTTCTCCATGTCTGTGTTAGGGGAGCATCTCTGTGTTTGAGTCGTTTCCATAGAAACATTTGTAAAGGGGAGGAGTTGGTAAGATGACCACGCCCATGAGGGGGGCACCAGAAATATTTCTGCACCCAGGCGTCTGTGACCCTAGGATCGGCCCTGTGGGGAGCAGTGATAAGAGCATGTCCAATTCAATTCCTTCGTATGGAGAAAGTTTAATGTAGGTTAGAGGATAAGGTGTGAGAATTAGAGGTCCATCCATATGTACCATTGGGACACAAGCCTCCCTTCAGTTGTTATTGTTGGCTTGTATCTCCTCCATTCTTATGATATTAGTCATGGTATCTACCATAAGGTTAAAGGTGTGGGTGATATCTGGTTCTGGTGTCCCAGAACAGAGGGATGAGCGGTCTAGATGTAGACAATGACAAGGCATAGCAGATTTTTTTCTGGTTGGAACTAATACCAAGGAGGATGGATAATAGAGGTATATCTGGGGTGGGGTGGCCATGAAAGGTTTAGACCTAATGTGTCAATAATTGTTCTTCCCAATTGGTATCCACTCATGTGGGATGGAAAGACCATTGACCTGATGACCACATCAGCTTATGTTCGTCATTATGATGGCCCACCAACCGTTTGACATTTAGACATTAGTAGGTAGATTCACAAAGAGTTAGGCCGGCTTATCAGTAGATAAGCCGACCTAACTCTGAATCTATGCCGGCGTTTGTTTAAGCGTATGCTCAAACAGAGATACGCTTAAACAAAGCTAAGATAGGCCGGCTTGCGCCGTTCTATCTTAGCTTGCAATGTTTCTGATGGCCGCTAGATGGCGCTTCCATTGCGGCCGGCGTAGATTATGTAAATGAGGGAATACGCCGATTCACGAACGTACGCCAGGCCTACGCCGTCGAATTATGTAGTTTCCGTAAGGGATAGGCCGCCTAAAGTTAGAGCTATGCTCTAGTGGCCTAGTAATGTTAAAGTATGGCCGCCGTTCCCGCCGCGAGGTTCGAATTTTTTACGTCGTTTGCGCAAGTCGTCCGCGAATCGGGAGTTACGTCGTTTACGTCCACGTCTAAATCATTAGGCCCGTACGGCGTACTTAGCCGCAATGCGCACTGGGAAATGTAGTCGCCCGGCGCATGCGCAGTGTCAAAAAACGTGAGGTCAAGCCTCATTTCCATACAACACGCCCCCCTCCAAGTCATTTGAATTAGGCGCCCTTACGCCCGCTCGTTTGAGGCTACGCCGCCGTAGATTAGCAGGTAAGTGGTTTGAAAATCACTACTAGCCTAGTTAATTTACGGCGGTGTAGCCTAAACAGGCTAGGCTAGGCCGTCCTAAATATAAGCCTTTCTACGTGAATCTACCTATAGAGGTGCTGAACAACCATTTTCAGAAATGCCTTAAATTCCACTCTGACCTGAAATCAGCGGATCTTGGATCTGAAAGCCTATGGCCAGTATAAGGTTTTATTGCTGTTAGCTATTATCTGTTTGAGAAAATATATCATTTGCGTTCCTTTTGTTAATCAGAAATAAAATGTTATCTTTTTCCTCTGCATATTGTGTGAATTAAAGAACCACTGATCTAAATATGTGATAATCCCAGTGTATATAATTGTATGGGTGAAAAGGATTTAACAAGGAAACTGGTCTTTTACCATTTTGGCTTAGGGGTCCAACAAAATAAAATAGTTGTATCTTTAAAATTAGCTACCATTTGTTCAAATAGAATGCAGTACGGCTAATGCCTCCAGGATTTCCATACATTCAAGTGGCACCGTCTTCTGGACAAATAAGAATTGTCTTCTAAATAAGTTTCTTGGGCTTTCTGTAGATTTATATTTTTATATATAGTATAGTCCTTTAACCACCTAAGCCCCGGACCATTTTGTTGCTAAATGCCCAGGCCAGGTTTTGCGATTCGGCACTGCGTCGCTTTAACAGACAATTGCGCGGTCGTGCGACGTGGCTCCCAAACAAAATTGGCGTCCTTTTTTTCCCACAAATAGAGCTTTCTTTTGGTGATATTTGATCACCTCTGCGGTTTTTTAGTTTTTGCGCTATAAACAAAAATAGAGCGACAACTTTGAAAAAAATCATATTTTTTACTTTTTACCATAATAAATATCCCCCAAAAATATATAAAAAAAAAATAGTTTTCCTCAGTTTAGGCCGATACGTATTCTTCTACATATTTTTCGTAAAAAAAAAAATCACAATAAGCGTTTATTGATTGGTTTGCGCAAAAGTTATAGTGTCTACAAAATAGGGGATAGATTTATGGCATTTTTACTAATATTTTTTTTTTACTAGTAATGGCGGTGATATGCGATTTTTTTCCGGTACTGCGACATTATGGCGGACACTTTGGACACTTTTGACACATTTTTGAGACCATTGGCATTTTTATAGTGATCAGTGCTATAAAAATGCATTGATTACTATAAAAATGCCACTGGCAAGGAAGGGGTTAATACTAGGGGGCGGGGAAGGGGTTAAGTATGTTCCCTGGGTGTGTTCTGTAGGGGGGGGGGGGGATTCACTTGGGGAAATGACAGATCGCTGTTCATACATTGTATGAACAGACGGTCAGGCATTTCTCCCCTGACAGGCCAGGGAGCTGTGTGTTTACACACACAGCTCCCGGTCCTCACTGTAACGAGCGATCGCGGGTGCCCGGCGGTGATCGCACCCGCCGGGCAGGCGCTTTGGGATCAGGGCCTAGTGGCCGCCTCGCAAAGCGACGTAGAGCTATGGGCTCTCGCGCAGGGTCGGCAAGTAGTTAAAGGGGTTGTAAAGGTAAAAAAAAAAATCCCCTAAATAGCTTCCTTTACCTTAGTGCAGTCCTCCTTCACTTACCTCATCCTTTCATTTTGCTTTTAAATGTCCTTATTTCTTCTGAGAAATCCTCACTTCCTGTTCTTCTGTCTGTAACTCCACATAGTAATGCAAGGCTTTCTCCCTGGTGTGGAGAAAGCCTCTTGAGAGGGCGAGCAGGAGTGTCAGGACGCCCACTAACAAGGAAGCTATTTAGGGATTTTTTTTTTTACCTTTACAACCCCTTCAAAAATTATTAAAAGCCAGCATCTACAAATACTGTAGCTACTGACTTTTAATATATGGACACTTACCTGTCCAGGGCGCCAACATCGTCGGCATACTTTATTCTGAGCATGCGTGGGTTTCTAAGCATACACACGAACGTGTTTCTCGTCGTACACCAGCCAGATGAGAAACACGACGAGGAAATTAAGATTCCAGACGAGAAACACGACAAGGAAATTAAGACTCCCGACGAGAAAAAAAGAGAACATGTTCTCTTTTTTTCTCGTCGAGATCCACAACAGTTTTCTCGACGAAAAACATACACACGACCGTTATCCTCGGCAAAAAAAGCTCTGCCACCAAGTTTCTTGATGGATTTTGTCGAAGGAAAACGGTCGTGTGTACGAGGCCGGAGCCTGTTATAAGATTGCAACAGGCCACGATTATTCTATATATATATCTACTAAACAAACTCTTTCTCTTTTAATAAATAAATATATCAAGACTGTATCTCTATTTACATTGCTTTATTGTACAAAAACATTTACATGTTAAAGACCGTGATATATCCAAGCTTCATTAACATATGGTCACACTCCATCACCCCCCTTGTCCAACAAATGGTACTCCAAAACGTGGCATTAGACACATAAGCTTGTGAGTTGTATATAGTGGGGTAGATTCAGGTAGCAATTGCGTCTCCGTAACCATAGTTACGCAGCGCAATTGCTTACTTGCCCCGGCGTAACGAGTTCTCCTGATTCAGAGAGCTCGTTACGCCGACTGCAGCCTAAGATATGCGTGGCATAAGGCTCTTATGCCCTCATATATTAGGCTGCATTCTTACGCAGGCCGCTAGGTGGCGTTCCCGTTGTGGTCAGCGTATAGTATGCAAATTGCATACTAACGCCGATTCACAACGTTACGCGAGCCCTGCGTACGCAGTTTACGTCGTTTGCGTACGTCGGGTTTCGCGTAAGGCTGCACATGCTAAAAGCAGGGGCAGCCAATGCTAAGGATACCCGTCGTTCCCGCGTCGCGAGGTTTGAAATTTACGTAGTTTGCGTAACTGAATCGCGAATGGCGCTGGACGCCATTCACGTTCACTTTGAAGCAAATGACGTCCTTGCCACGTCATTTACCGCAATGCACGTCGGGAAAGTTTCCCGACGGAGCATGCGCTTTACGCTTGGCGCGGGAACGCGCCTAATTTAAAGGATTCCCGCCCCCTACGGGATCATTTACATTAGGCGCCCTTACACAGGGCATTTTTGAAGAGCGCCCACGCAAATTACGTGGCTACTGCTTCATGAATGAAGCGTAGCGCAAATAATTTGCGTAGGCGCAGGGTAAAAAGGGTACACTGCGCCTCCGTAAGGAGCGCGCAGCTGTACCTGAATCTACCCCACTGTTTTGACTTTGGGCAGTCAATTCTAATCCAGTAAATCCAGGAAAAGGATCCAATATTATATAGTATATGCATAGGAAGCATATTGTATATAGCATAAAAAACATATGCATAGAATAATAGACATACAGTGAGGAAAATAAGTATTTGAACACCCTGCTATTTTGCAAGTTCTCCCACTTGGAAATCATGGAGGGGTCTGAAATTGTCATCGTAGGTGCATGTCCACTGTGAGAGACATAATCCAAAAAAAAAAATCCAGAAATCACAATTTATGATTTTTTAACTATTTATTTGTATGATACAGCTGCAAATAAGTATTTGAACACCTGTCTATCAGCTAGAATTCTGACCCTCAAAGACCTGTTAGTCTGCCTTTAACATGTCCACCTCCACTCCATTTATTATCCTAAATTAGATGCACCTGTTTGAGGTCATTAGCTGCATAAAGACACCTGTCCACCCCATACAATCAGTAAGAATCCAACTACTAACATGGCCAAGACCAAAGAGCTGTCCAAAGACACTAGAGACAAAATTGTACACCCCCACAAGGCTGGAAAGGGCTACGGGGAAATTGCCAAGCAGCTTGGTGAAAAAAGGTCCACTGTTGGAGCAATCATTAGAAAATGGAAGAAGCTAAACATGACTGTCAATCTCCCTCGGACTGGGGCTCCATGCAAAATCTCACCTCGTGGGGTCTCAATGATCCTAAGAAAGGTGAGAAATCAGCCCAGGACTACACGGGAGGAGCTGGTCAATGACCTGAAAAGAGCTGGGACCACCGTTTCCAAGGTTACTGTTGGTAATACACTAAGACGTCATGGTTTGAAATCATGCATGGCACGGAAGGTTCCCCTGCTTAAACCAGCACATGTCAAGGCCCGTCTTAAGTTTGCCAATGACCATTTGGATGATCCAGAGGAGTCATGGGAGAAAGTCATGTGGTCAGATGAGACCAAAATAGAACTTTTTGGTCATAATTCCACTAACCGTGTTTGGAGGAAGAAGAATGATGAGTACCATCCCAAGAACACCATCCCTACTGTGAAGCATGGGGGTGGTAGCATCATGCTTTGGGGGTGTTTTTCTGCACATGGGACAGGGTGACTGCACTGTATTAAGGAGAGGATGACCGGGGCCATGTATTGCAAGATTTTGGGCAACAACCTCCTTCCCTCAGAGCTTTGAAGATGGGTCGAGGCTGGGTCTTCCAACATGACAATGACCCGAAGCACACAGCCAGGATAACCAAGGAGTGGCTCTGTAAGAAGCATATCAAGGTTCTGGCGTGGCCTAGCCAGTCTCCAGACCTAAACCCAATAGAGAATCTTTGGAGGGAGCTCAAACTCTGTGTTTCTCAGCGACAGCCCAGAAACCTGACTGATCTAGAGAAGATCTGTGTGGAGGAGTGGGCCAAAATCCCTCCTCCAGTGTGTGCAAAGCTGGTGAAAAACTACAAGAAACGTTTGACCTCTGTAATTGCAAACAAAGGCTACTGTACCAAATATTAACATTGATTTTCTCAGGTGTTCAAATACTTATTTGGAGCTGTATCATACAAATAAATAGTTAAAAAATCATACATTGTGATTTCTGGATTTTTTTTTTTTGATTATGTCTCTCACAGTGGACATGCACCTACGATGACAATTTCAGACCCCTCTATGATTTCCAAGTGGGAGAACTTGCAAAATAGCAGGGTGTTCAAATACTTATTTTCCTCACTGTATATAGACAGGGCTGCTGCCAAAACCACGGGCCTCATACATCAACCTGACAGCCCCAAACCACACAGTTTACTATGCTTCAGTTATGAATGAATACAGTGAGTGATCGGTAAGGATCACTGATTGTGTTCATTTAAGAAAAGGAAGGGGCTGGTAAAATGTGACATATTTACCAGACCCTTTCTGCGCTCTCTATGCTGAAGAATCCTATTGTATGCTTGCAGCTGTCGGTGAGAAGCAAAGGAGGGAAGCTGGCAGCACTGTGGGGGTAGGGGGGCACACAGGGGGCTTGGGCAGTAGGGGGAAACATTTTGTGCACAAGGAGGGTGATCGATTTAGAGAGGGGAGGGGGGCAATTACTCAAACTGATCACCCGTATGGCTCTCTCTGCAGCAGCTGAAAGCCTGTGGTTGGGAGAGGAGAAGAAGCCAGCTTTCAGCTGCTGCAGAGAGCGCCATACAGGGGATCGATTCCAGGAATTGCTCCCCCCCTGCTGTACCGATCACCCTCCCTGCCCACATCTGAATCACCCAGGGGACCCCCAGCTGGCATCATACATACAGTGGTAACCCCTTATCCACAGCCCTGTATATAGAATAATAGTCATATATAGAATAACGGTGATCCATTGTAGTCTCACAAACAAATAATTAAAAAGTATTTGGAAGGATTTTCTTTTATGAGAGGTTATAGGTGAAGGAGGGTGAAGAGGAAGCAAAACCCGATCTACAAATATTAAATATAATTTTGTACAATATTAGAAAATTTTAGCAGGCTAGAGGCTGAGATTTAGCGATAACTTTATTAACATTAAATAAAAAAATGACTTGTTTGTTAGTTATACATGTTATATCATATACAGTATGTTGTAAAGAACTGGGTATTTTTCTTGTAGGTTTCTAAGGGCTTGTGTACCCGGGCATTTGTATTTTGCTTCAGTTTGTAATTTAGCATTTTTGAAAGATGTGAAATGCACTCTGTGCGCACAATCCTTAAAAGAGGACCAGTCATGATTGCGCACATGCAAGAATCGAAATATTTAGTCTTAAATACAAAGGGCCAGATCCACGTAGCGTGGCGCATTGTTGCGTCCAGCATAGCGTATCTCTGATACACTACGCCGCCGTAACTTACAGCGTATTTTCCTTATCCTGAAAGAATTTGCGCCGTAAGTTACGGCGGCGTAGTGTAACTTTGGCGGCGTAAGGGCGAGCAATTCAAATGGATGTGATGGGGGCGTGTTTTATGTTACTACGTCTTGACCCGACGTAAATTACGTTTTTTTTGAACGGCGCATGCGCCGTCCGCGGGGGTATCCCAGTGCGCATGCTCAAAATTAACCCGCAACAAGCCAATGCTTACGACGTAAACGTCATTCTACGCAAAGCCCTATTCGCGAACGACTAACGCAAACGACGTAAAATTTTCAAAATTCGACGCGGGAACGACGTCCATACTTAACATAGGATACGCCTCATATAGCATATATACGCCGAAAAAAGCCTTACGGAAACAACGTAAAAAAATGCGCCGGCCGGACGTACGTCCGTGGATTGCCGTATATAGCTAATTTGCATACTCAACGCGGAAATCGACAGAAACGCCACCTAGCGGCCAGCGTAAATATGCACCTTAGATCCGACTGCGTACTAAGACGTACGCCAGTCGGATCTAGCCCTGCTTCAGGCGTATCTTGTTTTGTGGATACAAAACAAAGATACGCCGGAGCAACCTAGAAGTTACGCGGCGTATCAATAGATACGCCGACGTAAGTTCTTTGTGGATCTGGCCCAAAGCCTTATCTCACCCGTGTATTTTGCTGTGTAAAAAATTCCCAAAGGCAGCAGAAGGAAACCCTATTAAAATAAATATGAAGGCGAACATTGCTAACATTGCTTCCAGATCTGTTTCCAATTCAATCTGAAGACTAGGAGACTGAAGACTAGGAGAGTAGGCAAAATGTCACCCTACTCTTCTGGTAGTTCGGTCATAGGTGTAAGGCTCCAGAGTAGGGTGACCACGTGTCCCGGATTGCCCGGGACAGTCCCGCATTTTGCAGGTCTGTCCCGGGCACCTTCATTCCAGGACAATACAGTGTCCCGGAATGAAACTGACACAGCCACCCCCCGGGGCAATCTGATGCCCCCAAAAAAAGGCCGCCACATCACCGCTTTACTCACTGACAGTACTTGTCCTGGCCGGGAATGCCTGGAAGAGCACAATCCCCGCCCCCTGCTTGTGATTGGAGAAATCATAAATCCCGCCTCTTGTGTCCAATCACTGTGCTCTGATTCGTTACAGCACAAGCTGATTTTTGGGAAGGGAGGGTGTCCCTGAATGGTAGTTTGGAAATGTGGTCACCCTAGTCCAGAGGGTGTAAAATGTAAGTATGCATAATACTAGGCCATTAACAAAAATGCCCACACAGGACCTGCGGTAATAAAACTATTGGAGTTGTCGGCCACCATGGGAGAGACCTGTCAAAGTGGGCCAGTCTGGATGAAGTCCAGGGCCAAATTTCTGTCCCAGTCCAGCCCCGCCTCCTTGCCATCCTAAGTCGCCTATGTTGACTATGCAGAAATCTATTCTTTAAACAGAAGAAATCCAGGAATTCCCAGAATCCATCTGAACTCATGAGGTGCCCGGATCTTCCTACTCTGGGCTCCAACATTGCGACAATTATGTTTTGAAAATCACTCCCAACTTTATTTCATGGAGGGCTCTGTTCCTGGAAAAAATTCAAGACTGTGGAAATCAAGAGCCCATACATATTACAGCACTGTGTTTGAATGGCTCTATCCACCGCTTTGAGTTCTCGGGGGGAGGGAAATAACTGCATATATACAAATTATTATTATCACTGCCCGGGTTTACTGAACTCGAAAATCTTGAGCCTGAAAGTTAATATAATACTGGTGGAATGACTAAGTTCACCCTTCTCCCTGGGAAGAGTGGGAATTTGATTCATGGAATCTACATCTTCGTGCCATAGCGGCCATTGTTCTGAGCACTCGATGTCAGTGCCAACCATAGGCATTCTTGCCGAACTTGTACACCAGCCTCCTGTCCACCCGTTCCAGGATGCCCGTCTTGTAGTAGTGCCTGTAATGACAATATAGGTTCCTTATGAAGACATAAGCACTGTTTCTGAGGTCTGCAGGGAGGCAGCCTTTCAAGTCATTTTGAGTCGGTTCAGTTAATATAGAGACAATGAATCAAAATCACGGGAAACCACAAAATGAAGGTACGAGTTTTATGTTACGAGCACGGTGATGAAATGAAAAGGTAATAAAAATTTATTGTACTGCGGAATACTTTGATGTTGCATATACCTATTAGACATGTGCATTCGTTTTCGTCCGAATGCATTTTTCGTCCGAATTTCAGGTATTTTCGTTATCGTTTTAACAAACGATAACGAAAGCACAGAAAACAAAAACCGAAGGTTTCCGACATAAAAAAATGCTTTATTTTCGTTTTTGTTGCGGCCGAATGTGCCTAACCTTAACTCTATTAGTCCAATATTATTCTACATAAAGAGAAAAGATTCGACATTATAGAGACATGAAGAAGAGTCGACATAGAGAGAAAAAAGATTTGACATAGAGAGACATGAAGATTCGACATAGAGAGACATGAAGATTCGACATAGAGAGACATGAAGATTCGACATAGAGAGACATGAAGATTGGACATAGAGAGACATGAATATTCGACATAGAGAGACATGAAGATTCGACATAGAGAGACATGAAGATTCGACATGGAGAGACATGAATATTCGACATAGAGAGACATGAAGATTCGACATAGAGAGACATGAAGATTCGACATAGAGAGACATGAAGATTTGACATAGAGACATGAAGATTCGACATAGAGAGACATGAAGATTCGACATAGAGAGACATGAAGATTCGACATAGAGAGACATGAATATTCGACATAGAGAGACATGAAGATTCGACATAGAGAGACATGAAGATTCGACATGGAGAGACATGAATATTCGACATAGAGAGACATGAAGATTCGACATAGAGAGACATGAAGATTCGACATAGAGAGACATGAAGATTTGACATAGAGACATGAAGATTCGACATAGAGAGACATGAAGATTTGACATAGAGACATGAAGATTCGACATAGAGAGACATGAAGATTTGACATAGAGAGACATGAAGATTTGACATAGAGAGACATGAAGATTCGACTCGAGAGACATGAAGATTTGACATAGAGACATGAAGATTCGACATAGAGAGACATGAAGATTCGACATGGAGAGACATGAATATTCGACATAGAGAGACATGAAGATTCGACATAGAGAGACATGAAGATTCGACATAGAGAGACATGAAGATTTGACATAGAGACATGAAGATTCGACATAGAGAGACATGAAGATTTGACATAGAGACATGAAGATTCGACATAGAGAGACATGAAGATTTGACATAGAGAGACATGAAGATTTGACATAGAGAGACATGAAGATTCGACTCGAGAGACATGAAGATTTGACATAGAGACATGAAGATTCGACATAGAGAGACATGAAGATTCGACATAGAGAGACATGAAGATTCGACATAGAGAGACATGAAGATTCGACATAGAGAGACATGAAGATTCGACATAGAGAGACATGAAGATTTGACATAGAGACATGAAGATTCGACATAGAGAGACATGAAGATTTGACATAGAGAGACATGAAGATTTGACATAGAGACATGAAGATTCGACATAGAGAGACATGAAGATTTGACATAGAGACATGAAGATTCGACATAGAGAGACATGAAGATTTGACATAGAGAGACATGAAGATTTGACATAGAGAGACATGAAGATTCGACTCGAGAGACATGAAGATTTGACATAGAGACATGAAGATTCGACATAGAGAGACATGAAGATTCGACATAGAGAGACATGAAGATTGGACATAGAGAGACATGAAGATTCGACATAGAGAGACATGAAGATTCGACATAGAGAGACATGAAGATTCGACATAGAGAGACATGAAGAGTCAAGTTTTTTTTTTTTTTTAAGATTCTATCGAATCTTCTTTTTTTTTTTTCTTAGAACACATAAGCCTTTAATGACAGATTCAACCTTAATTTGGATTTTTGGACGAATGCATTTTTTTAACGAAAAACAAAATAAATAAAAACGAATTTCGGGAGTAACTAAATAAATTTATTTTTTGGACGAAAACGAAATTACGAAACAAAATATTTCAGTGTGCACATGTCTAATACCTATGTATCTACACTTTCCAGTGGATTTGTTTTAGCACTAATAAAAATAAACAATTCTATACAAGCCATTCTTCACCCAACTGCACTAAAGCTACAAGCCTGAAAATCCAGTATTATATTTAGAAAAACAGTCAAAACTAGGTTGGTATTTTTTACATAGTTACATTGGTCCAGCTTGAACCAATGTACAGTGGAACCTTGGATTACGAGCATAATCCGTTCCAGGAGAATGCTTGTAATCCAAAGCACTCGCATATCTGGATGGACTTGTGTCTTTTCAACCTGACTAACTAACTGTGGGCTAGATTCAGTAAGAGTTAGGCCGGCGTATCAGTAGATACGCCGACTTAACTCGGAATCTGCGCCGACCTAAATTTAAGTGTATTCACAAACAGAGATACACTTAAACCTATCTAAGATACGACGGCTTGCGCCGTCCTATCTTAGGGTGCAAAAATTAGGCCGGCCGCTAGGTGGCGCTTCCATTGTGGTCGGCGTAGAATATGTAAATCACTAGATACGCCTATTCACGAACATACGTGCGTCCGTCGCAGTAAAGATACGCCGTTTCCGTAAGAGATAGGCCGCCTAAAGGTAAACATGCCCCCTAGGTGGCGTAGCCAATGTTAAGTATGGCCGTCGTTCCCGTGTCGAAATTCGAAAATTTTACGTCGTTAGCGTAAGTCGTCCGTGAATAGGGATTTACGTCATTTACGTTCACGTCGAAACCAATAGGCCCGTGCGGTGTACTTTGCCGCAATGCACACTGGGATATGTAGGCGGACGGCGCATGCGCCGTTCCAAAAAAAACGTCAATCACGTCAGGTCAACACAAATTAACATAGAACACGCCCCCCTCAGCCTATTTTGAATTAGGCGCCCTTACGCCCGCTTGCTTTAGGTTACGCCACCGTAACTTAGCAGGCAAGTACTTTGAGAATCATATACTTGCCTCGCTAACTTACGGCGGCGTAGTGTAAACACGATACACTACGCCGCCGTAAGGTTAGGGCGGGCTATGTGAATCTAGCCCTATGTAACTATATCAAAGCAAGTTTCCCCATAGAAGTCAACGGAAACGAAAATAATTTGCACAGCATTGACTTCAATGGCATGCAATACCGAATGGGGCCAGAGGTGGGGGGGGGGGGCGCCGGAGAGCCTCGAAAACACCTCGTAAAGGCTTGGAAAGGCTTGGAAACACCCGGGAACTGATTATTTCCAAACATTTCCGATCGGCTCCGCTCGGCTCTGCTTGGCTCCGGCGCCCCCGCACCTCAGGTCAAATGCAGTACTCTTGCCCTCCTCCGAGAGCAGAATTGCTTCTCTCATTAAGCCATACCATAGAGCTGACCCTCACCTCATAGCCCGGCTGAGCTTTTCATAATTCATCCTGTTGTTGCGCTTCCTCTGACCCCACAACTGCGCCAGAGCTTCAGACTTCACCACCCGGAAGATGCCCTGCTCCTGGTCCTCCCAGTCCAAGGTGCCATGATTGTCCTCGGGTGACAAGAGAAGGTCGCGGAGGAATTCCCACAGGTGAGAACTGTGTAAACCTGAAACAGAGAGATTTTCTTCACTCAGTGCCGAGCCTCGCAGCCAAAAGAAAAATGGCTGCCGCCCATAGCAAACCAACATGATTCCAGCCATCATCTTCTAAATCAACATTAACAGCTGAAACGTAGCTGAGGAACAGCATCTAAAAGAGCGACCTTGTCATTCAAAGCTTTCCTAGAGGGGCCACGGCGTATTACATTCTGTTCTGATGGCCTTCAGTTTTAGACGTGTTTTCTGAATTAGAAGATTTTAACGTGAACCTGTGCTTTGTCCATACCTTTGCCACAGGTGCATGCTTTGTGTGGGTGAAGGGCAGGTTTGCTTTAAATGTATTTCATGTCCACAGTGGCAACAATTAAAGGGCACAGTGACATGCACAGAGGCAACAATGGGCACAGTGGCGACAATTAAAGGGCACAGTGGTGACAATTGGCACAGTGGCGACAATTGAGGGGCAGAGTGGCTGTGTTTGATGGCATGGCACAGTGGCTGCGTTTGATGGCATGGCACAGTGGCTGCGTTTGATGGCATGGCACAGTGGCTGCGTTTGATGGCATGGCACAGTGGTGCGAATTGATTGCACAGTGACTGCATTTGATGGCATGGCACAGTGGTGACAATTGATGACACAGTGGCTGCATTTGATGGGCACAGTGAGACTGCAATTTTTATTTTATTTTTTTAGTTTGCGCCCCCCCCAAAAATTTGGAGCACCAGCCGCCACTGCTTGGATAGCAATGTCTACTAGAGTGATTTCCACCTTTCACTGCCATCCCACAGCTGGAGCAATGGAAGTGGAACTGTGTGAAATTTGCCATACCTAAACATCAGCTTTATGAAATGTATGAACTGACGATGAAATGATTATTTGGATTTGTGTAGCTGATGGATCCCGGACTGTAGTTAATGGGTTGGGGTTGTGCATGGTATTCTATTCCACATTCATCTACATTACCTGCCCGGTTGCGTTTGGGTGTTTTGTGTTTCTTCACTGCTTCTGGCTTTATGTGGGTCTTATCTTCACCTAAAAGACGCAGAGGGACAAAAATTTAGGGGCATATTCACATAGAATTAGATCAGAGATACGCTACGCCGCTGTAACTTACATTTGGCTGGTTGGAATCCTGGAAGAATTTGCGCCGTAAGTTACGGCGGCGTAGTGTATCTCTGGCGGCGGAATTCAAATCGGCGATTAGGGGGCGTGATTCATTTAAATGAAGCGCGTCCCCCCGCCGAATGAACTGCACATGCTCCGTTTCTAAATTTCCCGCCGCGCATTGCGCTAAATGACGTCGCAACGACGTCATTTTTTTTAACTTAGACGTGAGTTACGTCCATCCCGATTCACGGACGACTTATGCAAAAAAAATAAAAAATTCAAATTTCGACGCGGGAACGACGGCCATACTAACCATGGCAAATCTAACTATACGCAACGAAATAGCAGCTTTAACTATACACCGGAAAAAGCCGACTACAGATGACGTAAAAAAATGCACCGGCCGCTCGTACGTTCGTGGATCGTCGCAAATAGCTAATTTGCATACCCGACGAGGAAAACGATGTGAACGCCACCCAGCGGACGCCGAAGAATTGCATCTTAGATCCGAAGGCGCACGAAGACGTACGCCTGTCGGATCTAACCCAGATGCCGTCGTATCTTGGTTTGAGGATTCAAAACAATGATACGACGCGGGAAATTTGAAAGTACGCCGGCGTATCAGTAGATACACCGGCGTACTCGCTTTGTGGATCTGCCCCTTAGGAGTCAAAAAGCAAAAACAAAAAATATCTAATAGTACATCCAATTACTGACATTTAGACTGAAAAAAAAAAACTAGTAAAACAAGTAAAAAACACATTTATTTGTTTTTCAGAAATTCGGATGTATCCGAATTTCCGAATTACAAGAGCAATGAATTTAAACGAATCCGAAATAACAAGTCAAAATTTCAGATGAAATTTGAATTCAAATCGTTTTCCAATCGAATTTGAACCGTTTTTGAATCAAATTAGAAATTTCCGAAGAGAATAAAATAGAATATAAAATAAAGGAAAAGAATAGAATCAAATATAATAATAACAAATAAAAAATAAAGTAAAACAGAACAGAATATAAAATAAAGGAATAGAAAAAAAATAGAATAGAAAAAAAAAGGGACAGAATAGACTATAAAAGAATAGAGTAAAACAGAGCAAAATAAAATAGAAAATAAAAGAACAGAATAAAATAAAATACACTAGAAAATAAAGGAATAGAATACAAAATAGAATAAAATAGAAAGAATATAACTACCGTTCACATCTAGGCATGTGGGAACAGTTTGGGGACGGTCCCCTTCCTGTTCCAACATGACTGAGCTCCAGTGTACAAAGCAAGGTCCATGAAGACATGGATGAGCGAGTTTGGGGTGGAGGAACTTGATTGGTCTAAATAGAGTCCTGACCTCAACCCGATAGAACACCTTTGGGATGAATTAAAGCGGAGACTGTGAGCCAGACCTTTCCTTCCAACATCAGTGCGAGCCAGGCCTTCTCGTCCAACATCAGTCCCTGACCTCACAAATGCTCTTCTGGAAGAATGGTCAAACATTCCCATAGACACCCTCCTAAACCTTGTGGACGGCCTTCCCAGAAGATTTGAAGCTGTTATGGCTGTAAAGGGAGGGCCAACTCAATATTCAGCCCTACGGACTAAGACTGGGATGCCATTAAAGTTCATGTGCGTGTAAAGGCAGGCGTCCTAATACTTTTGGTAATATAGTGTATATTAAAGTGGTTGTAAAAGCTAAAGGATTTTTACTTTATGCATAAAGTTAAAAAACCTTCTGTGTACATCATCCCCTCCCCCAGGCCCCCCCCCCCAATACTTACCTGAGCCCATTTCAATCTAGGGATGTGCATGAGAGCCTCTGCTCTAAGGGGACTCTCCCTCCTCATTGGCTGAGACAGCAGCAGGAGCCAAGCGATGGGGCGAGGGCCAAGCCGCAACTCTGTGTCTGAATGGACAGAAAGAGCAGTGGCTCAAGAGCGAGCCTGCTCAGGTGCCCCCCTTAGCAAGCTGCTTGCTCTGGGGGGCATTTGGCAGGAGGAAGAGGGCAGGAGCACCGACGGGGGGAACCTGAGAAGAGGAGGATCGGGGCTGCTCTGTGCAAAACCATTACACAGAGCAGGTTGTTATTTAAAAAAAAAAAAGCTTGCCTTTAATGACCAAAGTGGCTGGAAAGAATTACAAATCCTTTTTGTAAGACAGTTTCAGATCTGTGAATTATAACTGTGTATTGTTGCTTTGACCTTTGTGAATATGAATATAGTGTTTTCATAGGCCTGTTTATTATGTTTAAGAATTTAAATAATATAATAAAAATAAACACTTTTTCAACCAGCAGGTGGTGCTGTAAGCTCATTTTTACAATTTTATCAGGCTAATCTTAGCTGCTTCCCTATAAAATCATGGGCCCGGATTCAGAAAGCAGTTACGACGGCGTAACTCTGAGTGAGGGCCGTCGCATCTCGGCGTCTGATTCATAGAATCAGATACGCCTCAATGTTGCCTAGATACGAGCGGCATAAGTCTCCTACGCCGTCGTATCTTAGGGTGCAATATTTACGCTGACCGCTTCCCTAGACTTCTGCATCGAATATGCAAATTAGGTAGATACGCCGATTCAGAAACGTACGTCTGCCCAGCGCATTTTTTTTACGTCGTTTACGTTAGGCTTTTTCCGGCGTAAAGTTACCCCTGCTATATGAGGCGTATCCTATGTTAAGTATGGACGTCGTTCCCGCGTTGAATTTTTACGCTGTTTGCGTAAGTCGTTCGCGAATAGGGCTGTACGTAAGTTACGTTCACGTCTAAAGCATTGACGATTTGCGGCGTAATTTCAAGCATGGGCACTGGGATTTTTTCAAGAACGGCGCATGCGCCGTTCGTAAAATACGTCAAATACGTGTGGCCACAGTGAATTTGAAAAAAAAACATGCCCTATTCGCGAACGACTTACGCAAACGACGTAAAATTGTCAAAATTCGACGCGGGAACGACGTCCATACTTAACATAGGATACCCCTCATATAGCAGGGGTAACTTTACACCGGAAAAAGCCTAACGTAAACAACGTAAAAAAATGCGCCGGGCGGACGTACGTTTCTGAATCAGCGTATCTACCTAATTTGCATATTCGACGCAGAAGTCTTGGGAAGCGCCCCTAGCGGTCAGCGTAAATATTGCACCCTAAGATACGACGGCGTAGGAGACTTATGCCGCTCGTATCTAGGCAACATTGAGGCGTATCTGATTCTATGAATCAGACGCCGAGATGCGACGGCCCGCACTCAGAGCTACGACGGCGTATTTGGAGATACGCCGTCGTAACTGCTTTCTGAATCCGGGCCGGTGTCTAGACACTGCTCAGAGTCATTTATTTATTGCCAGTCGATGACAACCTGCGTATAAACGCCTTTACCTGTACAGGAATACTCGGCCCTGAGCCAGAATGTGACTACAGATTTATTTTTAAAAGGAACTGGATCTGTTACTTACATTCCGCGTGGTGTGGAGGAGGCAATTCTTCAGTACAGGAAAGAAGTGGAGTTCCTGAGAAATAAGTAAAGACGTAGCTTAATTCTAAAGAAGTCAGTTTTCCCAACCCATTTCCCCCCCCCTGGAAGTTAAAATATAATGGGGGTTATTTACGAAAGGCAAATCCACTTTGCACTAAAAATCCGTTCAAGGAGAATGCTCGTAATCCAAAGCACTCGCATATCAAAGCGAGTTTTCCCATTGAAGTCAATGGAAACGAAAATTATTTGTTCCGCATTGACTTCAATGGCATGCAATACCGCATGTGGCTAGAGGTGGGGGGCGCCGGAGAGCCTCGCAAACGGCAGGAAATGCCTGAGGTCACCTCGGCTGACCTCAGCAAACCTCGGAAAGAATCTGTTCCCGAGGTTTGCCGAGGTCAGCCGAGCTGTCCTCGGGCCTTTTCCGCGCATTTCCGAATGGCGCGATCGGCACCGTTTGGCTCTGCTCGGCTCCGGCTCCCCTCCCCACCTCAGGCCGAACGCGGTACTGCACACCACTTTGGCCTGAAACGTGCTCGTTTTGCGAGACAACACTCGCAAACCGAGTCACGATTTTTTAAACCACTTAAGACCCGGACCATTATGCAGGTTAAAGACCTTGCCCCTTTTTGCGAATCGGCACTGCGTCGTGATACCAACAATGGGTCATAATTCCCCTCACTGACATTAATAACAGGGCACAATGCCTCCCAATGACACCAATGATTGGACACAATTTCTCCTAGTGACACTACCAATGGGGCCCAGTGACTCCAATAATGGGATACAATTCTCCCAATGACACCAATGATGGGACACAATTTCTCCCAATAATACCAATGATGGGACACTATTCCTCCCAATGACATCTATGATGGGACACAATTTCTCCCAGTGCTACTAACAATGGGCCCAATGACTCCAATAATGGGATACAATTCTCCCAATGACACCAACAATGGGGTCCAACGACCCAAATGATGGAGAACAATTTCTCCCAATGACACCAACAATGGGACATTGTTTTTTCCCACTGTCGCCTGGACCTTTTCTACTCCCAATGGCCACAATCCGGCCCCCCTAAACTCTGAAGGACAGTAAACTGGCCCTTTGTTTAGAAAGTTTGGAGACCCCGGCCCCAGAGAATAGAGGGCCCGAGGATGTACAGGATATTACAGTATAGCAGATACTTTTTCCTAAAGTAACATACATGGCAATTCTGCGTTTTACGTTTTTTTCTTGCGGTCAGGTGATGCAAATTCCTATGCCTGTGTGGAGGTCCTTCAGTCCAGCTTACCATGTGTGCGAATATCCTGCAGGAGGCTGTAGAGGTAATGCCCGCAGGCCCCCGCCGCCTCGGTGAAGTCCTCCTTGGTCATACTGCAGAGCTGGTGGCCCGTCACATCGAATCGGGAGAAGGGGATGCAGGTGGCATCCAACTTGTAGTTGTCACAGCAGTACTGAAGCCACTCGCACACGTGGTCCTTGCTCCAATGTTCTGGGAGGACGGAGGTCCATTGAGAAGGCACATCTGAGATAAGCAAGAGAAATGGAGGTAATAAATAACTGAAACCTATACAAAGCATAGATGTTGTAGAAAGAATAAAATAAAAATGTTTTACTTCTGTAGCGCCTATGTACCTTACAGTACCGGTACTAGTGAAATTTAAGGGTACATCAGTAAACCACTTCCCGCCCGGTCCATAGGGGATTGACGTCCGGGAAGTGGTTCTGAAATCCTGACTGGACGTCTATGGACGTCCTGCAGGATTTAATGCCGCGCGCGCCCGTGGGGGCGCCCAGCACGGCGATCGGTGATGCGGGGTGTCAGTCTGACACCCCGCATCGCCGATCTCGGTAAAGAGCCTCCGGCGGATGCTCTTTACCACGTGATCAGCCGTGTCCAACCACGGCTGATCACGATGTAAACAGGAAGAGCCGTTGATCGGCTCTTCCTCACTCGCGTCTGACAGACGCGAGTAGAGGAGAGACGATCGGCGGCTCTCCTGACAGGGGGGGTTCGCGCTGATTGTTTATCAGCGCAGCCCCCCTCGAATCGCCACACTGGACCACCAGGGAAGCCCACACTGTGCAAAAAAGGGGCAATAAAAAAAAAAAATCAGTAAAAAAAAAAAATATGTCAATCAGTGCCCACAAATGGGCACTGACTGGCAACATTGATACATCAGTGCCACCCCACAGTGTCCATCAGTGCCACCCCACAGTGCCCATCCATGCCCAGTGCCCACCTATCAGTGCCCATCTGTGCCACCCATAAGTACCCATCAGTGCCACCCATAAGTGCCGCCCATGAGTGCCCATCTGTGCCGCCCATGAGTGCCCATCTGTGCCGCCCATGAGTGCCCATCTGTGCCGCCCATGAGTGCCCATCAGTGCCGCTCATGAGTGCCCATCAGTGCCGCCTATGAATGCCCATCAGTGCCGCCTATGAGTGCCCATCAGTGCCGCATACCAGCGCCGCCAATCAGTGCCCATCAGTGCCACCTCATCGGTGCCCATCAGTACTACCTCATCAATGTCCATCAGTGCCATCCCATCGGTGCCCATCAGTGCCGCCATATCAGTGCCCGTTATTGAAAGAGAAAACTTATTTATTTACAAAAAAAATTACAGAAAAAAATAAAAACGTAATTTTTTTTCAAAATTTTCAGTCTTTTTTTTAGTTGTTGCGCAAAAAAAAAAAAAATTGCAGAGGTGATCAAATACCACCAAAAGAAAGCTCTATTTGTGGGAAAAAAAGGACGCAAATTTTGTTTGGGTACAGTGTAGCATGACCGCGCAATTGCCATTCAAAGTGCGACAGTGCTGAAAGCTGAAAATTGGCTTGGGCGGGAAGGTGCATAAGGTACCTGGTATGGAAGTGGTTAAACTCTGATCCAGATTGTTAGTAGCTAAATGCGGTCTCTGTCTCAGCTTGGCTGTGCTGTGAGCCCATTCTGCTGTACTGGGGTGTTCTTCCACCCCCGGTGCTGCAGGTGGCAGCAGTGGAGTCAAGGTTTGGGTGCTCTTTCCCAGCAGCCAATCACAAGGGTTTGTCCTTGCGGTGCATGCTGGGGAGGGGTATTTATGGGGCAGACCACATTGGTTCTGGGTTCTTCTTCATCCAGTGTGGCACCCACCTTTAGGGTGGCCACATCACGGCGCCTGGGTGTTATGGCCAGGGCTGGACTGGGACAAAAATTTGGCCCTGGACTTCATCCAGACTGGCCCACTTTTATAGGTCTCTCCTATGGCGGCCGGACAACTCCCGCCACCCAAGCCCCCTCTCCCCCTTCACTAGCCACTAGCTGTTCTACTTTATTAGAGTAGAACGGCTGGTACTGGTACTCTTATAGGCAGTACCAGTGGGGAAGCTAGACATTATTTCACCCAGGGCAAAGAATCAGTTTGTTGCCCCCCCCCCCCATGGGACAAGATTAGGCAGAAGTGAGAAACTCCCAGGCCATAGCTGTTGAGTCAGCTGTCTGTCCCCTCCCCCATGCTCCTTCTGGTCCCCCCCATGCTCCTCTGTCATCCCCCCTGCTTCTCTGTCCCCCCCCCCAGGTAAGCACTCTGGGAAAGGAGAGGAGGTGAGTGCTGCATGGTAGGAGAGACAGAGGAGCGGAGGGGGGCGGTGGTCCACTGTCACTGAAGCCGGCCCACTAAGCCATCGGCCCACCGGGAAACTCCCTGTAGTCCCAACGGCCAGTCCATCCCTGGTTATGGCCTACCTGTCCGGGGCGTGCGTGCCACGCAGTGTTCCTGGTTCCGGGGCCATGCTGACCCGGAGCATCTGAACAGCGGCGGGGACCCAGTGAGTGACTTGGTTCCCACCTTTGAGGATCCCAAGCTTTACTGCTGTTCGGTGGTGAGTCAGTGTGAGGAGCGCCATTGAGAGGCTGGCGGTCCAAAAGGGCCTGGACAAACCACCGGGCATCGAGGTAGCCGGACACCGAGGGATTGATCACCTGTTGGTCGGTACTTGGGCGACAAGTTGAAGGAGATCCAGACGTAACTCAAGTAAGGAGGCATATCTCCAGAATCCAACCCAGAGGGGACCTGTGGCAGAGGTATCTTTCTGAGGCTCACCGAGGGAAGTCTGTGGCAGAGACTTTTCCTCAAGTTCAAGTTCACCAAGGAGGGTCTGTGGCAGAGACTTTATCCTGCAATTGTCTGAGTGATACTCCGGCTGCCAGGTCAGTGAGAGAGGCCTGTCCGGGTACACTGAACCCATTCCGGCGGGAGTGGCGCAGAGAAGTGTTACGTTTGGGAGCAGGACTGTTTCCTATCATTACGCCTGAATCTGCTATTCTCCATTCTTCTTCAGCTTTACTTTCCTCACCACAAAATTGTTTCTAAAGTGTCCGATGTGTCCGCCATAATGCGGAGTGTTTGTAATGCATGTTCTTTTTAACCATTAGAATGTATTTTAATCTTAGTGTGTTAATATAATATATCTCATTTCAGATAGTGAGATTTGTTCTCTGTCACTGAATACTCTTGTTGCTGGTCCTGAGGAAGCCTCATGGCGAAACGCGTAGACGCACAAGGGATACAACTCATACTTTTTTACACTGTGTTGTTTGGTTTATACTTTTTGTAATAAAATAATATTTTTTGCTATTTCTGTTGTTGTCTTGCTTTCAACGTCCGACCATTGGTTATTCTTTTTTGAGTAATCACCTTTTTTCTCCTAATTATATGGATGTGGCAATGTGAGTGCTTCCCCTTCCTCCTTTTTTCATTATTCATCATGTCCGCCATAATGTCGCAGTCATGATGAAAATCGCAGATCGCCGACATTACTAGTTAAAAAATATAAAAAATGCCATAAATCTATCCCCTATTTTGTAGAAACTATGGGCTAGATTCACGTAGGGGGACGCAATTTTGTGCGGGCGTAGCGTATCCTATTTACGCTACGCCTCCGCAACTTAGACGGGCAAGTGCAGTATTCACAAAGCACTTGCTCCGTAAGTTGCGGCGGCGTATCGTAAATTGGCCGGCGTAATCGCGCCGAATTCAAATTGTCAAGTGGTGGGCGTGTTTTATGTAAATAAAACATGACCCCACATAAATGATGTTTCTCAAGAACGGCGCATGCGCCGGCCGTGAACGTTTACCAGTGCGCATGCTCCTAATCACGTCGCAAATAGTCAATGCTTTCGACGTGAACGTAATTTACGCAAAGCCCTATTCGACGCGGGAACGACGTCCATACTTAACATTGGCTATGCCTCATATAGCAGGAGTAACCTTACGCCGAAAAAAGCCTTAGGCCCCGTACACACGAGAGGATCCATCCGCTGAAAAATCTCAGCGGATCGGTTTCAGCGGATAGATCCCCTGGTGTGTACGTTCCAGCGGATATTTATCCGCGGATATTTCCGATTTCCAGCAGATAAAAATTTGTAGACATGCTTACAAATCTATCCGCTGGAATCGGCTCCAGCGGATCGATCCGGTGGTCTGTACAGACTCACCGGATCGATCCGTCCGAACACGTCCCTCGCATGTGTCGTAATGATTCGACGCATGCGTGGAATTGCTTATATGACAGCGTCGCGCACGTCGCCGCATCATCATCGCGGCGACGGCGCGACACGTCACCGCGGTGTCAATTCGGCGCAGATTTCGATCCGATGGTGAGTACACTCCATCGGATCAAAATCCTCAGAGGATTTATCCGCGGATACGGTCCGACGGACCGTATCCGCGGATCAATCCTATCGTGTGTACCAGGCCTCACGCAAACAATGTTAAAAAAATCCGCTGGGCGCACGTACGTTTCTGAATCGGCGTATCCAGCTTATTTGCATATACTACGCTGAAATCGACGGCAGCGCCACCTAGCGGCCAGCAAAAATATGCACCCTAAGATACGACGGTGGAGACTTATGCCAGTCGGATCTTAGCCTAATTTCGGCGTATCTTGCTTTATGAGTACAGAAAGAAGATACGCCGGTGCAGTTTGAATTTACGCGGCGTATCCATAGATACGCCGGCGTAAATTCTTTCTGAATCTAGCCCTATAACTTTTGCGCAAACCAATCAATAAACGCTTATTGCAATTTTTTTTACCAAAAATATGTAGAAGAATACGTATCGGCCTAAACTGATGAAAAACGTTTTTTTTATATATTTTTGCGGGATATTTATTATCGCAAAATGTCAAAAATATTGCTTTTTTTTTTTAAAATTGTCGCTTTTTTTTATAGCGCAAAAAATAAAAACCGCAGAGATGATCAAATACCACCAAAAGAAAGCTCTATTTGTGGGGAAAAAAAGAACGCCAATTTTGTTTTGGGAGCCACGTCGCACCAGCGCGCAATTGTCAGTTAAAGCGACGCAGTGCCGAATCGCAAAAAGTGCTCTGACCAGGAAGAGGGGTAAATTCTTCCGGGGCTGAAGTGGTTAAAAACACATAGGGGTTAAATAGTGTTTTTATTGCTTGGAGTTCAGCCTTAGAACTGATGAATCCTACTAATGAAGATGTAGGGGAGGAGGAGGGAAGCATTCCAAGTGACGCACACCTGCTTGCTTAAGCCTGTACGGCTGATTTGCCTATCTGACGGAGGGGAAATCCCCGAATCTGCAAGTACAGGCCACACCGGTATTAAAAACACAACGGCTTTGATGCCGATGACAGACTGGTAATTACAGATGCGTTAATGTAAGAATTAATTTCTGATGATCTCCTAGCGACATGGCATAATGTCACCTGTCTGGTCACATTTACATAGAATATTCAAGCACATCCACGCAGGGCCGTCTTAACCACTTAAGACCCGGACCATTGTGCAGCTAAAGGACCAGGCCCCTTTTTGCAAATCGGCACTGCGTCGCTTTAACTGACAATTGCGCGGTCGTGCGACGTGGCTCCCAAACAAAATTGGCGTCCTTTTTTCCCCACAAATAGAGCTTTCTTTTGGTGGTATTTGATCACCTCTGCGGTTTTTATTTTTTTGCGCTATAAACAAAAATAGAGCGACAATTTTGAAAAAAATTCAATATTTTTTACTATTTGCTATAATAAATATCCCCCAAAAATATATAAAAAAATTTTTTTTGTCCCTCAGTTTAGGCCGATACGTATTCTTCTACATATTTTTGGTAAAAGAAATCGCAATAAGCGTTTATCGATTGGTTTGCGCCAAATTTATAGCGTTTACAAAATAGGGGATAGTTTTATTGCATTTTTATAAAAAAAAAAATTTTTTACTACTAATAGCGGCGATCAGCGATTTTTTTCATGACTGCGACATTATGGCGGACACTTCGGACAATTTTTACACATTTTTGGGACCATTGTCATTTTCATAGCAAAAAATGCATTAAAAATGCATTGTTTACTGTGAAAATTACAATTGCAGTTTGGGAGTTAACCACAAGGGGGCGCTGAAGGGGTTAAGTGTGACCTCATCTGTGTTTCTAACTGTAGGGGTGTGTGGCTGTAGGTGTGACGTCATTGATTGTGATTCCCTATATTAGGGAACACAGGATCGATGACGGTGCCACAGTGAAGAACGGGGAAGCTGTGTTTACACACAGCTCTCCCCGTTCTTCAGCTCCGGGGACCGATCGCGGGACTCCAGCGGTGATCGGGTCCCGTGGTCATGGTCACGGAGCTTCGGACCGGGTCGCAGGCGCGCGCCGCGGGCGCGCGACCCTATGGCTGGGCTTAAAGGGCAGCATACATATACGTTGATGTGCCCAGCCATGCCATTCTGCCGACGTATATCGTCGTGCAGCGGTCCTTAAGTGGTTAATAGCATCATGGGCCCCTGGGCAAAGTAATGCTCTGGGGCCCCTACAATGATGACAGTGCAGGTAAACAGACATCAGGTAGGTAGGAGGCAGACTGCCTCCCCTTTGCATCCATTACTCTCAGTGCCATTATGGGGCCCCCAATTTCGGGGGGGATCATGGGCTCAAGGACCAGCTGCTTTGGGGAAAGTGCAGGGGCCCCCCATGCAGCTGGGGCCCCTGGGCAGTGGCCAGGTGTGCCCTCTCATTAAGACAGTCCTGCATCCACGTTCAGCAACATAGGGGTGCGCCGCCTATTGCACTAGAGTGCGCACCCCAAAGCTCAAACACACCTGTATACATACACACACTCTAAATAAATGGAAAAATTTTGTTTCGTTCCGAATGAACGATAGATTCGGTAGATTTATTTTCAAATGCGGTAGAATTTTTTCGAATGCAGTAGATTATTTCGAATCTAATTACATTTTTCAAATTTGATCGACTTTTTATGAATTCGGTCAAAAAAAAATTAAATTCTACTATGAAACTAATCTATTATAATCTTTTCTATTCAAATTCGATTTCATTCAATAAGAAATTCGAATTTCGTATAGAATGAATTCAAATTCGAATAGAAAAGATTAGAATGGAATATAAAAGAATAGAAAAGAAAAACAATAGAACAGAATTAAAAAAAATGATATTTTATATATATATATATATATATATATATATATATATGATATTTATATGCCATTCCTTCCTATAATTTTCTTTTCTATTCTTTTGTAATCTTTTCTATTCCAATTCATTCTATACGAAATTCAAATTTCGGAAGATGGCTTTAGAAGTTCGAAATTCGTATAGAATGAATTTGAATTAGAATAGAAAAGATTTGAATAGAAAAAAATAGAAAAAGAATAGACTAGAAAAACAATAGAACAAAAGTGAATAAAATATTATATTTTATTCTATTCTGTTCTATTGTTTTTCTAGTTTATTCTTTTCTATTCTATTCTAATCTTCTCTATTCCATTCGATTTCATTCTATATGAAATTCTAATTTTGGAAAATGGTTATATATATTTAACTTTTTCCAATTCGGTCATTTTTTTTTTCAAATGCAGTAGTTTTTTCTAATTCGGTAGATTTTTTTTAAATGCGGTAGAATTTTTTTCGAATGCAGTAAATTTTTTCGAAATTTAATAAAAAATTTCAAATTTGATCGACTTTTTATGAATTCGGTCAAAAAAATGTCAAATTCTAATATGAAACTAATCTATTATAATATTTTCTATTCCAATTCAATTTCATTCTATACGAAATTTGAATTTTGGAAAATGGTTATATATAGTTTACTTTTTCTAATTTGGTAGATTTTTTTCAAATGCAGCATTTTTTTTCGAATTTTATTACATTTTTATGAATTCGGTCAAAAAAAATTCTAATTCTAATATGAAACTAATCTATTATAATCTTTTCTATTCAAATTCAATTTCATTAAATAATAAATTTGAATTTCGTATAGAATTAATTCAAATTCGAATAGAAAGGATTAGAATGGAATAGAAAAGAATAGAAAGGAAAAACAAGAGAATAGAATAAAATATAATATGTATTATAATTGATTCTATTCTGTTCTATTGTTTTTCTATTCTTTTCTATTTTAGTTTCCATGAATTTAAATTATTTTCCAATCTATTCTAGAATTCGAATTTATACTATTCGAATTTCGGAAGACTGTCATGTTCTATTTTATTACATTTTATTAACTTCTATTCTATTCTTTTTTATTCTATTGCTTTATTGTTTTATATTTTATTGTAGTTTTTAGAAAATCGATTTCTATTTTTTTCTAATTCGATTCAAATTTGTTTTCGAATTCGATTCGAGTTTGTTTTCGAATTCCATTTTAAATTTAAATTTCTTTCGCGTTTTTTCGGATTTTTTTAAATTCGTTGCTTTTGTTATTCGGAAATTCGGATGCATACGAATTCCGAATAATGAAAAATGTGTCCGAATTCGAATTCGGAACGAAACTAAATGCACATGTCTAGTTATCTTATCAGTACATACACACATGGTCGTTAATAGTCGTTTCTAGGCAGTTGAGTTAAGAGGCTTTTCTTGGAACGCAAAAAAATGTGTTTAAACGCTTCTAAATGCAAACGTGGCAAAAACAGCTAAACCTGGCAAAACGGACGTTTTAAATGTGAGTTACTATCTGTTAAGTTAAATCGTTCAGGAGAGGTTGTAAAAATGTCCTGTGTAAATGAAGCCTAAGGTGACGCAAAGATGTCTGAACCCAGAGTGTCAGGTGAGTTGGAATGTTCATCAGGTCATGGCACGTGCAGGTGAGCAGGTAAATCCTAGCAGCCTCCTAGGGGGTCGTGCTACATAAAGATCGATATAGAGGAATCAGGATCTCCTTCCTTCTGCTGGGGACCCCTCTAGTGATATGTTGATCCATATAGAGGAATCAGGACCCCCTTCCTCTTGCTGGTAACCCCGTTAGTGATATAAAGTTCTTCATAGAGGAATCAGGACCTCCTTCCTCCTGCTGGTGATCTATCTAGTGATAACTAAAGATCTATATAGAGGAATCAGGACCTCCTTCCCCTGCTGGTGACCCCTCTAGTCAGTGGTGTATTTAGGTTTTGTGCTGCCCTAGGCCTGACTAATCTTGTGCACCCCCTAATTTAAATACGACCCACCCCTTCCTGTCAAGGCCACACCCCTTTTTGTTTAAGACCCGCCCTGAACTTTTTGAGTGGGGACACTAGTTCTGAGGGCCTGGGGGGCAATGGAATTCCCTTCATTTGTATAGATTTCCTCTCACTTCCTGTTAGGCTATGGAGCAGGAAGTGAAAGCAAATCTCTGCAATGGGACAGGGATGGTAAAAAATAAACTGATAGGGGCTATAACCCTCCCTTACTCTATCCAAAATGAAACGAAAAAGTGTTGCCTATGCAGCAGAAAACATATAGCACAGTGAGGAATGTTTGTGGTCCAGGATGATAGGACAGTCAAAATTAGAAGCAGCACCCCCCCCCCAGTTGCAGAATGCCGTCCGCCCGCATACCAGAAGCAGTGTGGCCGCTTTATGGGGGCGCTAGACTAATTTGTTTTTCAGCCCAATCCGCCCCATAAGAGCCGGCGGGGACTTTTTTCATGCTGCCCCCCTTGCAAAGTGCTGCCCTAGGCCTGGGCCTTGTTGGCCTAGGCCAGGATACAGCAGTGCCTCTAGTGATGCATCCGAGAATTCTATTCGCTTTTCCCACTCCCTGGTCACACTGTTCGCTCATTTCGCAATCATCTGATATAAGTACCCCCAAATCTTTTTCTTCTGTACTGCTGGCTAACACTGTGATGATATTACTGTATTTATCGGCGTATACCGCGCACTTTTTTCCCCTTAAAATAAGGGGAAAATCGTGGGTGCGCGATATACGCCGATCCCCGCTTCCCGCGCTGTGTTTGAACGCCGCCGCCGACATATACCGAGCGCAGTACACTCGGGTACACTCGGCCCTATGCCGCCTCCTAGCCTTTATGCGAGAGGAGCCGAGCGTGCCTGAGTGTACTGTGCTCGGTATATGTCGGCGGCGGCGTTCAAACACAGCGCGTGAAGCGGGGATCGGCTCAAAAACAGCGCGGGAGAAGCGGGGAGGACACCACCGGACGCCGGACCGGACAAGGCCGCCGATGGACGCCTGGCAAGACACCGGCGAGGGGCATTCAAACTGTAAGTATTTTATTTTTTTCAGGAAATTTCCCTTCCAGGTTGGGGGTGCGTGCTATACGCCGGGGCGCGCTATACGAAGATAAATACGGTATGTCTAGAAGACAGACAGAGTTGAAGGCTCTCACCCCTGTTCAGGGATGGTTGTTGGTTAGTTCAACAGAGATGACTTCCTTCATGCCTTTTGCAAACCAGTTGTTCCCCCCATCATTTGGCACTAACTCATACCGTCAGCCACCACGTGACCTAAATGATTAACACCTATGCAGACTCCATGACACCAAAAATGGGATTATGTAATAGGAAGAAGGTAGTTCCACAACTTTCACATTTCCCATCCTACTCTTGGACAATCAACGTGTATACATTTCATGGTGATTGATTAATTAAGGTGTCTGTGCTACCTGTGCTAATATAAATGTTGCAGTATATACCTGACATTCATTGGAACTGAAGAAGTGTCTGAGAAACGATGAAACATGTTTAAAATACAGAACACAGACGGCTAAATATGATTACTACTAGCTATACCATGACCTGGATAAACGAGAACCTTTACAGACACTAAGTTGTATAATTGTAATCATCTCAATCAATCTTAATGACAAGTGATAATTTAGAGCGTCCCTTGGTAATGACTCTGCCACTTTTAAGCCGGTGAAAGAATGCCAGTTATTTTGATTAATAAGTGTCATTCCAATATCCCTTACTGGAAGATATTATTACAGTTCCAGTGCATGTGAAACTGGATCAACAAGTGTATCATCAGACCTTGGGCATATGCCAGGTCCTGCCAAATCACCACATGTGCCTGCGGGTGAATGCCAGGGGCGACTAAACTGTTCCCAACAAAAACGTCATTGATAAGGGATTAACCCCTTCAGCCCCGGAGGATTTGGCTGACAAATGACCGAGCCACTTTTTGCGATTCGGCACTGCGTCGCTTTAACTGACAATTGCACGGTCGTGCGACATGGCTCCCAAACAAAATTGGCGTCCTTTTTTTCCCACAAATAGAGCTTTCTTTTGGTGGTATTTGATCACCTCTGCGGTTTTTATTTTTTGCGCTATAAGCAAAAATAGAGCGACAATTTTGAAAAAAATTCAATATTTTTTCAGTTTTGCTATAATAAATATCCCCAAAAATATATAAAAAAAAATGTTTTCCTTAGTTTAGGCCGATACGCATTCTTCTACCTATCTTTGGTAAAAAAAAATCGCAATAAGCGTTTATCGGTTGGTTTGCGCAAAAATTATAGTCTTTAGAAATAGGGGATAGTTTTATTGCATTTTTATTAATATTTTTTTTTTACTACTAACAGCGGCGATCAGCGATTTTTTTCGTGACCGCGACATTATGGCGGACACATCGGACAATTTTGACACATTTTTGGGACCATTGTCATTTTGACAGCAAAAAATGCTATAAAAATGCATTGTTTACTGTGAAAATGACAATTGCAGTTTGGGAGTTAACCACTAGGGGGCGCTGAAGGGGTTAAGTGTGACCTCATATGTGTTTCTAACTTTAGGGGGGCGGGGCTGGACGTGTGATGTCATTGATCGTGCTTCCCTATATCAGGGAACACACGATCAATGACAGCGCCACAATGAAGAACGGGGAAGATGTGTTTACACACAGCTCACCTCGTTCTTCAGCTCCAGCGGCGACTCCAGCGGCGATCGGGTCCGCGGGTCCCGCGGCTGCGGTCACGGAGCTTCGGACCGGGTTTCAGGGGCGCGCATCACGGCTGGGCACTTAAAGAGGACGTACCTGTACGTGCTTGTGCCCAGCCGTGCCATTCTGCCGACGTATATGTGCAGGAGGCGGTCCTTATGTGGTTAAATGTTGTTTTTGTCCCCATTGGAGAGCTTCACCCTCGTTATTGGTCCCGGGGGTTATTGTCACTGAGACTGAAAGGTGATGGGATATCGAGAAGTTAACACTTGTCAACAGAAGGTGGGGGTTGTGCCCTGTACACACGTCCGGTTTTCCCTTCGGAATAAACTGCGTCGGTTTCTCTGACGGAATTCCGCTCAAGCTGTCTTGCATACACACGGTCACACCAAATTCCGGTCACATCTAATTCCGGCGGAATTTCTGATGGAAAAAGTCAGATGGGACATACAGTACACACGGATGGAATATCCAATGAAAAGCTTCTGTCTGACTTTTTCTGTCGGAAATTCTGCTCATGTGTACAAGAACACTGCGCGAAGCACAAATAAATTGTGTATAATGCGCTAAGAAGCTAAAAAAGTGAGATACACACCAGTAGAAAATAAAAAGTAATGATGCTGCGCTATAACAAAGAATAATAAACAGTGAATATATGAATAATTCAAAATATTTGAGAAAAGGACAAAAACAAGTCCATATGTGAAGGTAAGTTATATGGAAACCACCAATTTGAATCAGTCCATAAACCACCAGAAGCAAAAAGCCAAGGTGATCTTGTTAACACCAGAACAGACTGGTGCACCTCCACCACACAGATCGCAGGTTTACCAGAGAGCAAGCCTTAGAAAGCCTGCGGCTATAACCCAGCCAGGGTCTTAATCCAGAGTGTCAGCATCCGCGCCTCAAGATATACGGGTGGGCAGACCACAGCATGCTCCAAGGTAAACGATCACGATCAATAGCTTTAAAACATCAAGGTAAAAAAGAGCCGGCCAGCAGAAAGCGAACACCCGTCCACTGCATACAATGTGATGACGTCAGCACGTCCAAGCTCCTGACGCGCGTTTCGTCATAAAATGACGTTGTATTTTTTGGTTTGATTTTAGGTCTGAAGGTGCATTGTTGGGACTGATCTAAGGCCTGAAAGTGCACAAATTAGAGCTGATCTGAGGTATGAAGGTGCAGGGATTGGGGATGGTCTGAAGGTTCATGAATAGGAGTTGATCTGAGGCCTGATGGTGCCAGAATTTGGACTGATCTAAGGTCTAAAGGTGCAGGAATTGGAGTTGATCTGAGGTTTGAAGGTGCATAAATTGGAGCCAATTAGAGGTCTGAAGGTGTATGTTTTCTATGTGCATCAGTTCATATAATAATTAACCAGTTTAATTCTTCATTTGCAGTAAGCAACAAATGCAAAAATGTAAAACAGACTATACAACTATGGCACGCCCGTTGTCTGATGCTTGTTAATGTGGAGAAGGTTGCTGAACCACGTGATATTCTATTGTTTTTCATTGTTGGCTAAGAGGCAATCACACACAGAACCTGCTTTCTAATGATAATGGGTGGTAGCTATAAGATTCTACAGTGTGGTATTTGTCAGTTCTAAGTAGTAATTATCCTATATTGCATCTGCAGTACACTTGTGTTTGATTGGATTTTAGACTTTTCCTGGGTAACTCCTCTTCTCCTTGGTCTGTTAAAGCGGAGTTCCACTCTTTTGTAAGTTTATTAAAAGTCAGCAGCTACAAAAAGTTTAGCTGCTGACTTTTAATAAACACACGCTCACCTGTCCCACGGTCCAGCAATGCGGCCGCCCGAAGCCTCACTCCTCTCCCCCGCCTCTTTGCGGCGCCAGCATTTCTTGGCGTGGGCACCTGGCTGTGACTGCGCATGTGTAAGCCGCGCTCTCTTAGTGGCCAGGCAATCTGTGACCTGTGACGTGTCCCAGAAGATTGCAGAGAGGGAGAGGAGGAGTCGCCTAAAGGGGAGAGGCGGAGTGGTCTAGGCGGCAAGGCTACAAGAGCAGGAAGTAGGAGCTGGGTACCTGTCAAAACTAGGTACCCGCTCCCCCCCCCCCATGTGGCATGTCAGGGGGCGAGGAGTGCTTAAAGCAGAAGTTCCACTCCGCTTTAAAACATTTTTTTAACAGAGCACTCCGCTTTAAATTTAAGGTACACTATGTTTAACCACTTCAGCTCTGGAAAGTTTCACCCCCTTCATGACCAGGCCATTTTTTGCAATTCAGCACTGTAGTTCTTTAACCACTTCCCGCCCGGTCAATATACAATTGACGTCCGGGAAGTGGTTGTGAAATCCTGACTGGACGTCTATTGACGTCCTGCAGGATTTCATGCCGGCGCCTGCCCGGTTATTTCAGTCTGACACCCTGCATCTCCGATCTCGGCGGAGGCTCTTTACCACGTGATCAGCCGTGTCCAATCACGGCTGATCACAATGTAAACAGTGATCAGTGTGTGTATACATACACACACTGAAAAAGTACCGGAGAGGCGGGGCAGCTATAATTTTAGGATTTTTTTTTAAAAACACAGATTTTTTACATACTGTCCTTGGTTTTACTGAGGCTGGCAACCCTGATGGGGCCCCCTAGTGGCATGGTACTGTTATTTTTTTAATTCATAATCTATTGCCTGGGGGCCCATAATCTCCTATTGCCTGGGGGCCCCATAATCTTCTATTGCCTGGGGGCCCCATAATCTCCTATTGCCTGGGGGCCCCATAATCTCCTATTGCCTGGGGGCCCCATAATCTTCTATTGCCTGGGGGCCCCATAATCTCCTATTGCCTGGGGGCCCCATAATCTCCTATTGCCTGGGGGCCCCATAATCTCCTATTGCCTGGGGGCCCCATAATCTTCTATTGCCTGGGGGCCCCATAATCTTCTATTGCCTGGGGGCCCCATAATCTCCTATTGCCCGGGGGCCCCGTAATCTTCTATTGCCTGGGGGCCCCATAATCTCCTATTGCCTGGGGGCCCCATAATCTCCTATTGCCTGGGGGCCCCATAATCTCCTATTGCCTGGGGGCCCCATAATCTTCTATTGCCTGGGGGCCCCATAATCTTCTATTGCCTGGGGGCCCCATAATCTCCTATTGCCCGGGGGCCCCGTGGGTTGTCAGTCCGCCCCTGGATAGGAGGGTTGAAAAAACAACTCCATTAGCGGGCTTACCTGGTGGCGGCTCTCTGTACACCGGATACAGGTCGCTATAGAATAAGTCCGTCCAGGAAAAATGGGCTCCAGAGAGGGAGGGCATAGGAGTGCTGTGTGTAGCAGAGTCTATCATTCCCTGCAACAAAATAAAATGCATTTATTACACCTGAAAACGTTATTTTTGACATAATTCTAAAAGTAATAGACCACTCCAGAAAAAAACATGTCTGTTGCTAACCCCTAACCTTAACCACCTTAACCCCCGGAAGAAATTACCCCCCTTCCTGACCAGAGCATTTTTTGCGATTCGGCATCTCTAAAGGTTCTTTAACCACTTGCTTACTGGGCACATATACCCCCTTCCTGCCCAGGTGAAATTTCAGCTTTCGGAACTGCGTTGCTTTAACCAACAATTGCGCGGTCGTGCGACATGGCTCCCAAACAAAATTGGCGTCCTTTTCTTCCTACAAATAGAGCTTTCTTTTGGTGGTATTTGATCACCCCTGCAGTTTTTATTTTTTGCGCTATAAACAAAAAAAGAGCGTCAATTTTGAAAAAAACACAATGGGGTATATTCAGATAGAAGATACGACGGCGTATCTCCAGATACGCCGTCGTATCTCTGAGTCCGGCCGGTCGTATCTATGCGCCTGATTCAGAGAATCAGTTACGCATAGATTTCCCTAAGATCCGACCGGCGTAAGTGTTTTACATCGTCGTATCTTAGGCTGCATATTTACGCTGGCCGCTAGGTGGCACTTCCGTATAGTTACGCAAGGAATATGCAAATGAGCTAGATACGCCGATTCAGAAACGTATGTCCCGCCGGCGCATTTTTTTTACGTCGTTTACGTTCGGCGTTTTTTCGGCGTATAGTTACCCCTGCTATATGAGGCGTAGCTAATGTTAAGTATGGCCGTCGTTCCCGCGCTGAGTTTTGAAATTTTTACGTCGTTTGCGTAAGTCGTTCGCGAATACGGCTGTACGTCATTTACGTTCACGTCGAATCCAATACGTCCTTGCGACGTAATTTGGAGCAATGCACACTGGGATATTTTACGGACGGCGCATGTGCCGTTAAAAAAAAACGTGAAAAACGCGGGGTCAAGTAAAATTTTAATAAAACACGCCCCCAACATCCCCATTTGAATTAGGCGGACTTACGCCGCCACACATACGTGAGGCCGCCGTAACTAAGAGCGCAAGTTCTTTCTGAATACAGAACTTGCGCCCAAAGTTACAGCCGCGTAACGTATCGGAGATATGTTACGCCCGCAGAAAGATGCGCGCATCTTTCTGAATCTACCCCGATATTTTTTACTTTTTGCTATAATAAATATCCCATTTTTTTTTTAAAAAAACTATTTTTTTTCCCTCAGTTTAGGCTGATACATATTCTTCTAGTTATTTTGGGTTAAAAAAAAAAAAACGCAATAAGCGCATAGTGATTGGTTTGCGCAAAAGTTATAGCGCCTACAAATTAGGGGACAGAATTATGACATTTTTTTTTATATATATATTTTTTTTTTACTAGTAATGGCGGCGTTCTGCGATTTTTTTCGGGACTGCGACATTATAGCGGACACATCGGACACTTTTGACACATTTTTGGGACCATTCACATTTATACAGCGAACAGTGCTATAAATATGCACTGATTACTGTATAAATGTGACTGGCAGGGAAGGGGTTATTTCTAGGGGGCGAGGAAGGGGTTAAATGTGTTCCCTACTAGTGATTCTAACTGTGGGGGGAAGGGGACTGAGTGGGGGAGGTGACCGATCTGTGTCCCTATGTACAAGGGACACAGATCGGTCTCCTCTCTCCCTGACAGGACATGGATCTGCGCGCCCCCCAGTGGCCGGAGGAGCCGAGGACTTAATAGACGTCCTCCCGCCAGAAAATTTGCCATATTTTGTCAGTAAAAAATGCTGCTGGAGGTTGGCAACCCTGATGTCAGGGGAGTAGGAACAACGATCTCTCTTCTCCCCCAGTCAGTCCTATCCCCATACAGTTAGACCACATCCAGGGAACACACATTTAACCCTGTGATTGCCCCCTAGTGTTAACCCCTTCCCTACCAGTGACATTTACACAGTCATCAGTGCATTTTAATAGCTCTGATCGCTGTATAAATGTCAATGGTCCCAAAAATTTGTCAAAAGTGTTCGATCTTTTAGCCGCAATGTTGCAGCACCGCTAAAAATCGCAGAACCCCGCCATGGCGGGGATAATAATAAAAATAAATAATAATGCCATATAAATGCCGTAAATCTTTCCCATAGTTTATAGATGCTATAACCTCTGCACAAACCAATCAATATACGCTTATTGCGATTTTAACCAAAATATGTAGCAGATTATATATTGGCCTAAACTGATGAAGAAATTCGTTTTTTAAAAACATTTTTGGGGATATTTATTATAGCAAAAAGTAAAACATATTGTTTTTTTTTCAAAATTCTCTCTTTGTTTTGTTTATAGCACAAAAATAAAAAATTGCAGAGATCAAGTACCACCAAAAGAAAGCTATATTTATGGGAAAAAAAGGGATGCAAATTTTGTTTGGGTACAGCATCGCATGACCGCGCAATTGTCAGTAAAAGCGACACAGTGCCAAATTGTAAAAAGTACTCTGGTCAAGAAGAGGGTAAAATAGAGGGTAAAATCTTCTGGGGCTGAGGTGGTTAAAGTTAAGTAATGATTTTAAAAAAATATATAAAAAAATACAGTGAACACTAAATAAATTAATATATATAGATATATAGAGATGTACTACAGCGCTACTACTTAAAAATAAGCAAGAAATAAAACACACAACTAAAATAACCAAATGGTAAAGCTGCATACAAAAAAAGGTGTACAAAACCAATAAAAGTGAAAAGAGATGATAGTGATGCGCTAATACCAACATTTGCTGCTGTTATTATACAGCGTGCAACATGTGCTGCTGATACCAAATATAGACCAAAAAATAGGAGGTATCAATCAATAGACATGTGCATTCGTTTTCGTCCGAATTTCATAGAGAGAAAAGATTCTACATAGAGAGAAAAGATTCTACATAGAGAGAAAAAGATTCGACATAGAGAGAAAAGATTCGACATAGAGAGAAAAGATGCGACATATAGAGAGAAAAGATTCGACATAGAGAGAAAAGATGCGACATAGAGAGAAAAGATGCGACATAGAGAGAAAAGATGCGACATAGAGAGAAAAGATTCGACATAGAGAGAAAAGATGCGACATAGAGAGAAAAGATTCGACATAGAGAGAAAAGATTCGACATTATAGAGACATGGGGCCATATTCTCAAAGAATCTCCGCCTGCTTCGCTTAGGGCACTTACACTCCGCTGTCCCAACTTACTGGAGCAGGTGTTGTATTCCCCAACCACTTGCTCCAAAAGAACTGGGCATGCGCCGGGCTGCAAAAAGCCCAGTGCGCATGCTCCAGTTCTCGGCGGAAAACGTCAATGACGCCGACGTGTGCGTCATTGACGTAAAGTCGTATTCAAGAACGACTTACGTAAACGACGTATCCGACGAAAAAACACGACGGGGACCCGACGCCATCCGTAACATGGCCTACGCGAGACTTGCGGAAACTTACCCCTCATATAGCAGGGGTAAGTTTCCGCTTACGCAAACGACGTTAGCGACGGTTACGCGACGCGAACTCGTTCAGGAATCGGCGTAGAAGGATCATTTGCATATGCAAATGACTCCTTCACGTAAATGCCATCTAGCGGCGGCCGGCGTCATTGCATTTAAGATCCGCCAGTGTAAGTGACTTACAGATGGCGGATCTTAAGTGTATCTATGCAAAAATGATTCTGAGAATCAGGAGCATAGATACACTGGCCAAAAAAGGGAGTTACGATGGAGTATCCTGAGATACTCCATCGTAACTTCTCTGAGAATATGGCCCACGAAGAAGAATCGACATAGAGAGAAAAGATTCCACATAGAGAGAAAAGATTCGACATAGAGAGAAAAGATTCGACATAGAGAGAAAAGATTCGACATATAGAGAGAAAAGATTCGACATAGAGAGAAAAGATTCGACATAGAGAGAAAAGATTCGACATTATAGAGACATGAAGAAGAATCGACATAGAGAGAAAAGATTCGACATAGAGAGACATGAAGATTCGACATAGAGAGACATTAAGAGTCGAATCTTCTTTTTTTTTTTTTCTTAGAACACTCGACAGACACCATAAGCCTTCAATGACAGATTCGACCTTAATTTGGATTTTCGGACGAATGCATTTTTTTAACGAAATACAAAATAAATAAAAATGAATTTCGGGAGTAACTAAATAAATGTATTTTTCGGACGAAAACGAAAATACGAAACAAAATATTTCAGTGTGCACATGTCTATCAATCAAATACAATGTGAAACAAAATATAGTGTCAAACCAATTGTGTAAACAAACAAACGAACACAAAAACACAGCTTCCTTTTCCACACACAGACCAGTGCAGACTGACTTGAAATGGGAAGGAACAATCCTATGGTGTGCTGGGAGTTTTCACAGTGCTTGTTTTAACGTAGGCTGACGCTCTTAGTGGTTCAGGGTGACCCAGGAATCCCCAGATCAAAGTACAGCTTTTAGATGTAGCCTTTCATGCCGCTCAGTGAAGCGATCTCCTCATACGAACAAGTGTTTGTCGATCGCGTCACTAAGCTCCTCCCCCACGTGTTGCGTCATGTCACGTGCCGAGCTGTGCCTGTGTGCCCAAGCTGCTCATTGGGCACACTTGTGTTCTCGGCAATGAAATTGGTGATTTCATGGAGAAATCTTTTATTGAAAATCGCTCATCCCTAGTAAAATGGTAACAATGAAAGCAGATCCTCTCATTATGAAATCTGTTTGAAAAAGGATACAGTGAAACAACACGTCCTGCAGAAGAGAGAAAAGTGAGGTTCTGCAGAAAAGTTTGCTAAAAAACCTTCAAGACATAAAGCCTACTAAGAGAAAGAGAAGATTTTTTTGTATTTAATTTTTTTTTATGACTGGTGAAATTGGAGGGGTTCGACACGTTTTCTGTTCCAGACTTTGTTCTATCCAGTTGGAGGCGGGTGACACCAAGCTAGGACTAGAACAAATAAACATTGAATAAAGTGACAATAGTTCAGTTCAGGTGTAAAAAAGTCAACAATGAGCGTACTCCGCCAAGAGTAAATGTAGATCTGGCATGAAATGTCATCAATTGCTGGCTTAAGCTCTCACACCTCAGAGAGATAATGACATGAATTATTTCTGCACTTCAACCACGAGACAAACTAACCAAGCAGGCTCAAATTGTATCTAAACCAACAAAAACAACAAAAAAAACAAAAACAAAAAAATAATAATTCTATATAGTATGTAATAAACTGACGTAACGGGTCTTATACCCCAATATGTGCATATTAACCTGTAAGGCCCCTTTCACACTAGGCGGACTCTGTCTCAGCAGAGTCCACCAGCTCAGCGGGAGATCTCTCCATGGATCTCCGCTGAGCCGGAGATCTGATGAGAATGGACAGCATGTCCGTTTTCATCAGATCTCACCCGTATCGCCATCCGTCTGATTTTGATCGGATCGGGCCAGATGAATGGCTTGTATAGTGCTACACATGCGAACTGAATCGCCTCTGGGCGCTTTTTCCAGCCAGTGTCTGCTTGGCTGGTGCGGTCATTTTACCCCGTAGGATCACGACACGCTTGGGACACACAGTCATACATATATACTGGGCCAATTTGGACAAGATCCAATTTACCTACCAGCATGTCTTTGGAGTGTGGGAGGAAACCGGAGTGCCTGGAGGAAACCCACGCAGGCACAGGGAGAACATGCAAACTCCAGGCAGATGGTGTCATGGTCGGGATTCGAACCAGCAACCCTTTTGCTGCTAGGCGAACATGCTACTCACTACACCACTGTGCAGCAGACATGTCACCATGGACATCCGACGCTCCATAGAGATGTATGGAGCGGCCGTTCAGGTCCACTGACAAATATGACAGGCGGACCTGAATGGTCCGACTGTGTGAAAAGGGGGCCTAAAGTGATTCTCCTGTCTACTCTGTTGGCGCTCGTCCCGCCCCCTCTCTGTCCCCTCTGAGGCTTCAGATGGGCATGGATCAGGCTGCATTCATGGCAATGGTGAGGCTGCATTCATGGCAATGGTGAGGCTGCATTCATGGCAATGGTGAGGCTGCAGAATGGCAATGGTGAGGCTGCATTCATGGGCACTGACCCTTATTTTGCTTCACAGTTTTTTATTTAAGTGAAGGTGCGTGTTATACGCCGATAAATACAGCATATCCAAATAACACGCCCAAGCTCATTCTTAGTCCTGAGCGGCACTCAGGGATTCATGGGGGCAACGAATATATATATATTTTATATATCCAAATAACACGCCCAAGCACATCTCTTCACCTCACACAGCCACAAAACCAAGAGAATTCTTGTTGGGCCGTGTATTAGCGCTCGGACAAACACAGACTGAATTTTAATGGTTCAACAGATGTCAGGCAAAATGGTCGGCCCTCACGCATCTTCACTTCATTAAATCTGGCCCTCTCTGAAAAAAGTTTGGACACCCCTGACGTAGAGGGTTGTTTAATATTTAGTAGTAAGTAGTTTAATTCACGTATTTAGTGTCCTTTTTTTTATTTATTTTTTACTCCCAGTTTTTTACTTAACTCCCAGTTTTTTCTTAATGGGAAAAATTTAAATAATTAATTTCGTCAGGCACTTGGTGCGCAGTCATCTTGGAACAGGAAGGGGCCATCCCCAAACTGTTCCAAAAAACATGTGCAGGCCAGTCAAGTTCTTCCATGTTTTTTGGACCTTACTTTGTGCACTGGTCCAAATCATTTGGTGGAGGGGGGATTATGGTGTGGGGTTGTTTTTCAGGGGTTGGGCTTGGCCCCTTTGGGCCAGATCCACAACCAGCGGGCGCAACGTAACTTTTGTGATTTAAGTTACACCGCCGCAAATTGCCCAAGTTAGTGCCTGATCCACAAAGCACTTACCTGGAAATTTGCGGCGGTGTATCCTAAATCAGTCCGGCGCAAGGAGGGCCAATTCAAATGGGGCGAGTCCCATTTAAATTAGGCGCGCTCCCGCGCCGGACGTACTGCGCATGCTCCCGACGCTATTTTCCCGACGTGCTTTGTGTTACGTTACGTTGCGCCGAGTTTTGTGAATCGCGACGGGTAAAAAAGAGATGCGGCGGGAAATTTTTTTTTTTTAAAAAGATTTGACAGCGACGTGGGAAAGACGGGTATACTTTTACATGGTGTACTAACTTTACACTTTGTAAAAGTAGCCCTATCTTTGCGACGGCAAACTAACACTTACGGCGACTTAACGAAGGGAAAAAGGTTTGTGGATCTCCGTAAGTGCTAATTTGCATACCCGACGCTGGATTACGACGAGAAATGCCCCCAGTGGCGGCCGCGGTACTGCATCCTAAGATCCGACAGTGTAAGTCCATTACACCTGTCGGACCTTAGGTCTAGCTATGCGTAACTGATTCTATGAATCAGCCGCATAGTTAGAAACAGGGATACGACGGCGTATCAGCAGATACGCCGTCGTATCCCTTTTGTGGATCTGGCCCTTGGTGCGCAGTCATCTTGGAACAGGAATAAGACTGGGATGCCATTAAAGTTCATGTGTGTGTAAAGTCAGGTGTCCCAATTCTTTTGACAATATAGTGTATATTGCACGGGGTGGTTGGAGTGGCAGCAGTAGAAACAATTGAAGAGTATGAATGATTTCACACAATTTTAAGATGCTGGTGATGGACTATTGATGTTTAGAATCATGGACTTTTGATTTTAGTTGTTTTGTGAGATACCTACAGTTTATAACCTGTAGGTACCTGTGTTGAAATCCTAATTTAGCTTTATCAAAAGGTACATGACAGGTTTACTTGAAAAGAGGATTTTTTATTTAATCCCAATTTCTAAATCATTGTTCTCCACCATACCGGAGTTTTCTGTGAATGACACAAATAGCATGTCCATTCAGGTTGGGTTGTGTCACGACCTTCAGACAAGCTGCTGATACAATTTCATCACCTATTTTTTCCGCATTCTTTATGGAATTCACACGTCCTGGATCTTGTAAACTTGGGCGGATTGGGGGTAAGAGTTCAGTATAAGACGAGGAATCTACAAATTAATCTTTCCCTGCAATTGTCATCAAGATGTAGAACACAAACACCACATTGTCCCCAGCATCAGCATGGCTTTTGTCATTCCACGCCCGTTGTCACCACACACACACACGCCCGCAAAGCTGTTTTCAACATCAGGATTGTAAATAGTGTACCTGCTTATGGTAGAGGCTCCAAATGAGTCAAACTTGTTTATCTAAATACCATAGAAATCTAAAATTAGCAGGTGCCTCCATTAACAAGGCCGGTCATATGACACAAAAAACATAAGGCCTCGTACACACGGACGGACTGTCCGATGAAAACGGTCCGCCGGACCGTTTTCATCGGACATGTCCGCTGCCGGATTTTGGTCTGATGGTTGTACACACCATCAAACCAAAATCCCCGCGGACAGGATACGCAATGACGCGGCGACGTGCGCGGCCCTGGAAGGTCAATGCTTCCACGCATGCGTCGAATCACTTCGACGCATGCGAGGGCTTTCGGCCGAGCGGACATGTCCGGTGAGTCTGTACAGACGACCGAACATGTCCGACGGACAGGCTTCCAGCGGACATGTTTCTTAAGACACATTTGTCCGCTGGAAACCTGTCCGATCCGCCGGAAAATTGTCCGGTCGGACGTACAGACGACCGAACATGTCCGCTGAAACTGGTCTGCGGACCAGTTTCAGCAGACATGTTGGGTCGTGTGTACGGGGCCTTAAGGTCCAGATTCACAAAGGACATACAACGGCGTATCTCCAGATACGCCGTCGTATCTCTGAGTCTGAGCGGTCGTATCTATGCGCCTGATTCATAGAATCAGTTACGCATAGATTTCTATTAGATCCGACCGGCGTAAGTCTCTTACGCCGTCTCTTACGCCGTCGGATCGTAACTGCATATTTACGCTGGCCGCTAGGGGCGTGTACGCTGATTTACGCCTATAAATCTGTAAATCAGCTAGATACGCGAATTCACGAACGTACGCTCGGCCGACGCAGTACAGATACGCCGTTTACGTTAGGCTTTTCCCCGCGTAAAGTTACCCCTGCTATATGGTGGCGTACATGCGGCGTACCAATGTTAAGTATGGACGTCGTTCCCACGTCGAATTTTGAATAGTTTACGTCGTTTACGTCGTTTACTACCAACCACCATCCGACTGGAGTCGGACCACTTGGCCTTCAGGAGAAAGATTAAAACCCATCTCTTCTGAGGTCAAGGGGTTCCTTACCCACGAAATGGATACAGCGCCCAGAGGTGATTCAGTTCGCATGTGTTGCGCTTTACAAGTCTCTCTCTCTCTCTCTCTCTCTAAGTCGTCCGTGAATGGGGCTGGACGTAATTTACGTTCACGTCAAAACCAATACGTCCTTGCGGCGTATTTGGAGCAATGCACACTGGGAAATGTCCACGGACGGCGCATGCGCCGTTCGTGAAAAACGTCAATCACGTCGGGTCATGGTTATTTTACATAACACACGCCCCCCTGTCCCACATTTGAATTAGGCGGGCTTACGCCGGCCTATTTACGCTACGCTGCCGCAACTTATGGAGCAAGTGCTTTGAGAATACAGCACTTGCCCGTCTAAGTTGCAGAGGCGTAGCGTAAATAGGATACGCTACGCCGGAACAAAGATACGACGATCTTCGAGAATCTGGTCCAAAGAGTCCATCTTGGATAAAAGCTAAATTGCAATGGATAGTTACTGTCACGATTTTTTTTTATGGCGAATGGTTATAAAATTCTGCCTTTGTCTACAAACAGGTTGTGAATTTGATTTTTGTAAGAAAAGTTGACGTTACATTTGTAGAATTTGGTTAGAAAATTGTCATTTTCAGAACATTTGTGCAATTGACTAATGCCGCGTACACACGCTCGGAATTTCCGACAACAAAAGTTCGATGGGAGCTTTTGGTCGGAAATTTACGACCGTACGTAGGCTCCATCGGACATTTTCTGTCAAAATTTTCGACAACAAAAATTTGGGAGCTGGTTCTCAAATTTTCGGCCGTCGCAGTAAAGATACGCCGTTTACGTAAGGCGTTTTCAGGCGTAAAGATAAACCACCAAAAAGATGGCGCAGCCAATGTTAAGTATGGACGTCGGGACCGCGTCAAATGTTTCACGTTTTACGTCGTTTGCGTAAGTCGTCCGTGAATGGGGCTGGGCGTAAGTTCCGTTCACGTCGAAACCAATGAGTCTTTGCGGCGTAATTTGGAGCATGCGCACTGGGATACGTCCACGTACGGCGCATGCGCCGTTAGTAAAAAACGTCATTTACGTGGGGTCACAATGAATTTACATACAACACGCCCACATCTTCCACATTTGAATTAGGCGGGCTTACGCCGGCCCAGTTACACTACGCCACGATAAGTTAGAGCGCAACTTCTTTGTGAATACAGGACCTGCTGCTCTGACTTACGGCGGCGTAGTGTATCTGAGATACGCTACGCCGGCCTAAATCTCTCTGAATCTAGCTATATGTTGTGTTTGCCTGTGCGCCTGAGCCATAAATCGATTGACATTGGCTTCTGCTGCTGTCAATTAAATCCTGTGAGGAGTGATCAGGGGACGGAACCGAGCCATGCTGCGTGTGTCTATTGATGCACACAGCCTGGTTTGGAAACAAGCCCACACGAGTGCCCCCATAGCAAGTGGCCTCGGAAGGGAGGAGGAGCTGATAGCGCTGGCCGGGGACCCCAGAAGACGAAGATCAGGACCACTATGTGCAAAACTATTGGGCAGAGCAGGTAAGTATGACATGTTTGTTATTTTTAGTATATACCCTGTTTCCCCAAAAATAAGACCTACCCTGAAAATAAGACCTAGCGTTATTTTCCAGGAGGGATGCAATATAAGCCCTACCCCGAAAATAAGCCCTAGTTAAAAATGCTTGTAAAATCCTGTAATCCACTCTATTACAGTAGTGTATAATGTACAATGTGTGTGTTTCTGTAATATAATTGTAGGGAAGAGAGCTCCGGCGCGTCACAGAAGCGCAGAATGGCGCTATAACAAAGGTATTTGGCACAATTATATTACAGGAACACTCACATTGTACATTATATAATACAGTAATAGAGTGGATTGTAGGATTTTACAAGCATGTTAACTCAGTTCACACTGGGGATTCCTGACAGGCAGGGAGGGAGAGGGGGAGAGAAGACAGCATGGTAAGACCTACACCGAAAATAAGCCCCACTGTGTCTTTTGTTGGCATAATTAATATAAGACCCGGGGTTATTTTCGGGGAAACACGGTAAAAAAATGAAAAAGACATTTGTGGAGGAAGGGGAAGGATCTTGTCATTGAAAAATTTGAACAAAACGAAACATTTGGCTCCAGTTCTCTTCAACAAAGAGAGTACAATAATGAATTACTTGTCTATAAAACCCTCTACTGATTAGCGAGTGTCGGGAAGAGTTGCAGAGGTGAACATGTGCAATGGCGTCCTTCTTCCTGCCAAATGACAGTTTGGGCTTTGTTCATAGCTGGACAATACGGCTGTTATTGTGCTTCAGCTCATTGCACAAGGTAACTTAGAAATACACCCAACAGAGAAGAATGCATGGCAGAGTTACACCCACAGGAGCCTAGCACCCAACAGTCCCTCATTTAGTCTCCTTTCAGATGGGCATAGCACCCAACAGTCCCTCATTTAGTCTCCTTTCAGATGGGTATAGCACCCAACAGTCCCTCATTTAGTCCCCTTTCAGATGGGCATAGCACCCAACAGTCCCTCATTTAGCCCCCTTTCAGATGGGCATAGCACCCAACAGTCCCTCATTTAGCCCCCTTTCAGATGGGTATAGCACCCAACAGTCCCTCATTTAGTCCCCTTTCAGATGGGTATAGCACCCAACAGTCCCTCATTTAGTCTCCTTTCAGATGGGCATAGTACCCAACAGTCCCTCATTAAGTCCCCTTTCAGATGGGCATAGCACCCAACTGTCCCTCATTTTGTGCCCTTTCAGATGGGCATAGCACCCAAGAGTTCCTCATTTAGTCCCCTTTCAGATGGGCATAGCATCCAACAGTCCCTCATTTAGTCCCCTTTCAGATGGGCATAGCACCCAAGAGTTCCTCATTTAGTCCCCTTTCAGATGGACATAGCACCCAAGAGTTCCTCATTTAGTCCCCTTTCAGATGGGCATAGCACCCAACAGTCCCTCATTTAGTCCCCTTTCAGATGGGCATAGCACCCAAGAGTTCCTCATTTAGTCCCCTTTCAGATGGACATAGCACCCAAGAGTTCCTCATTTAGTCCCCTTTCAAATGGGCATAGCACCCAAGAGTTTCTCATTTAGTCCCCTTTCAGATGGGCATAGCACCCACGAGTTCCTCATTTAGTCCCCTTTCAGATGGGTATAGCACCCAACAGTCCCTGATTTAGTCCCCTTTCAGATGGGCATAGCACCCAACAGTCCCTCATTTAGTCTCCTTTCAGATGGGTATAGCACCCAACAGTCCCTCATTTAGTCCCCTTTCAGATGGGTATAGCACCCAACAGTCCCTCATTTAGTCTCCTTTCAGATGGGCATAGTACCCAACAGTCCCTCATTAAGTCCCCTTTCAGATGGGCATAGCACCCAACTGTCCCTCATTTTGTGCCCTTTCAGATGGGCATAGCACCCAAGAGTTCCTCATTTAGTCCCCTTTCAGATGGGCATAGCACCCAAGAGTCCCTCATTTAGTCCCCTTTCAGATGGGCATAGCATCCAAGAGTTCCTCATTTAGTCCCCTTTCAGATGGACATAGCACCCAAGAGTTCCTCATTTAGTCCCCTTTCAGATGGGCATAGCACCCAACAGTCCCTCATTTAGTCCCCTTTCAGATGGGCATAGCACCCAAGAGTTCCTAATTTAGTCCCCTTTCAGATGGACATAGCACCCAAGAGTTCCTCATTTAGTCCCCTTTCAAATGGGCATAGCACCCAAGAGTTTCTCATTTAGTCCCCTTTCAGATGGGCATAGCACCCACAAGTTCCTCATTTAGTCCCCTTTCAGATGGGCATAGCACCCAAGAGTTCCTCATTTAGTCCCCTTTCAGATGGGCATAGCACCCAAGAGTTCCTCATTTAGTCCCCTTTCAGATGGGCATAGCACCCAACAGTCCCTCATTTAGTCCCCTTTCAGATGGGCATAGCACCCAACAGTCCCTCATTTAGTCCCCTTTCAGATGGGCATAGCACCCAAGAGTTCCTCATTTAGTCCCCTTTCAGATGGGCATAGCACCCAACAGTCCCTCATTTAGCCCCCTTTCAGATGGGCATAGCACCCAACAGTCCCTCATTTAGCCCCCTTTCAGATGGGCATAGCACCCAACAGTCCCTCATTTAGTCCCCTTTCAGATGGGCATAGCATCCAACAATCCCTCATTTAGTACTCTTTCAGATGGGTATAGCACCCAACAGTCCCTCATTTAGTCCCCTTTCAGATGGGCATAGCACCCAAGAGTTCCTCATTTAGTCCCCTTTCAGATGGGCATAGCACCCAACAGTCCCTCATTTAGTCCCCTTTCAGATGGGCATAGCACCCAACAGTCCCTCATTTAGTCCCCTTTCAGATGGGCATAGCACCCAAGAGTTCCTCATTTAGTCCCCTTTCAGATGGGCATAGCACCCAACAGTCCCTCATTTAGCCCCCTTTCAGATGGGCATAGCACCCAACAGTCCCTCATTTAGCCCCCTTTCAGATGGGCATAGCACCCAACAGTCCCTCATTTAGTCCCCTTTCAGATGGGCATAGCATCCAACAGTCCCTCATTTAGTACTCTTTCAGATGGGTATAGCACCCAACAGTCCCTCATTTAGTACTCTTTCAGATGGGTATAGCACCCAACAGTCCCTCATTTAGTACTCTTTCAGATGGGCATAGCATCCAACAGTCCCTCATTTAGTACTCTTTCAGATGGGTATAGCACCCAACAGTCCCTCATTTAGCCCCCCTTTCAGATGGGCATAGCATCCAACAGTCCCTCATTTAGTACCCTTTCAGATGGGCATAGCTTTCACCTTGTGATCTGTGGTGGATCACTTTGTAAGCACTGCAGTGGTTGGCAGGCAATCAGGAAGCGATATGCCACCTCCTGCATGCCTGATCGAAGAGGGACTTCACACTGAACTCTCTTCTCACAAGGGACTTTACAGGGATAATCCTATAGACCAGTGGCGCCTGGTGCTAAACCTTTTTTTTGGGGGGGGGGGGGCAAACAAACCCCTCCAGGTCCGCCCGCACTCAGCCTCTCCAAGGTAACGGTCGCACTCACCCTTCCAAGGCTTCCTCCCGGCCAAACCGATCCACCTCCTGTCCTGATTGGCCAGGAGGAGAAGCCGGAAGACAATAACGAATATTAATTCACTATGGTCACAAGTAGAGCACTGCGCCCCCCCCGTGGCCAACCTTTTTCAAGCCAATTAGAGCCTCAGGCCAGAGGAGGCTCTTTAATTAGGCAAATTAGGCCTCACACTCACAGGGGCCTCGCGGTCGCCTAACTTACCCAATGCATTACCCCAGTTTTGAGGGACAGGGGACCTTAACGCTTCTCTGCTCAGGCAGCGTTAAGAGCCCTGACTCAGGAGCGGGGCCGCCAGCATCCCTAACAACCAGTGAATATCGGTGACACCACCCCTTGTGACGTCAATGACCCAGCATGCCCTCAGTCAATGATGTCACAAGGGGCAGGTTCCCCCGGTGACATCACAGAGTGGCCCCGCCCCTTAGTTATTAAAGAGCAGGATCTGGGGACCATAATTGTTAAAGGGGGCTTCCAGATTCCGATAAGCCCCCTGACCGCAGATCCCCACAGCCACCGGCCAGGGTTGTGGGGAAGAGGCTCTTGTCCTTGAATTATTTTTCCCATCATGGGTCAGACTGGGGCCCCATGTCAAGTTTTGCCTAAGGCCTCACAAAGCCTAGAGCCGCCTCTGCCTCAGGCTATAATCATGTGGCTTGCAAAAAAAAAAACTCTGGCGCCCTGCAGGGGGTGGCGCCCCTGTGCCCCTAATGGATCAGCCACTACTGCTTTAGACCCCGACAGGCTGCAGGGACTGGGTGCGGCAGGCAGCACAGCAGCTAGACATCCCTATGTGCGAGGGGCCTAAAATCAAAAATCAATAAATAAAGTTTAAGCTGGATTGGGGTTCACAATATTATGGGCTGGATTCAGATACATTGGCGTATCTGTCCGCCCGGCGTAACCTATCTGAGATACGTTACGCCGCTCTAACTTTGGGCGCGAGTTCTTTATTCAGAAAGAACTTGCGCCCTTATTTAGAGCGGCGTAGCGTATGTGTTGCGGCGTAAGGCCTCCTAATTCAAATGGGGATGTAGGGGGCGTGTTTTATTTAAATTTCCCTTGACCCCACGTTTTTGGCGTTTTACTTGAACGGCGTATGCGCCATCCGTTAAATCTCCCAGTGTGCATTGCTCTAAATGACGTCGTAAGGACGTCATTGCTTTCGACATGAACGTAAATTACGTCCAGCCGTATTCGCAAACGACTTGCGCAAAACGACGTAAAATTTCAAAACTCGGCGCGGGAATGACGGCCATACTTAACATTAGCTACCCCTCATATAGCAGGGGTAACTATACGCCGGAAAAAGCCGAACGCAAACGGCGTAAAAAAAAAGCGCCGGGCGGTCGTTCATTTCTGAATCGGCGTAACTCCTCATTTGCATATTCCTCGCGTATACAAACGGAAGCGCCACCTATCGGCCAGCGTGAGATTGCAGCCTAAGATCCGACGGTGTAAGTCACTTACACCTGTCGGATCTTAGGGAGATCTATGCGGAACCTGATTCTTTGAATCAGTCGCATAGATACGACCGTCGGAACTCAGAGATACGACGGCGTATCAGGAGATACGCCGTCGTATATCTTTCTGAATCCGGCCCAATATTGGTATAAAAAGCTGACTGTGAATATTGAAAACGTGTTCAGGATTTAGAATCTGTCAAACGATGAAGTAATATGATAGATTTATAAATGTTCCTCGCGCAAACAGATTGCTTCAGGGCCATGTCGTCACTCGGTGGCCATTGTTTCACAACATTATGCAATGTTCTTGTTGTGATAATTATTGCAAAACGATATGGTTTCTCGTGTTTTTTTCCCATGAAAATCTGTACTCCAAGCAGATATAAAAGGCAAAAAAAATGAACACAGCTCTGCAATCATTAATACATTATTATATATTTGTTTAAAATGCTGAAAGATAAAATGCAAAAATATGAGTTGTCACCCGACCAAAATAGAGGAAAAAACTAGAATGGGGACACTATTGTAACAGGGCACTCTTCTTACTGTGGAGAGATTTCATCTTATTTCCTATTGTGTCTACAGGACGGGCAGTGAAGGGAATTCTCCCCAATGAGACACAGATTGTGAAAAAAAAAATTAATAGTGGTTTTAGGAATTTTCTACTCTATCCAAGTACAGTAAAACCTTGGTTTGAGAGTAACTTGGTTTGAGATGAGCAAAATGTTTTAATACATTTTGCCTTGATATACAAGGGATGTCCTGATATAAGAGTAGCGTCATGTGACAACTGAGTATAAAAGAGAAGAGAGGATCCTCCAAGTGTAGCAATATGGTTACATTTAATGAAGGTACAACATTTAGCAACTTATTACTGCACTTAGAGGTGCCTCTCTTCACTTTTATACCCTGGGCCGGATTCAAAGAGATTTGCGCATTATTTACGGAGGAGCAGGGCAACGTTTTTGCCCTGCGCCCCCGCAAATTTGCTCCGCTGCCCTTGATTCACGGAGCAGAAGCTCCGTAAATTGCGTGGGCACGCCGGCAAAATGCCCGGCGCAAGAGCACGCAATTTAAATGATCCCGTAGGGGGCGGGAATCATTTAAATTAGGTGCCTTCCCGCGCCGATCGTAGAGCGCATGCTCTGTCGGGAAACTTTCCCGACGTGCATTGCGGCAAATGACGTCGCAAGGACGTCATTTGCTTCAAAGTGAACGTGAATGGCGTCCAGCGCCATTCACGATTCACTTACGCAAACTACGTAAAATTCAAATTTCGCGATGCGGGAACGACGGGTATACGTAACATGGGCTGCCCCTGCTAAAAGCAGGGGCAGCCTTGCGCGAAAACCGCCGTACGTAAACGACGTAAATTGCGTACGCAGGGCTAGCGCAACGTTGTGAATCGGTGTTAGTATGTAATTTGCATACTATACACTGAGCACAACGGGAACGCCACCTAGCGGCCACCGCAAGACTGCAGCCTAAGATATGCGGGCATAAGAGCCTTATGCCACGCAGATCTTAGGCTGCAGTCAGCGTAACAAGGTTCCTGAATCAGGAGCACTCGTTACGCCGGGGCAAGTAAGCAATTGCGCTGTGTAACCTATGGTTACACAGGCGCAATTGCTTCTTGAATCCGGCCCCCTGTAAATAAAATGCTTTGATATACAAGTGCTTTGGATTACAAGCATGTTTCTGGAACCAAGGTTTTACTGTATTTCTTTTTCTTTAACCACTTAAGACCTGGACCTTTAGGCGGGTAAAGGACCTGGCCAGTTTTTGCGATTCGGCACTGCGTCGCTTTAACTGACAATTGCGCGGTCGTGCAACGTGGCTCCAAAACAAAATTGGCGTCCTTTTTTCCCCACAAATAGAGCTTTCTTTTGGTGGTATTTGATCACCTCTGTGGTTTTTATATTTTGCGCTATAAACAAAAATAGAGCGACAATTTTGAAAAAAATACAATATTTTTTACTTTTTGCTATAATAAATATCCCCCAAAAACATATAAAAAAAATGTTTTTCCTCAGTTTAGGCCGATACGTATTCTTCTACATATTTTTGGTAAAAAAAAAATCGCAATAAGCATTTATCGATTGGTTTGCGCAAAATTTATAGCGTTTACAAAATAGGGGATAGTTTTATTGCATTTTTATTAATTATTTTTGTTTTACTACTAATGGCGGTGATCAGCGATTTTTTTTTCATGACTGCGACATTATGGCGGACACTTCGGACAATTTTGACACATTTGTCATTTTCACAGCAAAAAATGCATTAAAAATGATTTCAAAGGGACTGTCCCTGATTTGGAGCAATGTCCCTCTGTCCCTCTTTCCTTCTCATTTGTCCCTCATGTTGGTCTGATCTATATAGTTGTATATAAAATGCACTTTATATCTTTCAAAAAGTGTTTCCCAGTGCAAAACCTTTCATTTAATTTCTAAATTGCTGCATTTGTAAATTTTAAAAGCCAATATAAAAGAAAAGTAGTGGTAAAAAAAAAGCACTTGTGGATTTAACTGGTTGTCGTTTTACGGCGGCAGGTCGGCTCCCCTGCACGAGAGCCCGTAGCTATATGTTAGCTCTCGCGCAGGCCACTAGGGGCGCGTGCGCTCCGCCGGAGGCACGCGTGCCCCCGCTCGCCCCTGACTCCCGTGCGCATGCCCGGCGGGCGCGATCACTGCCGGGCACACACGATCGCTCGTTACAGAGCGGGGACCGGGAGCTGTGTGTGTAAACACACAGCTCCTGGTCCTGTCAGGGATAGAAATGCTGATCTTCTGTTCATACAATGTATGAACAGCGATCAGTCATTTCCCCTAGTGAGTCCACCCCCCCTACAGTTAGAACACACCCAGGGAACATACTTAACCCCTTCGCCGCCCCCTAGTGTTAACCCCTTCACTGGCAGTGGCATTTTTATAGTAATCCAATGCATTTTTATAGCACTGATCGCTATAAAAATGCCAATGGTCCCAAAAATGTGTCAAAAGTGTCCGAAGTGTCCGCCATAATGTTGCAGTACCGAAAAAAATCGCTGATCGCCGCCATTACTAGTAAAAAAAAAATATTAATCAAAATGCCATAAAAATACCCCCTATTTTGTAAACGCTATAACTTTTGCACAAACCAATCAATAAACGCTCATTGCGTTTTTTTTACGAAAAATATGTAGAAGAATACGTATCGGCCTATACTTTATATATTTTTGGGGATATTTATTATAGCAAAAAGTAAAAAATATTATTTTTTTTCAAAATTGTCGCTCTATTTTTGTTTATAGGGCAAAAACTAAAAACCACAGAGGTGATCAAATACCACCAAAAGAAATCTCTATTTGTGGGGGAAAAAAGGACGCCAATTTTGTTTGGGAGCAACGTCGCACGACCGCGCAATTGTCAGTTAAAGCGACGCAGTGCCGAATCGCAAAAAGTGGCCTGGTCTTTGACCAGCAATATGGTCCGGGGGTTAAGTGGTTAATTAACCTTTTTTTTGGATAATTCTTCTTTAAGGGGGTGTGGCAGGGGGCGTGTCCTATGCCTACATACATTTGTTAGTAGGTGACCCTCATTCCCATCTCAAAATGTTGTGAGGTATGGTGTCCTAATCACAAGAATGCGTAGAAAACAAGTGAGAAAGAATGAAAGAGAAAGTTAAATAGCGTGTGCATTGCAACACACCATCCCCCCCCCCCCCCCCATACACAACGTACAGCAGCCCACATGTGTTCTGGTGTGAATAATCCCTTAAGGTGAATGTGTACTTTCACTTTCGTGTGTTCCCCTGCCATGTGATTTACCTCCAGCCCCTCCACCAAGGCCTATGTACATTTACTTTTTTTTTGCAGAAATTGGAAACCTACCCAGGGCTATGCATCCCCTATGTGACAGAACTCGGGGCTAATGATTGGCTGCATTATGGTGGCAGGACACCACAATAAATCCCCCCTGATCATGCCAGAGAGCTTCTATCACCCTGTACTCTCTGCCTGTGCTGCAGGCTTATCAGTTACATCCTCGCCGGTGTATTGTCACATTCTGCTGCCTATCGTAGAATGCTGCAGAAGTCACGTGGCGGCCAACTGCGCATGCGCGATGCGTTCCAATGGATTCACGACAGTGCACACCAGTGAAACCTCGGTCGGCATCCAGGCTCTTTCCTTAACATCCCCGTGGATTGGAGGATGTTAAAAAAAGAGCCAGGAGGCCGAGCGAAGCGAGGACGTGAGGCCGACTGGCCACTTTCCTCTAATTCCACGTCGCCCTGAATGCCGGGTTTGCCGGTGTACTGCCGTAAATCCATTGGAACGCATCGCACTTGCGTTTGGAACGCATCACGCATGCGCAGTTGGCCGCCACGTGACTTCCGCAGCATTCTACGATAGGCAGCAGACTGTGACACTACACCGGCCATCTATGTGAACTACAAAACACCTCCCCCTACAGGGCAGGGGAAGTGTCAAGTGTTTTCCTATACCAAGAACAATTTCTTCAGGCTCAGGTGACCGATCGATTGAGTGAGTGCATAAAAGGTAATGATCAAGGTCTGGAATTTTAACAGCTCGTGACCCCACAGGCAAGGTTTACAAACTCCCCCGTGACAGCGCCTAAGAATCCTTTTCAGAAGTCAAGGCTGCTGATGCCAATATGAAATGGGTCCCCGGCAGGGGCGGACTGACAACTCATGGGGCCCCCGGGCAATAGAAGATTATGGGGCCCCTGGGCTTACAGATTACCATGCCAGGAGGTAGTGCAGAGGCGGGGCAGCTAAAATCTCGGGATTTTCACATCAAAAGCATGTCGGTTTCGTACATATCAGGGACAGATGTAAAAAAAAAACACAGATTTTTACATACTGTCCCTGGTTTTACTGAGCCTGGCAACCCTGATGGGGCCCCCTAGTGGCATGGGGCCCTCGGGCAGTGCCAGAGTGCCTCAATGGTCAGTCCGCCCCTGGTCCCCGGCATGTAACCACTTTACTGTCTCTACAGCCTAACAACTTATTAATGACATTATGGTAGTTTAGAGAATATTGAACCATTTTGGAATGATTTGGTATAAGCTGAGACCCCCCCTTTCTGTGGTTGTTGTGTCATCCCATAATATACAGACGGACCCCAACGGTACAATAACTGAGACAGATGCTCACCTTGTGCGGGTTTGTACGGGTGACGGTGGAGAATCCAGATGTCTGATGGCGCTAGAGGAACCGTCTAATGCTTTGTGATATACACTGGCTGACTGTGTGTAGACAGGTTAGGTCTGTTCTTCAGGTTTCAGCTCACACCCACTAAGTGACGAACGCTGTGATTAGAACTGGATACTGAACCGATGGAAATACACGAGGACCAGAGAGAGAGAGAGAGAGAGATGGATCACAACGGCCTCTATCCAAGCCACTGATGTCACTTGGTGGTCATCTCACGTAATATGGAAGACAAACTGAAAAGCCCACCTGTTGGGTTCCTTTGTGACTTTCCAATTCCAACCGTTACATTTTATCCAGTTAAGACCATTACCATTACGCGTTGCTTTAACTGACAATTGCGCGGTCGTGCGACGTGGCTCCCAAACAAAATTGGCGTCTTTTTTTCCCCACAAATAGAGCTTTCTTTACGTGGTATTTGATCACCTCGGCGGTTTTTATTTTTTGCGCTATAAACAAAAATAGAGCGACCATTTTGAAAAAAATTCTATATTTTTAGCTTTTTGCTATAATAAATATTCCCCCAAAAAGTATTTTTTCCTCAGTTTAGGCCGATACGTATTCTTCTACATATTTTATGTAAAAAAAACGCAATAAGCATTTATCGATTGGTTTGCGCAAAATTTATAGCGTTTACAAAATAGGAAATAGTTTTATGGCATTTTTAGTAATAGTTTTTTCTTACTACTAATGGCGGCGATCAGCGTTTTTTTTTTCGTGACTGCGAAATTATGGCGGACACTTCGGACACTTTTGACACATTTTTGGGACCATTGTCATTTTCACAGCGAAAAGTGCTATAAAAATGCACTGATTACTGTGAAAACTGTTGGCTTCCCCCGAGAGAAACTCATTTATAAACATCTTCAAACACAGTAAGGAACAAGTGATTGGGGCTAAATTATATTGTATATGTGTTAGAAGAATTAAATATAATGGTCCTATTGATATAAATATAATGGTCCTATTGATATAAATATAATGGTCCAATTGATATAAATATAATGGTCCAATTGATATAAATATAATGGTCCAATTGATATAAATATAATGGTCCTATTGATATAAATATAATGGTCCAATTGATATAAATATAATGGTCCTATTGATATAAATATAATGGTCCTATTGATATAAATATAATGGTCCTATTGATATAAATATAATGGTCCAATTGATATAAATATAATGGTCCTATTGATATAAATATAATGGTCCTATTGATATAAATATAATGGTCCTATTGATATAAATATAATGGGCCAGATCCACAGACAGAGTACGCCGGCGTATCTACTGATACACCGGCGTACTTTCAAATTTCCCACGTCGTATCTTTGGTTTCGGATCTAAGATGAAATACTTCGGCGTCCGCTGGGTGGAGTTTGCGTCGTTTTGCGCTTTTTCCGTCGATCCACGAACATACGCGCGGCCGTCGCATTCTCTTACGTCGTCTCTAGTCGGCTTTTTCCGGCGTATAGTTAAAGCTGCTTTTTTTGCGGCGTATAGTTAGACTTGCCATGTTAAAGCGGGGGTTCACCCTAAAAAAAAACATTTTTTTTTTCTACTATGTCATCCAGCATACTAGCGCGAGCTACAGTATGCCTTTATTTTATTTTTTTGCGCCGTACTCACAGTTTAATCGCGTAGTTAAGTTTCAGACTCCCCGCGAGGAGTAGGCGTTCCTAGGCAGAGGGGAACATGATTGACGGCCGGCTATGGCGCGTCACGCTTCCCGAAAATAGCCGAAATAGGACTTGGCTCTTCACGGCGCCTGCGCAGTCAGCTCCTAGTCTGTGCGCAGGCGCCGTATAGCGCCGCGAAGAGCCGAGTTCTACTCCGGCTATTTTCAGGAAGCGTGATGCGCCATAGCTGGCCGTCAATCATGTTCCCCTCTGCATAGGAACGTCCATTCCCCGCGGGGAGTCTGAAACTTAACTACGCGATTAAACTGTGAGTACGGCGCAAAAAAACTAAATAAAGGCATACTGTAGCTCACGCTAGTATGCTGGATTTAAGCAGTAGCTCCGTAATTTGCGTGGGCGCTCCGTAAAAATGGCCGGCGTAAGCGCGCGTAATTTAAATGATCCCGTAGGGGGCGTGGATCATTTAAATTAGGCGCGTTCCCGCGCCGAACGTAGTGCGCATGCTCCGTCGGGAAACTTTCCCGACGTGCATTGCGGCAAATGACGTCGCAAGGACGTCATTTGCTTTAACGTGAACCTAAATGGCGTCCAGCTCCATTCACGATTCACTTACGCAAACGACGTAATTTACAAACATCGCGACGCGGGAACGACGGGTATACTTAGCATTGGCTGCCCCTGCTAATAGCAGGAGCAGCCTTACGCGTAACCCGACGAACGCAAACGACGTAAACTGCGTACGTAGGGCGCGCGTACGGTTGTGAATCGGCGTTAGTATGCAATTTGCATACTCTACGCTGACCACTACGGGAACACCACCTAGCGGCCATCGTAAGAATGCAGCCTACGATACGACGGCATAAGAGCCTTATGCCAGTCATATCTTAGGCTGCAGTCGGCGTATCGAGGTTCCTGAATCAGGAGAAGTCGATACGCCGGCGCAACTAAGCAATTGCGCTGCGTAACTATGGTTACGCAGACGCAATTGCTTACTGAATCCACCCCAGTAACATGTTGTATTGCCCCACAAAGATCAGAATCCCGCCCAGGGTTACACATCCAATCTTTTTTTTTTCTTTTTCCTTGAACATGATTGGATATCAGAAAGTTGATGTCTGCTCACTCTATGCTTTCGGAACTCACTATACAGTACACAATCTTGTATCCATAGATACGAATGAGCAGATTGGCAGTGAGGGATTGTCACTCATCATCCTTTCCGGAATGTCATATTGCCGCCAGGCATCTGATTTGCATACAGCTAATAAAGACTTCTCATGTAGAGGAGACGGATCATGCCAGAGATTTCTCAACCAAAACTATTATTCACTGGCTGCTCAGTCACACTCCCCGCTGTATCCAGCATCAGAGCGCTGAGTCCGCTCCGCGCAGAAGTCACATTGTAGAACTGCTTTCCACTGGTGGCTGGTGGAATTTTTTTGGGTGGGGGGGGGGAACAGTGTGCCCCCCCCGGACGGTCATTAGCACTTCCCCCATTACTGGCGGCTTCCCGTTCTCCATGGGTCATCACGACGACGGCGGCTTCCTATTCATCCCTCCTCCTCGGGGGCCAATCGGGAGTCTTCAGCCAATCGGTAAAAACGAGTCTCACACCCGCTTCTGATTGGCCGGATTGATGATCAGTGTTACAACAGCAGATATGCATTCGCTGTTTCAACACACCTGGGTGGGCTCGGGTCTCTGCGACCCGAGCCCACCCTATGTTGAACCCTATTGGAGCCTCTGGTTCTAATCAGGTGCTTTTAAAAAAAAAAAACCTGGCCACTGTAATTCATGCGCCCTGAAAGGGGCCGGACACATGAATAGGGGGTGGCTGCGGACGCCGTAGATAGATCCATGCTATATATGACTCAACTACTGTACATCAGTGGCCCAGATTCAGGTAGCAATTGCGCCTGCGTAACCATAGTTACGCAGCGCAATTGCTGACTTGCGCCGGCGTAACGAGTTCTCCTGATTCAGAGAACTCGTTACGCCGACTGCAGCCTAAAATCTGCGTGGCTCTTATGCCACGCAGATTTTAGGCTGCATTCTTGCGTTGACCGCTAGGGGGCGCTCCCATTGTGGTCAGCGTATAGTATGCAAATTGCATACTTACGCCGATTCACAATGTTGCGCGCCCCCTGCGTACGCAAGTTACGTCGGTTGCGTACGGCATCTTTAGCGTAAGGCTGCCCATGCTAAAAGCAGGGGCAGCCAATGCTAAAGGATACCCGGCGTTCCCGCGTCGCGACGTTCGAATTTTACGTCGTTTGCGTCATTTGCCGCAATGCACGTCGGGAAAGTTTCCCGACGGAGCATGCGCTGTACGCTCGGCGCGGGAGCGCGCCTAATTTAAATGATTCCCGCCCCTGGCGGGATCATTTACATTGCGCGCGCTTACGCCGGGCAATTTTGCCGGCGCGCCCTCACAATTTACGGAGCTACTGCTCCGTGAATCGAGGGCAGCGCTAATTATTTGCGGGGGCGTAGGGCAAAATCGTTGCCCTGTGCCTCCGCAAATAATGCGCAAGTGGTACCTGAATCTGGGCCAGTGTTTATAGGTTTGTAGCTTCATCTATGGTATGCTCTATGAGCTGGATTCAGATACAATAGTTTATCTATCCGCCCGGCGTAACGTATCTCAGATACGTTACGCTGCCGTAATTTAGGGCGCAAGTTCTGTATTCAGAAACAACTTGCGCCCTTAGTTACAGCGGCGTAACGTATGTGTGTCGGCGTAAGCCCGCCTAATTCAAATGTGGATGATGTGGGCGTGTTTTATGTATATTAACTGTGACCCTGCGTATTTGACGTTTTTTACGAACGCCGCATGCGCCGTTCGTGAAAAAATCCCAGTGCACATGCTCTAAATTCTGCCGCAAATCGTCATCGCTTTCGACGTGAACGTAAATTACGTCCAGCCCTATTCGCGAACGACTTAAGCAAACCGACGTAAAATTTTCAAATTTCGTCGCGGGAACGACGGCCATACTTAACATTGGTGCGCCGCATATACGCCTCATATAGCAGGGGTAACTTTACGCCGGGAAAAGCCTAACGTAAACGGCGTAAATGTACTGCGTCGGCCGGGCGTACGTTCGTGAATTTGCGTATCTACCTGATTTACATATTCTAGGCGTAAATCAGCGTACACGCCCCTAGCGGCTAGCGTAAATATGCAGTTAAGATCCGACGGCGTAAGAGACTTACGCCGGTCGGATCTAACTGAAATCTATGCGTAACTGGTTCTATGAATCAGGCGCATAGATACGACCGCTCAGACTCAGAGATACGACGGGATCTCATACAACAAGTACTAATTTCTATGGAGCAGGTGCTCATTCTAATGCGCAGGATCGTGAACATAGGAGCCTAACTCAAGGACAAGAATGCACATTGGCGCAAACATGCACACGTGTGCACATGTCCATGGATCGTGGCGCCTATTTAAAGCGGCCTATTTAAAATAGGAATCCACCGGGCCTCAGTGCTGGATTGTCTTCAGCTCTGGTATTCCTGCATTTGTCTATTCCTGGTTCATGAAAGTCTCTCTACCTTGTTCCTGCCCCGGCTACGCCTGACATCTCTCTTGGATCACCCCTGCCTGTTATGTCTGCTTCTTGCTCGTGTTACTGACCTCAACTTGGATTTCTGACCACGACTCTGCCTCCTGACTTTGTACCTTGCTGCCAGCATGTTACCATCTCCTGCCTGTTCCTGACCTTGAACTTGATCCTGACCCTGCACCTGTTTGCCTGGCTGCTGTTGAACACAACTTGTGACCAGACTCCATACTAGGACTCCTGTTTTTCCATGCTTCAGCTCACTACTACAGCTTCCAGGTATCTACACCCTTCTACTGCCCTAGCAGTCCCTGTCTCCACTACCAGGGGTGCTTGGATGGGAATTGCACAACAGGCCATCCTTGTCAATCCCATTCTCCACAGTCAGGTATGTGACAGCAAGGCAAGAGTGCTAACCACTTTGTCCCCTTTCACACTGAGGCGCTTTGCAGGCACTGTAACACTAAAAATAGCGCCTGAAAGAGCTGCTCCTCACACTCCAGTGTGAAAGCCCAGAGGGGGCTGGCAGGACGCTAAAAAAAGTCCTGTTAGCAGCATCTTTGGAGTGGTGAAGGAGCGGTATGCATGCCGCTCCTCCACTGCTCCTGCCCATTGAAATGAATGGGCACCGCGGCTATACCGCCGGCACTTGCGGCTGAATAGCGCAGCAAAATTAAAGTGCCGCTAAAAATGGCGGCGCTTTGCCGCCGACGCACCCACTGCCCCAGTGTGAAAGGGGCCTTAGTCTCATAATATTTCTTCCTAAAAAAATTACACCATTCATGTTACTCTAGGGTTGTCCCGATACCGATACTAGTATCGGTATCGGGACCGATACTGAGCATTTGCGCAAGTACTTGTACTCGCGCAAATGCTCCCGATGCCTTTGCCGATACCTGGGATGGGAGAAGTCAGCGGGCGGAGTCTGCAAGCAGGGGGCGGGAGGGGCGGAGCGGAGAGTCCTCAGGCGGGTAAGCTTGCAGCCGCACCATGATCCATCGGCGACCGGAGCCGTCACATTCGTTAAAGGAAGTGAGGCTCCGTGTTGCTGTTACACTGTCCGTGCTTGAAAATCTGCCACCCCCATCTTGGTACACCCTGCACTCGGCCTCAATAAAGCAGCAGCGGACATCTTGTAACAACCAGCCCATAGGGTGACCACATTTCCAAACTACCATTTAGGGACACCCTCCCTTCCCAAAAATCAGCTTGTGCTGTAACGAATCACAGCACAGGGATTGGACACAAGAGGCAGGATTTATGATTTCTCCAATCACAAGCAGGGGGCAGGTTTGTGCTCCTCCAGCCATTCCCGGATAGGACAAGTACTGTCATTGAGTAAAGCAGTGATGTGGCGGCCTTTTTTGCGGGAATCAGATTGGCCCGGGGGGTGGCTGTGTCCTTTTTTATTCCGGGACACTGTATTGTCCTGGAATGAATGTGCCTGGGACAGACCTGCAAAATGCAGGACTGTCCCGGGCAATCCGGGACACGTGGTCACCCTACCAGCCCATGTAGTTTGGGCTGGGTGTAACAAGATGTCCGCTGCTGCTTTATTGAGGCCGAGTGCAGGGTGTACTAAGATGGGCGTCACCTGTCAGTACCATCTATCACTGCCATCTATCAGTGCCAGCCACTTGTCAGTGCCAGCCACCAGTGCCCCCTGTCAGTGCCAGCGACCAGTGTGCCTGTCAGTTCCAGTCATCAGTGCCCCCTGTCAGTGCCAGCCATCAGTGTCACCTGTCAGTGCCAGCCATCAGTGTCACCTGTCAGTGCCACCTGTCAGTGCCCGCCACCTGTCAGTACTCATCAGTGCCACCTAATCCTATCATTGCTCATCAGTGCTGCATATCAGTGCCACCTAATCTGTTTTGTGCTTTAAAACGGTCACCTGACATTAAAAAAAATGTATTGGTACTCGGTATCGGCGAGTACTTGAAAACAAGTATCAGTACTTGTACTCGGTCTTAAAAAAGCGGTATCGGGACAACCCTACCTCTGTCCTTATCTTCCATATGATGTATCTACAAGACATGAAACTCGGTACTGCCTGAGATGTAGAAGCACAAAATAGTACAATGTACAGTACAGAACAAAAGTTTGGACACACCTTCTCATTCAAAGAGTTTTCTTTATTTTCATGACTATGAAAATTGTAGATTCACACTGAAGGCATCAAAACTAAATATAAAAATAAATAAAATATATTTCATATTCTAGGATCTTCAAAGTAGCCACCTTTTGCTTTGGTTACTGCTTGGCACACTCTTGGCATTCTCTTAATGAGCTTCAAGAGGTAGTCACCTGGCGCAGCACCCCATCACTCTCCTTCTTGGTCAAATAGCCCTTCCCCCGCCTGGAGGTGTGTTTGGGGTCATTGTCCTGTTGAAAAATAAATGATGGTCCAACTAAACGCAAACCGGATGGAATAGCATGCCGCTGCAAGATGCTGTGGTAGCCATGCCGGTTCAGTATGCCTTCAATTTGGAATAAATCCTCAACAGTGTCACCAGCAAAGCACCCCCACACCATCACACCTCCCCCTCCATGCTTCACAGTGGGAACCAGGCATGTAGAGTCCATCCGTTCTCCTTTTCTGCGTCGCACAAAGACACGGGGGTTGGAACCAAAGATCTCAAGTTTGAACTCATCAGACCAAAGCACAGATTTCCACTGGTCTAATGTCCATCCCTTGTGTTCTTTATCCCAAACAAGTCTCTTCTGCTTGTTGCCTTTCTTTAGCAGTGGTTTCCTAGCAGATATTCTACCATGAAGGCCGGATTCACACAGTCTCCTCTTACCAGTTCTAGAGATGTGTCTGCTGCAAAAGGTGGAAGAACCTAGAATATGAAATCTATTTTCAGTTGTTTCACACTTTTTTGTTATGTATAATTCCACATGTGTTACTTCATAGTTTTGATGCCTTCAGTGTGAATCTACAATTTCCATAGTCATGAAAATAAAGAAAACTCTTTGATTGAGAAGGTGTGTCCAAACTTTTGGTCTGTACTGTAATTTAGGAATGATAAGCCACATCTTGAATAACTTGATATAACTCTAAAGCCCGAGGGACATATTCATACATCCTTTACCTGCAATATAAATTCTTGTGTAACAATGAGATCTTGCCGAAAGGTGTAGCCAGGGAAAGATATGTCTTTCTGGGAACTGGATGATATAAGTTTTATTGAGCAATTAAACGACTCTTTGTTTTGAAAATACCAGTATGGTGAAGAGCTACTGAACAGACCAGAAACACCAAGACAGTTTTAGATCAGTGGATTACGATAGAAAGTGATGATACTTAAAGCTGAACTCCAGGTATGGCAATTATTACATAGTGACAGTGGTCCTGCTTGGACCTGTGTAAGAATGTACAGTATGTGCCATAGCTGTGAGGTACCCTGGAAGCTGAATATCACTGAAGTAGACATCGGTACTACAGTGGAACCTTGGATTACGAGCATAATCCTTTCCAGGAGAATGCTCGCAATCCAAAGCACTTGCATATCAAAGCGAGATTCCCCATAGAAGTCAATGGAAACTAAAATAATTAGTTCCGCATTGACTTCTATGGTATGCAATACCGCATGTGGCCAGAGGTGGGGAGAGCCTCGGAAATACTCGAAAAACCTTGGAAAGGCTCGGAACGGAGTATTTCCAAACTCCTATCGGCTCCGCCCAGCTCCGGTGCCCCCTTACCTCAGGCCAATTGCGGTACTGCACACTGCTTTGGCTTGAATCCTGCTCATTTTGCGAAAACAACACTCACAAACCGAGTCAGGATTTTTTTCCTGTTGTAAAAAATGATCGTGTTTGGGCAAAAACGACGTTTTAAACCCGCGCATGCCCAGAAGCAAGTTATGAGACGGGAGCGCTCGTTCTGGTAAAACTACCGTTCATAATGGAGTAAGCACATTCATCACGCTGTAACAGACAGAAAAGCGCGAATCGTCTTTTACTAACAAGGAATCGGCTAAAAGCAGCCCAAAGGCGAATAGAACTTCCCCTTTAGCCCCCATTCACATCTAGGCGTTTTTACGCCTGTAGTGCTACGCCGCTGCCGCCAGAGGGATGAAAACACATGTCCCTCTATGGAGATGGTTCACATCTCCACACCGGACGCCTGACGCCTGCCGCCTGAAAAAAGGTCCCGGACCTTTTTTTCAGGCGGCTTTCGGCATTCGGCTAGGAGATGGGAAGCATCTCCATAGAGGGGGTCAATCTGGGGCACATCTAGGCGGACAATACCGGCGTTTTGTCGCCGCAAATCGCGGTACAAAACGCTGCTATTTGTACCGCGATTTGCGGCGACAAAACGCAGCGAATTTGTCTGCCTAGGTGTGAATGGAGCCTTAGAGTGCCGTTATACGTGGTGTACGTCACCGCGCTTTGTTCATCATTTTTCAAAAACGATGGTGTGTGGGCATCGTCATTTTTAAAGCGGGAGTTCACCCAAAAAACTATTTTTGACATTAGATTGAGGCTCATTTTGTGAAGGGGAATCGGGTGTTTTTTTTTTAATCGAAGCCGTACTTACCGTTTTAGAGAGCGATCTTCTCCGCCGCTTCCGGGTATGGTCTTCGGGACTGGGCGTTCCTATTTGATTGACAGGCTTCCGACGGTCGCATACATCGCGTCACGAGTAGCCGAAAGAAGCCGAACGTCGGTGTGGCTCTATACGGCGCCTGCGCACCGACGTTCGGCTACTTTCGGAAAATCGTGACGCACTGTATGCGACCGTCGGAAGCCTGTCAATCAAATAGGAACGCCCAGTCCCGCAGCCCATACCCGGAAGCTGCGAAGAAGATCTATCTCTAAAACGGTAAGTAATGCTTTGATTTAAAAAAAAAAAAAAACACCCGATTCCCCTTCACAAAATGAGCCTCAATCTAATGTTAAAAATTGAGTTTTTGGGTGAACCTCCACTTTAATGATGAAGTTGGAAAAACGTTGTTTTTTGGACATGCTGAAAAATTACGTTTTTTTTTTCATGCCGAAAAACGACCGTGTGTACGCGACATTAGTGTACTCGTTATTCAATTATTTTTGGTGTTAACTTGAAGAAAGACGCAATCTGGTTCCTTTGCCGACATTGCTCATTGCACTTAGTAAATGTGCCACTAGGTGGCAGTGTTATCTTTGCTTTTAAATATTCAAGTGAAATGTCAAGTTGCGAAGGGTAGTCTAATTAGTACATTAATAGAGACAGAGTACAAATACAGCTGGAGGGCCAATAAAACACATAGAGGAGGACAGTGCTAGCTGGAGGTGCATGAGAACGCAGCGATCAGGACACAACAATGGCTGGGCTGCCACTTGGGGACATTTACAAATGAATCATCAAAAGACGTTGTGTGGCCTTTGTGATTTTTGTAGCCCAGAGCACCCAATCAGACACTCTAAAAAAAAATCTGTCTGCTGCATTTTAGACATTAAATTAAACATTTCGGTGGGGTTGGAAGGAACACTGTTTTATTAAATATATGTAGCGCCCCCTTACTTTCAGTAAAGGCGCTACGCTAAAGTTAGTGGGAGAATGAGAGACATAATTTGCTCTCATTCAGAATTATGTCTAATTTGGCTGTCGCCAAATCTGGATTGTTCTGTGTGCTAGACTGCGTTCTACGGATGAGGTACCATCCCCGGGCGGCAGGTGGCGCCAGAGAGGTCCAGGCGGAGCCGCTTTTCCCTAGGAGCCAATTAGAGGAGTTTTCCCTCACGGGGCATGCTGGGGAGGAGTATTTCTGTGGCGGAAGTTCACACAAACTTTTGGTCTGTTCGCAGTTTCTGGTGTGAACCGAATGGGGAGCTGTTCGGCTCATCCCTAAAATGGACCTTCACCCTCCTTTTTCCCTTTCCCCAACATATATTTTTTCCTAGGGGTTGGGGGTGTAAAGCTTGAAATGTGTTCTCATCCCCTAGAATGGTTCACAGTGAGTGAATGTGAGGGGGGGCAGTTTTTGCCACGGGTGCAAAGCATCACGACCGCGGCACGTGATCTGCCTTTGTGATCTGCCTTTGTGATCCATGTTTGTGATCCGCGTTTGGGGTGTCTTTAAGAATCTATTGTCACCCGCAGCAGATTTCATGCTCGGTGCTTCTAGAACGTAGTGCAATTTCCTGCGTCATGTTCCGTCATGATCAGGCTCTTAGCGAGGTCTGTCTGTGGAAGAATAGGCAGGAGCTCTAAGGCTAGAACCCTTGTGCAGGGTGACTGGTCTTGCTCTATACTGGTCTATGCTTGTCTGAACTGATCTATACCCCCCCATAGATTTCTGCGGGCAGCCTGTGATGAGTGTGATCACGTTACCGCTAAAAGTTCTGGATGAACTCTGCACATTTCTATACACTCTAGAAAACTTTCCATATCAACAGGGATATTTAGTTCACATGCATTACAATGCATGTTTTAGCCGGCCAACTGCGTAAAAGTAGTAATCCCTCTCTGGCCAGTCCTACTCTATATCTATCTATCTATCTATCTATCTATCTATCTATCTATCTATCTATCTATCTATCTATCTATCTATCTATCTATCTATTTATCTATCTCATTCTAGCTATTATATCTATTTATCTATCTGATGGTGGTGATCAAACTGTTGTCACCTTCATTCTCTCACTCATGTATGTAAAGTCCACAAAAAACTCGAATAAGTCAACTGCTATCTCCGCGTCTTCGGACAGAAATTCATCCACTTCAATGATATCCTCCAGTGATTCCTCCAGAGGTTCCTCAAGAATAGGCTCCGATGGTCCTTCTACCTCTGCCCAGTCAAGCCCTTTAAAGAAAAGCGTGTGATGGGAGATCGCGCACTAGGTACGCACGTTCTTCTTGGTCATGCCATAAAAGTCTGTGTATGAGTTCATACAGGGGAAACTCCATGTGCTCTGGGAAAGTGGTTGACATGTTGTCAATGAGGTCAGCCAATTCCTCATCGTTCTCCTGTCCAGTATAAAAAGGATGAAACCCTACGGCCATCTCATATACTATTATCCCAAATGAGAAATAGTCTGCCGGGTAATAGTATGGCCTATGAGCATAGACTTCAGGGGCCATGTAAGTCATTGTCCCCGCACACTCTCTGACTCTGTTGGACTCCGTGATACAAGATGCTGCCAAAGCGAAATCTGTAATTTTGGCGTGGTCTTGGTCATCCAGAAGAATGTTTTCTGGTTTTAGATCCCTGTGAAGAATCTGTAGAGACTGGTTTGTTGTCCTCGTTGGATATGGTCAGTGAAGTCTTTACAACCTCACTGGTGACTTGTTTGTTGTCCTTGTTTGTTGTCCTTGTTAGTTGTAGCCAGTTTTCCTCCTCACTATTGGCTGATTTTTCATCCTCGTTGGATTTGGCCAGTGAAGCCTCCTCTTCCGCACTGGTGACTGGTTTGTTGTCCTCGTTGGCTATGGTCAGTGAAGTCTTTACAACCTCACTGGTGACTGGTTTGTTGTCCTCGTTGGCTATGGTCAGTGAAGTCTTTACACCCTCACTGGTGACTTGTTTGTTGTCCTTGTTAGTTGTAGCCAGTGAAGTATTTTCCTCCTCACTATTGGCTGATTTTTCGTCCTCGTTGGATTTGGCCAGTGAAGCCTCCTCGCTCTCACTCGTAACTGAAGTTATGGGAGGTTTCTTGTCCTCCATGGATGTAGCCGGTGGAATTGGCTGAATGTCTCCAGTGGATGAGATAACATTTTTGCCTAGAGAAGGAGAAAAAAAAAAGTATTACTTTTACTTGCTCATCTTTTCTTATCTGTGGCCATTTCAATGTGTTTCTTTTTTGTAAGTGAATTTGTGTCATGACACTAATGTTGTGTCACACGTTTCTCTTTATGGCAGTTCTATACATACATGGACAATATGGTGGTTCTCAGCCCTGGATATCTATTCTCAGTCCATGGCTTTTATAAGTCCTCATGACATCCCTAACAGCTATTAAACACTGAGTAACCATACTTAACCCTTTCGTTGCTAGGTAGGTACATCATACAGGTCTGGCTGTAGGGGTTTTACACGCACTTCCGGTGGCCGCAGCCACTGATAGTGTGTAATCTCCCTACTGTCAGGTCTATACGACGTATGGACTTGTATATCTGACAAACCAACTTCCTGCTGTCAGATTGAAGCAGTCCGGCGCCTAGGGAACAGGCGCATACTACCCCCAACCCCCCACATTTGATGTGGTACCTGTATGATTCATGTTTTCTGTATCCAGCACATAAAGAAATAATTGTATTTCTGTCTATGGACACAATTCACAAAGCTTCAACATCAGGACAAGGATCTATTTTTAGCCTGTAACAGTCATGTTCAGATCTCCCAGATCCCAACTGACATTACTGATCATCTGATCTTCTCCTGGTGATGAAAATTCTAAATTTTAAGCCCCTTGAGTGCCAGTCTGTAATATCCCCTCGTTATCAAGACATTTTACAGATTTCAGCGCTGTGATGACAGTTTGAATTATAGTTGGTTATGTAACGCTGTATACACTAATGGATTTCATATCTTTTTTTGATAAATAGAACTTTCTTTTGGTGGTGTTTTGGTCTGAAACGAATAATCTAATAATAATTGGCCGATTATTGTTAAAAACCTGACAGAGTTTCTAACTCTTCCCTACTCTCAGTCCAGTGACCCGCTATGTGACCCCAATATATATATATATGTGTATTTGGGTGGTAAATGTTGATTTGCCTTACAGTGCCTTGCATTATATCTAGGGTTGTCCCGATACCGATACCAGTATCGGTACCGATACCGAGTATTTGCGGGAGTACTCGTACTCGCGCAAATACCCCCGATACCTAAATAGAATACTTCCCCCCCGCCGCTGCCGCCGCATCGAAAGCCGCCGCATCGAAAGCCGCCGCATGGGTTAAACGCTGTGCGGGAACATCACAGCTTTCATTTGAATAGCTGTAGTGTTCCCGCGCGTATAGACACTCCCCCTTGCCCGGGATTGGATGGGTGATCGTGATCTGTCCAATCCCGAGCAAGGGGGAGTGTCTATACGCGCGGGCAAAACAGCTATTCAAATGAATGCTGTGATTTTCTCCATGCGGCGGCGGCGGCAAAGGTATGGGGACATTGCTGCCAGAGGGACATTGCTGCCAGAGGGACATGGCTGCATATGTGAGGGACATGGCTAGAGGGACATGGCTGCATATGTGAGGGACATGGCTAGAGGGACATGGCTGCATATGTGAGGGACATGGCTAGAGGGACATGGCTGCATATGTGAGGGACATGGCTAGGGGGACATGGCTGCATATGTGGGGGGACATGGCTGCATATGTGGGGGGACATGGCTGCAATATGTGGGGGGACATGGCTGCATTTGGGGACACATTTAAAAAAAGTATCGGTATTCGGTATCTGCGACTACTTGAAAAAAAGTATCGGTACTTGTACTCGGTCCTAAAAAAGTGGTATCGGGACAACCCTAATTATATCTCATTATTGTAATACTTACTATCTGCATCTTCTTCCAATTTTGTCTGAAAAAAGGGGCAAAATCTGCCCAGAAATGCCCTAAATTTCTTCCCTTTTGCCCTAAGTCTACCCCCCTGAGGGGCAGAATCTTGGGGCTGTGGGGTAGGTTTGCAGTCCCCTGTTAAGGGTCCTGCTCTACTGATCACCAATGTAAGGAGCATTCTTCCCACTGATCACCAATGTAAGGGACATTCTTCCCACTGATCACCAATGTAAGTAACATTCTTCCCACTGATCACCAATTTAAGGGGCATTATTCCCACTGATCACCAATGTAAGGGACATTCTTCCCACTGATCACCAATGTAAGGGGTATTCTTCTCACTGATCACCAATGTAAGGAGCATTCTTCCCACTGATCACCAATGTAAGGAGCATTCTTCCCACTGATCACCAATGTAAGGGGCATTCTTCCCACTGATCACCAATGTAAGGGACATTCTTCCCACTGATCACCAATGTAAGGAACATTCTTCCCACTGATCACCAATGTAAGGAACATTCTTCCCACTGATCACCAATGTAAGGAGCATTCTTCCCACTGATCACCAATGTAAGGAACATTCTTCCCACTGATCACCAATGTAAGGGACATTCTTCCCAATTTTGTTTATTAAAAGTCTTGCAAACAAAAAGCATAAAATCACTATAAGATATACATAAATATACACATATTTACATAAATGAAAATAAATATAGCAAATCTGCTCTCAAACAAAAGACTTTACAGCAAAGCAAAAATCATGTAATCACCAGGAAAGTAAATCTTAATACAAACTCACACCACTACACCAGACAAACCTGCAAGGTCAAGAAACAAACCCGCACCCATTATGCATGCAGCCCTTCTAAGAAACGTCCAACACCATGCATCCACCTATTTCTACCTCAATTACCCGCGGGCGCGTTACCATATCGGTTTCAAAAAGTACCGCAACTCCGCTGCAGGGCTCAGCCGCAAGAGACCAAAAGGAGGGACCGCCTCTCCACTCCCTTTTTGCCAGGTGGACATCGGCCAAAGTATGGAGCCAGGTCTCTTGCAAAAATAAAATCTCGGCATCAAACTCGCTGAGCAAAAATAAGGCCATATCACGAGCTCTTGCAGATTTAATGCTGGCGACATTAATGGTCGCCACCTTTATCGGAGGGGGAACTGCCATCAGGATGATTGGGGTAGTCGTTTCTTGACCTTCACCACACTCTCATCACCAGAAACCGCTCTCTTCAAACAACGTGACTCATCCATAGATGAAAAAGAAGAAGACAAAGACATCTTTTCACCTGACAACACATTAAAGGTGTTACCAAGGGGAACCCCTCCTGGATCCGACTCTGAGGAAGAGATGACCGGTTTTCTTGTCTTTCTCTTCATTTTTTTCCTCCTCCTAATCTTCTCCCACCCCTCCTCATCCGAATCCCCATCAATGGAATGTGAAACATGGGGTACGGACACCCTTCCATCAGCCCCACCCCCATCCAGCACCCCCACACTCCCCTGACCACGCTTGCGCTGCCGAGGGGCAGGGACTGGAGGCTGAGTGGGAAGATCCGCTAAACCTGCCCCCCCAGCAGCCTCCGCCAGTCTGGAGGATCTACGAATAGATGGATTAGGGACAGGAGGGACAGATTTAGGGACCACATCTCTAGGGGGAACAGAAACAGATGTCACAGACACAGAAGGGACAGACTCAGGGACCACATCACTAAGGGGAACAGAAACAGATGTCACAGACACAGGAGGGACAGACTCAGGGACCACATCACTAGGGGGAACAGAAACAGATGTCACAGACACAGGAGGGACAACAAGAGTTTCAGTGGCCTCATCCTCCTTATCCAGCCTCTGCAGCTCAGCCTCCAACCCTGGCAGGTTATGTAATGCCTCCGGGCATTGACTGTACGGGTGACCAAGCTTTTGGCACAAATTGCACCGAATGTCGGTACAGTCTTTAGCCAAATGGCCAAGCTCCTGGCACAAAGAACATTTCTTGCGGGTGCAGGTGGAGGCAAAATGGCCCTTGTCACCACATTTATTGCACACCTTAGGCTGACCCTGGTAAAAAATGGTCAGCCTGTCCCTCCCCAGAAAGGCTGAACAGGGCAGATGTTGAACAACATTTCCCTGCACCCCCAATTTTAGTGACACTGTCCAGGCCCCTGTCCATATCCCATGCTGATCAAGGACCTTCCGCAGTGGAGCGAGGACTTCACCATAGCGGCGTAACCATACTACCAAATCAGCCTCTGGGATGGATTCGTTACGCACAAGGATCGTCACTGATTTTATTAGAGGCTGCCTGGAAACCACCTTTGGCATCCAACCATTCCACTGCGGAAGGTCCCTGCGCCCCCTAAAACGTTCCCAAAATAAATCCAGACCCTCAGGCTTTACAAAGGACAAATCAAATTCCCAACTCCCAACGGGACAAATCAAAGCAAAAATGTCAGCGACTTTGAACCCCATTTCCAGGATCAACTCTGCCACCCTCCCCCTTACTGGTGGGGTCCCCTCCCCCTCCCACTTCAACTGGACCACATTTCTCCGCTTATACCCACCAACCATCCCCCCACTAAACCCCCCCAAATTGTGACCACCAACATTTGCACCATTCCCCCCACCCTCCTTGGTGCGACCCCCCAAAACTGAGGCGTAGGTCCCAGCAGATAAAACATTGGTTTGTTTTGAACCATCTGACACATTTGCAGCAGATATCGACTGCACAGATTTGGTCTGAACAATCGGTGAGTCTTTCCTCTGCTGAGCAGGGGGAGGAATGTCATTTTGATTTTTCCCAGCAGTATTAACCCCTTCACCACCCACCACATCCATTGTTTTATCATTACTGTCATTCTTAGAACTTGCTGGAATATTCACAGTTCCTGCAGTCTTCCCAGCAGTGTTAGTTCCCACTGCTGTGCTTGTAGAAGCTTCAGCTGGTCGGTTCTCTTCTGTCAGGACAGGGTTGTCATCAGGGGATAGTGCAGGCTGGTCTGACACTGCAACAGGTGAAACCTCCATTGCTTCTTCCACTGCACATGGTGCAATATGCTGATCCCCTCCCCCACCACAGGGAGGCTCAGGTGAGGCAATCTCATTGCTAGTAACAGGCATACCTTGTACAGAGGAACTACAGGTCCCAGCAGAAACTCCAGGCAGCGCTCTGCACAAGGCCTTCACTTTCTGCTCCTTAGTCAGGACACCGTCCACCACGGCAGGTTGGGCAGACATGTTGGAAGACAGTGAGGTGTGCTGACATTTCTCCACCTGTACTGGCTTGGCTTCAGGGACTTCAGTAAAAGCAGCCTTGTGTGCTCTCAGGGGTGACTCCATCTCCTGGATACATTTCAGGGTGCCATGCCCACTCTCAACCCCCTGGCTGGTTGCCATCGGCGATTCCAAGCCCTGACATGGAGGGAGAGGTGCAGAGGCAGATGGACCCGGGTCATCCATTATCTGAGGCTGGTCCCTGGAACTTGCTGTCTGGCTGGCAAATCTCCTCTCATTATCAAACTTTTCTCCACTTTTATCTTTCAGCTTTTCCAATAATAAAGATTGTTCCTTTACCTTTTCCTCCAATTCCTGCAACTCAGGCTTCATGGCCAAACGATTTTTACTCCAGGCCTGGAAGTACTTGATTTTGAAAGATTTGTGTTCAGCCTTTAAAATTTTAAGTTTTTCTTCAGCTCTTCCAATCGCCCTAAAACGATCAATGCTCTTCTGACTGAAGACATTTGCATCCACAGCAGGGCCTGGACCTACAGACAGATCCTCCACCTCCTCCTCACTAGGCCCCGTATCATCAGGGGGATCCGTCCCGGGGCCTCCCCCAGGATCAGGCATTATTCCTGGGCCAAGCTAGCAGGCAAGGCCCAGGCTTGAAAAGGGTTGGTTCTCTCAGAGAGCTCCTAGGGTGTGTCCTCCTCCTTCTTCCCACTGATCACCAATGTAAGGAGCATTCTTCCCACTGATCACCAATGTAAGTAACATTCTTCCCACTGATCACCAATTTAAGGGGCATTATTCCCACTGATCACCAATGTAAGGGACATTCTTCCCACTGATCACCAATGTAAGGGGTATTCTTCTCACTGATCACCAATGTAAGGAGCATTCTTCCCACTGATCACCAATGTAAGGGGCATTCTTCCCACTGATCACCAATGTAAGGGACATTCTTCCCACTGATCACCAATGTAAGGAACATTCTTCCCACTGATCACCAATGTAAGGAACATTCTTCCCACTGATCACCAATGTAAGGAGCATTCTTCCCACTGATCACCAATGTAAGGAACATTCTTCCCACTGATCACCAATGTAAGGGACATTCTTCCCACTGATCACCAATGTAAGGAACATTCTTCCCACTGATCACCAATGTAAGGGACATTCTTCCCACTGATCATCAATGCAAGGGGCATTCTTCCCACTGATCACCAATGTAAGGGACATTCTTCCCACTGATCACCAATGTAAGGGACATTCTTCCCACTGATCACCAATGTAAGGGACATTCTTCCCACTGATCACCAATGTAAGGAACATTCTTCCCACTGATCACCAATGTAAGGAGCATTCTTCTCACTGATCACCAATGTAAGGAGCATTCTTCCCACTGATCACCAATGTAATGAGCATTCTTCTCACTGATCACCAATGTAAGGGACATTCTTCCCACTGATCACAAATGTAAGGAACATTCTTCCCACTGACCACCAATGTAAGGAACATTCTTCCCACTGATCACCAATGTAAGGGACATTCTTCCCACTGATCATCAATGCAAGGGGCATTCTTCCCACTGACCACCAATGTAAGGAACATTCTTCCCACTGATCACCAATGGAAGGAGCATTTTTCTCACTGATCACCAATGGAAGAGACATCCCCATGACCTTCACTCAGTCATATCTCTATATTCTTGTTTCCAGTGACCTAGATGTCCCCATTACCAATTCTATCAGATGTAATGTGTTGTTGTATCATTTGCCTTTAATTAGCCTTTGGCTGTACACTTCTGTTGAGCAACAACACAATGACTGTCCCTATTATTAACGATGGCAGTGTTATTGCTCATTTACAGTATCTCCTCTGTTCTACAACACTTTTTTCTTTCTATAGTAATAGGAGACTCATTCTACTGGTGAGTCAGCGAAGCGGACTTCATAATTCACCCCTCTGTGCTATGCCACCTTCCACCCCGAGGGCTCTATGTAGTGGGGATCTGAGAGGTACACAAATCAAGTATATTTCCAACTGGGTGTTATACACAAATACACTGTATCAGGGGTCTGAATATACAGGTGGAGTTTAGAATGACTGGTTTTCAGATTTGAAATTGGAACACAATATAACTTTTCAGTATCTAACCTCTACTAATAATTACTATATCTAGAGCTCACAGTACATTAGGGTAATAGTCAGTGTAAAGAATTCTCCTTACATTTGAGGTCACTGGAAAGATTGCTCCTTTTATTGGAGTTCAGTGAGAAGAATGCTCCTTACATTGGAGGTTAGTGAGAAAAATGCTTGCGCCGTCCTATCTTAGGGTGCAATATTTAGGCTGGCCGCTAGGTGGCGCTTCCATTGCGGTCGGTGTAGAATATGTAAATCACTAGATACGCCTATTCATGAACGTACGCCCGGCCAACGCAGTACAGATACGCCGTTTACGTAACGCATTATCAGGCCTAAAGATATTCCATCAAATAGCTGGAATAGTAATGTTAAGTATGGCCGCCGTTCCCGCGTCAAAATTCAAAAATCTTACGTTGTTTGCGTAAGTCGTCCGTGAATAGGGATTTATGTAATTTACGCCCACGTCAAAATCAATAGGCCCGTGCGGCGTACGTTGCCGCAATGCACACTGGGATATGTAGGCGGACGGCGAATGCGCCGTTCCAAAAAAACGTCAATCACGTCAGGTCAAACAAAATTAACATTAAACACGCCCCCTCAGCCTATTTTGAATTAGGCGCCCTTACGCCCGCCCGCTTTAGGCTACGCCGCCGTAACTTAGCAGGCAAGTACTATGTGAATCATCTACTTGCCTCGCTAACTTACGGCGGCGTAGTGTAAAGACGATACACTACGCCGCCGCAAAGTTAGGGCGGGCTATGTGAATCTAGCCCTATGGGACCCGAACTGGAAAAATCTAAAGTGCCCATTTTGAAGTTATTGGGCATAAATAGGGTATGGGGGTCTGGGTGCTGTCCTGGGGGCAGTGCCGGCCCAAGACATTGTGCTGCCTGGTACCAAGAATGAAATGCTGCCCCCCCCAAAAAAAATTACGCCCACCAAAATGCCCCCACGTCCATTATTTTATATCATGATAACTAAAGTGGACCTCTCCTGGCTCTATACATGTATATAGGTGTAGAAAAAGGACCTGTTATGGCTCTATTCATGCAATTAACCCCACAGTGGAGCGGAGAGCGGAACGGAAGGAGCGGTCGGGCGGCAATTAGCCCCACAGTGAAGTGGAGAGCGGAGCTGGCAGAATGGGATGGCGTGCGGGCGGCAATTTCTGCCCCCCTGTAAGTGCTGCCTGTTACAATGGTACCATCGGGTCCCATGGTAGGGCCGGCCCTGCCTGGGGGACATGTATCAGTGCAAAAAAGTAAAAAAAACATAATTTAAATCTTGTGCCTGAGGGGTCTCCTTAGTCTGCCTATAAAGAGGCGCATCTGTACTGTGTATAGAGCCTGCTGCAGCAAAAATGACATTTATGAAGGGAAAAAAATGACATTTTCCCTGCAAGCTTTCTTTATTTTGTAAACAGTAGCTTGGGAGCCAGTTTGGGGGCCACAATTTAGTGCACTTGGAACAAGAATAGAGATGTTTTGGATAAATTCTGGTGTCGGCTTCACAGACTTAGGTGCACGTGCAGAAAAATTGGGCTTTGGATGTTGGTGGTCTTATCACACCGTAACCGTATAGGGGCACTCTTGATGAAAAAAATTATTGGCCTTGCTTTAACAAATTGAAATTAACTGCACATATCAAACAGCTGCGGAAAAAATGGTCCTTGTTAATTGTGCCCATGAAACCTATACAAAAAAATGAACACCCACAAAGCTAGGCTGCCTAGACAGTTTTGCAGAGATTCCACATTCCAAAACACTTGGTGACATCGGCATCAGGGGCTTGATAGCTGCTGCCAATCCAGGAATGATTCATTTCGAAAAATGTCAGCCGGTCAACGGAGTATGTGAACAGACGAGATCTTTTATCTGTCACAAAACCTCCGGAAACACTGAATGCCCATTCAGAAAGCACGCTAGATGCATGGCAATTCAGCAGCTCAATCATACTGGGCAAATTTTGACCAGTGATCTATTCTTATGACCCAGTAACCCAGTGGATCATCGCCTGAAAAGCTCTCCATGTCTGTTTTTGCCTCTGCATGAATGTATGTTATTTGCGAGAGCCAGAGGGGGCGGCGCATTTTAAGGAAAACAAAAATCTTAAAGGGCCCGTTTTTTTGTGACTACAGGAGAGGGGGGGGGGGGATCGTCGCCCGGGCACCCCCTATGGACAGGCCGCCACTGGGTGGACCGCTAGTCCCGATTCTCGAAACTCACCTTGGTATGTGTTTCATTATTGTTACTAATAATGACTGTATTGATACATGGGAATCATGTGCACTCGTGTGTAGGCATGGGGGTGCACATGTTCCCTTCCTTGTTTGGTTGCCTTTTTCATTATTTTTATAATTTTTTTTACTGATATGTATTATTCCATTAACAGAACCCATACTCGCAAATCTTTTCATCCCCCTGAAGAAGACCGCTATTGCCACAACAGGTCGAAACGCGTTGGGGTTTTGCGCTATGAGTATATTTTTATAATGTTGTACCCATGTTCCTAGACTGTTTGTTATACATATGTTATAGCCTTTGTTGATGTTCTTTGAGCTCATGTCCTGATCCTCATTTGATAGTTTTTTCTATCATATACGAATATCCAGATTAATAACATTTATACTTTTTTCAAATTCCATCTTTCTAATTATTGCTGCAACACAAAACCCCTAGGGGTAATCCTTCTTTTCTCAAAAGTGCTATCAGGGGTGTGCAGCACCTTATCTACAGTTGGTATCACTTTCTCTTTGCAAGAATGTTCCTTACATTGGTGATCAGTGGGAAGAATGCTCCTTACATTGGTGATCAGTGGGAAGAATGATCCTTACATTGGTGATCAGTGGGAAGAATGTTCCTTACATTGGTGATCAGTGGGAAGAATGTTCCTTACATTGGTGATCAGTGAGAAGAATGTTCCTTACATTGGTGATCAGTGAGAAGAATGCTCCTTACATTGGTGATCAGTGGGAAGAATGATCCTTACATTGGTGATCAGTGGGAAGAATGTTCCTTACATTGGTGATCAGTGGGAAGAATGTTCCTTACATTGGTGATCAGTGAGAAGAATGTTCCTTACATTGGTGATCAGTGGGAAGAATGTCCCTTACATTGGTGATCAGTGGGAAGAATGTTCCTTACATTGGTGATCAGTGGGAAGAATGTTCCTTACATTGGTGATCAGTGGGAAGAATGTTCCTTACATTGGCGATCAGTGAGAAGAATGTTCCTTACATTGGTGATCAGTGGGAAGAATGTTCCTTACATTGGTGATCAGTGGGAAGAATGTTCCTTACATTGGTGATCAGTGGGAAGAATGTTCCTTACATCGGTGATCAGTGGGAAGAATGTCCCTTACATTGGTGATCAGTGGGAAGAATGTCCCTTACATTGGTGATCAGTGAGAAGAATGTTCCTTACATTGGTGATCAGTGGGAAGAATGTTCCTTACATTGGTGATCAGTGGGAAGAATGTTCCTTACATTGGTGATCAGTGAGAAGAATGTCCCTTACATTGGTGATCAGTGAGAAAAATTTTCCTTACATTGGTGATCAGTGGGAAGAATGCCCCTTACATTGGTGGTCAGTGGGAGGAATGTTCCTTACATTGGTGATCAGTGAGAAGAATGTCCCTTACATTGGTGATCAGTGAGAAGAATGTTCCTTACATTGGTGATCAGTGAGAAGAATGTTCCTTACATTGGTGATCAGTGGGAAGAATGTCCCTTACATTGGTGATCAGTGAGAAGAATGTTCCTTACATTGGTGATCAGTGGGAAGAATGTCCCTTACATTGGTGATCAGTGGGAAGAATGATCCTTACATTGGTGATCAGTGGGAAGAATGTTCCTTACATTGGTGATCAGTGGGAAGAATGTTCCTTACATTGGTGATCAGTGAGAAGAATGTCCCTTACATTGGTGATCAGTGAGAAAAATGTTCCTTACATTGGTGATCAGTGGGAAGAATGCCCCTTACATTGGTGGTCAGTGGGAGGAATGTTCCTTACATTGGTGATCAGTGAGAAAAATGTTCCTTACATTGGTGATCAGTGAGAAGAATGTTCCTTACATTGGTGGTCAGTGGGAAGAATGCCCCTTACATTGGTGGTCAGTGGGAGGAATGTCCCTTACATTGGTGATCAGTGAGAAAAATGTTCCTTACATTGGTGATCAGTGGGAAGAATGCCCCTTACATTGGTGATCAGTGAGAAAAATGTTCCTTACATTGGTGATCAGTGAGAAGAATGTCCCTTACATTGGTGATCAGTGGGAAGAATGTTCCTTACATTGGTGATCAGTGGGAAGAATGTCCCTTACATTGGAGATCAGTGGGAAGAATGTTCCTTACATTGGTGATCAGTGAGAAGAATGATCCTTACATTGGTGATCAGTGGGAAGAATGTTCCTTACATTGGTGATCAGTGAGAAGAATGATCCTTACATTGGTGATCAGTGGGAAGAATGCTCCTTACATTGGTGATCAGTGGGAAGAATGTCCCTTACATTGGTGATCAGTGGGAAGAATGTTCCTTACATTGGTGATCAGTGGGAAGAATGTTCCTTACATTGGTGATCAGTGGGAAGAATGTCCCTTACATTGGTGATCAGTGGGAAGAATGCTCCTTACATTGGTGATCAGTGGGAAGAATGTTCCTTACATTGGTGATCAGTGGGAAGAATGTTCCTTACATTGGTGATCAGTGGGAAGAATGCTCCTTACATTGGTGATCAGTGGGAAGAATGCTCCTTACATTGGTGATCAGTGGGAAGAATGTTCCTTACATTGGTGATCAGTGGGAAGAATGTTCCTTACATTGGTGATCAGTGGGAAGAATGTCCCTTACATTGGTGATCAGTGGAAAGAATGCTCCTTACATTGGTGGTCAGTGGGAATAATACCTTTTACAATCCACATTAAAGACTAGAAACAGCATTTTGGTACAGTCTCTCAAAGAAGAGGTAAAGCATCGTCATTCTCTATGCAGGGGTCTCAAACTGGCAGCCCTCCAGCTGTTGTGAAACTACAACTACTCTCTGGCCCTCACCCACTGGGGTCAATTAAGTTCAATTCTTCCGAGCATGCGTTGACTTGATTCTGAGCATGCGTGGATTTTTGACCGATGGACTTCCACACAGACGATCATTTTTTTCTATCGGTTTTTTATCCATAGGAGAATTTTAAAACAAACGGATGGGGCCCACACACGATCGGTTTGTCCCATGAAAACGGTCCATCGGTCTGTTTTCATCAGACAAACCGATCGTGTGTACAGGGCTTAAGTAGTTGTTTCATAATTAGCTTAGCTTCCAGTAAAGTATGTATAGACTTTACAATGATTTGGTGATGAGAGTAGATCATGTGTTTATACAAGGGTAGGGCTCTGTATACACTCGATGTGCCAGCTTGTGAGGAGAAATGACATACAATATCGGCAGTGCCGGTGCTGTCTAAGAGTAGCGAAAGGGGGGATAAAGCAGCTTTCCCAGGTCTGTCTGCAATTCGGCACGTCTCTACGGATATCAGATATTGTGTACATATTTGTCTCTGGAGCTTACCACCTCCAGATGGCAATAGGAGCCATCCACCATGATTAATCACTTACATATTCCAAATTCTAGGCTGATAGATCTCCAACACTGATTCATTGAAAGCCAAATAATTATAGTTTTATTGGTATAATTTTTTTCTGCAATACCGAACTATTAGGCCTAGTTTACAAGTGTGGCAAAGGGGCAGTAAAAACAGCCTGGTTTATCATTTTTATTTCCCCAGGCTGCCCACCTTAATCCTAAAGTGGTCTTAGATGCACTTACAAAATTAACTGGCCCGGATTCAGAGAGAATTTACGCCGGCGTATCCATAGATACGCCGCGTAAATTCAAATCTGCGCTGGCGTATCTTCTGTCTGTATTCAGAAAGCAAGATACGCCGACATTAGCCTAAGATACGACTGGCGTAAGTCTCTTACGCCGTCGTATCTTAGGGTGTGAACAAAAAAAATTTCCGCTAACCAGAAACAGAATAAATGAAGAAAATTTATGTAGGTATGTTAATACCGAAGCACGTCCCAGACACGTTTCGTCATAGGCTGACGTTATCAATGGGGATAACGTCAGCCTATGACGAAACGTGTCTGGGACGTGCATTCAGTGACGCTACCGCGCTCTATGTGTACGAGGAAGGGCTCTCGTTGCCGGCCGGCACTTGTTTTTATGCTTGCTGTTTTTATAACATTTGTAAGTACATTCTTTTTTATTTAATAAACACTCTCAAATGGTATCACACTATTAGTCTGTTTCTATTCTGGGGACTACGTGACTACGTGATCTCTGAGTGGAAGGGCTGCCACTCTATCTCTGGGTGGAGGATTGGATTCTCTGGATAGCAGGCTCTTCTCCCCTGGAGACCTTTCCCTTGGATGATTGTGATTAGGATTCCTCTGGAGAGCGGTGTATCTTGTTTAAGGCTATTCCCTCTTAGCCATCCGGTAAGAGGCTATCTATGTGATGGTGGCTTCACTGATCTGTAATACCTCTCACTGTGGTGTCATCAGAATCGAGCTGTACAGTTTCCTGCTGCATATTCAGTGTATCTTAGGGTGCATTCTCACGCTGGCCGCTAGGTGGCGCTCCCGTAGTTTTCGGCGTAGAGTATGCAAATTACCTAGTTACGCCGATTCACAAACGTACGTGCGCCCGGCGGTAGTTTTTTTACGTCGTTTGCGTAAGGCTTTTTCGGCGTAACGTTGCTCCTGCTATTAGGTGGCGCAGCTAATGTTAAGTATGGACGTCGTTCCCGCTTTGAAATTTGAATTTTTTGCGTCGACTTGCGTAAGTCGTTCGCGAATAGGGCTGGACGTAATTTACGTTCACGTCGAAACCAATGACGTCCTTGCGACGTCATTTGAAGCAATGCACACTGGGATATGTACACGGACGGTGCATGCGCCGTTCGTAAATCACGTTAATCACATCAGGTCATCACATATTAGCATAAAACACGCCCCCCCTTCCACATTTGAATTACGCGGGCTTACGCCGGCCCCATTTACGCTACACCGCCGCAACTTACAGAGCAAGTGCTTTGTGAATACTGCACTTGCTCCTGTAAGTTGCGTTGGCGTAGCGTAAATACAATACGCTGCGCCGCCCTAACTAGGCGCGCAGGTACCTGAATCTGCCCCACTGTGTTTTGAACTTGACTTTTTGCACAGGAGAGGATCAAGTGAGATCCTAAAGAATGCGTGAAAGTGTCTTACGAGAAGGTGCGCCAATACAGTGGAGTAAACCCTTTAGGAGAAGATTATAAAGGCTGCTGCATGGGCCTACATTGACAGCCCATCTCATAGGGGTCTTATCTCCAACATTTGTAGAATATTGAACCTACCACTGTATTTGGAAGTGTGGGAGACAATCTAGGAAAGCCACCTTCTGTTAGAATGGCAGTTCCCTGTTGGTGTTCCATTTACTTACCTTAGAGACCCCTTTTGGGTAGATCTTCCTTCCTGAATTTGATTGCATCCCTGATATGCTGTGCCTCCCATCCATTTGGAGCAGCTAGCATAAGCTCTTGTTTCTCCCCATGTGGTCCTTTGATCACCCAATGGCAGTGGCGGCTGGTGCTCCAAATTTTTGGGGGGGCGCAAACGAAAAAAAAAAAAAAAAAAACAATTGCAGCCTCACTGTACCTATCATTTGTCACCACTGTGCCATGCCATCAAATGCAGTCACTGTGCCATCAAAACGCAACCACTGTGCCATCAAAACACAGCCACCGTGCCATGCCATCAAAACACAGCCACCGTGCCATGCCATCAAAACACAGCCACCGTGCCATGCCATCAAAACACAGCCACTGTGCCATGCCATCAAAACGCAGCCATCGTGCCATGCCATCAAAACGCAACCACCGTGCCATGTCATCAAAACGCAGCCACCGTGCCATGCCATCAAAACACAGCCACTGTGCCATGCCATCAAATGCAGCTACTGTGCCATCAATTGTCACCACTATGCCATCAAACACAGCCACTGTGCCCCCAATTGTCGCCACTGTGCCCCCAATTGTTGCCACTGTGCCCCCAATTGTTGCCACTGTGCCCCCAATTGTTGCCACTGTGCCCCCAATTGTCACCACTGTGCCCCCAATTGTCGCCATTGTGCCCCCAATTGTAGCTACTGTGCCCCCACTTGTAGCCACCGTGCCCAGTACCCCCCCCCACCTGGCACTTACCTTTATGGCTTCTACGTCCCTCTATGTCCCTCGTCCCGCCCTCAATGACGCTTCAGCCAATCAGGTTACCTGATTGGCTGAGACGCCTGTCAGTCTTATCCTCGGACGCACGGCCGGTACGTCCAGAGGATGAGCTTCAGGAAGCCGACTACAGCCTCAGGGCGCTGGCCCTGATAGGCACTTCCACACAGCCAGTCAGCTGCCGCTATTCAGCTGACCGGCGCTCAATGTCCGGTCAGCTGAATAGTGGGCGGCAGCGGCGAAAATATACAGATTCATACAGTGTATGATTCTGTATATTTTACTGGCTGTGAGCGAGCCAGAGGGGGCGGCGCTCCTGCGTCCCTATGGACGCACTGCCACTGCCCAATGGGCTTTATGGGCTACCTTTTGGACTTGTGGTATCCTCTGATTCTTCAGTGTAGCACGCATATCACATTTCTCCTACTTACTGTATTTCCTGATGAAATTCATTGTTAAACATGTCAAAGAGCAAGATACCATCTCGATCCTATCTATTCAGTGGAAATCGCATGTCTGTTAATAGTTTATTACAATCCGTGTAATGTGAGAAGGAGATGAAAGATAGTATTTTAATAAGAAAAATATTTTTCTATGCAATTGCTGGCATTGTGGCAATATACTGTACCTTCAAGTTTCTGTTGATAATTGTTTTATTTTGAATAATACCTTTCGAAATAAAGACATTTTTGACCCCATTCCCGATGAATATACTCATACACTATACTGTCAAAAGTATTGGGACGCCTGTCTTCACACGCACATGAACTTTAATGGCATCCCAGTGTTAGTCCATAGGGTTCAATATTGAGTTGGCCTACCCTTTGCAGCCATAACAGCTTCACATCTACTGTGAAGGCCGTCCACAAGGTTTAGGAGTGTGTCTATGGGAATGTTTGACCATTCTTCCAGAAGCACATTGGTGAGGTCAGGCACTGATGTGGACGGGTAGGCCTGCCTCTCAGTCTCCACTCTAATTCATCCTTGATCGCCCCCTAGTGTTAACCCCTTCCCTGCCAGTGACATTTATACAGTAATCAGTGCATTTTTATAGCACTGATCGCTGTATAAATGTCAATGGTCCCAAAAATGTGTCAAAGGTGTCTGATTTGTCCGCCGCAATATCACAGTCCCAATAAAAATCGCAGATCGTCGACATTACTAAAAAAAAAAAAAAGTATTAATAAAAATGCCATAAATCTATCACCTATTTTGTAGACGCTATAACTTTGGCGAAAACCAATCAATATAAGCTTATTGTGATTTTTTTTAACCAAAAATGTGTAGAAGAATACATATCGGCCAAAATTTTTTTTAATTGGGGATATTTATTATAGCAAAAAGTAATAAATATTGTGTTTTTTTTATTAAAATTGTCGCTCTTCTTTTGTTTATAGCGCAAAAAAATAAAAACCGCAGAGGTGATAAAATACCACCAAAAGAAAGCTCTATTTGTGTGGAAAAAAGGACATCAATTTTGTTTGGGAGCCACGTCGCACGACCGCGCAATTGTTAGTTAAACCGATGCAGTGCTGTATCGAAAAAAATGAGCAGCCAAATCTTCAGGGGCTGAAGTGGTTAAAAACAAAATTTTTATAAAAAAAAAAATATGCAGTACACTCACATTTCCATGCAGCGCAGATATTATTATTTTTTTATGTACCGTATTTATCGGCGTATATCGCGCACTATTTTCCCCTTAAAATAAGGGGGAAAATCGTGGGTGCGCGATATACGCCGATAGCTGCTTCCCGCGCTCAGTTTGAAATCCTGCGCCGACATATACCGAGTGCAGTACACTCGGGTACATTCGGCTAGTCTCGGCTTTGCTCGTGCTCACGCATAAACATCACAGAGCGTGAGCGCGAGCTAAGCCGAGCCTTGCCGAATGTACCCGAGTGTACTGCACTCGGTATATGTCGGCGGAGGCGTTCGAACTGAGCGTGGGAAGCGGGGACTCGACTTGAGGCGCGAGCTGGAGAAGCCGGGAGGACACCATCGAGGCCGCAGACGGACGCCGGACCGGACGATGGACGCTGGGAAGACACCAAAACTGTAAGTAATAAAATCATATAACATTTTTTTTTTACAGGAATTTCGGGGGCAACTTTAGGTGTGCGCGGTATACGCGGGAGCGCGTTATACCGCGATAAATACGGTACTTAATGTACATGAGCTTAGTGCATTGTGGCACCTGTTATCATGGGTAATGTACCCTATTATGAGTGGGCTGTAACCACAGTGGATATAAAAAAAAAACTTTTTCCTGTAACCGCAGTGCACTGTAACACACGGTATGTACATTGCAGTGCGTTGTGCATTGCACGCTATTTTTTCAATGCGTTGGGCTGCCATTCACAATGAATGGTACTACAGCACCATACCTCCCAACTTTTTGAGATGGGAATGAGGGACACCTATCAGCAAAAGTATGTAGGCATAGGACACACCCCTGGTCACGCCCCCTTAAAGGAGAATTGTAAAAAAAAACAAGATTGGTTAAACACTCAAGGGCATTTTTTACCACTACTATTCCTTTATATTGGCTTTTGGAATTTACAAATGCAGCGATTTAGAAATCAGATGAAAGGTTTAGCGCTGGAAAACACTTTTTGAAAGATAAAAAGTGCATTTTATATACATCTATATAGATCAGACCAAAATTAGGGACAAATGAGAAGGAATGAGGGACAGAGGACATTGCTCCAAATCAGGGACAGTCCCTTCGAAATCAGGGACAGTTCCTCGAAATCAGGGACTGTCGGGAGCTATACAGCCCACCGCATATAGAGCAGTTATAGAATTTAAAAAAAGAATCGGATGATTTTCGTATAGCTAAAGACACAGGCCCGGATTCACAACGGACTTACGACAGCGTATCTCACGTACGCCGTCTTAAGTCCGAATCCGAGCCGTCGTATTTATGCGCCTGATTCATAGAATCAGTTACGCATAGATTTGGGCAAGATACGAGCGGCGTAAGTCTCCTACGCCGTCGTATCTTGGGGTGCATATTTACGCTGGCCGCTAGGTGGCGCTTCCGCATATTTCTGCGTCGAATATGCAAATGAGCTACATACGCCGATTCAAGAACATACGTGCACCCGACGTATCAAGATACCTCGTTTACGTAAGGCGTCGGACCGGCGTAAAGTTACCCCTCATAAAGCAGGGGCAAGTCATGTTAGGTATGGACGTCGGAAACGTACGAACAGCGTGGTATTTTACGTCGTTTGCGTAAGTCGTCCGTGAATGGGGCTGGGCGTAGGTTACGTTCACGTCGTCTAAGCATTGAGCGGGCGTAATTTACTTTGAAAATTTGACGTGATACTGAGCATGCGCGCGTTCGTAAAGCGCGTCATTTACGTGGGGTCACGAATCATTCACATACAACACGCCCCCTACCAGCCTAGTTTGAATTAGGCGCGCTTACGCCGGCCCATTTACGCTACGCCGCCGTAACTTAGGACGCAAGTGCTTTGTGAATACAGCACTTGCCTCTCTAAGTTGCGGCGGCGTAACGTAAATAAGATACGCTACGCCCGGACAAATTTACGCCGCCCTACGTGAATCTGGGCCACAGACATAAATACTAAAGGTAATAAGGATATATTCTAATCCAGAGACAATCATAGACTGCCTTGTGAGGTCAGGAAGGAGTTGTCAGCCTGCCCTGTCTGTGGCTCCCAAACCACTTAGTACAATGATGAGGAAGGAAGTGAACGCTGAGCAAAGACGACGAGACATTATAATACTCTGAGGCTGTCAGTCCCAGGACTGAGAGGGATTAGTACTCTTCACACTATGAGGATTTCTGTAGATGGGACGTCAGAACAGTCAAGCTGAAAATTATATTTATTATTATTTATTACAGGTATTTATATTGTGCCATTCACAGAGCTTTAGATATTGTACAATCACGTCAGTGATACACATACACTACCATACACATACCAAATATACAAATACAAATGTATATAAACTTATACATAAAAATAAATATATATATATATATATATATATATATATATATATATATATATATATACATAGATCCCAACTGTCCCTGATTTGGAGCAATGTCCCTCTGTCCCTCATTCCTCCTCATTTGTCCCTCATGTTGGTCTGATCTATATAGTTGTATATAAAATGCACTTCTTATCTTTCAAAAAGTGATTCCCAGTGCAAAACCTTTCATCTGATTTCTAAATTGCTGCATTTGTAAATTTCAAAAGCCAATATAAAAGAATAATAGTCGTAAAAAAAAAAAGCCCTTGTGGATTTAATTAACTTTTTGGGGTTAATTCTCCTTTAACCACTTAACCCCCGGACCATATTGCTGGTCAAAGACCAGAGCACTTTTTGCGATTCGGCACTGCGTCGCTTTAACTGACAATTGCGCGGTCGTGCGACGTGTCTCCCAAACAAAATTGGCGTCCTTTTTTCCCCCACAAGTAGAGCTTTCTTTTGGTGGTATTTCATCACCTCTGCGGTTTTTAGTTTTTGCGCTATAAACAAAAATAGAGCGACAATTTAAAAAAAATGAATATTTTTTACTTTTGGCTATAATAAATATCCCCCAAAAATATATAAAAAAACATTTTTTCCTCAGTTTAGGCCGATATGTATTCTTCTACATATTTTTCTTAAAAAAAAATTGCAATAAGCGTTTATTGATTAGGTTTGCGCAAAGTTACAAAATAGGGTGTATTTTTATGACATTTTTATTAATATATTTTTTTTACTAGTAATGGCGGCGATCAGCGTTTATTTTTTCGGTACTGCGCCATTATGGCGGACACTTTTGACACATTTTTGGGACCATTGGCATTTTTATAGCGATCAGTGCTATAAAAATGAATTGGATTACTATAAAAATGCCACTGGCAGTGAAGGGGTTAACACTAGGGGGCGGGGAAGGGGTTACGTATGTTCCCTGAGTGTGTTCTAACTGTAGGGGGGGTGGCCTCACTAGGGGAAATTACTGATCTTCCAGTCATGCATTATATGAACGGAAGATCAGCATTTCCCCCCCTGACAGGACCGGGAGCTGTGTGTTTACACACACAGCTCCCGGTCCCCGCTCTGAAAATGAGCGATCAAGTGTGCCCGGCGTCGATCGCGCCCGTAGGGCGCGCGCACGGGAGTCGGGGGCGAGCGGCCTGCGCGAGAGCCGACGTATAGCTACGGGCTCTCGCGCAGGGGAGCGAACCTGCCGCTCTAAAATGACGGTGGCTGGTCGGCGGGGGGTGTGACAGGGGGTGTCTTATGCCTACATACATTTGCTGGTAGGTGTCCCTCATACCCTACTCAAAATGTTGGGAGGTATGTATATATATATATATATATATATATATATACACATACATAAACACATACATGTGCATCTCATAAAATTTTAATATCATCAGAAAGTTAATTTATTTCAGTATTTTAATTCATAAAATGTAATTCATATATTTTATATCGATGTATTACACACAGAGTGATATGTTTTAAGCATTTCTTTCTTTTAATTTTGATGATTATGGCTTACAGATAGTGAAAACCCAAAATTCAGTATCTCAGAAAATTAGAATATTACTTAAGACCAATAAAAAAGATTTTTAATACAGAAATGTTGGCTTCCTGTCCATGTACAGTATAGTATGCACTCAATACTTGGTTGGGGCTCCTTTTGTATGAATTGTGGCATCAATGCGGCGTGGCGTGGAGGAGATCAGTCTGTGGCACTGCTGAGGTGTTGGAAGCCCAGGTTTCTTTGATAGCGTCATTCAGCTTGTCTGCGTTGTTGGGTCTGGTGTCTCTCATCTTGCTCTTGACCAGTGGCATCCATAGTGGGCACAGGAGCGCTGCCCCCTCTCTCCTGCACCCGTCAATCAACAATACATAGATTCATGCATTGCATGAATCTATGTATTGTCGCCGCTGCCGCCCACTATTCAGGTGTCCGGCCCCCTTTTGAGCGCCGGCCATCTGAATAACAGCGGCGGGTGTGTTTTGGAAGTAACTGATTAGAGCGAGATGCTCTAATTGGCTTCTTGATTCTTGAAGCTCTAATCGGCTTCCAAATGGTTAACCAGAGGGCGCACAGGCTGTGCGTTCCCTGGTTATACAGTGCTGTGTTAGGGAATCGCTTCCCTAACACTGACCCGCTTCTCAGCCAATCAGGTGCACCGGGTCTGGTTACTGGTCACCTGATTGGCTGAAGCGGCAGGCTTGGAAGGACGAGAGGGAGAAGAGTCTTCCTCATCGAGAAAAAAATGGAGCACACCACTCGCCTTCGCCGCCTGCTTCCGTTACCCGCTGCCGACCCGAGACAAGGTAAGAGTCGAGCAGACGACGGGCAACGTTTGGGGCACTGTGGCAACACTTGAGGCACACTGGCAGCATTGGGCACACTGGCAGCATTGGGCACACTGGCAGCATTGGACACACTGGCAGCATTGGGCACACTGGCAGCATTGGACACACTGGCAGCATTGGACACACTGGCAGCATTGGGCACACTGGCAGCATTGGACACACTGGCAGCATTGGACACACTGGCAGCATTGGACACACTGGCAGCATTGGGCACACTGGCAGCATTGGACACACTGGCAGCATTGGGCACACTGGCAGCATTGGGCACACTGGCCAATGGTCAATGTATGTTTTCTCCAATTTATAAGGCCAAATCATATGGCAGATTCCTCCCCTCCACCTCATATTCATAAAAAAAAAGGGGAATCCAAATAGGGCAAAACATATAAAAACCCCACTTACATCAAGGCTGTTTGGATTCCCTTATGTCTTTGGAATTGGCCTTGGTCTGATGAATATGAAGTGGGGGAATCTCATATATGATCATGGGTCCATAATTCAGAAAAAACACAAATTGACCTTTATAACAAGAAATGTCAAAATCTTTTGTAAGTCAACCCAAATAAGGGGCAAACGTGAAGGTGGCAGAGTTCCGAGACGTATGTATTCTTGTATGAGATACTCCTTGGTTTGTCCATGTAGTGGCCTTGGGAAGACCCTGGGAAGGGGAGCTGGGGGGGGTCTCTTGATTCTTAACTGCTTCCATACCGCCCCATAGGGAAATGACGGCGGCAGGAATCCCTCGCCGATCCGGGTGGACGTCATATGACGTCCTGTGTTCCCAGCGATCTAGGGCGCGCGCCGGCAGCAGCGCTCTTGACCCGGCGCGGGTGCCCGGCGACCGCGATTTCCGGTAATCACGGCAGGGGGGTGGATCTGTGTGTGTAATGATGGGTGTGTAAACACACAGATCCACCTCCTGTCAGCGGTGAGGAGACCAATGCTGTGTTCCCAGTACAGAGGAACACACATCGGTCTCCTCCCCTTGTGAGTCCCCTCCCCCCTACAGTTAGAACACGCCTTAGGGAACATATTAACCCCTTCAGCGCCCCCTAGTGGTTAACCCCTTCCCTGCCAGTCACATTTACACAGTAATCAGTGCATATTTATAGCATTAATCGCTGTATAAATGTGAATGGTCCCAAAAACGTGTCAAAAGTGTCCGAAGTGTTCGCCGCAATGTCACGGTCACAGTAAAAAATCGCAAATCGCCGCCAATACTAGTAAAAAAATGTATAAAATAAAAATGCCATAAATCTATCACCTATTTTGTAGACGCTATAACTTTTGCGCAAACCAATCAATATACGATTATTGCGATTCTTTTTTACCAAAAATATGTAGAAGAATACGTATCGGTTTAAACTGAGGAAAAGATTTTTTTTTTGATAAAATATTGTGTTTTTTTTTTTTTAATTTCGCTCTTCTTTTGTTTATAGCGCAAAAAAAAAAAAAAAAAAACGCAGAGATGATCAAATACCACCAAACGAAAGCTCTATTTATGGGGGGAAAAAAACATAAAGATTTAGTTTGGGTACAGTGTTGCATGACCGCGCAATTGTCATTCAAAGTGCAACAGCGCTGAAAACGAAAAATTGGTCTGGGCAGGAAGGGGGTGAAAATGCCCTGTATGGAAGGGGTTAAACGCGTTTCGCAGGCTGTTCTTCTGCTTCATCAGGAAGTTTTGGACGCCATCCACATAACATCCAAACATTCATCCGTTTAGTGCAGTGATGGCGAACCTTGGCACGCCGGATGTTTTGGAACTACATTTCCCATGATGCTCATGCACTCTGCAGTGTAGCTGAGCATCATGGGAAATGTAGTTCCAAAACATCTGGAGTGCCAAGGTTCTCCATCACTGGTTTAGTGCATTCGCCTGTCCGCACTGCAGGAATCACGGGAACCCAACTTCAGCTATTCAGGAACTAAGAGCAGCAAGAGTATACCCCAGTACACCAGGTGGAAGGGGGAGAGAAGTGCTCCCCTAGAGCAAAGGCCTCCAAACTACGGCCCGTGGACCACATCGGCTTTTGGTGATACTAAGATAGTTTTATTTCAAGTGATTTTTCTTTTCTTTTGGAAAATAAAACTTTGTGTTAGCACCTCTGGCAGGGTGATAGTTTGCCCCATGCCCTGTAACATCACTTTTCTTAGACAGCTTGGGCAGTGCTAGCATTTCTGGCAGGGTAATAGTTGGCCCGTAAAGTCACTTTTCTTAGACAGCTTGGCTCAAAATGAGCAGTGTTAGCCCCTCTGGCAGGGTATTAGTTTGCCTCGTAACGTCACTTTTCTTAGACGGCTTGGCTCGCATGAGCAGTGTTAGTACCTCGGGCAGGGTATTAGTTTGCCCCATGCCCTGTAACATCACTTTTCTTAGACAGCTTGGCCCCCATGAGCAGTGTTAGCCCCTCTGGCAGGGTAATAGTTTTCCCCTTAACGTCACTTTTCTTAGACAGCTTGGCTCACATGAGCAGTGTTAGTACCTATGGCAGGGTAGTCGTTTGCCCCATGCCCCGTAACATCACTTTTCTTAGACAGCTTGGCCCCCATTAGCAGTGTTAGCCCCTCTGGCAGGGTAATAGTTTGCCCCGTAACGTCACTTTTCTTAGACAGCTTGGCTGGCATGAGCAGTGTTAGCACCTCTGGCAGGGTATACGTTTGCCCCATGCCCTGTAACATCACTTTACTTGGACAGCTTGGCCCGCATGAGCAATGCTAGCACCTCTGGCAGGGTAATCGCTTGCCCCATGCCCTGTAACATCACTTTTCTTAGACAGCTTGGCCGGCATGAGCAGTGTTAGCCCCTCTGGCAGGGTATACGTTTGCCCCATGCCCTGTAACGTCACTTTTCTTGGACAGCTTGGCCCGCATGAGCAATGCTAGCACCTCTGGCAGGGTAAGAGCTTGCCCCATGCCCCGTAACATCACTTTTCGTAGACAGCTTGGCCCCCATGAGCAGTGTTAGCCCCTCTGGGCAGCACAGTGGTGCAGTGAGTAGCACCTTCGCCTAGCAGCAAAAGGGTCGCTGGTTCGAATCCCGACCACAACACCATCTGCCTGGAGTTTGCATGTTCTCCCTGTGCCTGCGTGGGTTTCCTCCGGGTACTCCGGTTTCCTCCCACACTCCAAAGACACGCTGGTAGGTAAATTGGATCTTGTCCAAATTGGCCCTAGTATATATATGTATATCTGTGTGTATGACTGTGTGTCCCAAGCGTGTCGCGATCCTACGGGGTAAAATGACCGCGCCAAGCAGACCCTGGCTGGAAAAAGCGCCCAGAGGCGATTCAGTTCGCATGAGTAGCGCTATTCAAGTCATTCGTTCATTCATTAATTTGGCAGGGTGATAGTTTGCCCCATGCCCCGTAACGTCACTTTTCTTAGACAGCTTGGCCCCCATGAGCAGTGTTAGCACCTCTGGCAGGGTGAAAGTCACTTTTTTGGGACAGCTTGGCCCGCATGAGCAGTGTTAGCACCTCTGGCAGGGTGATGGTTTCCCCCGTAAAGTCACTTTTTTGGGACAGCTTGGCCCGCATGAGCAGTGTTAGCACCTCTGGCAGGGTGATAGTTTGCCCCATGCCCCGTAAAGTCACTTTTCTTAGACAGCTTGGCCCCCATGAGCAGTGTTAGCAGGGTGAAAGTCACTTTTTTGGGACAGCTTGGCCCGCATGTAAAGGTGGAGAAAACAATAAAAAAAAGTAATTCATATACAGAATATTTCCCTTACAGTTATCACCCCGCCAGGATACAAAACCTTTCACTATAGCGGATCTTTAAAGAAATAATAAGACGGGTGCAGCCCGGAGTTTGGATCTGTATGTGAGTCATAGCAGGATTTATTGATGAAATAAGAATATACAAAAAAAGTGGTGCCCCCCCCCCTATGCACCCCCCCCACCTACCTATGCACCCCCTTCTCTCCCCCCCACCTATGCACCCCCCCCACCTACCTATGCACCCCCTTCTCTCCCCCCCACCTATGCACCCCCCCCACCTACCTATGCACCCCCCTTCTCTCCCCCCCACCTATGCACCCCCCCCCCCCCCACCTACCTATGCACCCCCCTTCTCTCCCCCCCACCTATGCACCCCCCCACCTACCTATGCACCCCCCTTCTCCCCCCCCACCCCCCTCACACTTGCGTCTCCCGCAGACACCCCGTCAGACCTGTTTGTGTCACTCTCAGGTGCCAAATGCAAATGATCCCGATCCTATTTAATTTCTGCACTGATGACCAAAGTGACATAGAAAAGGAAGTGAGACGGGAAATTCCCTGATTGGCTGACGCAGCCTCCCTGCCGTGTGTCTGCTACAAATATCTAACAATGCAAACTGTGTCTGGGTTGTAGTCATTGTCTGTGTGTCTGTGTGTCTGTGTGTGTCTGTGTGTGTGCGCTGAGATTTATCCTGGGCTAACGGTGGGCACCAACACCTACCTGCTACAGGTAAGTCCCAAGAGTATTCCTCTAATCTCTGCCTAGATGATACTTAATGATTGGAGAAAATAATACCTGGACAGGTAGCTACTCGCTGATTAGATAAAGTGACTTGTTTCCGCCAAGTCTGTCAGCGGACAGATTAATCTTGGTAGGCGGCATTCGATTATCTGCAGGGTCCGGGCGCAGAGCCCTGTCTGGGTTGTATGACTCAGATATCAGCTGCAGAGATATACAAAGATTTTCCACTGCTGATTATTCTGCACATATTTTTCACTGCTGAGTACCCTGTATAGATTTGTCACTGCTGATTACTCTGCATCTATTTTTCACTGTTAATTAATCTCTATGGATTTGTCACTGTTAATTAATCTCTATGGATTTTTTTCACTGTTAATTACCGTATTCATCGCGGTATAACGCGCTCCCGCGTATACCGCGCACCCCTAAAGTTGCCCCCCTGAAATTCCTGTAAAAAAAAAAAAGTTATATGATTTTATTACTTACAGTTTTGGTGTCTTCCCAGCGTCCATCGTCCGGTCCGGCGTCCATCTGCGGCCTCGATGGTGTCCTCCCGGCTTCTCCAGCGCGCGCCTCAAGTCGAGTCCCCGCTTCCGGCGCTCAGTTCGAACGCCTCCGCCGACATATACCGAGTGCAGTACACTCGGGTACATTCGGCTAGGCTTGGCGTCGCTCACGCTCTGTGACGTTTATGCGTGAGCACGAGCGAAGCCGAGACTAGCCGAATGTACCCGAGTGTACTGCACTCGGTATATGTCGGCGCAGGATTTCAAACTGAGCGCGGGAAGCGGCTATCGGCGTATATCGCGCACCCGCGATTTTCCCCTTATTTTAAGGGGAAAATAGTGCGCGATATACGCCGATAAATACGGTAATCTCTATGGATTTTTCACAGCTGATTACTTCTCTATAGATATTTCACTGCTTGTTACTCTTTATATATTTTTCACCACTTATTACTATTCCTCAATTTTTCACTATTACTCTGCATAGATTTACTGCTGATTGCCCCGTGTAGAATTTGAACTGCTGTTTAACCGGTATAGATTTTTCACTGCTGATTACTTTGCATACATTTCTCACTGCTGATTATTCTGCATTCAGTTTTTACTGCTGATTTCTCTACATAGATTTTCACTGTTGATTACTCTGCATCTTTTTTTTTTTATAATAATTTTTATTTGGTTATCAAAGACATAACATATGTAAATACAAATACGGACGCAGCCGCAATTGGAAACATGCATATAATGAAATGTATACGTATACCGTATATACTCGAGTATAAGCCGACCCGAATATAAGCCGAGGCACCTCATTTTACCACAAAAAAATGGGAAAACGTATTGATTTGAGTATAAGCCTAGGGTGTCCATCTGCATGCCTCACTGTGCCTTACTTTGCCTCACTGTGTCCATGCCTCAATGTGTCCATGCCTCACTGTGCCTCACGGTGTCCATGTGCATGCCTCACTGTGCCCATGCCTCACTGTGCCCATGCCTCACTGTGCCCATGCCTCACTGTGTCCATGCCTCAATGTGTCCATGCCTCACTGTGCCTCACTGTGCCCATGCCTCACGGTGTCCATGACTAGACTGACGTTTAACATGGGAGTCTATGGAAGGGGTGCCTGGCTTTGAAAAATCGGTGCTCCCCGGCCGTAGGTCCCCCAGACAAAAAACTTTGCACACTTGTAGAGGAAGAGTGGGGCTACATGTGTGCCAAGGTCCGGGTCCAGAAGACCTATGTCCGGCTGGTACCAGGTCCCCAAATTCAACAGAGAAATTACCGTTTAACATGGGAGTCTATGGAAGGGGTGCCCGGCTTTGAAAAATCGGTGCTCCCCGGCCGTAGGTCCCCCAGACAAAAAACTTTGCACACTTGTAGAGCAGAAATGGGGCTACATGTGTGCCAAGGTCCGGGTCCAGAAGACCTATGTCCGGCTGGTACCAGGTCCCCAAATTCAACAGAGAAATTACCGTTTAACATGGGAGTCTATGGAAGGGGTTCCCGGCTTTGAAAAATCGGTGCTCCCTGGCCGTAGGTCCCCCAGACAAAAAACTTTGCACACTTGTAGAGCAGAAATGGGGCTATATGTGTGCCAAGGTCCAGGTCCAGAAGACCTATGTCCGGCTGGTACCGGGTCCCCAAATTCAATGGAGAAATTACCGTTTAACATGGGAGTCTATGGAATGGGTTCCCGGCTTTGAAAAATCGGTGCTCCCCGGCCGTAGGTCCCCCAGACAAAAAACTTTGCACACTTGTAGAGCAGAAATGGGCTATATGTGTGCCAAGGTCCAGGTCCAGAAGACCTATGTCCGGCTGGTACCGGGTCCCCAAATTCAATGGAGAAATTACCGTTTAACATGGGAGTCTATGGAATGGGTTCCCGGCTTTGAAAAATCGGTGCTCCCCGGCCGTAGGTCCCCCAGACAAAAAACTTTGCACACTTGTAGAGCAGAAATGGGCTATATGTGTGCCAAGGTCCAGGTCCAGAAGACCTATGTCCGGCTGGTACCGGGTCCCCAAATTCAATGGAGAAATTACCGTTTAACATGGGAGTCTATGGAATGGGTTCCCGGCTTTGAAAAATCGGTGCTCCCTGGCCATAGGTCCATCGGACAACTAACTTTGCACACTTGTAGAGGAGCACAGTGGGGCTATATGTGTGCAAAGATTGGCCGGTACCGGGTCCCCAAAGTCCGGGAGATCAGGCGCAAAAAGGTGACTTGAGTATAAGCCGAGGGGGGCATTTTCAGCACAAATAAATGTGCTGAAAAACTCGGCTTATACTCGAGTATATACGGTATATATAAAAAAAAGGTTACATATGACAAAATACTCTGCATCTATTTTTCACTGTTGATTAATCTTTATGCTTTTTTTTATGGCTGATTACTCTCTATAGATATTTTGCTTCTCTTTACTCCTTATATATTTTTCACTGCTTGTTACTATTCGTCAATCTTTCCCTGCTGATTGCTGTGTATAGGTTTTTAACTGCTGATTATTCTGCACTCATTTTTCACTGCTGATTATTCTGCACTCATTTTTCACTGCTGATTATTCTACATCATTTTGTTTTTGCTGATTACTCTACATCAGGGATATGCAATTAGCAGACCTCCAGTTGCAAAACTACAAATCCCATCATGCCTCTGCCTCTGGGTGTCATGCTCGTGGCTGTTAGAGTCTTACTATGCCTTATGGCAGGGGTGTCAAACTCAATTTCATGGTGGGCCGCATTATGATTGTTCTCAAAAGGTTGTATCTGTAAGATTAGATGTCCAGCGCATCCCCTCCCCTTACATTAGATGTCAAGAGCCACCCCACCATCAGAAGTTGAGTCCCCCACTCTCCCTTACATCACAGGGCACCCCCTTTCCTTATGCTGCTGCTGGAAAGAAGCTTGATGCATTTCTTGAAACGCAGAAAGTAAGGGTCTGGAGGAGGACCAGAGGAGGGCTGGAGCTCTCGTGCAGCTGCAGGGGAGGTGCGAGGACCACATGAAATGGCCTGGAGAGCCGGAATCGGCCCGCGGGCCTTGTGTTTGACACCTGTGCCTTATGGGATTTGTAGTTCTGCAACAGCTAGAGGTCCGCTAATTGCATATCTCCGCTCTACATCAGTTTTTCACTGTGATTACTCTGCATAGATTTTTTTTTTTAGAGCTGATTACTCTACATAGATGTTTAATGGCTGAGTACTCTACATAGATTTTTTTACTGCAATTACTCTGCATCAATTTTTCTCTTCTGATTACTCTGCATAGGCTTTTCATTGCTGGTTACTCTGCATAGGCTTTTCATTGCTGGTTACTCTGCATAGGCTTTTCACTGCTGGTTACTCTGCATAGGCTTTTCACTGCTGGTTACTCTGCATAGATTTTTCATTGCTGGCATAGGTGTGCGCAGCCTCTTGCATTAGTGTGTGCACCCCAAAGCTCCAACACATATGCATTTGACATAGTTACCGGCCTCTTCCCCGCTCTCCATCCTAAAACAATGGGAGAAAGGGGGAGCAAGGGAGCACATGGGGGACCCAGGCAACAGAAGGAAGAGGAACAGGGAAAGGAGGGGTGGCATATATTAGTAATGATCCCCTATATTTTCCTCCTATGGTAGCTGAATGTTGACACAAGGGAGATGAGGAGAAGCCTACTTTCAGCTGCTGTAGGAGGAAAATACAGATCGGTTCCACTAAATTCCACCAGCCGCCGCCTCTCCTGTCCAGGTTCTGAGGACCGGAAAGGAAAGATTGAGGTTTACTTGTCACCTGCCCACCATTGACAGGTTGCCAACCCCAGGATTAGGGTGTGCCCAGGCCCACCTGGCACACCCCTTGCGCACGCCTATGACTGCTGGTTACTCTGCATAGACTTTTCACTCTGCACTACAGTGGCAGCATGAAGAAGATAAAACCAGTTCCCACATTGTTTTGGTGTCCTTTACAGCAGTGGTTCTCAACGTCAGTCCTCGGGTACCCCCCAACGGTCCATGTTTATAGGTTTTCCTTTACTCTGCACAGCTGCTTTAAATCATTATCAATGATATGGTGTTGATAAGAGCTATTTTATCTAAAGGGAAGTTCCCAAAACATGGCCCGTTGGGGGGTACTTGAGGACTGAGATTGAGAACCAATGCTTTTACAGCACTGAAATCTTGTCTTATGTGGGAAAGGTCTGTGCTAGAAAAAAATATAATAAATATATATATATATATATAATAAATAAAAATCCAATGGTGGTGGAACTACAAGTCGTAGCATGCCGAGGGAGCTGCAAAATAACCTGATAACATTGAGAAGGTTGAATAAAGTTGGATTCTCACCTATGGCATTTTTAGTGCTTTTTGCATTTTGCAGATTTGTACTACAGAGCGTGTTCCATAGGAAACCATGTTAAATGGACTGTAGTTCAAATTTGCATAATGCAAAAAGCACTAAAAATGCCATAGGTGTGAATCCAGCCTTAGTGAATATGTTGTGACCAAAGGAGTAGAAGGTGCCTACAAATAACAATGGAGGTGAATGGACAGTATGTAAACTGCTAGATTTCAGGGAAGGGGATCTCTGTCACATGCAAAGCAAAACCACAATGTTGTAGAGCAAACGGGAATAGGTGACAATTACCTGTTTTGCCAAAATGGAAACTCTCAATCTTGCTCATCGAGCTATAAGTTCTATTTTTGGGGTTTTTGGGCCAGATTCTCGTAGAACTGCGGCGGGATACGTTAACGTATCCCGCCGCAAGTTTTCAGCGTAAGTGCCTGATTCACAAAGCACTTACCTGTAAACTTGCGGCGGTGTATCGTAAAGACGTCCGGCGCAAGCCCGCCTAATTCAAATGGGGCGTGTACCATTTAAATTAGGCGCGCTCCCGCGCCGAACGTTCTGCGCATGCTCCGTTCGCAATTTTCCCGACGTGCTTTGCGCGAAATTACGGCGCCCCGACGTATTTGTGAATGGCGACGTGCGTCACGTACTTACGCCGGAATTTTTTTTTTTTAATTCGACGCGGGAACGACGGCCATACTTTAACATGGGCTGTGTAAAGTTAAGGCATGAAAAAACATGACTAACTTTGCGACGGGAAAAAAAGACTTGCGACGACGTAACGACCGCGCGTACCTTCGTGGATCGCCGTAAAACCTCATTTGCATACCCGACGCTGGAATACGACGCAAACTCCACCCAGCGGCGGCCGAAGTATTGCATCCTAAGATCCGACGGTGTAAGTCAATTACACCTGTCGGATCTTAGGGCTATCTATGCGTAACTGATTCTATGAATCAGTCGCATAGATACTCTCAGAGATACGACGGCGTATCAGGAGATACGCCGTCGTATCTCTTCTGTGAATCTGGCCCTTTTTTCTTAATATTTTAAAAAGGTGTTTGTGTTTTTTTATTTGTAATTTTTTAGGTTATTTCATGTAGTGTTCTGTTGTACATTTTTAACTTCGTTTTTGCTGTTTTTTGCTTTATGCACAAACAAAAAAAAAAGAAATAAAAAAAGAAAATATGAAAATGGTTTGAGAGGATTTTTTTTTGCCACCAGAACAGGTTTAGAATAGAGGAGAGGAGATTCTCTAACCTACAAAAAAACTTTTAAAATCTATTGAACCTTTAACCTTTATTTACACAAGAAGCTTTCTTGTATACTTTGATTTTATATTTTTAAACTTGTTCTTACAATACTGGTTTATTGTAATTTATTGTTATTTGTAAACAAAATAAAAATTATTTAAAGAAATTTTTTTATTGAACCTTTAAAGCCCACAAAAAACACAACTTAGCAATGGTTCACACTGACTGCAGGAATGAAATTGTGTGAGCTGAACTCTCACAATTTCATTCCCCCATTTCAGGGGCGATTTCAGAGACATCTGTGAGGGTTTCTGCACAGATGTCAATGGAAATCGCACTCTGAAATCGCTAAACGTAGTACAGAAACTACTTTTGGGAATCGGATCGGACAATGCCATTGCCGGCAATTGCCGCCGATTCGGCATGAGTTTTGACATGCCAAATCACATCAATGTGAACCAGGGCTTAATTCCACATAGGGGTCGATCAATAAAAGTGGAGAGTCAAAAACCTGGTGAAGCTGTACATGGTAGCCAATCAGATTCTAACTTCAGCTCATTAAGTTAGGCCCCTTTTACACGGATGCCTCCGTTTTGTGGAATCCTCTTTCTCAGCGGGGGGATCGCTCCGCTGATCCCCTCTGACCAGGTGGATGACAGGTCCGTCTCTGCTGGGCAGAGTGGAGATAGACACACTCCCCTCTTCTCTATGGGGAAATCGGGTGAAAACGGACCGCCAGTCTGTTTTCATTTGATCCTATCCGATCCGTCTGGATTGTGCGGACAGGAATTTCCGACAGCAAAAATTTGAGAGCCACCACTTGTAAGTAGTTTTATGTTAATTTACCATTTTCAATAAATCTATGGATAATGCACTAGGCCAGCGCGCCCTCTGTTTTTATCTATTTTATGGAGGATCTTTATAATATTATCTTATTTATTATACAGCATTTATACAGCACCAGCAACAGTTTTTAGGGAGGATGGATAGGGAAAGGGTAGAGAGGGGGAAAGGAGGGTAAGTGCAGAAACTGATTTTAATGCCAATATTAACAAATTCCTTCCTCTGGATCAGTAGCGTTTTTCTTTTCCATTCATTTTTATTGAAAATGATACATATCAAATTCCAAGGCAAACGATTGTTTATATAAGATAAGTATTTCTGTATACAAAGTGATGTCTTAAAGGGGTGTTCCAGTCATTTTTAATGTTTATTAAAAGTCAGCAGCTACAAAAAGTGTAGCTGCCGCCTTTTAATAAACATACTCACCTGCTCCATGTTCCAGCGACGCACCGCTCCTCTCCCCCCCTCTCCGGCTGCCGTCTTAATTCTAAGTGTGGGCACCCGGCCGTGACAGCTTTCGGCTTCATGGCCGGGCACCCACTGCGCATGCGCGAGTGGCGCTGCGCCATCCGATTGGACAGGCGATCGCCTGGGACCTGTCACGTGTCCCAGGCGATCGCCTACAGGGAGGGGCTGCCAAAAGGCGATATGACGTATCGCCTTAGCAGCCCCTCGGCGGAAGGAGGAAGTGGGACAGGAAGTCCCATTCCTCCTGAAGCCCCCACTCCCCCCCAAAAAAAATTACATGCCAAATGTGGTATGTAAGGGGGCGAGGAGTGGATTAAGCGGAAGTTTCACTTTTGGGTGGAACTCCGCTTTAAGGTACCGGAGGTATGGGCAGAATGATATACAGTATTCCAACAAATGTACCCGTTGTATTTCTTATCTCTATATACTACAACATGATAAACTACGAGAAAAACCCGTAATGAATAAAAAGAAAAAAGAAAAGATTAGCACATTATTGGGTCCCGGTCATTTCTTTAGACTTCATGAGGCTGAAGAGAAGGGATCCATAACCATATGACCATGTGGCCAATGTCCATATCGGCATGTGATGTCACATGATTGGGGAAGAGGAGGCTAAACCATAAATCCTTGTTGCAATTTGAGTCTGGTAGAATCCCCACCATATTTCACGTACATCAATATACGATCAGTAGTATTTTAAATATACGTGGTTTACAAATGAAAGGGGTGGGGACAAGGGACAGGGGACAGTGGCTGATGCTGGTCCTCCAACATTCCCTCTCCCCAAGAAGTTAATGGACTATCTCGGTACTTGGTAGGAAACACATACATGTAAAAATGATAATAATTTATTGAATAAACATAAAATAAGCAAAGAATACATGATTAAAATTGAAAAACAGAACCTCAGGGATACCCCTGGGCAAAATCTGTTATTACAAACATATAGACTGGTCTATGTCTCGACTAGTTTCGCGGTGACAACCGCTTCCTCAGGAGGACCAATCTATAAAGCAAACAGTATAATGAGTATTAGGTAAGCATAATAATTAAACAATAGCCATACAAATACAATAGAAAGGGATAATACAGAGTTAGCAAGCTTACCCACTATTTTGATGGTCATGTGTGGCGTCAGGCCGCCAAGGTAAATATACGTGGTTCTTTCTTCAACCTTTCTGGAGAACTAGGTAATAATATACGTAACAAACCTTTATTCATAGACAATGTTAGACACTCAAAAAATGATTTTTTTTGTAAACAGAATTGAAAGTTGTATTTCCTTATGCAAATTCAAATCTCAACTTTTCAACTTTCATTTTTCTTGTTGCCTTAAAGTGTAGGTATGCAAATTGCCAATTGAAATAACGATTGAATAGATAATTGTAAGTGTAGAAAACTGTAAACATTTCCTTTTTAGGCAACATAAACACTTCAACAGCCTGTCAACGTGCAGAGTGGGTGACGAATACTATTTCCAGAGTTTATGATCTTGCTATTCTACTTTAGACTATTTGCCCTGGAATGTTAAAGATATATTTATGTAAATGTTTTAAATACAATTTACTAAAGTTAGGGTATACCTTAATAGCCAGATTCAGTAAGACTTACGACGGCGTATCAGTAGATACGCCGTCGTAAGTCCGAATCTGCGCCGTCGTGTCTTTAAGCGTATTCTCAAACTGATATACGCTTAAATGTTGCTAAGATACGACCGGCGTAAGTCTCCTACGCCGTCGTATCTTAGCTGCATATTTACGCTGGCCGCTAGGGGCGTGTACGTCGATTTACGCCTAGAAAATGCAAATGAGCAAGATACGCCTATTCACGAACATACTTGCGCCCGATACGCCGTTTACGTAAGGCGTTTTTCAGGCGTAAAGATAAACCACCAAAAAGATGGCGCAGCCAATGTTAAGTATAGAAATTTCGAATTTCCGTTGAATTTCATGTCGTTTACGTCGTTTGCATAAGTCGTAGGTGAATAGGGCTGGGCGTAGGTTACGTTCACGTCAAAAGCATTGACTATTTGCGACGTGATTTTGAGCATGCGCACTGGGATACGTCCATGGACGGCGCATGCGCCGTTCGTTAGGCTCGTCATTTACGTGAGGTCACGATTCATTACCATACAACACGCCCACTACCAGCCTACTTTGAATTACGCGGGCTTACGCCGGCCCATTTACACTACGCCGCCGTAACTTAGGATGCAAGTTCTTTGTGAATACGATACCTGCCTCTCTAAGTTACGGCGGCGTAGTGTATCTGAGATATGCTACGCCCGCACAAAGTTAAGCCAGTCTTTCTGAATCTGGCTATAAGTCTCTAGCTCAACCTCTTCTCAACTTTTCTCACCTAGAGGAACTCTTACAATAATGTTTCAGGTCTTGGGAAACACTTGCTTAACACTTGCTTAAATCTATTTATTGGAGGGGGAATGCCCCTTACATTGGCGGCCAATTTGAAGAATGCCCCCTTACATTGGCGGCCAATTTGAAGAATGCCCCCTTACATGGTGATCAGAATACTGCCCTAACAGACAGCTTAAAATATCATATTATGCTGTTGTCTTTATAAAAAAGGAAAAAATACTGCGCTTATCTGAACAAAAAAAGCTGCTACACAGCAATGTGACAAAATTGGATAAAATGGTAGGTATAAATGTAGCGCTAGTGATAAAGAACTCAAAATCAACTGAGTAACCAGAACAAATAAACACAATGAACAAAAAAGTTCATATAGGTGAATATATAAGTGATATGAAACAGTGTCCATCAATGTGAAATGAAGATAGATGCTGCGTGAATCATCATGGAACCAGAATTCCTTCCCGCTAAAAGGAGTAGATGAAATGAATGGAATACCCTTACCGGATCTGGTGGATCTAACCGTCAGCGACAGTAGATCGTACAGGCAGGAATACTTCCAAGCGAAACGACTTGACTCGTCTGGCGATTCTGAAGGGCCACAAGCTAGAACTCACTGGAACCCGACGATCATTCGCTGGAAACCTCTCACTGGATAGATGGTAATCCAAATGGCAGGACTGAACAGGCGAACCTGTAATAGCTCTTTTCTTTCCGGCAGGTAATGCAAATACAAAGAACCAACACTCACAAAGTGAGGAACGAGGATGGAACTCCAAAAAAACGTAATCCAGCAGGACATGCAAAGAAAAAGAAAACAGGGCTCCCAATGGTGCAGGTCAAAAAAGAATCTGGGTTTTATTATAATAAAACCCGAGTAAAAAATGACATAAATGTGATCACGTACAAATAAAATGGATAAAAGCAATATGGGGTATAGGTGTACCAAAGCCCTACGCGTTTCGTCAGAGGGGACTTCAACAGGGGCATCTGATCAGATGCCCCTGTTGAAGTCCCCTCGGACGAAACGCGTATTATTGGGTTCAAGTGTTTTCAGAAAAAATAACTCTTAATACTACAGCATACAAAGGTGTTTTGACAATTATGGACTTCCAACCCTCTGGTAAAAGTTTGGGGGAGGCCCTTTTGCAGCATCACTGCACCCCTGCATACAAAGCAGCTCCATATGGACATGGTTTGATGAGTTTGGTGTTGAGGAACACAAGTGGCCTGCCCAGAGGCCTGACCTCAACCACACTAAACACAAGCGCGTCGGGATCCTACAGGGTAAATGACCGCGCTATATCAAGATGCCACTCAACACAACTTTAGCATGAATTCATTGCAGGCAAGGTTCTTTCATCCACCATCAATACCTGACCTCAACAAGAATCTTTTGGCTGAATGAGCACAAGTTCCAACAGACAAACTCCAAAATCTAGGGGAAAGCCATCCCAGAAAAAAGGAAGCCACAAATAGATGGGGGTGGGGAAGGCAACTCAATATTAACGGCCATGTTTTTGGAATGGGAAGTCCAAAATGCTTGTACAGATGTGAGGGTCAGGTGTTCACAAATGGTATCTATTTGGCCAATACTATACATCATACTTGCTGTATGTTTAAAATGAGTCGCGTTACAGTATCATAGAGGATGCACATCTACCTCCTAAATATCTAGTCTCGTTGAAAGATTTCTAAAAATATTCTTAAATGGTCATGAGCAAACTAATTAGCCAATCAGGTGAATCAGTAAAATGCATAATTATTTACTCTCTACGGTGTAGTCATTTGTCTTGCCTGCAATGAGTCATGCAATATGTGATTCACGACCGCCCAGATTGCCCAATATAAAGATTCTAACCACAGCAGACAAATCTGTGAGCAAATCCTAAGGGGAAAAACTATTCTTAGGATATGGCCCCGTACACACGACCAGTTTCCTCGGCAGAATTCAGCTTCCGACCGAGTTTCTGGCTGAATTCTGCCGAGAAACCCGGCCGTGTGTACACTTTCGGCCGAGGAAGCCGACGAGGAGCTCGGCGAGGAAATAGAGAACATGTTCTATGGTCCTCGGCGGCTTCAGTGCTGAACTGGCCGAGGAACTCGATGTGTTTGGCACGTCGAGTTCCTCGGCCGTGTGTACGAGGCCTATGATTATCTCTATTCAAAATGTTATAAAACTTTTGAGTACAATTTCTTTCTTTCTTTCTTTCTTTCTTTCTTTCTTTCTTTCTTTCTTTCTTTCTTTCTTTCTTTCTTTCTCTTCATCACCTAATCCTTTGGTTAATGTTTAATCATTACAATATTTTTGTTAGTATGTATGAGTTTTCATTCATTGTGCAAATTAGGAATATGGGGCCAGATTCAGATACAATTACGTTGCTCCACGGCAGCGTAACGTATCTGATTTACGTTACACCGCCGCAGGTTTACAGCGTAAGTGCCTGATTCTCAAAACTCTTACCTGTAAACTTGCGGCGGTGTAATGTAAATGCGCTCGGCGCAAGCCTGCCCAATTCAAATGGGGCGGGCACCATTTAAATTAGGCGCGTTCCCGCGTCGAACGTACTGCGCATGCTCCGTCAAATAAATTACCCGACGTGCATTGCGCTAAATGATGTCGCATGGACGTCATTTGTTTAGACGTTAACGTAAATGGCGTCCAGCGCCATTCATGGACGACTTACGCAAACGACGTGGTTTTTTAAATTTCGACGCGGGAACGACGGCCATACTTAACATGGCTTAGAACAACTAGGGCTCAGCCCTAATTTTACGCGGCGTAACTCGACGGAAACAACGTAAAGTTAGATCGACGGGCAGCGCGGACGTTCGGGAATCGCCGTAACTAGTCATTTGCATATTCCACGCCGACCGCAATGGCCTCGCCACCTAGCGGCCAGCCTAGAATTGCATCCTTAAGATCCGACAGTGTAATTCAATTACACCTGTCGGATCTTAGGGCTAGCTATGCGTAACTGATTCTATGAATCAGTCGCATAGTTAGAACGGCCGTAACACAGAGATACGACGGCGTATCAGGAGATACGCCGTCGTATCTCTTCTGTGAATCTGGCCCATGATTTTTTTTTTCAAGCATAATTTACATGAATGGTCTGCCCCCAGCCTTTCTCAAACTTTTTAACACAGAGGAACCCTTGAAATGAATTTCCGGTCTCACGGAACCCCCTGCTAAGAATTACTATATCTATAACTTATGATACATTAGCATGATGATCAGTGGGAAGAATGCTTCTTATACTTTTGGGAAGAATTGCCCCCTTTCAGATAAAAAGATCAATGGTGTCAGTGGGAACTTATCTGATAGGCAGAAACTGCTCCTTGTTCAATGAACCCCCTAGCAATCTCTGGCGGAACCCTAGGGTTTCATGGAACCCTGGTTGAGAAACCCTGGTTTACGCAATGACAAGATGTTACAAAAAATGTATTATGCAAGGTGACCAACTGACCACCAAACATGTTACAACTTTGTTACAACTTTGTTGAACAGAGCAATTTTTTTTTTCAAAACTGTAAAGATGATAAATTGAATTCCGACTTCTTTTGAAAGAAGTACTTTCTATAGCCAATAGAGAAGGGTAGTAAGGAAGGTTGTACTGGTTACTATTGTCATTTGGACAGAAAGTGATGGGAAATCCAAAACATTTTAGCTGCCACCAGAGCAGCAATAGAGGATACTAAATTGAGTAGATTTCCACCTTGCCACATCCAATTACTGTATTTATTGGCGTATAACACTCACTTTTTTACCCTGAAAATAGAGGGTAAACTGTGCCTGCGTGTTATACGCAGGGGGCTGTGGAAAGATTTTTTCCTGAAACTTCCCTCTTAGGCCTCGTACACACGACCGAACATGTCTGCTGAAACTGGTCCGGGGACCAGTTTCCGCGGACATGTTCGGTCGTCTGTACGGCCGACTGGACCGGATTCACGGCCTAGCGGACAGGTTTCCAGCGGACAAATGCTTCTTAGCATGCTATGAAACATGTCCGCTGGAAGCCTGTCCGTCGGACATGTTCGGTCGTCTGTACGACTCACCGGACATGTCCGCTCGGCCGAAAGCCCTCGCATGCGTCGAAGTGATTCGACGCATGCGTGGAAGCATTGACCTTCCAGGGTCGCGCACGTCGCTGCATCATCGTCACCGCGTTCGCTGTCCACTGGAAATTTGGTCTGATGGTGTGTACAGCCATCAGACCAAAATCCGGCAGCGGACATGTCCGATGTAAACGGTCCGGCGGACCGTTTTCATCGGATTGTCCCGTCGTGTGTACGAGGCCTTAAAGTTGGGGTGCGCGTTATTCGCCTGTGCGTGTTATACGCCGATAAATACGGTATATAGCACAAAAAATAAATATACCAATTTCTAAAAAAAAGTGGATTTGTAATTAAAATGACCAATATTTTGTTTCACAAACCATTAAAAAATTCATAAACATTAAATATATAAATATGTATAAATATGACATGCTTTGAAAAAGTACACACATATATATATATATACATACACATACATAGCTACACATTACATACAAAAAAGTTGTTATCTATTATTGATATGCTTGCCTGATCAAATATAGATGTAAGAAAGCGTGTGATGATAGGTTCCAAGGGGGGACACAGGAGCCCCACCAGAAGGGCAGGAAAGAGGAAGGTGGCACAATGGCCTCCAACCCCCTCCTGCTCCCAGACATTAAACTGCAATATAGACTACACTTTATTTGTGGACTTTTCAACACCAATCTAACTTACCATTGGGCTCTGTCCTCTATACTTATGATTGGGTATTTTCTGGTCATTTTTTTAATGAAAGCCCATGGCGTGTGAAACACACCCGGTGACAAGAAAATGTGCACACACATAAAGAGGTGACACAAAAACATGCAAAGGGTGTACACAAGCCCTCTAATCAGAGGGCCTTGCCCTTAAACCCCCCGGGGCATTAGGCTCCAGATGGGGACAAGGGAACTTTACACTTGGTCCATCTGGCCGAAACCAGATAGACCCCTTTCTCTGAAGGGTCTGCCAAAACAGACCCACCCAAGTACTAGGTGGGGCTTCCTCGAAGGGAGACCCCATGAGAGAGGGTGAACTAAGCCAGAAGGCCATGTCCACCCCCTCCCAAGACTTTCAGGGCAGGCCCGAGGACCTACACCCTACCAGTCACACGTGCAAAAACCATGTACAAACGAAAAAATACAAAAAAGTGACAAACAAAGGGAATAAATAAAATAAAGTGGGGGAGAAGCAAGTAGAGGAGAGTAAAAGGTGGCCATTGTGCAATACAATGACCAGGAATAAAAAATTCCTCTGGTCCCAGCTAAGTATTTTCTGGTCATTATTCAATATGCAATCATTTTTTTAATGGTTTGTGAAATAAAATATTGTTAACAATAGAGGATAAATCTTCCTACAGGGACACGTGTGGTGAGGTGACATCATATAAATGTTCTTTTTGATTAATCCCTGATTGAGTGCCACATGCATCTGTGAAGTTTTGTCTAGCAGGTGTAACGATGTAAAATGTTAGAGGTAGTGATTTTAATAAAGCTCATTGAAATCAAACCAAAAAACACAGTTGTATGTGGACTCATGTTTGTGCATGATGGGAGGAGGTGGATCCCAAATTGGGCTTGGCAGCCGGTGGGCGCCTAAAAAGCTTGAATTGAATTGAATTTATATTAAATAACTGTATTCATCACAGTGTTATTGCAGCAAGTACTGTATAGTAAATCTTATATGATCGGCACAGAAACCGCAGTAGTTTGTTGCATTCAACTGAACTTGTACATTTTGTAGCTTCTCTAAACCAGTCCCTCAGTTCCAATTAGTTTCAGGAAGATACCCCACCATATATATCCACACTGATAGCACATATACCTTAACGCAACCACCCTGGAATGTGTAGATGATTGTCCACAAACATAATATTAGGTGTGAATGTTGTAAAACTATCCTGAGAACCTTAATAGACATCAGCACTGATAGAAACTCAATAGTGAGTAAATGCTGTTGACTTACCGTGTATTGGCTTTTAGTGCTGATCTTGGTAGATTTTTTTATACTTGCAGATAAAACATTGCACCAGTGTAGGGGTTGGAGAGAACACTGTAGGTAGTATGGAAACCTCATAATCCAACCAGGGCTGTCTTAATGCCTGGGCATACTTTGGCACTGCCCAGGGGCCCCAGGTGCATAGGGGCCCCATGATAGTCTTGCATTACATGATATTTGTCAACTGTCCCATATCTGCTAGGATAATCATGCATTTTACAAAATTTTCCCAGGAGGATAGCCTTGTCCTGAGCAGAATCCCAGAACTTGTACTTTACCCTCCTGAAGCCCTTCTGCCTCCCCCTGTGCACTTTGTGCTGAATTAGTCTTTGATTTATGGCATGTTTTCTTATTGTTTAAAATCTGTTTTATTGAAAGCACTAATTATATATATATATATATATATATATATATATATATATATATATATATATATATATTGTGACAGGAAGTCAGGTAAATCTGTGGGTGTTGTCACAGACGGGACTTACATTTCTGCCTTGTTTAGACAATACACTAATTGTTATTAGGCGTCAGCTGCAAAATGTAACCAGGAAGGCTAAAGGCCGTTGGAAAACTTCAGCTGTTCAGAATGAGGCAATTAAGGCCTCTATAAGAAGTCCAGAGGATTACCACTAATTTGCTGCATCATTCCTAAGGCTTTGTGAGTAGGAGAGCAGCACTGAAAGTCTTCTGAGGAGGTGAGGAGAGGAGTGATTTTTCTGTGTGATAAAAATCAAAAGACTATTGTTTTGTGCTGTACGACTAGCACTGTCTGCCCAGCGCTAGGCTGAGTCAGACTCCATAGATAGGTTCCTGTGTGGAAGGTAGACGCCCAAAGAGGCTAGGGTTTATTTTATGTTTGATTTTGTTTATGCTGCTTGGATGCTTGCAATTGTTTTCCAGCAAGATGGAAAAATAAACCAAAAACGTTGTTTTCAACCGTCTTCGACTGCCAGTCTGTATAAATTCATTGTGTGGTGAACCCATCCAAGGGGTCACACACCCCGCTACCGAGCTAATCCCTTACAATATATATATATATATATATATATATATATATATATATATATATATATATATATATATTTATTTATGTATTTAATTCTATCAACTATTGATACTTTAATTCTTAAATAGGGGCATAAATTTGGGGCAGGCTGGCAGGGGCCTCAGTTCATTACTTTGCCCAAAGGCCCAAGATGCTATTAAGACGGCCCTGAATCCAACACAACTCATATATCTCTACTCAGGAGTGTCAGATTATTGCAGCAAGCATAGCTTCTGTAAGTACAGCAACAGATCGTCTGATTGTGTCTACTTGTCAGGGTACAAAGTGGTGACAGGGTCTCTTTAACTTGTGTAGCACACAATGTCAACAAAAATGTCATGCATGATTGCCAACGTTAGGAAGGTCACACACTACGATATATTTGAAAATCATGTTATTTTTGGAGTGCTGCCATTCTTTCCAGGTGCTCTTAAATCTGTCATGGAGGCCGGATATGTAGGGATGACCCAACTGTTCCTTGGCACCTCTTTCTGCCAAGTGCTCATGTTTATGTCTATGACAGAGATGGATAGCTTCTGCCGTCACTGCTTATTTCTGGGAGGGGAATGGGTCTTTGATCAGAAAGGGTTTACCAACCTGTCCAGTTACTCAGTTGCATTCTCCTAGAGGAGACCAGCCAGTGGACACGAGATCATTGTCCAGTAGGGTTTAGATGAGAAACTTTACGTTCGTGACTTATTCTGTTTTTCTCTTCTAGCCCTTCTTAGTGTCTATTGTAAAAATAAATGACAATGGACAATACACGTGAGCTCTACTCATTAGCTTCAGTGTCACAGCAAGCCTAAAGTCCTCGATCATTTGCATGGTTTTTCCTTCCAATAAACTACCCATTCCTACCCCAAGCTCTGGCCATTTATGATTACACCTTGGGGTTGAAAATGATCACTTCCAGCTTGGAAACAGATGGTTTTCCCCAACAGTGATTCCTACTGACAAGGAACGAGGTAGAAAGCTGTGACCCGGATTCAGATACAATTGTGTATCTTTAGGCGGGCGTAGCGTATCTCCTATACGCTACGCCGCCGTAACTTTGAGAGGTGAGTATGGTATTCAGAAAGATTATGCGCCCGAAATACGGCGGCGTAGCGTGTAAGGGCCGGCGTAAGCCCGCCTAATTCAAATATGGAAGATGTGGGCGTGTTTTATGTAAATTAAGTGTGACCCCATGTAAATGACGTTTCTAACGAACGGCGCATGCGCCGTCTGTGAACGTATCCAAAGTGCGCATGCTCCTAATTACGCCGCAAATAGTCAATGCTTTCGACGTGAACGTAACTTACGCAAAGCCTTATTCGCGAACGACTTACGCAAACGACGTAAACGACGCAAAATTCGACGCTGGCCCGACGTCCATACTTAACATTGGCTACGCCTCATATAGCAGGGGTAACTTTACGCCGGAAAAAGCCTTACGTAAACGACGTAAAAAAATTCGCCGGGCGGACGTACGTTTCTGAACCCGCGTATCAACCTAATTTACTTATTATACGCGTAATTCTCCGTAAGCGCCACCTAGCGGCCAGCGTAAATATGCGACGGCGTAAGAGACTTACGTCAGTCGTATCTTAGCCAAATTTCAGCGTATCTTACTTTCTGAATACAGAAAGAAGATACGCCGGAGCATCCTAGAGTTTACGCGGCGTATCAATAGATACGCCGACGTAAACTCTTTCTGAATCCGGGCCTATATTATGATAAGAAGAAATGGATGTGCCCTCACCCTCTGCTTTAGGCCCCCTTCAATGTGGTGTTTTTTTTATTTCAGTGCTGGTCGGGATGACCAGAATCTCGGAAGGCAATAAATCTGCAGCACTGATTTGTGTACTCTGAAAGTATTCTGTCATAATATAATAGCACAGCTAGGGGGGGGGGGGGGGGTTTGGATTCCTCCATGCACCTCTCTTGTTTTATTTTTCTAATCAGACTTCTGGCTGATTTAAAAAAAAAAACATATTTGGCCAGTTTAAGACAGCTTAAAGTGGAGCTCTACCCAAAAGGGGAAGCTCTGCTTGTTTGCACCTTCCCCCTCCACTGCCACATTTATCACTTTTTGAGGGGGGAGCGGGGAGCGGGTACCAGGTTTTGACAAGGTACCTGCTCCCACTTCCTGGTAAGATCGCCACACAGCGATCTGTGTCATGTCCGGCCCCTCCTCCATCCCCCCTCCCGCTGCATTCTGGCACCTGTGTGTGTGTCCCAGAAGATGACGGGACAATTCAGAAAGCACAGCGCGGCTCGCACATGCGCAGGCGGAAACCGGCTGTAAAGCCTGAAGGCTTCACTGCTGGTTTCCTTTACTTGCAATGCTGGCGCCTGCACCTGAAAACTGATGGACGAATCGGTCTGGGGTGCCGACATTGCGGGATCCCTGGACAGGTAAGTGTCCTTATATTAAAAGTCAGCAGCAGCTACGATATTTGTAGATGCTGAATTAAATATTTTTTTCTTACAGGCTGGAACTCCGCTTTAACAAATTTTCCTTACTGCACAGCCTGCAATGGGGATTTGTAACTAGTGGCAAAGATTCTGAAGTTTCCTAATGTGCATCTTATGTCAGCTCTTTTTAATTGGGAATGTAAGGGGTATGGGGTCAGTGTCAGCAGCAACCTCTGCACTAGTTATATAGTACACAGATTTTTTTATGTTTAATTTGCCTCTTGATGGGGCCCCTTCCACTCCAGGCCCCATAGCATCTGTGTGGACAGCAATGGCTAGTAGGCATGTGCAATTTTTTTCGTTACGAATACGTTTTCCGTCAGTTTTCGTTATTTAAGTTGATTCGTTAACATACGAATGAACGAATGGTTTAGCGCAATTAATAACGAATAACGATATTTTCAAAATAACGAATATGAAAAACAACGAAGATACGAAAGATGAAAGAAACGAAAACATAGAAACAACGAAAATACCGAACCCAAAAAAAATTATAATTACGAAAAACAAAATGAACGAAAATGCAAACTTACTAATATTCGAAGACCGAAAAGAAAACAACCGAAATGCAGAACAAAGACTAAAAAACGAAAATCAAAACTGACGAAAAATAAATTACGAATCTTCGGAAAATTGAAATGAAAACGAAAATACAAAATAATGTAAATTAGCTTTAGTTAGTACTGAAATATTTCTGGACATTGACCAATAGCCACTGAGCGCTGTCCCTTTCCTCTGAAGAGGTTTGTTCCTTCCCCCAATGAGCTTCTTTCTCATTACCTCCTGGCTCCTTGTGTCTTTTTCTGTGTTAGACTGCAGTGCATCTAATTTCTAGATTTGTATTTGTAATATCTGACATATTTTAGTTTTCTTCTACGTCAGACTTCATTCTAGACAGGGTGTGTGTGCTAACTAAGACAGTCAAGTCAATCACAGTAAAGTACGAATTACAAAATTACGACGAGTAGTGTGTTGAATAATCATAAAATGTATTCTAACAGAATTACGAATGCAATAAAATCTACAAAAGTACGTTTTTACAATCAAAAGAAATTAGACACGAAAATACGAATGATCATAAAGCAACGAAAATATATTTCTTACGAAAATACGAATAGCAAAACAACGAAAATTAAACCAACGTAAAAACGAAGGAACGAATAAAATCATTTTAAAATACGAACGCGGCAGAATACAAAATATAACGAAAATACGAATCTCGATTCAACGAAAAATTGAAAAACAGAAAAACAGATAAAAACGGAAACGGAAAAAAGAGTGTTACGAAAATACTAAAGAGTACGAATACGATAACTAACGTCTTACGAAATTACGACTCTTTACGAATCACGATAAACGAACAGAAACGAAACAGAAATAAACGAAAATTTTTGCTGTGCACATGTCTACGTGCCTATTGTTTTGCCAATGAATGCGCAGAAGCATAGGCATAAAGGGGCCTTGCTCTTGTTCTGCCTATGGGCAGTTTAACCCTGAAGCCAGTGCGGAGGTGTTACATACAATACCGGCTGGTTGCATGTCGGCATTCCATGGCTGTGAAGACACGTACAGGCTTAGTTTGTTCACACACAGAGATAAAGCGTTATCTTTAGGCTAAGAAAATAATGATAAATAACTTTCACTCTGAACCTAGTTGGACGCTGAAAATTTACATATTTGCAACGGTTTCCTTATATACTTTTCTGGTGGTATAGCAGCATACTACCATGCAGAAAGAGAAAGCTCGCTGTCAAGGTTAAATATTTCCCGTCCAAATGACTCTCTCACTGATCTTAGTTATTTCACTGCCAAATGTTTACAGCTTATAAACGGAACAATGGTGTCCTAATAAGTCAGTATAATGAGCGTCATTGTGTAGTAACCAACGGCAAGAGATGAGCAGGTATTAAGGGAAGCAATCCACCAGACATCAGTCAAATCCAGCCCCGTCTGTTATGATGGATTAGATAATTAACCGCTTCAGCCTCGGAAGATTTTACCCCCTTCCTGACCAGAGCACTTTGTACAATTTGGCGCTTCGTCACGTTAACTGACAATTGTGCAAGTCCTGCGACGTTGTACCCAAACAAAATTTGCGTCCTTTTTTTCCCCACAAATAGAGCTTTCTTTTGGTGGTATTTGATCACGTTCCCGCGTCGAATTTTGAAAATGTTTACGTTGTTTGCGTAAGTCGTCCGTGAATGGGGCTGGACGTCATTTGCGTTCACGTCGAAACCAATACGTCCTTGCGGCGTACTTTGGAGCAATGCACACTGGAATATTCCACGGACGGCGCATGCGCCGTTCGTGAAAAACATCAATCACGTCGGATCATGGTTCATTTACATAAGACACGTCCACCTCTTCACAATTTGAATTAGGCGGGCTTACGCCGGCCTATTTACGCTACGCCGCCGCAACTTTCTTTTGAGAATACGGCACTTGCCTGTAAAAGTTGCGGAGGATTAACGTAAATAGGATACGTTACGCCCGCACAAAGTTACGCGCATCTACGTAAATCCGGGCCTCTGTCTTTAAAACATTATCTGTTTCTTCATGTAAGGATAACAACATTTCAGAGGTTCTAATAAAAGAATTAGCTTAACATAAAATAGCATAGAATAAAATATTCATTTTATTTCACGTCCATCACAAACCCAGGGACCGCCTGTATTCCCAGTGAATGGCTTTGTAGTGGGTGTGTCAGCACACGTCGTGATCATTGGAGGACAGGCAGGCTGTGCTCCAAGTGCAGCCAGAAAACTGACCACATTGGAATAGATGTGCTCTCATGCCTGATGTGGTCAGGTCAATAGGAAATTAGGGGGACTGGCAGGATCACCAGGTATTTCACATAAAGGAAGGATACTTTTTATTACAAGAACATGGTTCAACAGACACATATCAGGAATATGAAATGTTGGTGCAACATATTCTTTAACCACTTCCCGACCGCCTCATGTAGATATACGTCGGCAGAATGGCACGGACAGGCACATCAACGTACCTGTACGTGCCTGCCTAGACGTGGGTCGGCGGTCGGATCCCCTCGGGGAGCGATCCGGGACGACGGCGCGGCTATTTGTTTATAGCCGCTTCGTCGCGATCGCTCCCCGGAGCTGAAGAACGGGGAGAGCCGTATGTAAACACGGCTTCCCCGTGCTTCACTGTGGCGGCGCATCGATCGAGTGATCCCTTATATAGGGAGACTCGATCAATGACGTCATTCCTACAGCCACACCCCCCTACAGTTGTAAATACACACTAGGTGAACACTAAATCCTACAGCGCCCCCTGTGGTTAACTCCCAAACTGCAACTGTCATTTTCACAATAAAGAATGCAATTTAAATGCATTTTTTGCTGTGAAAATGACAATGGTCCCAAAAATGTGTCAAAATTGTCCGAAGTGTCCGCCATAATGTCGCAGTCACGGAAAAAATTGCTGATCGCCGCCATTAGTAGTAAAAAAAATTTTTTTCTAAAAATGCAATAAAACTATCCCCTATTTTGTAAACGCTATAAATTTTGCGCAAACCAACCGATAAACGCTTATTGCGATTTTTTTTACCAAAAATAGGTAGAAGAATACGTATCGCCCTAAACTGAGGAAAAAAACCATTTTAGATATGTTTTTGGGGGATATTTATTATAGCAAAAAGTAAAAAATATTGCATTTTTTTCAAAATTGTCGCTCTATTTTTGTTTATAGCGCAAAAAAAAAAAAAACAGCAGAGGTGATCAAATACCACCAAAAGAATGCTCTATTTGTGAGGAAAAAAGGACGCCAATTTTGTTTGGGAGGCACGTCGCACGACCGCGCAATTGTCTGTTAAAGCGACGCAGTGCCGAATTGTAAAAACCCCTTGGGTCATGTAGCAGCATATTGTCCTGGTCCTTAGGTGGTTAATTTTGCATTAGCCAGCTGAATTATGGCTTCTCCTTCCATCACTGTGCCGGTTTAATTGACCTGACTAGGGTGACCACATTTCCAAACTACCATTCAGGGACACCCTCCCTTCCCAAAAATCAGCTTGTGCTGTAACGAATCACAGCACAGTGATTGGACGCAAGAGGCGGGATTTATGATTTCTCCAATCACAAGAAGGGGGCGGGGATTGTGCTCCTCCAGGCATTCCCGGCCAGGACATGTACTGTCAGTGAGTAAAGCATTGATGTGGCGGCCTTTTTTGGGGCCATTAGATTGGCCGGGGGGGGGGGGGGGTGTGGCTATGTCAGTTTCATTCCGGGACACTGTATTGACCTGGAATGAATGTGCCCGGGACAGACCTGCAAAATGTGCAAGTGTCCCGGGCAATCCGGGACACGTGGTCACCCTAGACCCGACCACACTGTCGCCTCATATAAACTCACAAGTGGCTGGATGTAAATTTGACATTAAATGAACCGTTGACAAATCACTTGAAGATTGCCCAAGAAAAGTTCTATAGGCTTGACAGCGGCGGGGGAGACTTTATGAGCCGTGGTAAGGTTTATTTTAGTTGACAGAGCCGCTGTATCACACATCGAATGTTTACAATAGAGAGACAAGTGTGCTATTTGAATAATCGTGACCTCATCTTTAGGTGTGAATGTTCCTTTTAAAGGGATGAGTGTTTGTGTGGTGTTACTGATTAAACTGTGGCTTTTGAAATTCACCATTAAGTGTAGTCATTAAATAGAGTTGCGGTAGTTCATCGTTGGATGGGTGGAGTTTTGTTGAGTAAAGATTGGTACAGCTTTGGCTTCGGTAAACTAAAATTTCCCGGCTGAACTGGTTCTCCAAATTCAGAGGCTCAGATGTATAGCTCTTGTAGACCTTAAAGTTGTATTAAACTCTCACTCTACAGTTGCAAGAAAAAGTATGTGAACCCCTTTGGAATGATATGGATTTCTGCACAAATTGGTCATAAAATGTGATCTGATCTTCATCTAAGTCACAACAATAGACAATCACAGTCGGCTTAAACTAATAACACACAAAGAATTAAATGTTACCATGTTTTTATTAAACACACCATGTAAACATTCACAGTGCAGGAAAAAGTATGTGAACCCTTGGATTTAACTTCCCTGGCGGTATGATTCTTTCTGAAAAAACATGCTGAAAGCGGTACAATTATTTGCAAGGAAATTTGGCGTTTTATATTGTAGGCCTGTAATTTTTAGGAATAACTCACTTAAATCTGACCAAACAAGAATCTAATAGGCATCCCGGGTATGACATTTTTTTAAAAACAAAATTTTAAATTATAATATAATAAATAATTATAAATAATTATAGCAAGTAATAATATCATTAAAATAAAAATTATTCAATAATGTAATCAACTCAAAATCACTGAAATTTGCTCAGTTGCAGAATTGTTGCTGTCATTATTTTTTTTTTTATGACGAATTTCCCCGCAAATCGCTATCGCACAATTCTGCAAGTGATTATAATTTATTATCGCTGTTTTCTAGCTGCTCTAAAACCATTTTTGACATAAAGGGACACTTTTGGACAATCTACAGTTTTTAGGCAGAAATTACATTTTTTATTTTTATAAAAGTACATGCAGAACACTGGGCAGACCACTAGGGACAAGGGGTGTGTGTATTTTTTACATACAGTACTGTAATCTATAAGATTACAGTATACTGTATGTAAAGTGTTTGTTTACTTTTTTGAAATTTGGCGCCGTTCCCCGTCCCCGTGCGTCGTAACGTCGCTGGGAACGGAGATCGGCGGCACACAGGGAGACTGTGAATCGAGCGAGGAGGTCCCGCTCGCTCACACAGCGGGGTGGCATCGCTGGATCCAGGGACAAGGTGAGTAACTTGCCTGTGGATCCAGCGAAAGGTAAGCCGCGCCGCTGCACGTCCACCCCGAGCGTGACTCGGGGATACCGATCTTAACATTGAGAACCAACCCCGAGTCACGCTCGGGTTTACCGCCAGGGAGGTTAAGTTCTCCTGCAAAATGTCTTGATAAACTTGGGAATTTTTCCTTTGATGATAGCAATCCGTCCAAGCCCTGACACGCAGGCCTGCTTCAGCGTCTTAGGCCTAGTACACACGAGAGGATTTATCCGCGGATACGGTCCACCGGACCGTTTCCGCGGATAAATCCTCTCGAGGATTTGCGAGGATTTTGATCCGATGGAGTGTACTCACCATCGGATCGAAATACGCGCCGAAATCCCATCGCGATGACGTGTCGCGCCGTCGCCGCGATGATGATGCAGGGACGTGCGCGACGCTGTCATATAAGGAATTCCACGCATGCGTCGAATCATTACGACGCATGCGGGGGATTAATTCGGACGGATTGATCCGGTGAGTCTGTACAGACCAGCGGATCAATCCGTTGGGATGGATTCCAGCGGATAGATTTTAAAGCATGTCTTCAAATTTTTATCCGCTGGAAATCCATCCCAGTGGATAAAAATCCGCGGAAACAGATCCGCTGGATCGTACATACCAGGGGATCTATCCGCTGGAGCCGGTCCGCAAATCAATTCCAGCGGATGGATGCTCTCGTGTGTACGGGGCCTCAAAGAGCCGACGTACAGCTGCAACGGCTCGCGCAGGGGAGCCAACCTGCCACAGTACAACTGCCGCAGCAGTGCGGCTTGACAAAAAAAAACGGAAGCTGATTGGTTTCTATACAGAACTGCACAGATTTTGCACTCTCCAGTTTTAGTAAATCAACTCCTCATTGTGAGGGTAAATCTCCCTATCATGGCTACAAAGAGCAATCTATTCCCTTTCCATGCTATCCAAACCTAAAAATAAAATTTAGCAATTAGTAATACTTTATTCAGAGTTCTGGGTAATCCCCAAAGAATAAACAAACACGGCTCCTATAGGGAAGAGGCGGTGGGAGTGCGATTCTTTAAGCTCGTACTAATGTGCAATTTCCTCTTTCTCTGCTTCCTGTATCATTAATCACAATCAAATCCTAAATGATTTCCATTGGTGGCTGTGACAAACCTTATAGCACTAGTGTTTTTTGTTTTTTCACATCAGGTGTTCTATTTGTGAGAAACAACAAGGGACATTGTTCCAGCATCACCAGCAGGTGTGGTCCAGGATCACCAGATTGCAGAGAGAAGAAGTGAATGGTGCAGTACACCAATACTTGGATGAAAAACTGAACTACTAACCAGGTAGGTGTTATTCCCTGTATGCATTTAAAGGTTTCATTTTTAATTGTGTCTGGTATTAACTGATATTTCTATTCTGGATAGGCGATAAAGGGTTTAAAATTAAAATAAATCATATTTTTGTATTTGTTTCAAACACTCACAAAGTATACTACTCCTTGATTTTGTAGTTTTCTTTTCTATCAAAATAACATGGTCCCCCAGAGCGCTGGTTCTGACATCCAGATTTGGGGTGGCTTCTGTCCCTTGCAGGGTACCATGGAGCCACCCTGTCTTGCGTGCTCCTGGGATTGGATTACACATAGCTTCCCTCTGTCCCTCTTCCTCCCTCATTTGTCCCTCATTTTGGTCTGATCTATATAGTTGTATATAAAATGCACTTTTTATCTTTCAAAAAGTGTTTCCCAGCGCTAAACCTTTCATCCAAATTCTAAATTGCTGCATTTGTAAATTTTAAAATCCAAGGTAATTTCTCCTTTAAAGGGGTTGTAAAGGTAAATGTTTTTTCACCTTAATGCATCCTATGCATTAAGGTGAAAAAACATCCGACGGTACGCCCCCCCCCCCCCGAACCCCCGTTTTACTTACCTGACCCCTCGAAAGTCCCTTGTGCGTCCACGTGATCCTCTTCGGTTCCCAGCCTGGCCGTTGATTGGCTAGGCTGGACGAATTAATGGCAGCGCAGCCATTGGCTGGCACTGCTGTCAATCACAGCGGATGACGTGGCGCGCCGGGGGGTGGGGCCGAGTGAAACAGTCGGCGGCTATGCCCGCCGCTGTATCACGGGAGCGCGCTCGCAAAAGCTTTGCACCATGCGAGCTCGCTCGCATGAAGGTGGAAAGCTTTTGCGAGGAGGAGCCGAGACAGCCGCAGAGGGACCCCAGAAGACAGGGTTAGGGGCCACTCTGTGCAAAACGAGCTGCACAGTGGAGGTAAGTATAACATGTTTGTTATTTTTTATTTTTTTTTAAGTTTGCCTTTAGTGTTCCTTTAACCACTTTTTTGCAATTCGGCACTGCGTCGCTTTAACTGACAATTGCGCGGTCGTGCGACGTGGCTCCCAAACAAAATTGACCTTTTTTTCCCCACAAATAGAGCTTTCTTTTGGTGGTATTTGATCACCTCTGTGGTTTTTATTTTTTTGTGCTATAAACAAAAATAGAGCGACAATTTTGAAGAAAAAGCAATATTTTGTACTTTTTGCTATAATAAATATCCCCAACTTTTTTTAAAAAAAAACTATTTTTTTCTCAGTTTAGGCCGATACGTATTCTTCTACATATTTTTGGGCAATAAGCGTTTATTGATTGGTTTGCGCAAAATTTATAGCGTTTACAAAATAGGGGATAGTTTTATGGTATTTTTATTAATATTTTTCTTTTACTACTAATGGCGGCGATCGGCGATTTTTTTGTGACTGCGACATTATGGCGGACACATCGGACACTTTTGACACATTTTTGGGACCATTGTCATTTTCACAGCGAAAAGTGCTATAAAAATGCACTGATTACTGTGAAAATGACATTCGCAGTGAAGGGGTTAACCAGAAGGGGGCGCTGTAGGGGTTAAGTGTGTTCTAAGGGAGTGATTCTTACTGTGGGGGGGGGGGGCATGGCTGTGCGTGTGACATCACTGATCGTTGTTCCCTAACACAGGGAACAGACGATCACTGACAGCCACACTAGGAAGAACAGGGAAGGTTTGTTTACACTCACCTCTCCCCGTTCTTCCTCTCTGTGAGCCGATCACGGGACACCGGCGGCGATCGGGTCCGCGGGTCCCCAACGGCTGGACATCTTAAAGGGGAATGTACGTCCATGTGCCCAGTCGTGCCATTCTGCCAAAGTAAATAGTCGTGCAGCGGTCCTTAAGGCCTCGTACACACGATAGGTTAACCAGAGGACAATGGTCTGAAGGACCGTTTTCATCGGTCAAAACCGATCGTGTGTGGGACCCATAGGTTAGTTATCCAAAGGTTAAAGAAAAGCCAACTTGCTTTAAATTTAACCTATGGATTCCTAACCGATAGGTCAAAACTGATCGTTAGTAGGCACGACTATCGGTTAAAAATCCATGCATGCTCAGAATCGAAGAATGCTTGGAAGCATTGAACTTTTTTTCAGCACGTCGTTGTGTTTTACGTCACCGCGTTCTGACACGATTGTTTTTTTAACCGATGGTGTGTAGGCGCGACGGACCATCAGTCAGCTTCATCGGTTAACCGATGAAAACGGTCCATCAGACCGTTCTCATTGGATGGACTGATCGTGTGTACGAGGCTTAAGCGGTTAATTAAGGTCGAATCTGTCAATTGAAGGCTTATGGTGTCTGTCGAATGTTCTAAAAAGATTTGACGAAGCAACTAAACTGTACGACGCCGCGATCGTACATTTCCGGGCGAATGCTCCGCCCACAAGTTATAGAAGAATTCTAATGTTGTATGACACTAGTAATAATTATATTTATTAATTATTATTACTAGTCAACCAACATTAGAATTCTTCTATAGCCTATGGGTGGAGCATTTCACCATAAATGTCTGCTTGCGGCGATCGTATGTTTTTAGCTGCTTCGTCGAATCTTCATGTCTCTATCATGTCGAATCTTTTCTCTCTATGTCGAATAATCTTGGACTAATAGAGTTTGGTTAGGCACAGGTTGGATAGACACAGATCGCTATTGTCACGGTCATGGTCATGTTGAATCCTCTATCTATATCGAGCTGTTGTCACAACCAGGGGCGGACTGACCATTGAGGCCCTCGGGCTCCATACCACTAGGGGGCCCCATCAGAGTTGCCAGGCTCAGTAAAACCAGGGACAGTATGTAAAAATCTTTTTTTTTTTTACATCTGTCCCTGATATGTCCAAAACCGACATGCTTTTGATGTGAAAATCCCAAGATTTTAGCTGCCCCTCCTCTGTATGGCTTCCTGGCTTGGTGGCCATCTGTGAGCCCGGTGGCCCTATAATCTTCTATTGCCGGGGGCCCCATGAGTTGTCAGTCCGCCCCTGGTCACAAAAAAATGAAAACAAAGCATTTTTTATGCCGGATCTTTTGGATTTCGGATTCTGTGGGATCGTTATCGCTTGTTAAAGCGAAAATCCCTGAAATTCGGACGAAAACGAATGCACATGTCTAGTAATGCCACACGTGTATCTAGCGTCACTGGGAGCTCATAAAGAGTAAATGTTTTCTTCACAGATGGTTGTTATTCTGAAATATCATTGTGGTTGTATTATGTGGTCAGTTTTGATGCAGATCTTGGTTTATAGACTTTTTTATCACTGTCAGATGACGGTCTGTGGGATGAAAAGCTGGAGACATCGCTTTGACGTTAGATAAAGCAGAAGTGGGTCATGTATGGTGAAATTTGGAAAATAACGGGATATACGGTGTTTTGCCGGGCACACAACAGTCTAAAAAATAAAATGAGGGAATTTGAGAAACAGACGAAGACGTTTTGTAATACTCCAGTTTCAGCCACAGTCAGACAGGAAGGTTAACACAGGGCAGGAAACTTTCTAGTATTAAGTTATCATGTGTGAGAAAAAAAACTGAACCCACAACAAAATTCCCCTTCTCATTTGAGGAGAACTGAGATGAGTTGGAGCCATATTGTGTTATATGTACAATTACTAAGCAGTTTCTAAAACTTTAAGGCTGGATTCACATTTCCACGTGCACAGGGATGGACTGGCCATTGGGACTACAGGGAGTTTCCCGGTGGGCCGATGGCTCAGTGGGTCAGCTTCAGTGACAGCGGACCGCCGCCCCCCTCCGCTCCTCTGTGTCTCCCTTCCTGCAGCGCTCACCTCCTCTCCCTCCCCACAGCGCTCACCTGGGGGGGAACAAAGAAGCAGGGGGAGGACCAGAGGAGCAGGGGGGACGACAGAGGAGCATGGGAGAGGGGACAGACAGCTGACTAAACAGCTATGGCTGACTCACTTCTGCCTAATCTTGTCCCATAAGGGGGGGCACCAAACTGATTCTTTGCCCCGGGTGAAATAATGTCTAGCTTCCCCATTGGTACTGCCTATAAGAGTACCAGTACCAGCCATTCTACTCTAATAAAGTAGAACAGCTAGTGGCTAGTGAAGGGGGAGAGGGGACTTGGGTGGCCGGGGGGTGCGGGAGTTGTCCGGCCGCCATGGGAGAGACCTGTCAAAGTGGGCCAGTCTGGATGAAGTCCAGGGCCAAATTTTTGTCCCAGTCCAGCCCTGCACGTGCATCAACATGCATTGATTGGCACCCCGATGCACTAAGGCAATGCCTGTGTTGTAGCAATCTGTGACACTCAGTAACACAGATTTTGTCGTGCAAGATTTTGTCTTGCAATTTTAGGCATGTAGGGTATGTTGGCAGCCTATTCAATTAAATGATTGCCCTTAACCACTTGTCAACAGCCCGCCATAAAAAGACGGCGGGAGGAAGACCCTATTGTTCTAGGCAGACGTCATATGACGTCACGCCTTTAAAAGCCACTAGGGGGTGCGCGCCTTCGGCGGCACCCCCTGCATCACTGGGGACCCGTTGCGCGTGCCCCGCGGCCGCAATGTCCGCCGGGCACCCGCGATTGCCCAGTAATTGAGCAGGACAGTGGATCTGTGTGTGTAAACACACAGATCCAAGTCTTGTCAGGAAGAGGGGACCGATGGTGTGTCCCTTGTACATAGGGACAACCATCGGTCACCTCCACCCAGTCACTCCCCTCCCCCCACAGTAAGAATCACTCCCTAGGGAATACATTAACCCCTTGATCACCCCTAGTGTTAACCCCTTCCCTGCCAGTCACATTTATAGAGTTAGGTTAGGCACTAATAGAGTCAGGCCTCGTACACACGACCGAGGAACTCGTCGTAAATGAAACATCGCTTTCCTCGACGAGTTACTTGTCAGGCTTGTGGAGAAACTTGACAAGCTTTCTTTGCGTACACACTGTCAAGACCAAATCTCGTCGTTCTCAAACGCGGTGACGTACAACACATACGACGGCAGGGGATGTTCGATTCCACTGGCACAACCCTTGGGGCTGCTTTTGCTAATCTCATGTTACTGCGTGTTAAGTGAAAGTTTGGTAAGAGACGATTTGCACTTTTCAGTCTGTTACAGCGTGACAAATGTGTTATCTCCATTACAAACGCTACTTTTACCGAAGGTGCGCTCCCGTCTCATACTTTATTCTGAGCATACACGGGTTTCTAAGCATACACACGAACGTGTTTCTCGTCGAAAACCAGCCCGACGAGGAAATTGAGACTCCCGACGAGGAAAAAGAGAACTTGTTCTCTTTTTTCCCCGTCGAGTTCCTCGACAGTTTCCTCGATGAAAAACATAGGGAGGGTGTCCCTGAATGGTAATTTGGAAATGTGGTCACCCTAGGAGTGAGCCCTCTGGAGTCTGGAGCGGCTCTGTGATGTCCGCTGACAATGGGCTTTTGGCTGAATCTGGGTGACAGAAAAGCACACAAAAAAGCACACAAAAAGAACGTTGGCTATATTTCTCTTTTAACTATGGTCTAATGTTGTGCACAAGATTCCTTGAAAGTCTGGTGGCACAATAGTTGTTGGTTTTCGTCTCATTTTGACTATTAACAAGTGAGCTTTTCCTTTAAACATTTGAGGAGGTTGGCTGTGTATAATTTCTGTGTCAAACTTTCTACTCACTCTCATGCTCTACTGCACGTGGTGATGCATGAAATCCAGTTATGCAACCTTGACTACGAGGAGAACTACATGATTTTCCTTGTCAGTCTTCCTCAGAAGTCATTAAATTTTTTTTTATGGCAATTTTAGCACGTCCAGTCCCAAAGCCATGTACAATGTTCATTGCAGGTTTAGAGGATTGAAACTGCATTCTAAGATCCTCTTCTAAGTTTGTGGCTGAGACTTCAATCTCTAGACTGTGTTCTTCTATATTTAGCCTACAGATTTTTGCTATGGGGTGGTAGGTTTAATTGCCCGCGTCTTAAATCTTCATATGGCCTCAGGGCCGATCCGCCCTATAGGCTCACTATATTACCAAATTACTAGAGGCCCCGCCTGGTGAGAAGTCATTTTCGGCCCCTCACCCCGCTTCTCAACTCGCTTGCTGCATGGGAGAAGAGGTATGAAGTCATCACCCCCCGCCTCTCACTTTAATGTCAGATGCAATTTCCGACAGCAGAACACCCCCCCGCTTCTCAACTTGACATGTCACCGTCGGCAGCCACCACCACCCCCCCCCCCCCCGCTTCACAAATTTGGAGACCAGGATCGGCACTGTATGAACCTAAACTTCTGTGGAGTCATTTTTTAAAGCGGAGTTCCAGCCTTTTTATGTTTATTAAAAGTCAGCAGCTACGAAAAAGTGTAGCTGCTGACTTTTAATAAACAGACACTTACCTGCTCCGCGGTCCAGTGCCGCAGCCGCCAGGAGCTCCGCTCCTCTCCCCCCCCCCTCTCCGCCGGCGCCTCCATTCACACTGTGGGCACCCGGCCGTGACAGATTTCGGCTTCACGGCCGGGCACGCACTGCACATGCGCAAATCGTGCTGCGCTCTAGAAGTGGACAGGCGATCTCCTGGGACCCGTCACGTGTCCCAGAAGATCGCCTAGAGGGAGGGGCTGCCTAGGGGCAGAGGAGGAACTACTTCCATTTCTATTTGGGATCTGTAGACATTAAATAGAAGACTGCACACCTCAGTCTGATAGCATATATCAAAAGCTCAAATTTCAGCTTTGGATGGATTCTCCCTTTAAAGTGTACATATGATATTGACAAAATGTTTTGGATAGCGTGGGGAAGGGTTAGCACCCCCGTCAGGTCTGTTTATTCACTGATGATCATTGTCACAGAGACAGAAAGTGAATGGAAATTAAAAAATTTACAGGAATAGTGTTAAAGGGAAATTTCTCCACTGGAGACATTTCTGCTGACAGCTTTCTAGGAGGGGACTTTGGAAAGATTTCTTCTCACTTCCTGTCTTGTCCCCAGGGCAGGAAGTGAAGGGAAATGTCCCCAACGTGTATACACATCTATGTGTTGGGTGCATTGATGGGTCATGTGTGTTTACTGTGTTGACATGTGTTGGGGTCCTTTTGAAATCAATGGAATGCCCATGAAAGGCATGAGCAAGTGTTTTGCGCATGCAATGGTGTGAATACAGCCTCAAGAAGAGTGGCCTAGCCACTCAACATTCATGCTATCTCCAATTTTATTATTATTTAGAAAGTATTTTTAACTATACTTTCTGTATTTCATTATCATTTACTATAAGTGTGTAGATATAGTATGCAAATATCTTTTATTGTGGTTTATGGTATGACCATAAGCAGAAGGAAGGCAATAAAACAATTACCATATACAATTTTCCTTTATTTCCTTTCACCTTTACACTAGATTTGGGAGTAGCTGTAGTAGTAGAATGGGGTACCATGTTGGGCATCAGCTAATGCAGAAAGTTTGAAGTTTAAGTGATACCCTTGGTATTAAAGATGCAAGCTTTTGGGATAATTTGGATCCCTTCTTCAGGCTTTATACAATTCTGAAAATGGCTACGAAATCCACATCTTTACACAAAGTAAAAAGGAGGCAATGGAATAGAATAAAAATCAATGTGGAGCGCTGTTAAACCATGACCTTAACCACTTAATTACTGGGCACGTAAACCCCCTTCCTGCCCAGACCAATTTTCAGCTTTCAGCGCTGACGCATTTTGAATGACAATTGCGCGGTCATACAACACTGTACCCAAATTATATTTTTATAATTTTTTTCCCACACATAGGGCCAGATCCACAAAGAGGCGCCGTAACGTAACTATTCTGATTTAAGTTACACTGCCGCAAAATTTCTACCTAAGTGCCCGATCCACAAAGCACTTACCTAGAAATTTTCGGCTGTGTAACTTAAATCCGGCCGGCGCAAGGCGTTCCCAATTCAAATGGGGCGAATCCCATTTAAATTAGGCGCGCTCCCGCGCCGGACGTACTGCGCATGCTCGTGATGTCATTTTCCCGACGGGCATAGCGCGAAATTACGTTACGCCGTGTTTTGTAAATCGCGCCGGGTAAAAAAAGTTGCGTCGAAAAAAAAAAGATACGGCGGAAAAAAAAAAATCAGCGTCACTGCAAAGAAGGGTCTACTTTTACAAGGTGTAAACAGTTTACACTTTGTAAAAGCAGCCCTAATTTTACGATTGCAATGTAAGTATTTACGGAGATCTCACGAAACTAAACAGCTTCGTGGATCTCCGTAAGTGCTCATTTGCATACGCGAAGCGGCATTTCGACTCGAAATGCCCCCAGCGGCGGATGCGGTACTGCATCCTAAGATCCGGCAGTGTAAGTCCCTTACACATGCCGGATCTTCTGCCTATCTTTGGGAAACTGATTCTGTGGATCAGTTCCAAAGATAGAAACAGGGATACGCCGGCGTATCCTTTTTGAGGATCTGGCCCATAGAGCTTTCTTTTGGTGGCATTTGATCATCTCTGCGATTTTTTATTTTTTGCGCTATAAACAAAAAAATACAAAACATTTTGAAAAGAAAAACACAATATTTTTTACGTTTTGTTATAATAATATCCCAATTTAAAAATAAAATAAAAAATGTCCTCAGTTTAGGCCGATACGTATTCTTTTAAATATTTTTGTTAAAAAAATCGCAATAAGCGTATATTGATTGGTTTGCGCAAAAGTTATAGCGCCTACAAAATAGAGGAATTGATTTATGATTTATTTTTTATTTTTTACTAGTAATGGCGACGATCTGCGATTTTTTCTTTTGTCAGGCCTGTGATATTGCGGCGGACATATCGGACACTTTTGACACTATTTTGGGACCATTCACATTTATACAGCGACCAGTGCTATAAAAATGCACTGATTACTGTATAAATGTGACTTTCTTGTGAAATTCCGAATAAGTTTGATGTGTCACATGACCCTCTTCCTATTGAAAAAACAAAAGTTGGATTCAAAATGTCCGACTTCAAAATGGCTGCCATGGTCACCACCCATCTTGAAAAGTTTCCCCCCTCACATATACTAATGTGCCACAAACAGGAAGTTAATATCACCAACCATTCCCATTTTATTAAGGTGTATCCATATAAATGGCCCACCCTGTACAATAATTTGCATTTGCCAGATAAAATTGTGTATAATAATGCATAATTTGCCACTTTATAAATGCCTGTAACAAATACATAAACAAATAACAACATATATATATATATATATATATATATATATATATATATATATATATATATATATATATATATTATACATCAAAATATATATAAAACAATAAAACATCACTTTGACCATTGGTGTGACACTCTCACTGTTTCTTGAGAAATAAATACCGACGGAAGGTTTCTAACCCATCCATACTCTATCCAAACATAAAAAAATGGCTTTACGTATACTTGATGGTAATTTAGGAATACAATATAAAGTTACAATCCGCCGGTGTAAAGTGGAAATATTTGCAGTAGATATTGTAAAGTTTTCTCTGCAAGTAATAAAATTCAACTGAACTCGGAGAGTCCTCCCATTGTACATAATATTTTACAAAGCTGTCTGGCACGACCTCACCCTTAGACAATCCAAAAAAGAAAAAATAGATGTAAACTGAACCATGTGAATCAAGCTTTTGATCTGATAACACAGATTAAATATGAAACGGGCGAGTCTAGTCAATACACAGTGTCCTCAACATTGCCCGTGTGATGAACAATGAACATCACTTATCCCAACCTGAATCATGGGAACTATAATAAGCTCTCAAGGGGTGTTTGTGGACGGAAATACGAACAGAGACTGCAACTCACATGCAGGGTCCTCCTCATGCAGCCAAGATATATAGGTAGAAGAGGAGGGTCATGTCAGGACAATGGAATGAGCTTTTGCACAATCATATCAGAGCCGGTTCACACTGGGGTGACTCGTCAGACGGCTCAGCCGCCTGACGAGTCGCGTCCCACTCTATGCAATAGAACCGTTCTAATAGGAGCGACGCAAGTCGCTCCGACTTAGAAAAAGGTTCTTGTACGACTTTCGGGGGCGACTCAGGGCGATTTGCATTGACTTCTATACAGAAGTCATTTTGCTAGTCGCCTCTGAAGTCGTCTTCAGGACGACTTGCAGAGTCGCCCCCAAAGTCGTGCCGCCGCAGTGTGAGCCGGCTCTAAGAGTTTTAGGATCTGTAGACTGCATTGGGTCCTTCTGAAATGTTCAAAGATATGTAAGAGAATGGGACCTTATGGCCCAGATTCTCAAAAGAGATACGACGGCGTATCTCCAGATACGCCGTCGTATCTCTGCGTTGAGCCGTCGTATCTATGCGACTGATTCTTAGAATCAGTTACGCATAGATATCCATTAGATCTGACAGGTATAAGTCTCTTACGCGGTCGGATCTTAAGTGCAATTTTTTTTTGCCCGCTAGGTCGCGCTTCCGTCGAAATCCGCGTCGAGTATGCAACTTAGCTAGATACGCAAATTCCCGAACGTACGCGCGGCCGACGCAGTAAAGTTACGACGTTTACGTTAGGCTTTTCCCGGCGTAAAGTTGCCCCTGGGTCTATGAGGCGCAGCTAATGTTAAGTATGGCCGTCGTTCCCGCGTCGAAAATTAAAAAATTTACGTTGTTTGCGTAAGTCGTCCGTGAATGGGGCTGGACGTCATTTATGTTCACGTCGAAACCAATGACGTCCTTGCGACGTCATTTGGAGCAATGCACACTGGGATATTTTACGGACGGCGCATGCGCAGTTCGTTCGGCGCGGGAACGCGCTTCATTTAAATGATACACGCCCCCTACCCGCCGAATTTGAATTCCGCCGGGTGATTTACGCAGCTTTACAGGCAAGTGCTTTGTGAATAAAGCACTTGCCTGAAAAACTTGCGGCGGCATAACGTAAATCAGATACGTTACGCCCGCACAAATTTGCGGCGATCTACGTGAATCTGCCCTAATGTGTATCATTTTCAGGAATATTACAACATAGAATTATATAAAAAAAATTCACGATTGTATATTTACAAACATAAAGTGCTAAAATCCGTCTCAAAGATTTATACAAATTCAGGGCCAAATTCTCAAAAACGCCGCCTAACTTAACTTTCAGCAGTTAAGTTACACAGGCGTTAAATTTCTACCTAAGTGCCCGATCTTCAAAGCACTTACCTAGAAATTACACGCCGTGTAACTTAAGTGCCTCCGTCGCAAGGCGGTCGTCTTCTCGAGGGGGCGATTACAATTTAAATGAGGCGCGCTCCCGCGCCGGCCGTACTGCGCATGCGTGTGACGTAATTTTCCCGACGTGCAGCGCGCGAACGTAATTTACGCCGGGCTTTGTGGATTGCGACGGGACAATAAAGTTGCGACGGGTGAAAAAAAAAATATGCGCCGGGAAAAAAAAATTCAAATTTAAAAAAAAAAAGCGGCGATCTAAAAAAAGGTCTGATTTTACATGGTGGACTAATTTTCCACATTGTAAAACCAGCCCTAGTTTTGCGCAAGCAAATCGGAACTTACGCAGAAACCACAATGCTTAAAAGCTTTGTGGATCTGCTTAAGTCCTCATTTGCATACTCAAAGCGGCATTTCAATGAGAAATGCCCCCAGCGGCGGATGCGGTACTGCATCCTAAGATCTGACAGTGTAAGGCCCCGTACACACGGCCGAGGAACTCGGCGTGCCAAACACATCGAGTTCCTCGGCCAGTTCAGCCCTGAAGCCGCCGAGGAGCTCGGCGGGCCGAGAGCTCCCATAGAACAACGAGGAAATAGAGAACATGTTCTCTATTTCCTCGTCGAGCTCCTCGGCGAAATTGTACACACGGCCGGGTTTCTCGGCAGAATTCAGCCAGAAACTCGGTCGGAAGCTGAATTCTGCCGAGGAAACTGGTCGTGTGTACGGGGCCTAAGTGTCTTACAGATGTCAGATCTTCTGCCTAACTTTGGAAAAATCCTTTTGAGGATCGTTTCCAAAGTTAGGCACAGAGATACGCAGGCTGAACAGCAGTTCCGCCTGCGTATTTTTTTTGAGAATTTGGCCCTCAGTTCCCAATGCTCTTGGATCACCAAAACCCTTTTAATTGTCATTGCGCTTAGTAGTCCTCTTCGCTTCTGCAGGACAGGGTGCATGGTACACATTGGAATTTATGTGTCAGCACTTAGATCCATCAAAAAAATATATAACAGTTCAATAAATATATAAAGCACCTAGAGAATTATAACATAATAACAGAATATGCACCTGAATAATGTAATTTATTACATACAATATTACATATAAATATGATTAACAAGCCATCCTCCCAACACAAGATATATGCAGGTAACAATATTTTCAGTAAAGGAACATATCTATTACTTAAAAAAGTATGGTCCCCCATCTCAGTGTCAGAAACCATGAATCAGACCGAGACAGAAGTACAGTTGAATCACACTTGTTTAATGATAACAATAATAAAAAGATAAACAGAGTAAGCGTATTCAAAACATAGCCAGAGTTCAGCACCCCGATCGGATAGTCAGCCAAGCCAAATGTCAGAGAGCCAGAGAAGAACGTGTAGAACAGCAAGCAGGATCAGGAGCCAGAAGGAACGTCAGCCAAGAAAGTCTTCAACAGGAACGCAGGAGATAGACTCTGTGATGTTGACCAAGGCGAAGGCAGAGAGCAACTGAGGTGGACGGCTTACGTAGTCAGGACTAACGAGCAGGATCATCAACAGGTGAATCACTGTGGAGAGATGGGAGCTGGCAGTTAGCCGACAGCTGAGCGGCCAGCTCAGAGAAGGAAGGGCTGAGCCCAGCCTTGACACTCAGGTATTAAAGGAATCCAAGAAATTGATCCCTGGTGCAAAATTGGGGGACATATTGGTAATGGTGTTTAACAGATGATTTTTTTTGTTGTAAGCAATGTATAGGTTCCTTTACTGAAAATATTGTTATTTACAGATATCTTGTGTTGGGAGGATATATTGTTAACCCTTTTAAATGTCATCTTGTATGTAATACATTTATTTGACAGTAATGCATATACAGTATGTTGTAATATTCCTCAAATTGTGGCACATAATGTCCTTTTATTTGAGCATACTTTATTACAGGGCAGTCATCTCCAAACTGTGGCCCTCGGGCTAGATGTAGCTCTTAGCTTGCCATAGTCTGGCGCTTGGGGCACTCTTGCTCCCGATGATGTGAGGCACAATTCTTCCCATTGATATGAGGCACAAATCTCCCCATTGACACCATCGATGATGCACCATTTCTTCCACTGACACCAACCAATAGTGGAGCACTATTCGTCCCATTGATACCAATGACAGAGCACTCTTCCTCCCATTGATACCAATGACAGAGCACTCTTCCTCCCATTGATACCAAAGACAAAGCACTCTTTCTCCCATTGATGCCAACGATGGGGCACTATTCCCCCCATTGATACCAACGACAGAACACTCTTCCTCCCATTGATACCAACAACAGAACACTCTTCTTCCCATTGATACCATTGACTAACACTCTTCCTCCCATTGATACCAACGGCAGAACACTCTTCCTCTCATTGATTCCAATGATGGGGAACTATTAGTCCCATTGATACCAAAGGTGGGGCACTCTTCCTCTTACTGATACCAAATATGGAACACACTTCCTCCCATTGATACCAAATATGGGCCACTATTCCTCGCTTTGACCCTGACAGTGGGAAACTATTTCTCCCATTGACACCAATTATGGGGCACTATTACTCCTCCTACTGACAACAGGCGCTTTGTACTTTTTTTACTCCCACTGACGACCAAACCTTGTCTATTACCAGCTGCTATAGTCTGGTCCCCCCTAAAGTCTGAAGGAAAGTAAACTTGCCTTTGTTTAGAAAGTTTGGAGACCCCTGCTATAGGGGCTGGCACCATCTAGAAGTTTTGTAGATGCAGGGTTTGGCTCCAACAATTTCTCTTGGTTTTGATGTACAGTATCTTTCTGCAATGGTTTATAATATAAAGTGAATGATGTCTACTTGAAGCTGGACTTTTTCTGTTATTGTTTTTTTTAGAGTGTGAAATGCTTGAAACTTCTGCCAGTTTACTTTTTGTCCTTTTGGGGTGCTTCGACTTTTGTGACTTGCTTGGGTCTTTGCAGTATCTTTAAAGTTCTGAATTTGTTGTGACCCCTGTTTCCTCTGCTTACATTGTGGGCTGCTGTTAAAGGGTGCAGTGGTCCACTTTAACCCTGCTATAACACAGGACAGGTTAGGTGGAAATGCATTAGCTGGATCTATGGATTGTATCCTATTTTTTTCATTAAATAAATGTGTACTGTAGATTTACACAAGAGTTCTTTAAGTATATATTTTATTTTTTTGAGATTACTCTATATTTTCTGTCTTGGAGATGCAACAGGCAGTGAGAGAGCATCTCCCAAAGTGAGGAGAATTTCCCTCCTGTTGCAAAAACCAATGTCTCTACTGAAATATTTCCCTTCATCTCATGCTCTGATGACAGTTCAAAAATTTTGGATTTTCCATCACTTTCTGCCTTGATGACGATGGTCGGCAGGACCAACAAAAAGAGTGATTTTACCTAGTGGATTCAACCACGGCAGTGAAAATCTATGTACTAATCTATCCCCTTCTGTACAAGGGTTCTAAGCTAAATTATATACAGGTGTATGGGAGTTATTTTTCCTACAAAAAGATTTGTAATTCTATCCACTCAGTCATGAGATCTACACAGCCTGGCTAATCAGCACAGGCCAGCTAGTGACCTGAGCTTTATCTGTTGAGGGTAAGTGATGTAGTCTGGTCACCCTTCTGCCCCAGGTTATGATTGGATAGAGGTGGATCAGCAGCAGACTGATGAGGTAATTACTCCATTTACTCTGCTATTTCTCCTTCTAAGCAGAAGCATGCAACAGAGCCTAACTGGCTCCTTCTATTGTCCCTTCCATTGTCCCATGCTGTTCGGTGCAGCTCAATTTTGCAAAAGGTTAAGGGGCTTTGTTTGCACATTTCTCACACATAAGGTAGATCACTGAAATTAATGGGCTGCCCTACAAGGGATGCGTGCGTACTCCGTCACACCTGCATTGTGCGAATGGAGCCTTACAACACACTAGTTTAAGGCATCTCATTCATTTTTAACAGGCTGCTAATGCACCTCAGTGCACCCCAAACTGTACCTGACCCTTTTCTGGGGAACGCAAAGCACGGTAATGTGTTACTGCATAGCAACGCATGTGTATTGCTTTAGTGCATTAAGGTACGCCACAATGCATTAGGGCATGTATTAAGTGGTACCATGCATTGCAAAATGCAAAAGTGTGAGCTGATCCAAGATCTGCTCTACAGTAGTTCCAAGAGGCTGAAAAAAAGGAATATTTACACATCTACACTAGTTTCATTTAAAAATACATCAACTTTGGTGCCCGCATTCTCCACTAAAAGAGACCAATTTTTGGGTTTGTATTTGTTTTTTTGTTTTTTATTACGTTAGCCTGGAGCTCAGCTTGCCTTTTCAAATTCACTTGGACAGCTCCAACAATTCAAGCAGCATGGTTGACTGCCTAGACATGGCCCACTCCCGGCCAACTACTGGTGTTACTGTTTGACACTTGGGCTCGCTGGCAGCTGCTGGCCCCAGGTTATTGAGCCTCCCAATAATGAGTTAATCCCACACCTTCCTGAGGAATAATGTAGAGTGAGCAGGGCTGTTTAGGCAGATGCCATTCTTTGCTCTAAATGTTTGTTCTGCCGCAAATCAAAGCTTAGATGAGATAGTATCAGTGCAGAGGGACAGGTGCAGAGAACGATGCTGGCTGCCAGTGCAAACTGAACAATTTGATAATTCTCTGTGAGAAGAACTCATGAAATAACCGTCATCCTGCCAACTATGAATCAATGTCTCTGTGTTGTGGTGGTGCCTGACAGCATGCAGTCTTTCTCTAACACGCCCCAAGCAACGACCTGACATACCAGATGGAAGAAGATTATAGAAGAGCAATATACAACTCCTGGGGCTCGGTGGCTACATTTCTTTTATTATCCTTCTACAGCCATGAGTGCAAAATTTTGGCCCCGTGGCCTTCATCGGGTGCTGTATTGAAGACCTTGGGTTTAAAACACTGTGAGGCTTGGACTATTTATTCGTATTCATGGTGGTTTGTAGTATTTTTTCTAAACACAAGTCTAGATCAAACTTTCTCCCAATGTAAGATATAGGGGCTGATTTTCTAAAACTGGAGAGTGCAAAATCTGGTGCAGTTCTGCATAGAAACCAATCAGCTTCCAGTGTTTTTTAATGAAAGCTTAATTGAACAGGCTGAAGTTAGAAGCTGATTGGCTACCATGCACAGCTGTACCAGATTTTACACTCTCCAGTTTTAGTAAATCAACCCCATAGTGTACTCACCTCTGCGAAGGTCTGTGTCTCGATCCTTTGCTCCATTCATGTGCTACCAGCCATAGATGATACGGTTTTCTTTCCTGCAGTCATGGTTGCAGGAATGAAAATTGCTCAATTCCCCCATTTTCGTGGCTGTTTGGAACTGGGCGCACTCTATAAAACACGGTGGTCATATCCTGTTGAACAGAGATTGTGGACACTGGTCTACAGGATTTTTCACTTTTTTTTCTTCAAAAGTCACCGTCTATGAAAACAAACACAGCACTTCTAAATTTGAAACCAAGTGGGTTGTCCAAGCCAAGCATCAGTTTTATCTAGGTCTGTGGATTTTCTCACAGGCCTAGAAGAAATACACAAAGCACACCAAGATTCATATAAAAATACACTTGACTCGTATTTAGACAATACATGCTTAACGTGGAGTTCAACTTTAATACCTGTGACAGACTGTATCTTATATGCCTTTTATTTTGCCCATACTTCCACTATAAATGGTTATCTTTTAAAGCTATCCAGAGTTCAGTTTGGAGAGCAATATGGACATTTTTGTTTTACCATTTAAAAAAATCAGTTGTGCCATCATTTTGATGTCTGAGACCTTTAAAAAAAGCAGAAGTTGAAAGTGTAACAGAGAAGTTTTTCCATTTGGGAAAATTCAAAAGGTAAGAACCTAAAGTTCATCAGTTATAGCATTTCCTGTAGGTTCTTCCCAATTAAATACCGTTTATAGAGAAAAAGAAAGCAATTTACATTCTGCTTCTTAATGGCATCAGAGAATTTCACAGGACTTTATTTGACAAAATTGGTTCAAAAGGGCATTTTCTTTGAATCTTAGCTTGCAACTAAGCTGCATGTGCCTGTTGTAAGGAGCTCCAACTTTCTCTATTTCTATTATGGGCAGGGCTTTTGTTCAGCTAGAACTTGGTGGAACTCAGTTCCACCACCTCTGGCCAGGGATGGACTGGCCATTGGGACTACAGGGAGTTTCCCGGTGGGCCAATGGCTCAGTGGGCCGGCTTCAGTGACAGTGGGCCGCCACCCCCCCTCCGCTTCTCTGTGTCTCCCTTCCCGCAGCGCTCACCTCCTCTCCCTCCCCGCAGCGCTCACCTGGGGGAACAAAGAAGCAAAGGGAGGACCAGAGAAGCAGGGGGAATGACTGAGGAGCATGGGGGAGGGGACAGACAGCTGACTCAACAGCAATGGCCTGGGAGTTTCTGCCTAATCTTGTCCCATAAGGGGGGGCACCGAACTGATTCTTTGCCCCGGGTGAAATAATGTCTAGCTTCCCCACTGGTACTGACTATAAGAGTACCAGTACCAGCCGTTCTACTCTAATAAAGTAGAACGGCTAGTGAAGGGGGAGAGGGGGCTTGGGTGGCCGGGGGGGGGGGTGCGGGAGTTGTTCGGCCGCCATAGGAGAGTCAAAGTGGGCCAGTCTGGATGAAGTCCAGGGCCAAATTTCTGTCCCAGTCCAGCCCTGCCTCTGGCTCATGCCCTCTGCTCCCTGCTGACCACTATTACTTGAAAACACAAAAGTCCGGCTTCTATGCTTACAAGTGATAGCTTGTTCCCCAGCAGCTCCCACAGATCAGATCTCTTGAGTGGCTCCCACTGAGTGAAGGATGGGGACAAGGGAGATGCATGTACATGGGGTGTAGTCAGTAGTGTATTTAGGGTTTGTGCTGCTGCCCTAGGTCTGATTAAACTTGTGCACCCCCTAATTTAAATATGACCCACCTTTCCTGTGAAGGCCACACCCCTTCCTGTTTAAGACCCACCCTTACTCTATCCAAAATGAAAAAAAAGTGTTGCCATTGTTCTACTTTAGGCTAAAATTTCTGATATGGAGAGGACTAAGAAGATATAACCATGCCAATGGTGGAGCAGAGTGAGGAAGGTTTGTGGTCCAGGATGATAGGACATTCAAAATTAGAAGCCCCCCCCCCCCCACAGTTTGCGAAATGCCACCCGTCCGCATACCGGAAGCAGTGCAGCCGCTTTATGGGGGCGCTAGACTAATTTGCCTCTCAGCCAAGTCCAGAAGACTGGCGCACCCTGCGCTTACATATCTTGATATCCTTGAGGATCATCTCCTTTACTTGGGGTCACTTTGGTATATAAGAGGAGTCTCATCTAAGTGGTCCAGCCTAATTAATAAGATGGTCACTTAAAGCACTGAACATTATTAATATAACTAGAACCTCTTATACAGTGGAACCTCGGATTGCGAGTATTGCGGTTAACAAGCGTTTCCCAATACGATAGCTGTATTTAAAAAAATCCTAACTCGGGTTGCGAGTGTTGGCTCGCAAAATTAGCAGGATTCAGGCCAAAGCGGTGTGCAGTACCGCGTTTGGCCTGAGGTTGGGGGGGGGGGGGGGGGCCCTGGAGCCGATTTTCCTTGCACAGGATTGGGTAGTCTTTACAAAATGAAGGTTTACCTAATTTGCTAAGCTCTGGGGATGATTATTTGCCTTTAATGAATCAACCAAAGAATGACCAGTCAGATGATGACGAGTATGTAGGAAGGAGCCAAAAAACCCTAAGCTAAAATACAGAGAAGTACCAATGTCTTCTTAAAAGAGATCACCACTTCTGTTAAAGCAAAGGATTTATTCCTCATTTAGGATGGTGGTGGAAACATTCAAACCACTCTTGGATGCCCCTGTAGCAAGCTGGCTCTCCCTAGTATATAGCCCAGATTTGCAACCTAAGTAAAAAGAAAACAACAGGATTTCGCCATCAGTGCAATTTTGTTTTCAAGTTCGCTCATTGAGTTGCTTGGGCATGATTTGCTTGAAAAAAAAAAAAAAAAACGTGTTCTTTATATATGTGTTTTTTTTTAAATTTGGTATATTTGATCACTATTTGTGCTCCGTGTCTTCAAAAATTTCTATAGTATTTTTAGTTTTTTTTTGTAAACAAAAAAGATAATATAATGAGGGTAGCGTGGGGACAAATAAACAAATTTCTTTCTCAGTTTAGGCCGATACGTATTCTTCTACATATTTTTGGTAAAAAAAATCTCAATAACCGTATATTGATTGGTTTGCGCAAAAGTTATAGGGCCAGATTCTCGTAGGAGCGCGTAACTGTGCGGGCGTAACGTATCTGATTTACGGTACGCCTCCGCAACTTAGACGGGCAAGTGCAGTATTCTCAAAGCACTTGCTACGTAAGTTACGGCGGCGTAGCGTAAATCGGCCGACGTAAGCCTGCCTAATTCAAATGTGGGACCGGGGGGCGTGTTTTATGTTAATGCTATGTGACCCGACGTGATTGACGTTTTTTCATGAACGGTGCATGCGCCGTCCGTGGAAATCTCCCACTGTGCATTGCTCCTAATACACCGCAAGGACGTATTGGTTTTGACGTGAACGTAAATTACGTCCAGCCCCATTCACGGACGAGTTACGCAAACGACGTAATATTTTCAAATTTCGTTGCGGGAACGACGACCATACTTAACATTGGTACGCCGCACTTACGCCACCATATAGCAGGGGTAACTTTACGCCGGGAAAAGCGTAACGTAAACAGCGTAACTGTACTGCGTCGGCCGGGCGTACGTTCGTGAATTTGCGCATCTAGCTGATTTACATATTTCGACGCGTAAATCAGCGTACACGCCCCTAGCGGCCAACGTAAATATGCAATTACGATCCGACGGCGTAAGAGACTTACGCCTGTCGGATCTAAGGGAAATCTATGCGTAACTGATTCTATGAATCAGGCGCATAGATACGACTGGCCGGACTCAGAGATACGACGGCGTATCTGGAGATACGCCGTCGTATCTCCTCTGAGAATCTGGCCCATAGTGTCTAGAAAATAGGGGATAGTTTTATGGCATTTTTATTAATATTGTTTTTTGATTAGTAATGGCGGCGACCTGCGATTTTTATTGGGGACTGCGACATTATGGCGGATACATTGGACACTTTATAAACTTTATGAAATATATACATTTTTTTTTTATAAAAAATGAATAAAAAAAAGGGGGGGGGGTTGCCATCCGGGGCCCTGGGGACCTCCGGACCTCTAAAAAAAAAAATGGCCCTTTAATAAAAAATAAAATAAAAATATATTAATTTTATTTAGTTTTTATAAAAAATAAATAAAAAAAAGGGGGTTGCCATCTGGGCCCCTGGGGACCTCCGGGCCCCTTACAGGTGTAATGCCTATACCCCCCTGACGGCGGCCCTGATATGTATTGCGATCGGAAAGTGGTTAGTTGAACACAGGGCAGCCATCACAAATTTTGGGGCCCCTTACACAGCTGGGCCCACCTGGAGCAGAGAACCTAGTGCTGACCGAAAAAAAAGTGTAAATCTCTTCTCTCCTGACATAAGATAATAAGTGGGGGGGCCGGGCCCCTTACAGGTGTAATGCAAACATTTTTAAAAATAAAAAAAAACGTGAGGGGGCCGGCCGGGCAGGTAAGGGGCCCTGGGGACCATTGGGCCCCTTACAGGTGTAATGCAGAAAAACAGGAGGGGAGCCAGCCGGGCCTCTGGGGACCATTGAGCCCCTTACAGGTGTAATGCCAGTACCCGCTTGATGGCGGCCCTGGTTGAACACATGAAGTTAGAAGCTGATTGGCTACCATGCACAGCTGCACCAGATTCTGAGTGTAGAGTAAATCCCCAGCCCCTCGTGTGACCAGTGGGATAAGGGTGGGGAGGTGACACCACTATATATAGAGAAAGCGGTGTCACCCTCCCAGCTGTGCTGTCTGGCAGAGGTGTGCGGATCACAAATCAGCTGTGCAGAATTACAAATCCTTTGGCAAAGAAGTTCACAAATGTGTATTACAAGCGTGTATTTAGCTGTTTGTTCGGAGTTCAGCTTTCACGCTTATGTTGCCTGAGAAATAGACTCACGCCGTGTCTTGGCGCTGACAAACATGCCATTGTTCAATAGATGGTTATCTGAAACTATAGCATTTTTTTTACTGCTACGCTGAGATATTACGTTTAATTATCAGCATGGAAACAGAAGACTCGCTGATATACTAGACAATCCTCAGCATTGGTTTCATTTTTCTGGCGTGTCTTATATGCATTCAGGTTGGCAATGGGCCATTGTTACTCGTCTCATACAATGTATAGGGAGCCCGTTGCTTAGCAGTTTGTTGCATGTGGATTCAAACCGATCCAGCATTCCTTCTTGTTTATCAGAGCTGAGCCCTTTAAAACGTGACAAACTAGATATTCTATGACATGAATGTAAAATAATCCCCCTGCAATTGTAATCATTGCAAGTTTTCTTTAGTTTTGCCTCTGCAGGATTTTGAAGTATCCACTGCGCTCCTAAGGGGGAATTCCAGGTATTGCCAAGGGAGTCCATGAGAGTCCATGGGGTGGATTTACTAAAGGCAAATTGACCGCAGATGCTTTAGAGCAGGGGTCTCCATACTTTTCAAGCAAAGGGCCAGTTTACTGTCTTTCAGACTTCAGGGGGGCCGGATTCTGACCAATGGGGATAGAAAATGCCCCAGGTGGACCTGAACGGACACTCGTTTCGCTCCGCCTATTCCATCCATCTGGCGGATCGGATGAAAATGGACAGGCGGATCCGTTTTCATCCGATCCCCCAAAGAGGAGAGCGGAGCTCTGACAGGTCCGTTCCTGCACAGTGTGCAGAGACGGACCTGTCATCTGCTGGCTCAGCAGGGATCAATGGATCGATCCCTGCTGAGTAGGCAGAGTCCGTGAAGGACAGTCAGCTTTTTGGATTTCTCTATAAAGAACATTTAACAGACTGTGAGGAGGCATATTGCATAATCACTGCCTGTTTTAAACCCACAGTAAGCAGGCCCGTCGGAACCCGACAGGCAAAGCAAGCATTTTCCTGGGGCCCCCGAGCTGGCCAGGGGCCCCCATAGGGAGGACCCTTGCCGCACCGCTGCGTCCTCCTGCAGTCCGGTCGGCCGTGTACCATAACCGCGCGGTAAAGGAGAATCAGGTTCCTGTTCCCGGCCGGACTGACAGGAAGTGCACACACTGAGTGTTCACTTCCTTTCAGTCCGGCCCCGGGAACAGGAACCTGATTCTCCCGTACCGCGCGGTTATGGTACACGGTCGACCGAACTGCAGGAGGCCGCAGCGATGTGGCAAGGGCCCTCCCTGCTGGGGCCCCTGTGCGGACACCAACAAATGCCGGCGTGTGCGTGTGAGGCGGAGGATAGAGGTAAGACGCCGACCCCAACCCCCCCCCCCCCGCTTCTCAACTTGAGACTTGGGGCCCCCAAATGTCTTTGAACGGCCCTGACAGTAAGGCACCACAACATCATGCATGCAGTTGCGGGTCACTTGCAGAGAAGCGATATTGATAATGATAAGGGTATCATTTCTGCCATGGCTGCAAAGCATAGCATCATTGCCATGGCACTTTTGGGGGGGGGGGGGCGGTCCTGTCAGGTAAGCTGTGTGAGGCACCAAGATTACCTGATTTCTAAAAGCAGCCCTGTGTATGGGTACCAGTAAGTTTCTCTATGCCCTTGAAACTCCTTAGCTACAAAAGATTTGTGTTCTATCTAGGAAATATAGGATGTGGGCATATATAGGACCTCTTTCTCAATGTTGTGGGCACCCCCCCCCCCCCCCCCCCCCCGTCCTGTCAGGGAGAGAAATGCTGATCTTCTGTTCATACAATGTATGAACAGAAGATCAGTCATTTCTCCTAGTGAGGCCACCCCCCCCTCTACAGTTAGAACACACCCAGGGAACATACTTAACCCCTTCCCCGCCCCCTAGTGTTAACCCCTTCACTGCCAGTGGCATTTTTATAGTAATCCAATGCATTTTTATAGCACTGATCGCTATAAAAATGCCAATGGTCCCAAAAATGTGTCAAAAGTGTCCGAACTGTCCGCCATAATGTCGCAGTACCGAAAAAAATCGCTGATCGCCGCCATTAGTAGTAAAAAAAAAAACATTACTAAAAATGCCATAAAAATACCCCCTATTTTGTAAACGCTATAACTTTTGCGCAAACCAATCAATAAACGCTTATTGCGATTTTTTTTAATGAAAAATAGGTAGAAGAATACGTATCGGCCTAAACTGAGGAAAATTTTTTTTTTTTATATATTTTTGGGGGATATTTATTATAGCAAAAAGTAAAAAATATTATTTTTTTTCAAAATTGTCGCTCTATTTTTGTTTATAGCGCAAAAAATAAAAACCGCAGAGGTGATGAAATACCACCAAAAGAAAGCTCTATTTATGGGGAAAAAAGGACACCAATTTTGTTTGGGAGTCACGTCGCACGATCGCGCAATTGTCAGTTAAAGCGACGCAGTGCCGAATCACAAAAAGTGCTCTGGTTTTTAACCAGCAATATGGTCCGGGGGTTAAAGCGGGAGTTCACCCGAATTTTTTCGAAGCAGTACATTTTTTGTTCATTTAATTGCAGACAGATTTTCTTACTAACGTATTTTTTTGCTCACATGCACCTATTAGCTTGCTCCCCATTTTTGCCTTCTTTAACCACTTAAAGTGGAGGTTCACCCGAAAACTTAATTTTTAACATTAGATTGAGGCTCATTTTGTGAAGGGGAATCAGGTAGTTTTTTTAAAATCGAAGCAGTACTTACCGTTTTAGAGAGCGATCTTCTCCATCACTTCCGGGTATGGGTCTTCGGGACTGGGCGTTCCTATTTGATTGACAGGCGTCCGACGGTCGCATACATCGCGTCACAAGTAGCCGAAAGAAGCCGCACGTCGGTGCGGCTCTATACGGCGCCTGCGCACCGACGTTCGGCTACTTTCGGAAAATCGTGACGCGATGTATGCGATCGTCGGAAGCCTGTCAATCAAATAGGAACGCCCAGTCCCGCAGCCCATACCCGGAAGCGGCGGAGAAGATCTATCTCTAAAACGGTAAGTACTGCTTCGATTTTAAAAAAAACACCCGATTCCCGTTGACAAAATTAGCCTCAATCTAATGTTAAAAATTAAGTTTTCGGGTGAACCTCCACTTTAAGTGGTTAAAGAAGGCAAAAATGGGGGAGCAAGCTAATAGGTGCATGTGAGCAAAAAAATACGTTAGTAAGAAAATCTGTCTGCAATTAAATGAACAAAAAAGAATCCCAACAGACAATGAAGATTTATTGCAGTCAGATGGGGGTAATGTGAGGAAACAATTTAAAGAGAGAGAGAAAAAAAGGTGACAAATTATGACAATATAATTACTGTAAATGGCCGTGCTGCGCTAATTCCTGAAAATCTTCTCAAGGTAGAATTACGTTTGCTGTAGGTACGCTCTGTTAGTCTCGGTGTTAAAACAATCTTTCTGAGAAGAGTTTTCAATGAAAGTGAAAACATTTCAGTCCGTTGACCTGTAGTTAGTAACAAGAGCTTGGAATTAGACAACTTATACCACAATGTAAGTATATACCGAGCTATGCATTGTTTGGAGAGGAATGTCACGTACAGCTAAGCTTCGGATTATGACTCTCTGGAAAGTCAACATTTTGAAAATAACTATGAATTACAGATTAACAGCTCAGTAAAGATAAACTATAGATAAACTCATACAGGGACCTCTCAAAGCATGTTCAAATATCTTCATAAATATCAAGAGTTCTTCGGAATTAGACATGCAGGTTGTTATTTTTGCAATACCGACAATTTTCTATATGCAGCTGAGGTCCTGTCCATTGCAGGGTATGACTATCTGCCTCTTCCTAGACTGGCTGAAAAAATATTCAGATGCATCTCATAAAATTAGAATATCATCAAAAAGTTCATTCATTTCAGCAATTCAATAAAAAAATGTGAAATTCATATATTTCATATAGATGCGTTACACATAGGGGTGTATATACTAAAGGCAAATCCACTTTGCACTACAAATACTACTGCAAAGTGCACTTGAAACTGCACTGAAAGTGCACTTGGAAGTGCAGTCGCTGTAGATCTGAGGGGGACATGCAAGGAAAATAAAAAACAGCATTTTAGCTTGCACATGATTGGATGATAAAATCAGCAGAGCTTCCCTTAAGACCTAGAGCGATCTACAGTGACTGCACTTCCAAGTGCACTTGAAATGCAGAGTGGATTTGCCTTTAGTAAATCAACCCCATAAATAGGATAGGTAGGAGAATAGGGTGAGTTGGAGGAAGGATAGGTAGGAGAATAGGGTGGGATGGAGGAAGGATAGGTAGGAGAATAGGGTGGGATGGAGGAAGGATGGGTAGGAGAATAGGGTGGGATGGAGGAAGGATGGGTAGGAGAATAGGGTGGGATGGAGGAAGGATAGGTAGGAGAATAGGGTGGGATGGAGGAAGGATGGGTAGGAGAATAGGGTGGGATGGAGGAAGGATGGGTAGGAGAATAGGATGGAATGGAGGAAGGATAGGTAGGAGAATAGGGTGGGATGGAGGAAGGATAGGTAGGAGAATAGGGTGGGATGGAGGGAGGATGGGTAGGAGAATAGGGTGGGATGGAGGAAGGATAGGTAGGAGAATAGGGTGGGATGGAGGAAGGATAGGCAGGAGAATAGGGTGGGATGGAGGAAGGATAGGTAGGAGAATAGGGTGGGATGGAGGAAGGATGGGTAGAAGAATAGGGTGGGATGGAGGAAGGATGGGTAGGAGAATAGGGTGGGATGTAGGAAGGATGGGTAGGAGAATAGGGTGAGATGGAGGAAGGATGGGTAGGAGAATAGGGTGAGATGGAGGAAGAATGGGTAGGAGAATAGGGTGGGATGGAGGAAGGATGGGTAGGGAGAATAGGGTGGGATGGAGGAAGGATAGGTAGGAGAATAGGGTGGTGTACCGGAATGGCCCGTGATACCCAGAGACTTTTGAAGGATGCGGGGTACTCCTGTACCAGCTTCACTAATGACTCTTGGGTCTAGGGTCATCCTATGTCCAATAGGGGCATAGGATGACTGAGAAATGATATCTCGGATTACATGAGATGGGAAAGTAATGATAATTCATGTATTGCAGGATATCTTGAAATATTACAAGTGATTTATTCTGACCCCAACAGGTCAATAGGACAGTATTCATTCATGTGGGGACACAGACTGTTGAGGTGTTAATTGAGTCTGGCTCCTAAGATATTTCATTGTCTATTGTGCTAATTAAGTCTACCTGGCTTCTACAGACCTTTTCATTGTGTGATGCTCATTAGCACTGTTTTGTGTGAAAATACTATTGATGATAATATGTGATGTGACTTGGCACCCTCTAAAAGGTCAGACGTCTGACTCATGTTTACTAAAGGGATGTGGATTATGTAGCAGGTGGGAATAGCTATCGCGGAGTCAGAAAGTCTGTCTAAGATGTGGATTGAGGGGGACTCGTTAGCATCCCTTTGTGTGATGTTGTGGGTGGAGTGTGTCATTGTCCAGATTTGGTTTCTAACTGTATATAACCAGCTAAGTTCACCATTAAAGTGGTCATTCGTTTTGGAACCAGAGACAGAGCTGTGCGTGTCTCATTTCTGGGGGAATTCCAATGGATCGTGTCTGCTGGATTGTTGGAGTGTCGGATAAGCTGTCTTGGGTTGGTGGAATGGAATATCTGTGTTAACCCCTGACCTTTTCAGGTGGGATGGAGGAAGGATGGGTAGGAGAATAGGGTGGGATGGAGGAAGGATAGGTAGGAGAATAGGGTGGGATGGAGGAAAGATGGGTAGGGAGAATAGGGTGGGATGGAGGAAGGAAGGATGGGACAAAGAAATGAAAGTAGAAATTAAGAAAGCAATAATTTGATAGAAGGAGGACAATAGGATTGGAGAAAGAAAGGGGAGGCATGAAGGAACCAAGGAAGGAAGAAGTATGGAATCGTGAAAAAGAGCAGGAAGGAAAAGGAAGGAAGGACAAACGGGAGATGTATGAAGAATGGAATGAAAGAAGTAAGGAAGGGTGGTGAAAAAGATGGGAGGGAGGAAAGAACAAAGAATGTAAAGAAGGAGGAGATGGGAAAGGAAGGGAAGGGTGGGGGAAAAGATGGGAGGAAGGAAGGCAGGCAGGAAGAAAGGAAGAATGGAAAGAAAGGAGGAGGAGAGGGAGGAAGGAAAGTAGAAACAAAACAAGGGAGGGAAGGAAGAAAGAAAGTGTGAATGACACATAGGAGAAAAGGGTGGGAGGGAGGAACGGAATTAGGAAGGAAGGATGGGACAAAGAAAAGGAGGAAGAAACAAAGAAAGTAAAACATGCATGGAAAAAGTAAGGGAAGGAAGAATGGACTAGTGAAAAAAAAGAGGTAGGAGAAAAGGAAGGAAGGATGAACAGAAGATGCATGGACAATGAAATGAAAGGAAGTAGATAGAATGAGAGGATGAAGGAAAGTAGGAAGAATGGGAGGAAAGTAGGAAGAATGAGAGGAAAGAAGGAAAGTAGGAAGAATGGGAGGAAAGATGGAAAGTAGGAAGAATGAGAGGAAAGAAGGAAAGTAGGAAGAATGAGAGGAAAGTAGGAAGAATGAGAGGAAAGAAGGAAAGTAGGAAGAATGAGAGGAAAGTAGGAAGAATGAGAGGAAAGAAGGAAAGTAGGAAGAATGAGAGGAAAGAAGGAAAGTAGGAAGAATGAGAGGAAAGTAGGAAGAATGGGAGGAAAGAAGGAAAGTAGGAAGAATGAGAGGAAAGAAGGAAAGTAGGAAGAATGGGAGGAAAGAAGGAAAGTAGGAAGAATGAGAGGAAAGAAGGAAAGTAGGAAGAATGAGAGGAAAGAAGGAAAGTAGGAAGAATGGGAGGAAAGAAGGAAAATAGGAAGAATGGGAGGAAAGATGGAAAGTAGGAAGAATGGGAGGAAAGAAGGAAAGTAGGAAGAATGGGAGGAAAGATGGAAAGTAGGAAGAATGGGAGGAAAGTAGGAAGAATGGGAGGAAAAATGGAAAGTAGGAAGGAATGACCATAGAAAGAAAAAAAGGAAGAATTGGGGAAATAAAGAGTAGAGGACAGAAGGGAGGAAGTAAGAATGGATCAAAGGAAGGATGGATAGAGAAAAAAAATGGAGGAACAAACAAAGTAAAGATGGGTGGCATGTAGGAAGGATGAAAGATGGGAGAGAGAAAAGGAGGAAGAAAAGAAGGAAGGGGAACTAAGGCACAATGCGATAAATAAAGCACAAACAAAACATGGAAGTAAAAAAGGAAGGAAGTAAGGTGGAAGGAAGACAGTTAAGGTGTCATAGGTGCTCCAAGATGCAGTGTGATTTGCCTCTTGTCCCTGTGCCCAGTGAAGGTGACATTGTGGTGCAGAGAACATCACAGTCTGTTATGTGTAAAGTTCCCAGCTACATGTTCCCAGTTTGTGCTCCAGGATCAGTAGCTCTGTCATACAACAATCAGGCCCATTGTCAGTGCTGTCACTCAGAATCAGACAGTATGAAAACATTGAGTAACTGTCATTACAGAGTCATTCATTCTCACTGCCAGGAGGGAGGGCTGCGAACAGATTGCATTTCCACTTAAAACCTTATAAAAATATCAATATCTGTAACATTGCCAAGTTTCTCTGCTTCTTCACTTCATATTCACTTTCTTTGAAATACAAATTTATTAAGCCTATTGTAAGAAAAGATTGACGAATAGTGCCAGCTATAAAGGGAAAACCATGGACCTTCCATCCTTCCTTCCTTCCTTCTTCTTTCTTGTATTCTTTTATTTTCTAACATAATTGTGACCATGACAATCTTTCTAACAGAGAGAACATATTATAATATGCCCTGACTACTTCTAGTATGCCTGTTACTCCCCCTGGACGTGGATCATTATGTATAGTATGTATTATATACTAATATATATATATATTCTACAGATCATGATTTTACAAAGAAACAGCATTATGAATATTAACCCGAGTGTCAATGTACATCCACATTCCCACCAGACTGCCTGGACCGCTCCTTATTCAACATGTGAAGGTAAGAAGGACATTTTGTCTACCTGCTAAATTCAGATGTGGCTGCTATGTAATAAAGGCTGTTCCTCCACCTACTTGATCCAGCTCTGGCTCAGACAGATACATAAATATCTTGCTTTTGAACTTGCTACAAAATTTGACTGGTCAGTTTCCTAGCACAGTCCCCTTCCGCTATGCACGTCATAGCCCTCACCAGGGCCGGCCTTAGGCCTTTAGGCGCCCTGTGCGAGAAAGCTTTACAGCGCCCCCTAGTGACCACGCCCCTCAGTAACCACGCCCCTTGGTAACCACACCCCTCTGTAACCACACCCATTTCTCCAATACCGGCTCCATTTAAAGCCTTCCATTCCGTTAAGTTCCCAACAAAAAGATTACAAGCTATAATAAAAATACAACTTTTATTCACACGCTATAATAACGCCACATATACTGTATATCACACGGTATAATAACGCCACATATAAAGTAAATCACAAGCTATAATAACGCCACATATAAAGTAAATCACAAGCTATAATAACGCCACATATAAAGTAAATCACACGCTATAATAACTCCACATATACTGTAAATCACACTCTATAATAACGCCACATATAAAGTAAATCACATGGTATAATACCACTACCTGTAAATTTACTATCAAATATCAAACATAATTACAATAAAGTATTTTTTAACTTTTGCATTTACAGTTCCTTTAAGAAACACCCTATTTAAAAAAGAAAATACAAAACAGACATTAAGCAGTACACTGCATTTATAAAAAAAGAATTTACTTACAGAAAAAAGTTTTCACATCCGCTGCCTGCTTCTGTGGATTTTTGCCCTCCTTTGTCTTTTCAGTGCGCATTGCATATGAGCTCCTCATAGCAAGGCAAGGACAGCCGCCATGCCGTCTTTCCGGCAGAATCCGCCTGTGACCTGCCAGGTGTACCTTGAGCATTTGGCAACTGGGGCGGATTCTATATCTGCCCCCCCCCCCATAAAATGTAAAAACACCCCACTGTGCCCCCTGCATCCTTCAATATCTCTGTCACTACTGTGTACCCTCTCTCCACAACTGCACCAATGGACCTCTCTACATTACACAGCACCCTGCACCTCTGGACCCCTTTACATTACACAGCACCCTGCACCTCTGGACCCCTTTACATTACACAGCACTTCTGGGCCCCTTTACATTACACAGCACCCTGCACCTCTGGACCCCTTTACATTACACAGCCCCTGCACCTCTGGACCCCTTTACATTACACAGCACTTCTGGGCCCCTTTACATTACACAGCACCCTGCACCTCTGGACCCCTTTACATTACACAGCCCCTGCACCTCTGGACCCCTTTACATTACACAGCCCCTGCACCTCTGGACCCCTTTACATTACACAGCACCCTGCACCTCTGGACCCCTTTACATTACACAGCACCCTGCACCTCTGGACCCCTTTACATTACACAGCACCCTGCACCTCTGGACCCCTTTACATTACACAGCACCCTGCACCTCTGGACCCCTTTACATTACACAGCACCCTGCACCTCTGGACCCCTTTACATTACACAGCCCCCTGCACCTCTGGACCCCTTTACATTACACAGCCCCCTGCACCTCTGGACCCCTTTACATTACACAGCACCTCTGGGCCCCTTTACACTACACAGCACCATGCACCTCTGGACCCCTTTACATTACACAGCCCCCTGCACCTCTGGACCCCTTTACATTACACAGCCCCCTGCACCTCTGGGCCCCTTTACATTACACAGCACCTTGCACCTCTGGGCCCCTTTACACTACACAGCACCTTGCACCTCCTGGGCCCCTTTACACCACACCTTGCACCTCTGGGCCCCTTTACATTACACAGCACCCTGCACCCCTGGGCCCCTTTACATTACACAGCACCCTGCACCCCTTTACACTACACAGCACCTTGCACCTCTGGGCCCCTTTACATTATACAGCACCCTGCACCTCTGGACCCCATTACATTACACAGCCCCCTGCACCTCTGGACCCCATTACATTACACAGCACCTTTGGGCCCCATTACATTACAAAGCCCCCTGCACTTCTGGACCCCTTTACATTACATAGCACCTCTGGATGGACCCCTTTACATTACACGGCACCTTGCACCACTGGGCCCCTTACATTACACAGCACCCCACAGCTCTGGACCCCTTTACATTACACAGCACCCTGCATCTCTGGACCCCTTTACATTACACAGCACTCTGCACCTCTGGACCCCTTTACACTACACAGCACCTTGCACTACTGGGCCCCTTACATTACACAGCACCCTGCACCTCTGGGCCCCTTTACATTACACAGCACCCTGCACCTCGTTACATTACACAGCACCCTGCACCTCTGGACCCCTTTACACTACACAGCACCTTGCACCACTGGGTCCCTTACATTACATAGCACCCTGCACCTCTGGGCCCCTTTACATTACACAGCACCCTGCACACCTTTACATTACACAGCCCTGAACACCTATATGTAACACAGACACCCCCCTAACAGTTCTGGACCCCCTGCATGTTACGCAGACCCCCGTACAGTGCATACCCCCTCCCCCTAAAATACAGATCTCTCCAATACAGAACCCCCTCTACAATACAGATTTACCCCTACAATACAGAACCCCCCCCCCCCTACGATAGACCACCCCTACAGTGCAGACCCCCCAACAGTAAAGCACCTCGTTACATTACACAGCACCCTGCACCTCTGGACCCCGTTACACTACACAGCACCTTGCACCACTGGGTCCCTTACATTATACAGCACCCTGCACCTCTGGACCCCTTTACATTACACAGCACCCCACAGCTCTGGACCCCTTTACATTACACAGCACCCTGCACCACTGGACCCCTTTACATTACACAGCACCCTGCATCACTGGACCCCTTTACATTACACAGAACCCTGCACACCTTTACATTACACAGCCCCGGACACCTATATGTAACACAGACACCCCCCTAACAGTTCTGGACCCCCTGCATGTTACGCAGACCCCCGTACAGTGCATACCCCCTCCCCCTAAAATACAGATCTCTCCTTACAATACAGAACCCCCTCTACAATACAGATTTACCCCTACAATACAGAACCCCCCCCTACGATAGACCACCCCTACAGTGCAGACCCCCCAACAGTAAAGAACACCCCCCCTACAATAGACCACTCCTACAGTGCAGACCCCCCTACAATAAAGAACCCCCCCACATTACAGAACACCCCCTACAATAAATAACCCCCCCACAATACAGAAAACACCCCCCCCCCTACAATACAGATCAACCCCTACAGTGTAGACCCCCCCCCAACAATAAAGAACCCCCCCACACACACACACAATCCAGAAAACCCCCCCCACACACAATACAGATCAAACCCTACAGTGCAGACCCCCCCCCCCCGCCAACAATAAAGACCCCCCCCCCACACACACACACACAATTCAGAAAACAACCCCCCCCCACAATACAGATCAACCCCTACAGTGCAGCAGACCCCCCCCCCCAACAAAGAACCCCCCCCCCAATACAGAAAACACCCCCCCCCCCCCACACACACACACAATTCAGAAAACAACCCCCCCCCACAATACAGATCAACCCCTACAGTGCAGCAGACCCCCCCCCCCCCCACAATACAGAAAACAACCCCCCACCCACAATACAGATCACACCCTACAGTGCAGACCCCCCTACAATAAAGAACCCCCCCCCCCTAAAATACAGACGACCCCCCCCCCCTTCAGCCCTGTAAAGCAAGCAGGCTCAGATAACCTGCTTGCCGCGTGCTGCACACACAGTACAGGCAAGGGGGAGGAGGCTTCACTGCTCGGCTGCGTGACTGAGACAGTCACAGGCAGCCGAGACTCAGGCCCGCGGAGCTGCCGAAGGAGAAGGGGGATCACTGCGGCCAGGTCCCGGGTGTGCCGACGGCTCGCTGGGATGCGGCTTGCACGGCACCCCCCCTGCAAAGCCAGGCACCCGGCACCACGCCATACCACCCGAAAAAGGTCCTCTTCAGTCGCGGGGGGGGGGGGGGGACGCCGGCCTGACACCCACAGTGTGCGGCACGCCACCGCCCACTACTTAATACGCGGGCGAATTAAAAAATCTTTGCGGTCGCCAGGCGCCCTTGTTGCTATGGCGCCCTGAGCGATCGCACTGTCCGCACACCGCAAAGGCCGGCCCTGGCCCTCACCTCTTCTGGAAGTGTCCAGTTACTCTTCTTGTCGGCCCAGCTCCTCCACCCCTCCCTCTCTACCCTTCTTGTATGACTCTTGTACACTATGAGATATCTCTCTACTCTTCTTTCCTGACCCATGTACATTATGATGGATCTCTCTACTCTTCTTTTATGACCCATGTACATTATGATGGATCTCTCTACTCTTCTTTTATGACCCATGTACATTACGATGGATCTCTCTACTCTTCTTTTATGACCCATGTACATTATGATGGATCTCTCTACTCTTCTTTTATGACCCATGTACATTACGATGGATCTCTCTACTCTTCTTTTATGACCCATGTACATTATGATGGATCTCTCTACTCTTCTTTTATGACTTACGTATGTTATGAGAGATCTCTCTACTCTACTTTTATGACTTACGTATGTTATGAGAGATCACTCTACTCTACTTTTATGACTTATGTGTGTTATGGGAAATCACTCTACTCTTCTTTTATGACTTATGTATGTTATGAGAGATCTCTCTACTCTACTTTTATGACTTACGTATGTTATGAGAGATCACTCTACTCTACTTTTATGACTTATGTGTGTTATGGGAAATCACTCTACTCTTCTTTTATGACTTATGTATGTTATGAGAGATCTCTCTACTCTACTTTTATGACTTACGTATGTTATGAGAGATCTCTCTACTCTACTTTTATGACTTATGTGTGTTATGGGAGATCACTCTACTCTTCTTTTATGACTTATGTATGTTATGAGAGATCTCTCTACTCTTCTTTTTTGACCGATGTACGTTAAGGTGGATCTCTCTACTCTTTATGACCTTTGCATGTTATGGAAGATCTCTTTACTCTTCTTTTATGAATATGTTTGTTAAGGTGGATATCCCTATTCTTCTTTTATGACCTATGATAGTTTTGGGAGATGTTTCTACTCTTCTTTTATTACCTATATATGTTATGGGAGATTTCTCTACTGTTCTTTTTCTTCTATGACCCATGTATGTTAAAGGGTATCTCTCTATTCTTCTTTTATGACCTACCGTATATATGTTACAGGAGATCTCTCTGCTCTTCTTTTATGACCCATGTATGTTAAGGTGGATCTCTCTACTCTTCTTTTTTGACCTATGTATGTTATGGGAGATCTGTCTACTCTTATTTTATGACCCATGTACGTTAAAGTGGATCTCTCTACTCTTCTTAAATGACCCATGTACGTTAAGATGTATCCCTGTACTCTTCTTTTTTGACCTTTGTATGTTCTGGGAGATCTCTCTACTCTTCTTTTATGACCTATGTATGTTATTGGAGCTATCTCTACTCTTCTTTTATGACCTATATATGTTATGGGGGATCTCTCTACTTTTCTTTTATGACCCATGTACGTCAAGGGGGATCTCTCTATTCTTATTTTATGACCTACTGTATATATGTTATGGGGGATCTCTCTGCTCTTCTTTTATGACCTATATATGTTATGGGGGATCTCTCTACTCTTTGTTTTATTTTATGACCCATGTATGTTAAGGTGGATCTTTCTACTCTTCTTAAATGACCCATGTACGTTAAGGTGTATGTCGGTACTCTTCTTTTATGACCTTTGCATGTTATGGGAGATCTCTTTACTCTTCTTTTATGACCATGTACATTAAGGTGGATATCTCTATTCTTTATTTATGACCTATGTATGTTATGGGAGATCTTTCTACTCTTCTTTTATGACCTATATATGTTATGGGAGATTTCTTTACTGACCCATGTACATTAAGGGGGATCTCTCAATTCTTCTTTTATGACCTACTGTATTAATGTTATGGGCCTATGAATGTCATCAGAGATCTCTCTACTCTTCTTTTATGACCTATTTACATTATAGGAGATCAGTCTACTCTTCGTTTATGACATATGTATGTTATGGGAGATCTCTCTTCTCTGTGTTTATGATCCATGAGCACTATGGGTACACTAACTGCTTTTTAGAGGGCAGTAAAGTCTGCTGCCTCTGTGAAAGAAGCCTCTCTGCGCAATTCAGACAAAACAATTAGCATTTTCTTTTTTTTGATGAGCCTCCCAGAGCAAAACATTAATATATTTTTCTCACTGTATTTTCATTTGTTATACACTCTCATTTGATCCAACTTCCTTCTGGTTTTTGGATCTTCTCAAAACTTCTGATCATCCTTTGAAGTCAATAGCAAGCTTTTTGTATACGCTTGTAGACCAGTGTTTCTCAACCTTTTTTTAGTTAAGGCACCGTTTTAAAATGCTGCAAAATCTCAAGGCACTCTGGTTGAAAACCGCTGTTGTAGACAATAGGAAGAATTTGTTGTAGAGAAGAATCAAACATCTCACTGTTTAGGAGCACAGAGAACTTGCAATCTATCAGTTGGACAACATTTGCATTGTGTTTGCATATGCTTGCTGTGAATCACTTTAGAGATAGTTATCTAGTTTGTGAACACATGTGGAGTACACTCAACATCACTTAATGTATAAGTGCACTTTTATTTGTAACTACAGTCAATTCCTACTGATACAATGCGTATTTCATGCAGGAAATATGTTAAGAATTTGCTGTAGCTAGTCCTGTAATCTAGACTAGACCCCCCTGCCACAGAAGTCCTGGACCCACCATTGCCCCCAGCCTGCTTATTGAACAATGAAGACATAATAGCACACTGACGAGGTCGTAATGTGCTGTTCCCTCCTGTGAGCATGTTCACAGTGTTAAGCCTCGCACACAAGATCGGATTTTCCGCGGACAAAGCGTAAGACTTTTGTCCGAAGGGCGTTGGCCATGAACTTGTCTTGCATACAAACGGCAAAGAATTGTCAGGCAACAAACACAAAACTATGTGTTTTTTCAGCTCTTTAGCTCCACCCTTTGGGCAGCTTCTGCTAATGTTTTGTTACGGTTAGCATTGCCTCTGAGCATGCGTGTTTCTACTTTTTTTTTTTTCGAAGGACTCCTGAACACACGATTGGATAATCTGACAGCACACATTTGTTGTCGGAAATACAAATGGTTGGATTTTCTAACAACAGCCTGCCATCACACAATTCCCATCGGAAAATCCGATTGTGTGTACGGCCTTAAAGCCTCATACACACGATCGGACTTCAAACAAACTTTTCCGTGGATTTTTGTTTGAAGGAAGTTGGCCGGGCACACCCATTGCTTACCCACGGCAGGACTTTTCTGCAAACTTTCCCAACATCACTGCTTTTGTTGGTTGATTTTAACATTGGCTCTGGGTATGTGTGTTTGTACTTCGGACACACTGTCTGCACCGTTTGCAAAGCGAACTTTTGTCCGATGAAAACCGAAAACGTTTGTCCGATGGAGCGTACACACGGTCACATTTTTTGGAAAACTTGCTCATTTTGAAGTTTGTTGGCAAAAAGTATGACCGTGTGTACGAGGCTTTATGGCCCGTACACACGGTCAGACTTTTTGCCAACAAACTTCAAAATGAGTAAGTTTGCAAAAAAATCTGTGTACGCTCCATCGGACAAACTTTTTCGTTTTTCATCGGACAAAAGTTCGCTCTGCAAACGGAACAAACTTTTCGGCAATAAAAGTCAGATGGTGCAAAATCCTATCGTGTGTACGGAAATCTATGGGACGTTTGTCCGAAGTGCAAATACGCATGCCCAGAACCAATGTTAAAATCAACCAACAATAGCAGAAGTTGACCAAAGGGTGGCAGTAAAGAGCAGAAAAGAGCAGAAAAAGCACGTGATGTTGGGAAAGTTTTAGGAAAGTTTGCAGAAAAGTCAGAGCGTGTGTATGCTATGGATGTGCCCGGGCCAACTCCCTTCGGACAAAAATCCAAAGAAAAGTTTGTTTGAAGTCCGATTGTGTGTACGAGGCTTAATGCCGCGTACACACCATCACTTTATGTGATGAAAAAAAATGACGTTTTTAAAAACGTCACTTTAATTGACTGTGTGTGGGGGAAAACGTCGTTTTATGTCTTGTAAAAAACGACCAAAAAAAATTGAAGCATGCTTCAATTTTATGTGTCGTTTTTCAAAAGTGCACTTTTTACTTCACAGAAATTGACCGTGTGTAGCAAAAAACGTCGTTTTCTAAGACGTTTTTTCATCCACGCATGCCCAGAAGCTACTTATGAAGCAAGCTTCAATGGAAAAACGTGGTGGAACGTAACCTCACTTTGCAAGATCATTGTGAGAAAACGATGGTGTGTAGGCAACTTCGTCTTTGAAAATTGAAGTTTCAAAAACGTCATTTTTTACTTCACAGAAAGTGTCGTTTTTTTTCATCACATAAAGTGATGGTGTGTACGCGGCATTAGACTGACAGTACTGCACAAAGCAGTAGAACCCCAATTGGCTCACATTGCTGTCCTTGCCCATCCCAGCCTAAATCCTGCTGGGATTGTTGGAAACTAATAAAAAATAACTATTGGGTACACACACTCTCCATATGACCTGACAGGAGGTCATAAGTAATAATAAAAACCCAGCAGAGTGTCTATCCCTTCCCCGTTCTATGGAAAATTTAACAAAAAAATTTGACTGGCGCTGAGCTTTAAATCTTACTATTACAGAGGCTTTCACCACCTGCCATATTCTTAATTTGTGAATTTATATAATATAATTAGCAGGTGGAAAAACAATGATTTACAATACCAGGAAGGATGTTAAAGCCTCCCCTAGCAGGAAGCAATTAATAATGTTAATTATAATTTACACGTGGTGGTGGTGGTGGTGGTTATACTCCTTTCACAAACAAAGCAGAATGCATCCAGTTATAATTGGACTTAATAGCTTCTATAAAATCTCCACCTTTTGCCAACTCTTCTTGTCCGGTTGGAGTTGGTGACATGTTGTGTTGCCCATCTGCAGGTTTCTTCACGGCTCAGTGGCACGACGTTCACCCGCAGTACTGGAACAAGTACCAAGTGTGGGAGTGGCTGCAGCAGTTTGTAGACACCAACCAATTGGACGCCAGCTGCATCTCCTTCTCTGAGTTTGACATCACGGGGGAGCGGCTCTGCAGTATGACGTTGCAGGACTACACACAAGCCGCCGGGGAGGTCGGACATATCTTGTACAACAGCATCCAGAATCTCAAGTGGCATGGTGAGAAACTATGAAAGTGTATATCAAACCCAAAATAAATGTTCAGTACATCTCTGCAAAACATGCATATTTCCCCATGTTTTATGACTTCGAAAATGCTGCAAGTACAAGAAAATACATGTTGATGTGCCATATATTTACATATAGTGTGGTTCTAATGCCGCGTACACACGATCGGTCAAACCGATGAGAACGGTCTGATGGACCGTTTTCATCGGACCAAACCGATTGTGTGTGGGCCCCATCGGTTATTTATCCATAGGTTAAAAAACAGCAATCTTGTTTTAAATTTAACCGGTAGATACCTAACCGATAGAAAAAAAAACAATCGTTAGTAGGCACAACCATCGGTTAAAAATCCACGCATGCTCAGAATCAAGTCGACGCATGCTTGGAAGCATTGAACTTCGTTTTTTCTCAGCACGTCGTTTTGTTTTACGTCACCGCGTTCTGACACGATCGTTTGGTGTGTAGGCACGACTGACCATCAGTCAGCTTCATAGGTTAACCGATGACAACGGTCCTTCAGACCGTTCTCATCGGATGGACCGTTCGTGTGTATGCGGCATTACTTTCTCGTTGACATGACCACGCAGTGTTTTTTTTAACTCTGAAATCCTAAACACTTCGGGATTGATTTACTAGAACTGAAGAGCGCAAAATTAGGTGCAGCTATGCATGGTAGCCAATCAGCTTTTGACTTCAGCTTGTTCAATTAAAGTGGTTGATAAGCACAAATGAGGTGCATGGAGGGATCAGGCATTGTGGCCCAGATTCACAAAAGAGATACGACGGCGTATCTCCTGATACGCCGTCGTATCTCTGTTTTAGGGTCTTCCTAACTATGCGACTGATTCATGGAATCAGTTACGCATAGATAGCCATAAGATCCGACAGGTGTAATTGTTTTACACTGTCGGATCTTAAGATGCAATACCGCGGCCGCCGCTGGGGGGAGTTTGCGTCGTAAACCAGCATCGGGTATGCAAATTAGGAGTTACGGCGATCCACGACGGTTTTTCGCGTTCGCTACGTCGCCGCTAGTCTAGTTTCCCGTCGCAAAGTTAGTCGTTTTTTTTTTGGTGCCTTAACTTTACACAGCAATCGTATTGCTGTATAAAGTATGGCCGTCGTTCCCGCGTCGAAATTTAAAAAATAACGTCGTTTGCGTAAGCCGTCCGGGAATACGGAAGTACGCTACGTGCGTCGCCGTTCGAAAAAATGACGTCACGGCGCACAAAGCACGGCGGGAGTTCGGAAACGGAGCATGCGCGGTAGGTCCGGCGCGGGAGCCCGCCTAATTTAAATGGCACACACCCATTTGAATTGGCCCGCCTTGCGCCGGAGGCCGCCGGCGTAGTTTTCATCGCAAGTGCTTTGTGAATCAGGCACTTGCGATGAAAACTTGCTATCTACGATACGTTACGCCGCCGCAGTTCTGTGTGAATCTTGCCCAATGTCGCTCCAACAAGTGGGTACAGGAGTTACATCATCAATAGACTCCCAATGGCTAAAGAGAAAGAGATTCTAGGTTGGAAAAAAGATGGCGGTAGCAGCGGAGAAGACAGAGATGGGGATTATGAGGCTGTCAGAGAAAAGCAAACTCACAGGAAAAGCAGGAAAGTTTTCGGGCGCATGGACAATGGTTGAGGATCAATAGAAAACGATTGGACACATACAATAATGCAGGAGATTATAAGAGAAATGAAGGGCACAGGGGGTATTAATTCCAAATAAAGATAATTGGGAATTACATATTATTGTCTGGGGGGAGGGCACAACCTCCCTGAGCAACCCATTTCATCACCTTAATTAAACAACCAAAATCCAGAGCCAACAAGTCATACAAATTTCAGCAGAAGTTCCATTTCCTTATTGCGTCTGTCCGTATTGCATGTCATGGCAGAATGCCCGATTCTCTTATTTAGTTCCAGCTAAAATCACATACGTCACCGCGTTCTGACATGATCCTTTTTTTTACAGTACAGCATGTGTTTGTGCACCCAGGTAAAAAAAAAAAAATACAGGGGTCTCAAACTGGTGGCCAGCTGTTGCGAAACTACAAGTCCTATCATGCTTCTGCCTGTGGGAGTCATGCTTGCAACTGTCAGCCTTGCAATACATCATGGGACTTGTAGTTTCGCAACAGCTGGAGGGCCACCAGTTTGAGACCCCTGGCCTAGGCTCATAGTACTGCTGCACAGAATGGCATTCACATGTCTTTACTCAAAAGCATTCTGTACAACAGTAAGGACCACCCATCAATGACGCTGGGCAAGAAGAGAAAGGACCCATAACCTGCTGGAAGAAATTTGGATTTAAAGTGTAAGTAAACCCACCTATCATTTTCAGCCAAGGAAGCTGCCATCTTGGCCTATGTTTAATCTTCAACTGCCATGGTGTTGCACATGTGATCAGTTATGACACCAGCCATTGGATGGTTTGACCGTTTGGTTGAGAGCACAACCAATGGGACAGTTAGCAATCCCGGCATGCCGGAAATGTAACTGCTTTTTTAAACTGTTATGTCGATGGGTTTACTTCCGCTTTAAGATATGTAGGCTGTATATTTTGTAATAGAGTTGGGAGGGCTGGTTTCAGTCAAAATGCCAATGGATTTTAAATTGACTCTATAATTTGTTTATTTATAACAAATTAACAGGTTTTCTTTGGAATAGTGGGGTGTAACCATATACTTACCATCTAATTGTTTCCCCCGTCTTATCCAGTATGTCTTGGGATGGAGGCACATATAACTCTCCCACCTGCCTCCCCACAACCCAGTGTTTAGTACCAGACTGGTCCATAGCCAAGCCAGAGAGCTATACTGTATGTATGGGTAGAAGATCCACCACTTCCCCAAATTTTAAATAAAAAAATAAATTGTTCAAATGGAACAGGGGCCCAGATTCAGGTAGGGGCGCGCATTGATACGGCGGCGCAGCGTATCGTTTTTACGCTACGCCTCCGTAAATTACTGGAGCTATGCTGCATTCACGAAGCAATTGCTCCGTAATTTGCGGCGGCGTTTTGTAAAAGGGGTCGGCGTAAGCGCGCGTAATTTAAATGATCCCGTAGGGGGCGTGGATCATTTAAATTAGGCGCGTTCCCGCGCCGAATGTACTGCGCATGCTCCGTCTGGAAAATTTCCCGACGTGCATTGCGGTAAATGACGTCGCAAGGACGTCATTGGCTTCGACGTGAACGTAAATGGCGTCCAGCGCCATTCACGAACGAGTTACGCAAACGACGCAAAATTTGAAAATCGCGACGCGGGAACGACGTCCATACTTACCATTGGCTGCGCCTCCTAATAGCAGGAGCAGCCTTACGGCGAAAACGACGTACGCAAACTACGTAAAAAACGAGCGACGGCCGCGCGTACGTTTGTGAATCGGCGTAAGTATGCAATTTGCATACTCTACGCTGACAACTACGGGTGCGCCACCTAGCGGCCAGCGTCAGAATGCACCCTAAGATACGACGGCATAAGAGACTTATGCCAGTTGTATCTTAGGCTACAGTCGGGGTATCTAGCTTTCTGAATACAGAAAGTAGATACGCCGGCGCTACTTAGCAATTACGCTGCGTATCTATGGATACGCAGGCGTAATTGCTTTCTGAATCTACCCCACTATTAAAAGTTTCCAAAGACATTTATTAACCACAGTTGCTCCAGAGCTTAAGAAATTTGGTAAGTCTTCACTTTGCACAGAATACCCAATCACCTGCAAGGAAAATAAAAACAGCATTTTTGCTTGCACATAATTGGAGGATGGAAGTCAGCAAGGCTTTTACTCATTTACTATGCTCTTGAGAAATTGCACTTTGCAACGTGCACAGTCTATTTACCTTTAGTAAATAACCCCCTATATCTCCCTTACTCTTAGGCCTCGTACACACGATAGGATCGCCAGAGGACAACGGCCTGAAGGACCGTTTTCATCAGTCCAAACCGATCGTGTGTGGGCCCCATAGGTTATTTAAAAAATTAGAACTTGCTTTAAAATTTAACGGATGGACGCCTAACCGATAGGTCAAAACCGATCGTTAGTATGCAAAACCATCGGTTTAAAACCCACGCATGCTCAGAATCAAGTCGACGCATGCTTGGAAGCATTGAACTTCGTTTTTTTCAGCATGTCGTTGTGTTTTACGTCACCGCGTTCTGACACGATCGTTTTTTTAACTGATGGTGTGTAGGCACGACGGACCATCAGTCAGCTTCATCGGTTAACCGATGACAACGGTCCTTCAGACCTAAGACCAGCCTGCTACTTTGCTCGTAAAGGAAACCAAGGCTGGAAGCTGCCATTATTGGCCTCTCAATCGAACATTTGGTGTCGGAAATTCTAATCGTGTGTACGCGGCATAAGCATTTGCACAACTTTTGTTTGGATATACCTGGAATGCATATAGCTAATCTCCTTAAGACTAATGCCTACCCAATTGGTGAATGTAGAGTTTAGGTATGCTTTAACACAACAGACCTGTAATATTGGTCTTATACCAGCTCATCATTGCATAATTTCAAGTCATTCGTATGCCTGTTACATACCTAAATGTGTCAATTTCCTTCTTTAAGGCAATTATGGAAACCCAGTTCTACAGTCTCTCAACGTTGTCATCAAGACAGAACAACCAGGTATAATTATGTTTTATTTATAGCAATTGGCACAACATGTTTTTTATGTAGTACTCCTCCTCTTGGGATGGTTGAGAATGACCCCCCCCCCCCCCAGGTGGCATAGCAATCTATTATCTCTATCTGAGGGCAGAGTCCTTGGCTTATGGTGGGGCAGAAAGAGAGTTGGACCACCTTAATCGTTTTATTCTTTTATTTGTTCATTGGAGGCACGGCATACCCAAAAGTGGTCAGGTCTTCTAGTAGCAGTTAATGTTGTTGCCAAGCCATAAGCCTAGTACACACGATCAGAAAATCGAATTAAAAATACCACTTTCGAAGCATTCATACGATAATCTGATTATTAGTACACAGCTTTCGAGAGACAAACACGACAGTTCATCCAAAATTATCATAAGGGAACAACATGAAAATTGTCCTCGTATTATAGTTTAGGTTTAGTAACCTCTTCATTTTTGATATGTGATAAAACACAACTGTTGATTCCTTGTGTCCCGACCGATGCGTTTCATGAACTTGATTCACTTCTTCCGTGGCCGTCAAAGTTTCCTGTTTCACACAATAATCTAAACAGAAATAATCAAAAATATTATGCTTTGTATTATACAGCAAGAGTGACTGTCAAACTGCAGATAGTCTGCAAATGGCATTGAGTAAATACAATTAAAAAAAAATTTTGTTTCATAATTTTTACTATTTCATTCATATATTTTTAAAATAAAATGAATTTCTAATCTTTATGAACTCGTAGTTAAGCCTCATCAGCTCTATTCTACTCCTTCCCCCCCTTTTCTGCTTAGCTATTATTTTTTTTTTCTAATTTTGTATTTTTTTTTTTTGTGATCACTTTCAGTGTGGCATAAAAGAAAAAATATTTGTATCAGAAATATAATCTAGAGTCATTATAGAACACAATATTGTATAAAATAAAATGTATACTATCTACTTAAAGCAAAGTTCCAACCACAATTAGCATTTTTTAAATGTATGTCCTTTCATCCTGCGTTTTTATAATATACATCTGGTCACTTACTATTTTACAATCCGCCGCCGAATTACATAGATATTCAAAAAAGATAGTTTATAAAACTATGTCTACACTGTTGTCATTTTGCTTGTGGGCATTGTGAAGCCTACAAGCACTTACTTCCTGGAAGTCTTGGATGGGGAGTGATAATTGGGTAGCGCACTGCATCCTGGGAAATGATGACACACATTTCCCAGGAGCATTAGAGGGAGATGATGTCAGAATCCTAGGTGATTTCAAAGGCAGATTTCGTGGGACCGCATAGAAACAGGCATTTCCAGATGAGTAAAAAAAAAAAAATTTTTTAGTTGTAAGCTACAGTTTAAAGCAAAATTGTTTTTTTGATGGAACCTCCACTTTAAAAAAAAAAAAGCTAACACAAAACATGTACTTAAGACAATTTGTCTTTATTTTTTGTAGATTACATAGGAAATAAAATAAGACAATATTGCCAAAAGAAAGCTTAGTTTGTCCACCAATAAACAATGAATGTATTACTTATCATCTAGAATAATTACAATTATTGCAAAATAAGTAGTGGAAATGTACAAAATGGCTCATACGAGGTATGAAAGTTGAAGTGGTTAGGGACAGGACATACAGGCAGCATTCAACAGCAAATATACAATGCTATTTTTAAATCATACTAACTGACTCAGTTTTTCTTGTAATTACTGAGTCTTTATTCATAGTATATGTTGTCCATAGATCACAGTTCAGTCACTCCCTGGAAGGAAAGTGGATACTTGTATGAAGCCTGCTATGACGGTAAGTAAAGAACAGCCAATGTTTAATTACATTAAATTACTTATGAGTATCTCTGTTATATACAAGGACATGGTGATTGCTTTAGCTTTCACTTATTAAGCTAAGAACTTTTTGAGCAAGTACAGAAAATGAACAATTTAAGTGCAAAATGTCCCGAAACCTGTTGCCAGATAAATTGCCTTTATTTGTAATATCACTGAACAAAGCATTGGCCGCTCTTGGAAGATCCCTGTAAACCCGTCTGAATGGGATCATGATAAATGAAAAATTGACAGCTCTCTCGTCTGACACTAGTTTTCTAAAATCTGGCCCCTGTGGGTAATCCCCAACCTCATGCCAAAGCCTTGGGCCTTTGAAGTAAAAGGTTAGTAAGATTGCCCCCGTCCATTGCCGCCTCCCCTATCCATGCGTCCGGCCCCTTTTAGGACACCGGGCCAATGGACTCCGTTGCGGAGGGGCTGTTTTTTCGAAGCACCAATTAGAGCCAGAGACTCTAATAGGCTTCAATATATCCCCTGTTGGGGATGCACTCACCACAAGATTGAATAAAAAGTGCCTGGATTATCTGCGTATGTACATATAATGGAAAAAACACTCATATAGTGTAATACAGTTTAAAATCATTTATTGTGCCCAAAATAACATTCCCTTTGATTATTGTGCGTACCACAAATAAACAGTAATCAAGCATAAAACAAAATCAGTACTGTGCCTGCCAGCTTCTCCCTGCGAGCCTGTGAAGATGCAGATGTCTGCCAAAATCTCCTGTTCCTGCTCCTGGGGGCTGCACAGCGTCTCTGGTCATGGAATAAGCTTCACGCCCTGACGCGTTTCGTCATTGGTTTAGACTTCAACAGAGGGCGCCATAGGAAGGGCGCCATTAGCACTAATTTTGAACTGGTATAGAAGGATATGCACTATTTATTTTTCTTCTTAGTCAGGTTAAAAATAATGTTAAATGTGGAATAAAAAATTGAGAGAATCTGACTAGCACACTCATTGTTTTCCAGATGTATACGATAGTAAACTGTACTGCCGGAACAATCTATCAGTGACCCCCATTCATTACACTACAAGTAAGTGTCTGAACCTTGGGACAGCTACATTATATCTGCTGTTGGTCAGTCCTGTTTTCAGGGCTGCATTTAAATATCTTTCTGCCTAGGCACCCCTGAATGATAATGTTCCTTTGTAAATCGCCACCCCTGTGTCATACAATTATTTAGTAAAAATGAATGTGAAAACCAATAAATAAGAGATGGTTTCATGTATCTTGAATTGTAGTAAATCTTCTGGCTCCTCTTAAAGTAGAACCAAAGCCCACAATACTTTTCCCTGCTCCAACAGTCCAACGGCACAAGGTTCCTCCTCACCTGCGCCAACATCTCATCCCGGGCATCTGGTGCTGGTCTTTGACCATCTTGATTGGCCTGCCCTGGATTACGGAACTCATATGCACAAGTTCATTCAACCAAACCCTCAGCCGGTGTGTCAAGTATGTACACTGAAGCCTCGTACACACGACCGAGGAACTCGACGGGCGAAACACATCGTTTTTCTCGTCGAGTTCCTTGTTAGGCTGTCGAGGAACTCGACAAGGCAAGTTTCTCCATTCCCGTCGAGGAAAAAGAAGACATGCTCTCTTTTTGGCTCGACGGGATCCTCGACAGTTTCCTCGTCGAAAAATGTACACACGACCGGTTTCCTCTGCAAAAAAAAAATCCCAGCAAGTTTCTTGCTGGTTTTTGCCGAGAAACTCGGTCGTGTGTACGAGGCCTGAGCTGCACATGCAGTCCTGATAGCAGACGCTGTGACTGCTATGAGGCCCAAGAGCACAGTGGCTCCAGGCTAAAGCTAGCAATAACATTTAGCAAATACATTCGAATAAAATGAATGTACTGTATATAGTTTGGTAACCTTTCAGAAATTTAAATGAAAGTAATTAATATTCTTAGTAAAAGAACCACTTTTGAAATGGATATAAAGGAGATGGGGGCCCTTAATGGCTTTACTATGGATCCCCATTATCTATTGTTTAGCCCTTGGTGAAACTTCAAAATTGCCAAAGTACTGTTGACTGAAGGCTTCTCTTTAAAGCAAACCTTTCCGAGGAAGATTCCACCTCTCCACCCTCCTCCCATCCTTTGATGGAATAGTGCAATTTATTTTTCATTTATTTACGTGTTTTTTGTATATGGAAAGTTTGCCCTCCTCCCCATGCATGTCACTCGTCTCAGGGGAACGATGCGCACTCTGCCCACAGTGCCTTCCGGGATATGTACATCACATATCCTGGGAGGCATAGGCTTTCATTAAAGAACAGGAGGGGGGCTTATCAGTGCCATCGAGAGACCCGCCGATTCTTTCGGGTTCAGCAGGCATGACTCTCGATGACATCAGATGGGACATGGCAGCATGGGACGGAGCTGTGGCTGGGCATGAGATGATCTTAGTGGGTCATTGCTGGATCCATTGGATGGTTGAGTATCTGAAATGTCCAGATACCACCATCAGGTAAGTGGGGAAAAAGAAAATGTGGAGGTCAGCCGGAGTTCCGCTTTAAGGAGCTAGACCAATGATCTGCAAACTTGATCTGTGGGCTGGATTTGGCCTTTTGTTTGCCTTTATCTTGCCCTTGGGGCACTGTTCCCCCCACTGCCTAACAATGAGGCACCATTTTTTGACTGACAACAGTGGGGCACTATTCCTCCCACTGACATTAACAATGGGACATTATTCCTTTCACTGACACCAACACTGGTTACAGTTCGGCCCCCCTAAAGTCTGAAGGATAGTTAACTGGCCCTTTGTCAAGGTACCCTTGATCTAGACCAAATATAGTTGACAGATCTTATACCCTTTGGTAGCTCATGCAACTCTTGTTGCTCCTACGGCCGTGTGCACATGATCGGTCATTCTGACATCAAAACCGAGGATTTTTTTCCGATGGATTGTTCGCTCAAAACTTTTCTTGCATACACACAAACGTTGTCGGAAATTCCGAACGTCAAGAACGCGGTCATGTACAACGCTACGACGAGCCGAGAAAACTGAAGTTCAATGATTCTGAGCATGCATCGAATTGATTCTGAGCATGCGTAGGATTTTTGGGACAAGAACTTTTGTTGTCGGAAAAGTTGAGAATCAGCTTGCAAACATTTGTTGTCGGAAATTTCCGCAAATGTCCGATGGAGCCTACACACGGTCGGATTTTCTGACAACAAGCTCACATCGAACATTTGCTGTCGGAAATTCCGACCGTGTGTAGGTGGCATTAGTCTTAAATTCCTTTGCATTAAGCCCAGCCCATAACGAAAACTAGGAACATTATTTGTCAGTTAAATACACATTGACACACATATTTAAGACATATTGGAAGATAGCTGTTGCAATAGTTTGCAGGGGGGGGTTGAGCATGCTTTACTGTGTGATACCTGAAGTGACCCTTTGTATTCTGTACAAGACTTTCTACAGTCCCTATTACGCCATCCTTGGCACAGTCCAGCTTATCAGACAACAATGGTGTTTCTTTTTGTTTAGGTTCAACATACCCAGAATCAGAGGTGAAGAAATCGCAGGTCTATCCTCAGAGAACAGGCTCAAAGAAACACAGTGAGTGATTGTTCACCTGCCAAAAAATGTACACCGGAGATCTGATCGGGGGGGTGCAAGGTGCAGGGGCGGAGAAGCCACTGTCAGATTTAACGTTAAACTGAGACTTGGCACCAACCCAATATCTGACCTACCTATTCACAACTCAAGTATCAGTCCCTGAGCTCGTACTTGGTCTGACTCTGCAATGATAAACCAGGCATCCATATACTGTAACTGAGGCCTCGTACACACGACCGTTTTCCTCGACAGAATCCATCAAGAAACTTGGTGGGAGAGCTTTTTTGCCGAGGAAAACGGTCATGTGTACGTTTTTCATCGAGAAAACTGTCGAGGAACTCGATGAGAAAAAAAGAGAACAAGTTCTCTTTTTCCTCGTCGGGAGTCTCAATTTCCTCGTCGTGTTCCTCGCGCATGCTCAGAATAAAGTATGAGACGGGAGCGCACCTTTGGTAAAAGTAGCGTTTGTAATGGAGATAGCACATTCGCCACGCTGTAACAGACTGAAAAGTGCAAATCGTCTCTTACCAAACTTTTACTTAACACGCAGTAACGTGAGATTATCAAAAGCAGCCCCAAGGGTTGTGCCAGTGGAATCGAACTTCCCCTGTCCTCGTATGTGTTGTACGTCACCGCGTTTGAGAACGACGATATTTGGTCTTGACAGTGTGTACGCAAAGAAAGCTTGTCAAGTTTCTCCACAAGCCTGACAAGTAACTCGTCGAGGGAAACGATGTGTCTTTTCCGACAAGTTCCTCGGTCGTGTGTACGAGGCCTGACTGTTGGAAATTTGTGTGCCGAAAAAGACAGTTTGTCATTGAAAGGCAAATTCCTTGAAGAACACAAAGTTGATTAATTACATACAAGGGAATTTTTTGTGAAAGTGCTGAAGCTCTGCTAATTTTCATCATCCAATCATGGAAATACATTTTTTTGTGGGTTTTTTTTTTTTGCACATAATTGGGTATTCTTTGCAAAGTGAAATATCAACAAATTTTTTAAGCTCTTTGAAAATTCCATTGCAAAGTAAACAGCCTATTTATCTTTAGTAAATCAAGGCCAAAGACTCTTCGGTTGACAAGGAGAAAAGAAAAAAGTTGTGTTTCAGGAGGCAAACTTATGACCCAGTAAATGTTCTCAGAAGTTGATGTACTGAAGGCAAATAGGCTGTTCATTTTGCAAATTATGTTCAGTTATTTGCGCATATACTTGTCTTATTGTTCATTTTGCAAGGACAGTTGCACTTCAGGGAATTTTCCCCAGAACTTAGTGAATGGGGTGAAACTCTTAGGCCTCGTACACACGACCGAGGAACTCGTCGGAAAAGACCCATCGTTTTCCTCGACGAGTTCCTTGTTAGGCTTGTCGAGAAACTTGACAAGCTTTCTTTGCATACACATGGTCAAGACCAAATCTCCTCGTTCTCAAACGCGGTGACGTACAACACATACAACGGCAGGGGAAGTTTGATTCCACTGGCACAACCCTTGGGGCTTCTTTTACTAATCTCATGTTACTGCGTGTTAAGTAAAAGTTTGGTAAGAGACGATTTGCACTTTTCAGTATGTTACTTTTACCGAAGGTGCGCTCCCATCTCATACTTTATTCTGAGCAAGCGCGGGTTTCTTAGCATACACACGAACGTGTTTCTCGTCGAAAACCGGCCCGACGAGGAACACGACGAGGAAATTGAGACTCCCGTCGAGGAAAAAGAGAACTTGTTCTCTTTTTTCCTCGTCGAGTTCCCTGACAGTTTTCTCGAAGAAAAACGTACACGCGACCGTTTTCCTCGGCAAAAAAGCTCTGCCACCAAGTTTCTTGATGGATTCTGTCGAGGAAAACGGTTGTGTGTACGAGGCCTCATTCTCAACATCCAATTATGTTCAAGCAAAAATGCTGTTTTTTTTATAATTTTCCTTGCACGTGATTGGGTATTCTTTGCAAAGTGAACCTTCACCACATTTATTAGGCTTTGGGGCAAACTCCCTTTCAAAGTGCAATTTCCCTTGCAAAGTGAACAGTCTATTTGTCTTTAGAAAATCAGCCTCAGGAAATATGGTCACAGTCTTTAATCTCTAAGAAGAAAAATGTTACTGCGCTGATCTAATTATCCAGAGGTATTTAATCTCTGGGAATATGGACATAAGTGAAATATCAGGGCCACAATGTACCCAATCTTAAGTGTGAATAACCTGAATACAAACAATAAAAAATATAAGAAATATATGAGACATACAAATGTGACACAGTGATTTCAAACTTAAATCATATATCTAGATCAGTGTGTCAGCATACAATCCATATGCCACAGTGCTTCTATGAGAAAAATGGCTGTTGCTGCTACTGACCAACCAAATAGTGAAAACAATACGAAAGATATTACAAAAAAATATATTATATATATATATATGTGTGTGTAAAAACCCAATATGCGGTACGCCAACTGCACCGTGAGTTGTCCAATAACCAATATTGGAACAAAATAAAATAAATATCAATAAAAGTGAAATAATTATCAAACAACCATACAAATGTGCAATGTGCTGGCTGCACTTAAAAATAGTCCAAATGACAGGCAATCTTGCTCTTATACAATAGGTTCCAGCAAACACAAGGTTCAATGTTGGTAATGCTGTATACAGGAAAGTGCCGCTATCTCTTCCACCCGACAAAGATGTGCCACCATCACCAATGGTTAAAATCAACACTCACCAGACCCCAGATATTATTAGGCTCCAAAGTGGTGTCTTTTCTTTGTCGGTCAGTGGGTGTTGCCTCCTTTTCCCTTTTACAAGGTGTCATCAATTCCTCAAAAACAAGGGGCTCATCATGGTGTAGTATATTAAAATATGTATTTATTTAAAAAAGGTAAAAAAATATAACACTTACAATATAAAGTGCCTCTGACCGGCACTGAGTGTCTTTGGCAGTGTCAACCGTTAAAAGCCGCTGACCAGCATTTAAGTGGCGTCCTAAGAGGTGTGCTTGCCCCGCTGTGCTCCGCATGTATTGCTACAAGGGGTCCGTGCGCGCTGGTGTGCTGCACCCTCAATGTGTGTGTCCAAACAGCCTCTACGCGTTTCGCTAGTTGCGTCGTCAGGAGAGCTGTGGACACTACTGTTTAGGCTGTATTTATACCCCTGTGGATTCCCTGAAATGCTGCAAGGTAGTCACAGGAAACAGGAAGTCTTCCGGCCACCATCTTAGCTGGTGGTGCAGGAAGTTCCTGTTCCACCATTTTGGTTCCTGGATACCTGGCTTTTTGCCAGTCCTGGCCGTTCACAGGAAACAGGAAGTCTTCCGGCCGCCATCTTAGCTGATGGTGCCGGAAGTTCCTGTTCCACCATTTTGGTTACTGGATACCTGGCTATTTGCCAGTCCTGGCTGTTGTTACTGGGTGTCAGCAATAAAAATATAAATATAAATATGCCCAGCAGCCAGGGTGGCTGTATGTGTGGGGTGCTATGTGCGCTGCTACCTGCGTTCGTTTGTGCACCACCCCCCACCCCCGTGTGCGGGCGCTTGTCGCCCTGTGTGTTATTCCCTGTATTATCGCCGCAACCGGAAGTGCTTGTGCGGCCACCTTGCCTCCGTTACCGGAAGTGTCCGTTCCGCCATTTTGGTTACTGGCATCCTGTGTTAGTCTATGCCTATTTTAGGTAATGGCTAATTCCCCACACAGGATGTAATATTGGTTATTTTAGCTACTGGCAATAGTCCCTGTGTAGCAGTCACCGTCTCTGGTTGACGCTGCCAGGGACACTTTACAAAAAACAACATTTTATCACCTATATTACTGTAAGTGGTCAAAAACTGTGTTTACTAAAAGTTTTATTTACTAAAAATTAATCAAACACCATGAGGCCATAAAAAGCAGGAAACAAATACAGTTTTCATTTTTCTGCTGCTATATTTTAACTTTTCTATATAAACCCTTCTCAGTGTATATCATTACTGATATTTTAACCCTATATAATTAATACGCATACTCGTTGGTTTCTGATACTTGATGGTAGGTGATCCATCATCAAGTGATCTAGTGCTGTTTCTTAGATGCTGTTTCTTAAAGGGGAACTGCTCTAATTGCATACATACTAGAAATATTGATGTTATCAACTTATTAATGGAATGCTTAGGGGGAATGAAATGCGGAATACTTAAAACATCAAAAATCTTCCAAAAAACAATTTATATCTAATTCCACATTCATTCCCTTAGGCTTTAATGTGTCCAATCTAAAAATCCACTCAGTTTCGTTCCTCGATACTTCCCTTCTTAAATTTATGTTCCTCCAATTCTGTTCAATTTTATCTATGGCATAAAACTTCATTTTACTGGGGTCTCTGTTATGTTTATTTCTGAAGTGTAATGACACACTATGATGTATATACCCTTTTTTGATATTTCTAATGTGTTCTCCCATTCGCACCGAGAGTTTCCTTGTGGTTCTGCCCACGTATTGCAGCCCACACTCGCACTCTATTACGTACGTTACGTGTGTGCTGCTGCACGTGATCAGTTTACCCACTTTAAATTGTTCATTATTGGCGTGAGATTGAAACTGGTCAACCTTTCTTGATCCTTTTGTGGTGCGACAAGGTTTGCATCTTCCGCACCTATAAAAACCCTTCTGGTCAAGGAAGGATATCATCTTTTTGGGTGGGTCCGGTACATTTTTAACCAAGGAATCTCGTATTCTCTTTGCTCTTCTGTACACAAATTTTGGTCTAGCTGGTAAAATTGTACTGAGTTGTGGGTCTCCCAAAATAATGGGCCAGTGTTTTCTAATGATGTCTTCAAACACTCTGTAGTCTGCATTGAAACCCGTTATGAAGGTGACATCATTCTCTTTAGGGGGTGCAATTACTCTCTTTTTTAGCATATCATCCCGGTTCAGAGATCCAACCTCCAATCTAGTTTGCTCCAACCTTCCTCTATCATAACCTTTATTAGCAAACCTATCAATTAAGATGTTTGTCTGTGTCTGATAGTCGGCCATAGAGTTACAATTTCGTTTTATTCTGATGAACTGGCCTTTGGGTATAGCCCGCTTCCACTGCGGATGGTGGCAGCTTCCGAATGGTATATAACCGTTACGGTCGGTTTCTTTAAAGTGTGTTTTCGTGTGCAGTTCACCTTCGACCTTGAATATTTCCAGGTCTAAGAACTGGGTCACATCAGGTTGTACGTTTACCGTGAATTTAATTTCATAGTGGTTGGCGTTGATATGCTCTATGAAATTACTTAATTGCTCGCGATTCCCTTTCCAAACGATTAGGATATCGTCGATGAATCTTTTGTATATTTGTATGTGTGGCCAGCATTTTCCGAATATTTCCTCGTTTTCCCACTTATTCAGGAAAATGTTGGCGACACTTGGAGCGTACTTATTCCCCATGCCAACCCCCTTTATTTGGCTATAGTACTTATGGTTGTGCCAGAAGAAATTGTTCTTCATGGCCATCCGCAGACCTTCAAGTATAAACCTTCTTTGTTTTAATTTGAGTTCCGAGTGTTTTTTTAGAGCCCATGCCACTGCTGCCAGTGCATCTGCTTGTTTTATATTCGTATATAGAGACTCCACATCTATGGTTATTAATAGTGTGGAGTTATCTACAGGTACCTGTTTCAGTGCGTTTATGACGTCTTTGCTATCTTTAATAAATGATTCACCTTTCGCTGCCAATGGCTGTAGGAATACATCTAAGTACTCTCCCAGTCTTGAATGAACGGAGTTTATGCCGCTTATTATTGGGCGGCCGGGAGGTTTCGATTTATTTTTATGTACTTTTGGTACCTGATAGATCACTGGTATTCTGGGGGCCTTAGGTAGTATGTATCTTCCCTCTTTTTTGTTCAAAATGTGATCCGCGATCCCTTTGTTTAGAAAATCTCTCAGTTTATTTTTTAGTTCTTTATTGGGGTTCTTTTTTAATAGTTGATAAGTGGTGATGTCATCAACTAACCTGTTTAGTTCACTCGCATAATCTTGTTTGGTCAGGATGACCAGCCCCCCCCCTTATCTGCCGGCCTCACCACTATGTTTTTACGTTTTTCTAGTTTTCTTATCCCTTGCCATATTCTATCTTGTTTGATGTTTTTCTTTGGTTTGATATTTTTTATTTCCTTTTCCACCATCTTTTTAAATACTTCTATATGGTGGTTGGAACTGATTTTGGGATTAAAAGTGGATTTGTTTTTTAGTTGACTATGTGCGTATTCAGGGGTACTTGCCTTATGGGCATTCTCCCCTTTCCCCTCGAAGAATTTTTTTAGGTTTAATTTTCTTATAAATTTTTGCAAATCTATAAAAGTTTCAAAACTGTTAAAGGCCCTGCTTGGCGCAAACTTAATGCCCTTGTCTAATACCAGTAGTTCCTCCTGGGAGAATTCAATGTTAGTTAGGTTGAAGATCCCTTCACCTAACCCACCCTTTTTCTTTTTGCTTCCCCCTCTGCACCCTCTCCTTCTTGGGGGTTGTGATTCCACCCCCCTCTGCCAGTCTGAAAAACCGGCATAGGTGGTCTGAAAGACTCCCCCCAGTCCCTCCATTCCCCCTGCCATTGGGGTGGCCCATAGTTTTGGCCATAGTATCCTCTCCCTCTACCCCTTTGGCCTCCCCTCCAGGGCCTGGAGTATTGGCCATAATAAGGGGGGTGGGAGTGTTGTTGGGGTGGTGGTGGTGGAGGTGGTCCCCCTTGTTGGTTTTTATTTGGGGTTGATTTGTGTGCATTATTTTTAACAGCCGGGGTGGCTGCTTTCTTTTTCACACTAGTAGTTTCAATTTTCCCCTGGGAGGTGCTTGCACCCTGCGTATCGTTCGTTTCCATTTCGTCATTAAGGGATGTATTATTCGAATTGGGTATTGTATCATTCTCTTGCCAGCTATAAATTTTCCCTGCTGCATAATCTTTCTTATCTCGTTGGTATTTTTTAACCTTTTTGTTTTTGATTTCATTATCTAATTTAGTCAGGAAATCTTGCAATTTTTTAGCTCTGGTGCTGTAATCATCAGTGCTACTATGTGGGGTCATGTTCTCTTTAAGGCCGTTAATGGTTGTTTCAATTTTCTTTAGCTTTATCTTTCTTCTATCAATAATAATGTCCAATAATTTGTTTTCACATCCATTAAAAAAGTTATACCAAACTTGTGTTAGGCCCTCCTCTGTTAGCCCATCATTGGGTCCTAAATCCCACCTTAACCTACGCGGTGTTATGTGGGCTTGTTTGTATTTTTCCAAGGTTGTAATGTCCCACCATACCCTTATTTGTTTGTCCATTAAGTTTTTTAACTGTTTGAACCTTTGTTCCAGATTGACTGTGGTGATGTCATCTGTATTTTCAAATGGGTCTCCCATTTCTAACCTTCTGCTGGCCAGGAATGAGAAGACCTCCATTTTATGCTGCCCGTGCGGTAATTTAGGAGAAAACAATTGGTTGTGAGTGTCACCGGCGCAAAAGAAAATAAATAAATAAATAAATGTGAACTGTGATCTGCTGCAGTACTGTGTGCCCTTAGTGGGGGTCAATAGTGCTCTAAGAAGAAAAATGTTACTGCGCTGATCTAATTATCCAGAGGTATTTAATCTCTGGGAATATGGACATAAGTGAAATATCAGGGCCACAATGTACCCAATCTTAAGTGTGAATAACCTGAATACAAACAATAAAAAATATAAGAAATATATGAGACATACAAATGTGACACAGTGATTTCAAACTTAAATCATATATCTAGATCAGTGTGTCAGCATACAATCCATATGCCACAGTGCTTCTATGAGAAAAATGGCTGTTGCTGCTACTGACCAACCAAATAGTGAAAACAATACGAAAGATATTACAAAAAAATATATTATATATATATATATGTGTGTGTAAAAACCCAATATGCGGTACGCCAACTGCACCGTGAGTTGTCCAATAACCAATATTGGAACAAAATAAAATAAATATCAATAAAAGTGAAATAATTATCAAACAACCATACAAATGTGCAATGTGCTGGCTGCACTTAAAAATAGTCCAAATGACAGGCAATCTTGCTCTTATACAATAGGTTCCAGCAAACACAAGGTTCAATGTTGGTAATGCTGTATACAGGAAAGTGCCGCTATCTCTTCCACCCGACAAAGATGTGCCACCATCACCAATGGTTAAAATCAACACTCACCAGACCCCAGATATTATTAGGCTCCAAAGTGGTGTCTTTTCTTTGTCGGTCAGTGGGTGTTGCCTCCTTTTCCCTTTTACAAGGTGTCATCAATTCCTCAAAAACAAGGGGCTCATCATGGTGTAGTATATTAAAATATGTATTTATTTAAAAAAGGTAAAAAAATATAACACTTACAATATAAAGTGCCTCTGACCGGCACTGAGTGTCTTTGGCAGTGTCAACCGTTAAAAGCCGCTGACCAGCATTTAAGTGGCGTCCTAAGAGGTGTGCTTGCCCCGCTGTGCTCCGCATGTATTGCTACAAGGGGTCCGTGCGCGCTGGTGTGCTGCACCCTCAATGTGTGTGTCCAAACAGCCTCTACGCGTTTCGCTAGTTGCGTCGTCAGGAGAGCTGTGGACACTACTGTTTAGGCTGTATTTATACCCCTGTGGATTCCCTGAAATGCTGCAAGGTAGTCACAGGAAACAGGAAGTCTTCCGGCCACCATCTTAGCTGGTGGGTGGAGGGACTGGGGGGAGTCTTTCAGACCACCTATGCCGGTTTTTCAGACTGGCAGAGGGGGGTGGAATCACAACCCCCAAGAAGGAGAGGGTGCAGAGGGGGAAGCAAAAAGAAAAAGGGTGGGTTAGGTGAAGGGATCTTCAACCTAACTAACATTGAATTCTCCCAGGAGGAACTACTGGTATTAGACAAGGGCATTAAGTTTGCGCCAAGCAGGGCCTTTAACAGTTTTGAAACTTTTATAGATTTGCAAAAATTTATAAGAAAATTAAACCTAAAAAAATTCTTCGAGGGGAAAGGGGAGAATGCCCATAAGGCAAGTACCCCTGAATACGCACATAGTCAACTAAAAAACAAATCCACTTTTAATCCCAAAATCAGTTCCAACCACCATATAGAAGTATTTAAAAAGATGGTGGAAAAGGAAATAAAAAATATCAAACCAAAGAAAAACATCAAACAAGATAGAATATGGCAAGGGATAAGAAAACTAGAAAAACGTAAAAACATAGTGGTGAGGCCGGCAGATAAGGGGGGGGGGGGGCTGGTCATCCTGACCAAACAAGATTATGCGAGTGAACTAAACAGGTTAGTTGATGACATCACCACTTATCAACTATTAAAAAAGAACCCCAATAAAGAACTAAAAAATAAACTGAGAGATTTTCTAAACAAAGGGATCGCGGATCACATTTTGAACAAAAAAGAGGGAAGATACATACTACCTAAGGCCCCCAGAATACCAGTGATCTATCAGGTACCAAAAGTACATAAAAATAAATCGAAACCTCCCGGCCGCCCAATAATAAGCGGCATAAACTCTGTTCATTCAAGACTTGGAGAGTACTTAGATGTATTCCTACAGCCATTGGCAGCAAAAGGTGAATCATTTATTAAAGATAGCAAAGACGTCATAAACGCACTGAAACAGGTACCTGTAGATAACTCCACACTATTAATAACCATAGATGTGGAGTCTCTATATACGAATATAAAACAAGCAGATGCACTGGCAGCAGTGGCATGGGCTCTAAAAAAACACTCGGAACTCAAATTAAAACAAAGAAGGTTTATACTTGAAGGTCTGCGGATGGCCATGAAGAACAATTTCTTCTGGCACAACCATAAGTACTATAGCCAAATAAAGGGGGTTGGCATGGGGAATAAGTACGCTCCAAGTGTCGCCAACATTTTCCTGAATAAGTGGGAAAACGAGGAAATATTCGGAAAATGCTGGCCACACATACAAATATACAAAAGATTCATCGACGATATCCTAATCGTTTGGAAAGGGAATCGCGAGCAATTAAGTAATTTCATAGAGCATATCAACGCCAACCACTATGAAATTAAATTCACGGTAAACGTACAACCTGATGTGACCCAGTTCTTAGACCTGGAAATATTCAAGGTCGAAGGTGAACTGCACACGAAAACACACTTTAAAGAAACCGACCGTAACGGTTATATACCATTCGGAAGCTGCCACCATCCGCAGTGGAAGCGGGCTATACCCAAAGGCCAGTTCATCAGAATAAAACGAAATTGTAACTCTATGGCCAACTATCAGACACAGACAAACATCTTAATTGATAGGTTTGCTAATAAAGGTTATGATAGAGGAAGGTTGGAGCAAACTAGATTGGAGGTTGGATCTCTGAACCGGGATGATATGCTAAAAAAGAGAGTAATTGCACCCCCTAAAGAGAATGATGTCACCTTCATAACGGGTTTCAATGCAGACTACAGAGTGTTTGAAGACATCATTAGAAAACACTGGCCCATTATTTTGGGAGACCCACAACTCAGTACAATTTTACCAGCTAGACCAAAATTTGTGTACAGAAGAGCAAAGAGAATACGAGATTCCTTGGTTAAAAATGTACCGGACCCACCCAAAAAGATGATATCCTTCCTTGACCAGAAGGGTTTTTATAGGTGCGGAAGATGCAAACCTTGTCGCACCACAAAAGGATCAAGAAAGGTTGACCAGTTTCAATCTCACGCCAATAATGAACAATTTAAAGTGGGTAAACTGATCACGTGCAGCAGCACACACGTAACGTACGTAATAGAGTGCGAGTGTGGGCTGCAATACGTGGGCAGAACCACAAGGAAACTCTCGGTGCGAATGGGAGAACACATTAGAAATATCAAAAAAGGGTATATACATCATAGTGTGTCATTACACTTCAGAAATAAACATAACAGAGACCCCAGTAAAATGAAGTTTTATGCCATAGATAAAATTGAACAGAATTGGAGGAACATAAATTTAAGAAGGGAAGTATCGAGGAACGAAACTGAGTGGATTTTTAGATTGGACACATTAAAGCCTAAGGGAATGAATGTGGAATTAGATATAAATTGTTTTTTGGAAGATTTTTGATGTTTTAAGTATTCCGCATTTCATTCCCCCTAAGCATTCCATTAATAAGTTGATAACATCAATATTTCTAGTATGTATGCAATTAGAGCAGTTCCCCTTTAAGAAACAGCATCTAAGAAACAGCACTAGATCACTTGATGATGGATCACCTACCATCAAGTATCAGAAACCAACGAGTATGCGTATTAATTATATAGGGTTAAAATATCAGTAATGATATACACTGAGAAGGGTTTATATAGAAAAGTTAAAATATAGCAGCAGAAAAATGAAAACTGTATTTGTTTCCTGCTTTTTATGGCCTCATGGTGTTTGATTAATTTTTAGTAAATAAAACTTTTAGTAAACACAGTTTTTGACCACTTACAGTAATATAGGTGATAAAATGTTGTTTTTTGTAAAGTGTCCCTGGCAGCGTCAACCAGAGACGGTGACTGCTACACAGGGACTATTGCCAGTAGCTAAAATAACCAATATTACATCCTGTGTGGGGAATTAGCCATTACCTAAAATAGGCATAGACTAACACAGGATGCCAGTAACCAAAATGGCGGAACGGACACTTCCGGTAACGGAGGCAAGGTGGCCGCACAAGCACTTCCGGTTGCGGCGATAATACAGGGAATAACACACAGGGCGACAAGCGCCCGCACACGGGGGTGGGGGGTGGTGCACAAACGAACGCAGGTAGCAGCGCACATAGCACCCCACACATACAGCCACCCTGGCTGCTGGGCATATTTATATTTATATTTTTATTGCTGACACCCAGTAACAACAGCCAGGACTGGCAAATAGCCAGGTATCCAGTAACCAAAATGGTGGAACAGGAACTTCCGGCACCATCAGCTAAGATGGCGGCCGGAAGACTTCCTGTTTCCTGTGAATGGCCAGGACTGGCAAAAAGCCAGGTATCCAGGAACCAAAATGGTGGAACAGGAACTTCCTGCACCACCAGCTAAGATGGTGGCCGGAAGACTTCCTGTTTCCTGTGACTACCTTGCAGCATTTCAGGGAATCCACAGGGGTATAAATACAGCCTAAACAGTAGTGTCCACAGCTCTCCTGACGACGCAACTAGCGAAACGCGTAGAGGCTGTTTGGACACACACATTGAGGGTGCAGCACACCAGCGCGCACGGACCCCTTGTAGCAATACATGCGGAGCACAGCGGGGCAAGCACACCTCTTAGGACGCCACTTAAATGCTGGTCAGCGGCTTTTAACGGTTGACACTGCCAAAGACACTCAGTGCCGGTCAGAGGCACTTTATATTGTAAGTGTTATATTTTTTTACCTTTTTTAAATAAATACATATTTTAATATACTACACCATGATGAGCCCCTTGTTTTTGAGGAATTGATGACACCTTGTAAAAGGGAAAAGGAGGCAACACCCACTGACCGACAAAGAAAAGACACCACTTTGGAGCCTAATAATATCTGGGGTCTGGTGAGTGTTGATTTTAACCATTGGTGATGGTGGCACATCTTTGTCGGGTGGAAGAGATAGCGGCACTTTCCTGTATACAGCATTACCAACATTGAACCTTGTGTTTGCTGGAACCTATTGTATAAGAGCAAGATTGCCTGTCATTTGGACTATTTTTAAGTGCAGCCAGCACATTGCACATTTGTATGGTTGTTTGATAATTATTTCACTTTTATTGATATTTATTTTATTTTGTTCCAATATTGGTTATTGGACAACTCACGGTGCAGTTGGCGTACCGCATATTGGGTTTTTACACACACATATATATATATATAATATATTTTTTTGTAATATCTTTCGTATTGTTTTCACTATTTGGTTGGTCAGTAGCAGCAACAGCCATTTTTCTCATAGAAGCACTGTGGCATATGGATTGTATGCTGACACACTGATCTAGATATATGATTTAAGTTTGAAATCACTGTGTCACATTTGTATGTCTCATATATTTCTTATATTTTTTATTGTTTGTATTCAGGTTATTCACACTTAAGATTGGGTACATTGTGGCCCTGATATTTCACTTATGTCCATATTCCCAGAGATTAAATACCTCTGGATAATTAGATCAGCGCAGTAACATTTTTCTTCTTAGAGCACTATTGACCCCCACTAAGGGCACACAGTACTGCAGCAGATCACAGTTCACATTTATTTATTTATTTATTTTCTTTTGCGCCGGTGACACTCACAACCAACAGTCTTTAATCTGCAGCGCATATGAAGCTGAGTCATGAACCAAGGAATTAGTTCACAGGAAAGACTTTTCAGCTAAGCAATAGTCATTAAAACTATTTAAAATAATTTTGTATTATTATTATTATTATTCACGATTTATATAGCACCAACAGTTTACGCAGCACTTTACAAAGTAGAGGGGGGACAACCAGTGCCGATCCTGACCTTCCTGGGGCCCTAAGCAAAATGACATGTCACATTAAAGAGTTGAGAAGCGGGGGGACATGTCACAATAAAGATTAAAGTTGAGAAGCGGAGGGAGGGAAGGGGTGTTCTGCTGTCGGAAATAGCATCTTACATTAAAGTGAGAAGCGGGGGGTGCTGACTTTTTACCTCTTCTCCCATGCAGCCAGCGAGTTGAGAAGCGGGGTGAGGGGCCGAAAATGACTTCTCACCAGGTGGGGCCTCTAGTAATTTGGGGGGCCCTCTGCGGCTTTGCGGGGCCCTAAGTGGCTTGCATAGTGAGCCTATAGGGCGGATCGGCCATGGGGACAACACAGTACAGTACAGTTCAATAGAGAAGGTACAGGAGGGCCCGGCTCATGGGCCTTACATTCTAAAGGGAAGGGGTGGTGGTACAAAAGGTAATAGCTGCAGAGAATGATTTGATGGGGGTGGCTCGGGGACAGTTGTTAGGTAGATGTAGGATAGTTTTCCCTGAATAAATGAGTTTTCAGGGATCTCCTAAAGGTGGACAGGGTAGGAGCTGATCGGACATACCGGGGCAGGGAGTTCCAGAGCATGGGAGAGGCTCTGGAGAAGTTCTGAAGGCAAGCATGTGAGGAGGTAACAAGGGAGATAGAGAGCAGGAGGTCCTGGGAGGAGCGGAGGGGATGATTTGGGCGATATCTGCAGATGAGGTTGGTGATGTAGATGGGGGTGATGTTGGAAACGGCCTTGTATGTTGTGGTTAGCATTTTGAATTTTTACACGGTGGGGTAGGGGAAGACAGTGAAGGGATTGGCAGAGAGGAGCAGCAGTCACGGATCGGTTAGTGAGGTGTATTATTTTTATCTATAGATACCAAAGCGTTGCAAACCTATGCTAAAGAAATTAATTTGCAAATCACATTATGTACGCACCAAATTCATGGGTTTTGGCTTGGTGAATGTCTTATCTCACTGACAATGTGCTTCTCTCTTCAGACCCTCGCGGAACACATCTTTGGGAGTTCATCCGAGACATTCTTCTCACACCTGACAAGAACCCTGGACTGATACGATGGGAAGACCGATCAGAAGGAGTGTTTCGGTTTCTAAAGTCCGAGGCAGTAGCTCAGCTCTGGGGGAAAAAGAAAAACAACAGCAGTATGACATATGAGAAACTCAGCCGTGCCATGAGGTAAGAGGAAGATCATCTTGTTGCTTGTATTCCTGTTTTCTTTTCAGGCTGCATCCTAAAGCGGAGGTCCCACACAAAAAAATATATATTAAAAACCAGCAGCTACAAATATTGCAGCTGCTGACTTTTAATAAATGGACACTTACCTGTCCTGGGCGCCCGCGATGTCGGCAGCCGAAGCCGAGCAATCGCTCGTCTCTCGGCTGCCCCACCGTCATCCTCGTGAGGGAATCAGGAAGTGAAGCTTTGCGGCTTCACTGCCCGGTTCCCTACTGCGCATGTGTGAGTAGCGCGGCGCGTCATCATTGGTCCCCACTGTCTCCTGGGACCTGTGTGTTTCTCAGAAGACAGCGGGGGTGACGCGAAGGGCCGTGACTCCCGCTGGAGTCTATTCCCAGGAGTGGGAGCAAATACCTGTATTAGACAGGTATCGGCATCCCCCTCTACCTGAAAGGTGCCAAATATGACACCGGAGGGGGGGAGGGTTTCCAAAAAGCGGAGGTTCACTTTTTGTGTGGACCTCCACTTTAATGCCATCCTTTATGTGCTCTTCTCCTTCCTGCCTATTAAAAATAGTAGTCAAGCCTATGGATTTGGGGAAGCTCTTAACAATCATACAGACAAGAAGCATTGTAGAGGACATTTTTGGAGGAACTTTAAAATGCTGAAAATAAAAAGTGGTTCTATAAAGTTAAATACAATTAGCTTACCCTCACTGTGCAATAGTAAAGACAAATTCCAAGAGACAGTCCACCAAAAAGAATTATTTGTGTTAGGTAGATACCCAGGAGTTAAACACTTCAGCCCCTGAAGGTTTTACCCCCTTCTTGGCCCATCCATTTTTTGTGATACGGCACTGCGTTACTTAAACTGACAATTGCGCGGTCGTGCGACGATGTACCCAAACAAAAATGTATGTTCTCTTTTCCCCGCAAATAGAGCTTTCTTTTGGTGGGACTTGATCACCTCTTCAGTTTTTACTTTTTGAGCTAAAAACAAAAAAATGCCGACAATTTAAAAAAAAAAAAAAAACGATATTTTCTACTTTCTGCTTTAAAACATACCCAATAAAAAATGTAAGAAATCAAATTTCTTCATCAATTTAGGTCAATATGTATTTCTGCTACATATGTTAGTTTAAAAAAATCCCAATAAGTGCAAAAGTTATAGCTATTGTATATTTTTATGGAATTTTTATTGATTTTTTTTTTTTTACTAGTTATAGCGGTGATCAGTGACTTATAGTGGGACTGCAACATTGCGATGGACAAATCGGACACTAAGTGACACTTTTGACACTTTTTTGGGGACCAGTGACCCCAATATAGTGATCAGTGCTAAAAAATATGTCATTGTACTAATGACACTGGCAGGGAAGGGGTTAACATCAGGGGCAATCAAAGGGTTAAATGTGTCCCTAGGGAGAAGACAGAGATCATTGTTTCTGCTTAGCAGAAATACAAGATCTCTGTCTTCTGCTGTCACGGAACGGCGATCTGCCTTGTTCTGTTCTGTCTGCCTCTGAAACGGTTGGTTGGCTCCTGCTGTGTCCAATCACAGCGTGATCGGGTCACCGGCGGCGTGTGTGCGCCCTCCAGACCCGAAATAAAAAATCATGTGCAGGTGCTCTAAAGGTCCATCCTGCCGCAGTAGTCCAAATCATTTGATGGAGGGAGGATTATGGTGTGGGCTGTGGGGCTGCTTTTTAGGGGTTGTGCTTGGCCCCTTAGTTGCAGTGAAGGGAACTCTTAGGCTGGACTGACCTCAACCCGATGGAAGTCCTTTGGGATGAATTAGAGCAGCCAGGACTTCTCATTCACGTCAGTGCCTGACTTCACAAATGTGCTTCTGGAAGAATGGTCAAACATTCCCATAGACACACTCCTAAACGTTGTGGACAGCCTTCCCAGAAGAGTTGAAGCTGTTATAGCTGCAAAGGGTGGGCCAACTCAATATTGAACCCTACAGACTAAGACTGGGATGTCATTAAAGTTCATGTGCGTTTAAAGGCAGGTGTCTCAATACTTTTGGTGTTATATAGTGTGTGTGTGTATATATATATATATATATATATATATATATATATATATATATATACAGGGCTTTTTTTTTAGCAGGAACGTGGGGGAACGCAGTTCCAGAACCTCTAGCATTGAATGTATGTAATGGCAATGGGTACTGGGGTGTGCTAGAGGATCTATTGATTCTGGTTGCTGTAGGATCTATTATTACTGGAAGATTCCTGAACTATTGTTGCTGGGAACCATCTACTGTTGAGGGAGGAGTCTATTGCTGCTAGACTGAATCTATTGTAGCTGGGGGGGGGGATTTTTGTTGTGAGGGGTCTGTTGCTGGGGGATCTATTGTTGCTGGGGGGGGTCAATTGTGGTTATGGGAACTACTGTTGCTGGGTGGTGTATTGTCGCTGGCTGCAGGGGATATATTTAACTGCTTTTCTTGCTATCACTAACCAACTCCATACTAGTTACTTCACCATAAAATGATACTTGCTTCTGTATTCTCTAAAAGGGACAGAACTGGGAGGTGGGTACGGGATCGAAGCAAGGGACGGTGCTCAGAAGTGGGTAGGAGGCAGAGACAAGAAGTGGCTCGGGGGAGAGGGGGGAGTACCTGCACCTATTGTGTGAGAAAAAAAGCCCTGTGTGTATATATATATATATATATATATATATATATATATATATATATATATATATATACAGTATATACATTTATTTGATTTTTGCCCAAAGTTACACATTAAACTGCCCACTTTACCATTCATTCTTATTACTTTACCAGATACTACTACAAAAGAGAGATCCTAGAACGTGTGGATGGGAGACGGCTGGTCTACAAGTTTGGGAAAAATGCTCGCGGCTGGAGGGAAAATGAAAGTTGAATTGCATCCCTAAAAAAACTGGAACTTATTTATTTATATGGTGAACTCAGAAGACTTTGGAGAAAACACAGAAGACGTAACGCCAATGGAGTTCTTTTTCTCTTACTTGGGGGAAAAGTATATGTACACAGTTTTTCTGTGACTTGGGGCCTTCTTACCAAATATTGCTGCATCATTCTAGCAGCCTAAAGACTTTTCGACTGGAAATAAGAACATGCAATTAATTGTAATGGGAACGGGAACTTTGTTTAAGGACCATTTCCACCCAAAACAGCTTTCTGTTTTATTGATATTGATGGAGTGGGGCAGAGGTTGCTACCAAACAAGGTCACTTCTATCTGGAGTTCAAGACAGGAGATCTCCCTCCACCAGTAATCATATAGGCTTACATTTCTAGGGAACCTGTCAAGATAGAAGTAAGAGGATCTCATTTCCTTGCATGGGGTACAGGCTCCTAGGTCATCCTTTTACAACCTTTCTTTACTGCTTAGTGATTCTCTGGCCAAGACAATGCATGCATCTCAATGAAAGGGGGACCTCCAAGTCCCAAGTGCATACTGGTTCTATGCTATAGGGACAAGGGTTTGTGAACACCTGACCATCACACCTACTATATGGCTAAAAGTAAGAGAACACCCCTCCAAATGATTGCGTTCAGATGTTTTTAGTGATCAGTACTTGTAATTTTAAAGCATACAATTACCTTTTACGTAATTGCTCACTTCCACCCTTATGGTAACAGTTTTAAGAAGGCACATGGTTTGGTGAGTTTTCCTGAACCAAACCTTACTGAGCAGAAAACAATACATAAGTGAACCAAGAATGAATAGTATATATATATATATATATATATATATATATATATATATATAGAGAGAGAGAGAGAGAGAGAGAGAGAGAGAGAGAGAGAGAGAGAGAGAGAGAGAGAGAGAGAGAGAGAGAGAATATATAATAAAGTAATATAAAAAATAAAAGTGATTTTCAGGGCAAAAAAGTGCGCGGTATACGCCAATAAATACGGTATTTATTATGAGTCTTCTGTTTTGCCTGAGGTTCTATTTTAATTCACCTATATAAAAAAAATTACATATATCCTACAACCCTATACCACACGTTGCAGGCAGCTATGTCTTTAAATGACACATTTTTAAAAAGGGTCAGTCTTCCCAAAACTGTTTTTTTTCCTCGATAGAATGTGGAAAATTTAGAATGTGTTTCTGGCTTTTATTTCTGTGTCCCAGGGGAAATTTCCCCTACTTCCTGTGCAGGTGACCATTAGGACATTGTTATAGGAAGAACTTCCTTTTTCCCTTTCTCTGGAGTGCATTCTTGCTGGAAAGCTGCTGTAGATTTGACACGGGCTAAGCCTTGGAAAATAGGAGCACAGAAACAGGAAATCACATCCTAACCATGAAGTTCCAGTAGAATATTACATGCATTATGCAAGAATCAAACACTACCACCTAGTAGTAGAACCAAATCACCATACAATATATGAGAATCATTGTTGCGCCAATGTCTTTATAAACAGCATGCTAACAATTCTCCATATATTCCTTTGGATAGTCCTATAGTGACCAGCAGGGCTTTTTTTCAGGGGGAATTTGGGGGAACTCAGTTCCACCACCTTTGGCTCAGACCCTTTGGTGCCTGCTCACCACAATCACTTGTAAACACAGAAGTCTGGTTTCTGTGTTTACAAGTGACAGCTCTGCACTCTGTGTGTAACCCCCCCTGAACTCTGCACTCTGTAAGTAATGCAATCCTGGTATTTAATGCCCCTTTAAGACCCTTCTACTGTTTGTGAAATCTGAACGGGGTCGTGGTTGAGTTCCAGCGCCTATTTCCTGAGAAAAATAGCTCTGGTGACCAGTGTCTATGTCTCCCTATTAGTTTGTATGCAGGCATATTTGAAGAATGGACTCCATAGAAGGGAAATAGGAAGTTCAGCATGTGGGAAGGACCTTGGTGGCACTGGGACAGGACGTGGGGAAAATGTCCTCAACAGGTTTACAGGCAGCAGCATAGGCATGTGCATTAGCATTATTCATGGGTGGCACCAGTTGGGTGGTTGGGGGCACCAGTGGCTAGTGTAAATGCCCCCTTTATATTAAAGGCTAGGTTCAAATTTAGGAACACATTACAGCTGTATTTAGAGTGTAACATAATATTCTTGTAATGAACTGCCTCCCACCACCAGAGCCTCCTCCCTGTGACAGCAGGTGGTGTTCATGTGTGTTTGAGCTAACCACTTCCCACTCTAAATCTAACAATTTACAAAATTGTTACAAAAGTCCGGTGGGGTAATATTACACCCCCCAACACACCCTTCCCTTTCCAATAGCTAAAGGATCAGTTGATGATTCAACTTCCCAGTATCAACCATTTTCCATATGACAGACCCTTTAAAGCGCACAAATATTTTAAAAACTACTTTTTGATATTGTAATACTTAACAAGTACAGTGTAAGAATACTAGTGCTGTAATCAACTAAACCCGTGTTTTCCCCCAGAAACCGGTCACATGACTAGTGCCAAGGCATTGAGTCCTCCCCTTTCTCCAGCCTGTAGTGGAGTGGCAGATTAAGTCTGGCATCTCATAGGCTATGCCTGTCTAAACTAGCCATACATGGCTTATCTGAAGCCTCGTACACACGACCGAGTTTCTCGGCAAAAACCAGCAAGAAACTTGCTGGGAGATATTTTTTTGCCGAGGAAACCGGTCGTGTGTACATTTTCGTAGAGGAAACTGTCGAGAAACTCGACGAGCCAAAAAGAGAGCATGTTCTCTATTACCTTGACGGAAATGGAGAAAATTGGCTTGTCGAGTTTCTCGACGGCTTCACAAGGAACTCGACGAGCAAAACGATGTGTTTCACCCGTAGAGTTTCTCGGTCGTGTGTACGAGGCTTAAGCAGTGTGGACATTGGAATCTCCACCATTGACTATCACTGTTTGGCTGATGATTATCCAACCAGCTCCGTCAATTTTTTCAAATGGACTTTTGTTGGGCCAGATGGTGCTTGCAGGGCCACCCACAGCTCAAATTTTAGCCAATTCAGCAGGAATTTGCCTTAATTTGAGCTGACTATGGCCAGCATTAGAGACCTGCCCTCACTTACTTTTAAAGAGCTTTAAATTTCTAAGAGCAGGAAAGACAAAAAACGACCGTCGTTCCGGTCTGTGAGCTGTCACAGACTTTGGCTTTTTTGCCAAATTCAATAATGTGCCTTTCAACTTTATTATTTTTATGTCTGTTACAATGGCAGTTCTTTCACATTGTTTGGAACCAGCAAAGTGTGTGCTGGATTTTTCATCATCTGAGGAAACTTAACTAAAAGGAAGAAAAACACTTCAATTTGGTATTGAAAAAAAACTTTCTGACAATTCATTGGATAACAGTTTGATATTTGTATTTTTTGTTTTTTTTTCATAAGTTTAGGGGAAGGTATTTTAAAACTATTGTTTTATTTGAATAGATAATTCTCTTACAGAAAAATGTGAATTGTATTGTATAATTATTGATCTTATTATAACTTTTTGGCAATTGTGATATGTTATTTTGTATTTTCGGTAGTTGGTGAAGATCACTGTATCTGTGCAATTTTTAAGACTTATTTTTTTATTATTCTAAAGGGAAGGATTTCCTTTTACAAACTGTTTTTGTGTACAGCAGATTTAAGATTTACAGTAAAACCTTGGTTTGCAAGCATAATTTGTTCCAGAAACATGCTTGTAATCCAAAGCACTTGTATATCAAAGCATTTTTTTTTTACAGGGTAAAAAAGAGAAAAGAGGCGCCTCTAAGTGTAGCAATAAGTTGCTAAATGTTGTACCTTCAATAAATGTAACCATATTGCTACACTTAGAGGCTCCTCACTTCTTTTTTATACTCAGTTGTGACATGACGCTACTCTTATATCAGGAAATCGCTTGTATATCAAGGCAAAATTTATTAAAACATTTTGCTTGTCTTGCAAAACGCTCTCAAACCAAGTTACTCTCAAACCAAGGTTTTACTGTACTTAGGCCTGCTAAGGCACAAATGTGAAAGCTCTGTTTCATGCTGGGATGGTCCTCTTTTGTAAAATGAGATAGGGGCATGTGCCACTGCTGACTGTATTGCAACATTTCGGGGCCACTCAGGACCCCTTCATCAGGCATGTCATGCGTGGTTCAGAAACGTTGCTATTTGCTGTAACAATATGATCACTGAATTAAAATTTGGACCCATTTTGGAGATCCATGATGTCCTGGTGACATCTCTCACTCCAACCACTGATTGTAAAGCTGGCCATAAGTCTAGGATTTTTTTTTGTCCAAAGGCAAAATATAACTATGGCAGCAGGTTAGATGATCTTGACGGAAATGATAATTGAACAGGTTGAAATTAAGCTTAAGCATGTCATACATGGCTTAAGTGTGGTCCAGAATGTTCAGACAAATGTCATCAGTGGCTGCACGTTTGTCTATCCTCACAAATCCATGGCCACCCTAATGCCACGTACACACGATCGGAATTTCCGACAAGAAATGTTCCATGTGAGCTGTTGGTCGAAAATTGGACATTTCTGTCGGAATTTCCAAAAGCAAAAATTTGAGAGCTGGTTCTCAAATTTTGTGACAGCAAAAGTTCTTGTCGGAAATTCCGATCGTCTGTATGAAATTTCGGCACGCAAAAAAACATGCGTGCTCACAATCAAGCAGAAGAGCCTAACTGCCTATTGAACTTCATTGATCTCGGCTCGTCGTACGTCTTGTACGTCACCGCGTTCTTGACGGTTGGAACTTCCAACAAGATTTGTGTGACCGCGTGTATGCAACATAAGTTTGGGCCAACATTCCGTCAGAAAAAATCCACGCTTTTCTTGTCGGAATTTCCGATTGTGTGTACGCAGCATAAGGAACCTTTCTAGTACACAGATGATCTCACTTGGGTTGTTTTATGAACTGTGCCAACACAGGAAAATAAAATTTTAATTGATACATTTGTAACTGGCAATTAGGCACACAGGGACACAAGGAATAGTTCTTTTTTGCCTGAGGTTGTATTTTTTTTTTTCGTAGTAGTTGATTTATATAGTATGAAAGTTTTTCAAGGTAATGACACAAAATAAACAGCACAAATTCATCTGGAAACATATCAAACATCCAGTATGGCCAAACCCAGTTACAGTGAATGTCAAGCCATAAGATATTTTTCGATAGTTTTCAATAGAAGTAGAAAGGATTAGAACTCCTGTCAGTTTTTTAATGGTATTTGGGGCTCTGTTACAGATATTTGCCCGCACTTCGTGTTCCACAGACAATGGGCCAGATTCACAGAAGAAGTACGCCGGCGTATCTACTGATACACCGGCGTACTTTCAAATTTGCCACGTCGTATCTTTAGTTTAAATCCTTAAACCAAGATACAGCGGCTTCTGGCTTCGATCCGACAGGCGTACGGCTTCGGATCGTAGGTACAATACTTCGGCGCCCACTGGGTGGAGTTTGCGTTGTTTCCCGCGTCGGGTATGCTAATTAGCTTTTTCCGGCGATCCACGAAGGTACGCGCGGCCGTCGCATTCTCTTACGTCGTCGCTAGTCGGCTTTTCCCGGCGTATAGTTACAGCTGCTATTTCTTGGCGTATAGATAGACTTGTCATGTTAAAGTATGGGCGTCGTTCCCGCGTTGAATTTCTGTTTTTTTTTTTGCGTAAGTCGTCCGTGAATAGGAAAGGACGTAACTCACGTGTACGTTCAAAAAATGACGTCGGTGCGACGTCATTTCGCGCAAAGCACGGCGGGAAATTTCGAAACGGAGCATGCGCATTACAATCGGCGCGGGGACGCGCTTCATTTTAATGAAACACGCCCCCTACTCGCCCAATTTGAAATACGCGCCGAGAAATACACTACGCCGCCGTAACTTACTGCGCAAAATCTTCCTGGATTCGAAATTCCGCCAGGTAAGATACGGCGGCGTAGCGTATCTCTGATACGCTGCGCCAGGGCAAATGTCTGTGAATCTGGCCCAATGGTTTTACTAAACAGGAAGTGGGAAAAAATCTGCAACAAGGACACAGACAAATAAATTATGACGTATACATTTTTTTATAATAAATTAAATATTGACAATCTATTATTTATGAATAAATAATAAACTAGAGTATCCATTCCCTACTCTAAAAAATGTTTTATTTGCAACTACGTTGCCGCAGTCTGAGAATTCTACTCCGTCACCGTGACCACAAGCGAGGGTAAATCTCTCTAACAAACCCCCAGATAGCAGTAAATACCCAACACGGGTTCTTTAATCTTTGCTCATTCTTTACAAAACTTTTTAGCTGGACACTAATATAACAAAGAATCTTCATATTGTTGGTAGAATGATATTTTATCTACTGATGGTTAAATGTTCATTCTGTTTTTGTACAAATTTAAGATTTTCTACAGGAAAATAATTGTTTTTTAATGGGGGTATTTTTCAGATGTAGCAATAATGATTGTCATGAATATTTTAAATTGTTGTATGTAGAAAATAAATGTTGAGATTAAAAAACTTAACATGTTGTATTTGAAGTGTATGTGAATCCTAACATTGAACTTTTACTATTTGCTTTTAGTCTGCCAAATATACCTTTGAATGTGTTTGTTGAAACCCTGGTCCACATTGATGCTACTTTAAAATCGCGCTACTTCACTTAGAGTAGCGCGATTTCAAAGTAGCAAGGTCAGTGCGATTTCAGGTGCTACAAGATATCTGTGTGGCTTCATATACAGATGTCTATTGAAGTCTCACCTGAAATCTGCAGAAGTAGTGCACGAACTATTTTTCCAAATCAGTGCGGTGCCGCAAAATCTGTATCGCACCAATTGGAACAGTGCCATTGCCGGCAATAGGCTGCAACTTGTCATGCTATTTGATCTCTCAAATCGCGTGACAAATCACTCCATTGTGAACCTAGGCTAAAAGTGCAAAAAAAATTGGAGCTGTCTTGTGTCCTCTGCACACTTCCTATGTAATCTCAATGAGTCTGCTTAGCCCTCCTAGTTCTTGTCTTGGACTACAGAATGATTAGCCTTTATGTTGTAGAGTAGATATGTGCATTCCCGTTCGTACGAATGTTATTTTCGTACGAAAATGTTCATTTTCGTACCCGCAGAATAATGTGTACATACGAAAAAATTAAAGCACCAAAATACGAAAAACGACGGGATTACGAATGAGCCGCATAACGAACAACCGCAAATACGAACGAACGATCTGACGAAAATACGACAAAACGAAATCGGCAAAAGAACGGAAATTACATCTATAACAAAAGATTTGCATTCTGTATCCTGTTTGAATCCCCTCTCTGTTCGTATCCTCAGCCGTATGTTCACACAACATCCACAACAAAAGATTTGCATTCTGTATCCTGTTTGAATCCCCTCTCTGCTCGTATCCTCAGCCGTATTTTCACACGACATCCACAACAAAAGATTTGCATTCTGTATCCTGTTTGAATCCCCTCTCTGTTCGTATCCTCAGCCGTATGTTCACACGACATCCACAACAAAAGATTTGCACTCTGTATCTTGTTTGAATCCCTTCTCTGTTCACACCCTCAGTCGTATGCTCACACGACATCCACAACAAAAGACCCGCACCCTGTATTTTGAATTCCTTTTTTCTGTTCGTATTTTGGATTCAACAGAATGCAAATCTTTTGCCACAGATATCACAGGAACACACGACCGAAAACACCAAAAGAAAAAGGACCCAAAATACAGAATGCAAATCTTTTGTTATAGATGTAATTTTCGTTTTTTTGTAAACACAGAATGCAAATCATTGACGAAAATTCACGAAAATTATTGTCTAACAAGTAACGAACATGAATTAAACAGAATAACGAACCATCCCGCATGTACGAAAATAAAACGGTAACGAAAATACGAAACGATCGGAATACGAAAAAATCTCGTCGTACGAAAAACGAACGGGAACGAACAGGAAAACAGGCGTCTTACGAAAAACGAACGGAAACGAACCTACGGAACGATACGAAACAGAACAAAAAAAAACGAAAAAAAATTCTGTGCACATGTCTATTGTAGAGAGTAGCAAGAGACACTGGACAGGGCTTACATCACTCAGCCCACATAAGGACTAAATACCACCTAAAGTAGAAGTTCACCCTAATACTAAAATATCTAAATCTAAAGGCATCCACAATCTAAAACTAACCTACCTAGCCTGTAAAGAATAAATTGCTACACGTACTGTTTCTGAAGACGGTTTGGTCCCACGCTGAGCTGTCAGTGGCGGCTTCTCTGTGGAGGCGGGTGACCTTTAAAGAGGAAGTAAACCCTCCGAACAAAAACGGGGAAAATACAAACCCTGCAAGACAAAGGCATAATCAGCTAGTATGCATAGCATACGTATGTATGTGTATATGTATGTATATGTATTACTTACTTCAGATCGAAGCCCCCTCAGCGGTCCGCATCTCCCCCACCGGCCACCGACATGTTGTCCCAAAGTGACTTCCAGGTGTCGCGGCTCTGGCCCTGTGATTGGCGGAGTCGCGATGACGTCACTCCTGCACATGCGCGCGGGAACGGCACAGTACAACTGAAGCAACAGCACATATTGCCATTGCTTCAGTTGGCTCAAGTGCGCATGTGCCGCATGACGTTGGCACATGCAAATACAGGGATATCTTCTAAACCATGCAGGTTTAGGAGATATCCAGTGCAGCTACAGTTAAACCTAATTATAGGCTTGCCTGTAGTTTAAAGTGGTTGTAAAGTGCTTACAACAACTTTAAAGAGGTTTTCAGACAGTGTGAAGGTGGACTACGTTTGTGTTTCGGCACAGCCAGTTGTAGTCTCTACCATTGTACCAGGCAGCACTTTCAGGGGGGCAGCAAATTTCCTGCCTGCACGCCATCCCATTCCGCCAGCTCCACTCTCCACTCCACTGTGGGGCTAATTGCCGCCCGACCGCTCCTCCCGTTCCGCTCTCCGCTCCACTGTGGGGTTAATTGCATGAATAGAGCCATAACAGGTCCTCTTTATACTCCTATATACATGTATAGAGCCATGATAGGTCCACTTTAGTTATCATGATATAAAATAATGGATGTGGGGGCATTTCGGTGGGCGTAATTTTTTTTTGGGGGGGCAGCATTTCATTCTTGGTACCAGGCAGCACAATGTCTTGGGCCGGCACTGGGTGCATATGACATGGTGACAGCACAGAAGAGCAATTGAGAGACAGTTATCACTCTCTAACAGGAAGTGTCCTACCAAGGACCTTCATGTCAGGATCACCAAGTAATCTTTAACAAAAGCTGCAGATTACCAAAGTTGGAAAACAACTTTAACATTGACATTAACATAGTTAATATGAATATATAAAAAGTGCAGCGCTAAGTCATGAAATAACCAAAGTGTATCTGACAAAAACAATCGATAAAAACCATTAACACATGCAAAGTGCATAATGAACAAAAAAGTCCATAACAAAACAAAACAAAAACAAGAAATTGTCCCTCAAGCGAGTATTTGATTGACGAACAGCTTGATCTTAATTGTGAAAAATTATTAATGTAAGCACAAGCAGATCACCTCACTCGTGCTACCCCCCCACCCCCCGATGGGTATAAGCTCAACCCTAGGAGCAGGGATGGACTGGCCATTGGGACTACCGGGAGTTTCCCGGTGTGCCGATGGCTCAGTGAGCCGGCTTCTGTGACAGCGGACCGCCGCCCCTCTCTGCTCCTCTGTCTCCCCCTTCCCGCAGTGCTCACCTGGGGGGGAACAGAGAAGCAGGGGGAGGACCAGAGGAGCAGGGACGACGACAGAGGAGCATAGGGGGGACCAGAAGGAGCATGGGGGAGGGGACAGACAGCTGACTTAACAACTATGGCCTGGGATTTTCTCACTTCTCACGCACCAAACTGATTCTTTGCCCTGGGTGAAATAATGTCTAGCTTCCCCACTGGTACTGCCTATAAGAGTACCAGTACCAGCCGTTCTACTCTAATAAAGTAGAACGGCTAGTGGCTAGTGAGGGGGCGTGAGTTGTCTGGCCGCCATGGGAGAGACCTGTCAAAGTGGGCCAGTCTGGATGAAGTCCAGGGCCATATTTTAGTCCCAGTCCAGCCCTGTCTAGAAGTGCGACCCCCGAACTAAGCAGGGTCAAACAGCGCCTGTGAGCCACCCCAGAACTCAATGAGATATCCAACACAGCTGGCTCCTCAACTCCTCCCGTAGCTTCCTCCTCCGTATAACAGAAACAGAGTATATGCAGAGAGAAAAACTCCAATAGTGCATGAAATGTTTTAAAACTGGTACATTTTTATTTTAAAATTTACAGGGTACATGGTGTAGGTGCTTCCACACACTTTAGGCTTAGCTGTGTGACACAGAGCCGCACATCCAAATATCTCGATCAGCTCCTAAATCTCTGTAGAGCCCGAGTGCCTTCACCATCCTAGCCCCTCCCCTACGCATGTCGACACAGGATCCCCCTGAGGAAGACACGTGACCCTGTGTCGACACGCGTAGGACAGGGGCTAGGACGATGAAGGCACTAGTGCTCTACAGAGATTTAGGAGATCGAGATATTTAGATGTGCGGATGTGTCTTTATATTCATTGATTTGCACATGTATATAGGGATGTGATCAATGTTAGCAGTTGTTCTTTCAATAGTTATCACTTTTATACATTTATATTTTTTAACAGCTTATACACTAAATAGTTTGTTGGTGTTTTGGGTGGCTCGCAAGATTTTTTCATGTATAGTTAATACCAGTTTATATGAGATTGTAGTAATTGGGTTTAGATTTACTTTACTGTCAATAAATCAGACAATGGCTTTGTTGTCAGTGAGCCCAATTTCAATTGCCAGCCGGAGAACAGGAAGTGTTTACTGCTGTGGGCTCGGGGATGGTTAAAGTTCAGTTCATTATTTTCATAGCACTTAGTCACTTTATTGCCTTGATCACACAGTTATCTGATGGAGACATTCCGTGCAGTCTCTGATCACACCTGTCATCTGGAAACCGAACATCCGAATGGGAAGATCAAAATCTGCAAATGTGACAGAAGGAGCGATGAGTGTAGAAGGATTCGTTGGATAATTGTGTCCTCCTGCTGCAAACTTGGCCTTAAAGGGTTTGTAAAGGTACAATTTTTTTTCCCTAAATAGCTTCCTTTACCTTAGTGCAGTCCTCCTTCACTTACCTCATCCTTCCATTTTGCTTTTAAATGTCCTTATTTCTTTTGAGAAATCCTCACTTCCTGTTCTTCTGTCTGTAACTCCACACAGTAATGCAAGGCTTTCTCCCTGTTGTGGAGTGTCGTGCTCACCCCCTCCCTTGAACTACAGGAGAGTCAGGACGCCCACTAACACACAGCTCCTTTCTCTATCTGCAACATAGAGAGTATATTGACTCACCTGTAGTCCAAGGGAGGGGGTGAGCACGACACTCCACACCAGGAAGAAAGCCTCACATTACTGTGTGGAGTTACAGACAGAAGAACAGGAAGTGAGGATTTCTCAGAAGAAATAAGGACATTTAAAAGCAAAATGGAAGGATGAGGTAAGTGAAGGAGGACTGCACTAAGGTAAAGGAAGCTATTTAGGAAAAAAATAATTGTACCTATACAACCCCTTTAAGTCCCCTTGCAGATGGGAAGCAATCCAGGGAGACACAAGTTCTGCTCCAAGCCACGCTGCCTGCAGCCTACCAAAGCCTTAGGCCCCATACACACGATAGAATCCATCCGCTGAAAAATCCCAGCGAATGGGTTTCAGCGGATAGATCCTATGGTGTGTACACTCCAGCGGATCTGTTTCCGCGGATATTTCTCCCCTGGGATGGATTTCCAGCGGATAAATATTTGATGACATGCTATCAAATCTATCCGCTGGAATCCATCCCAACGGATGGATCCGCTGGTCTGTACAGACTCACCGGATCCATCCGTCCGAAGGGATCCCCCGCATGCGTCGTAATGATTCGACGCATGCGTGGAATTCCTTATATGACAGCGTCGCGCACGTCGCCACGTCATAATCGCGGCGACGGCGCGACACGTCATCGCCAGAGGATTTCGGCGCGGATTTCCATGCGATGGTGAGTACACTCCATCGCATGGAAATCCGCGGAAATCCTCGAGAGGATTTATCCGTGGAAACGGTCCGCTGGACCGTATCCGCGGATAAATCCTCCCGTGTGTATGGGGCCTAAGTCAGGGTAAAATTTGCTGCGGCTGGATGGGGCTGAATGCTATATCAAATGGTACTCATGTTTCGGGCCCTATGCGGTCAGGGACAAAGGACGCAGAATACCCTCAATGTTTTTATCCAGTCGATGTGTAATTCGATCCAAACTAATCATCAATCAAATGGGCATTACTTCCCTTCCCTGATTTAGACTTGACTTGATCAGATTCCATCAAGCTAAGTTTATCGATCAGGACTGAAAATGATCAATCGCTTTGCATTAACCGCTTGCCGACCAGTCGCCGTCATTATACTGCGGCAAGGTGGCACGATCCCGCAAATCGCGGTATGTGTACGTCAGCTCGGAAACCCGCTTTTGTGGGCACGCGCTCCGATTGGCCAGCAGGGGGGGGCAATCAGCGGGTCCGGCGGACTCGATGTCCACCTGCGATCGTTCTCCGCAGTGACAGAACTGGGATCTGCCTGTGTAAACAAGGCAGGTCTCCATTCTCACAGGGCAGATCATGTTTGTTATTTAAAAAAAATTCCTTTACATACCCTTTAACAATGTAAGCGATGCAATAATGCGATGGAGCTAAACTCATAAATTTGTGTGGACCTCTGCTTTAAATATCATTTTTTTTATTTTTTTATTGGACTTATGTAATATTCAAATTTTCTGAGATACAGATTTTTGAGTTTTCTCTAGTTGTAAGCCATAATCATCAAAATTAAAATAAAGATATGCTTGAAATATATCACTCTGTGTGTAACACATCTATATAAAATATAGGAGTTTCACTTCTTGAAATAAATTACTGAAATAAATAGACTTTTTGATGATATTCAAATTTTATAAGATGCACCTGTATATATATATATATATATACCGTATTTATCGGGGTATTGCGCGCTCCGGCGTATAGCCCGCACCCCTAAAGTGGACCCGACATTCCTGTAAAAAAAGAGTTTTGTACTTACAGTTTTGGTGTCTTGCGCGGCGTCCATCGGCGGCCTCGTCGGGTCCGGCGTCCGTCTACGGCTTCGGGTGTCCTCTTTGTCGCGTCCGGCGTCCTTCTGCGGCGTCCTCCCTGCTCGATCCCCGCTTTCCCGCGCCGAGTTTGAATACTGCGCCGGCATATACCAAACGCAGTACACTCGTGTATAGTCGGGCAGGCTCGGCTACTCTCGCGCTGACGTCCTGGACGTCCAGGACGTGAGCGCGAGAGGAGCCGAGCCTGCCCGACTATACACGAGTGTACTGCGCTCGGTATATGCCGGCGCAGTATTCAAACTCGGCGCGGGAAAGTGGGTATCGGCGTATATCGCGCACCAAGATTTCAGGGCAAAAAAGTGCGCGGTATACGCCGATAAATACGGTATATAGTAATAAATATGCAATGCCTTTATGATCCTATATGCACTGCAGTTCCTTTGATCATTCCACAACACTTTGATGCTGAAAGCCCAAGGGTTAAATGACAAATTCTGTTCCGGAATTTTCAAATGTGTTTATTTATATTGTGAAATGCCAACCCGAGGCCCACACCTGGCAAATACACAGAGAGACCGAGACAAATATTTATTGAAGATTGTGTACAGTCAACTCATCGCTCTTAAAAATGGCCAAGAGTCTTATTGTAAAGCAGCAACAGCTGGTAAACATGCTTCTCTCCGGCAAAGAAACGTATTAAAATATAACGAGTGTCTTTTTGCCCCACCACAAGATGGCTTTTTGAAAAAAAAAATTGTAAACGTCAGACAAAGTAGAACCCAGTGAATTGGGATAAAGTCGGGGTAAATCCGCTCAGTAGGTGGTCATTCCACAAAGATATGGAATTCCAACAGTGAGGCCTCGTACACACGACCGAGTAACTCGTCGGGCGAGACACATAGTTTTCCTCGACGAGTTCCTTGTCAGGCTTGTGGAGAAACTTGTCTAGCTTTCTTTGCGTACACACAGTCAAGACAAAATCTCCTCGTTCTCAAACGCGATGAGGTACAACACATACGACGGCAGGGGAAGTTCGATTCCACTGGCACAACCCTTGGGGCTGCTTTTGCTAATCTCATGTGTTTGCGTGTTAAGTAAAAGTTTGGTAAGAGACGATTTGCACTTTTCAGTCTGTTACAGCTTGAAAAATGTGTTATCTCCATTACAAATGCTACTTTACTCCCGTCTCATACTTTATTCTGAGCATGCGCGGGTTTCTTAGCATACACACGCTCGAGTTTCTCGTCGAAAACCAGCCCGAGGAGGAACACTACGAGGAAATTGAGACTCCCGCCGAGGAAATAGACAACTTGTTCTCATTTTTTCTCGTCGAGTTCCTCGACAGTTTCCTCCATGAAAAACGTACACACGACCGTTTTCCTCGGCAAAAAAGCTCTCCCACCAAGTTTCTTGCTGGATTCTGTCGAGTTTCTCGGTCGTGTGTACGAGGCCTAAGAGGAGGCTCTGTTCCTGCCGGCCTTGCAATCCTTTGGGGCCAGACTGCTAACTTTGAGTTTCAGTACCAGTGACAGCTGGTGGGAATTTTTTTTGGGGGGGTAGCAAACATTATTCCACCCCCCCAGTCAGTCGGTAGTACTTACCCCATCACCGGTGGCTTCCCCTGCTCGGGGGCGGTGGCCTCCCATTCTCCTGCTCTCCACGGGTCATCACGGCGACAGCAGTTTCCGTTACCTCCCTCCTTTTCAGCGGCCAAACGGGAGTCTTCTCTTTTTGGCCAATTGGAAAACAAACGGGTCTCTGATTGGCTGGATTAAGGATCAGTGTTTTTTTAACAGCGAATGTTCATTCGCTGTTGTAACACACCTGGGTGGGATCATAGCGCATTCTCTGTGACCCAAACCCACCCTATTTTGAAGCCTATTAGAGCCTCTGGCTCCAATCAGGTGCTTAAAAAAAACCCGGCCGCTGTGGTTCATTCGCCCGGTGTGTTCTGAAACTGGCCGGACGCATGAATAGGTGGTGCCCGCGGCGACCGTAGATAGATTCATGCTATGCATGAATCCAGGGCCGATCCGCTCCTGCACCCCGCTTCTCAACTTGCTGGCTGCATGGGAGAAGAGGTAAGAAGTCACACTGCTTCTCACTTTAATGTAAGATGTCATTTCCGACAGCAGAACACCCCCTATGTCACTGTCGGCAGCGCCCCCCCTCTTCTCAACTTTAATGTGACATGTCATTTTGCTTAGGGCCCCAGGGAGGCATGAATCTATCCATAGCATATAGGGGGTGGCGTGGAGAGAGGGAGCAGCGCCCGGGCGCCCCTAATGGATGGGCCGCCACTGGTCAGTATCTATAAGGTAAGCACAAACATTCCAGATTGGGTTAGGTATATGAGAACTAAAGGCAAAATGTTTTTCCTTTCAATAGAGGGAACACCTGTGAGTTTTTTTTTTTTTTTTTTGGAGGAGTGAAAGGAAATTCCTCCAAAGCAAGGTAACCCCATTGAAAGATTTCTCCTCTATTCCTGTTCTGGAAACAACCCAAAATTCTGGATTTTCTCTCTCTTTTGATGATTACAAATAGAAAGGGTAAATCTCCCTAACAGGGAAACAGACAGCTAAAAAAAAAACTGACTGTGTTCTTTCAGATATGCTTTAGGGGGGCAATGTTAGAGCAGGTTGAGTATTAATTTTGTTCAAGGTTAAAGCAGAACATCAGCAAAAAATAAGATATACCATATATACTCGAGTATCAGCCGACCCGAATATAAGCCGAGGCACCTAATTTTAGCACAAAAAAATGGGAAAACGTATTGACTCGAGTATAAGCCTAGGGTGTCCATCTGCATTCCTCACTGTGCCCAGGCCTCACTTTGCCTCACTGTGTCCATGTGCATGCCTCACTGTGTCCATGCCTCACTGTCACTGTGCCCATGCCTTACTGTCACTGTGTCCATGCCTCACTGTCCCTGTGCCCATGCCTCACTGTGTCCATGCCTCACTGTGCCCATGCCTTACTGTCACTGTGCCCATGCCTCACTGTGCCCAATCTCCCTACCTGATCTCCGACACTGTGTGACTAGACTGACGTTTAACATAGGAGTCTATGGGGTCCAGGGGATCTAGGGACAACCAGTATCGGGTCCCCAAAAAATCACCGGAGAAATTACCGTTTAACATAAGAATCTATGTAGAGGAAGAGTGGGGGCTACATGTGTGCCAAATTTGGGGTCCAGGATCAGGCGCACAAAGTTGAAGATGGACACAGACTCGAGTATAAGCCGAGGGGGGAATTTTCCGCACAAAAAAATTTGCTGAAAAACTTGGCTTATACTCGAGTATATACGGTAAATAAACAGCCCATTAAAAAATAAAATTAATCAAGTTTTTGTTGAAATATTCACCCCTTATATTGTATATGTCCCTATGGCACATTTTCTGATATCTTGAGTCTGATGGCCGGCATCACCCAACCCACTTCTTCTAAGCCCAGTAGAACTGGGAAACATAGATTTAAAAATAAAAACATAAATACAAATTGATTTTTAAACTGTGTTGGCGTCTTTTTTTTAGGATATTATATATATTAATACCCACATGCATAGTGATCTATTAAGGGGTCCCAGGGACTTTATGATATGAGCCCACCCACCATAATTGCAGGCTTTAAGTTCAATATAAATAAAGCCCAAGGGCCTATTGATAGCGAGCCACATGACCTATTCCATGAGCTGCCTTGTTTTTGTACACTGTCCAGCAGCTGCAGACTAGCAGTTGACAGCGGAGGGCCACAATGACAGCCAAATACTTCAATTTGACCACAGCAGTGTGTGTTCGTTCCACTCGGCAGAACACACCTAATACATCAGTCAACACTGTCTGTATTTAGATTTGTCTTCCAATTAAGCCTAGATAAACATAGGTGACCATTTTATAAGGCACTCATTGGAACCTGCTGGACTGGCTGAGTCAGTAAGAAGCAATAACACCCTGGCACACACGGCTGCCAGCCGTTCATTGATGACCAGCTGCCAATTTACACAGAGTCTTCAAAACCAGCACCTATTTATAGATGGGGCATAAGGTGACACCGGGCAATACTCTTAGAAACAGTGGGGTTGATTTACTAAAACTGGAGAGTGCAAAATCTGATGCAGCTGTGCATGGTAGCTGTAATGGAATGACCAGGGACACCCAGAGACTTTGTGAGGATGGGGGATACTCCTGTGTCAGCGTCACTGATAACTCTTGGGTCTGAGTCCACCCTGTGCCTTTTGGGCATGGGGTGGCAAGTGAATCATAATTGATGTATTACATGAGATAGGACATCACTGATAGTTCGTATTGCAGGATTTTGAGATACTGCAAGATGTTGGCCCAACCAGTTAATAGTGACTCATTCTATGATTAGCCCTGACTAGTGACATGCTAATTGAGTCAGGGCCTGGAAGACATTCCATTGTCCTTGTGTAAAGGTGTTAACCCAGGTCTGCTCCCAGAACTCTAATTATGCATGCTAAATACTGTTTATGTGTGATAACACTGTCTGCAGCCTATTGTTGCTCAGAGGTGTGAATAGGTGTCAAGCTATATGCGGAGACGGAACGTCTGCCTAGGGAACTCAGTGTGTGAAGGTGTTTTGTTTGTTATGCTGTTAATTAAAGAATGTTTAGTAATTAGCCTTAGTGTGTGATTAGGGGGGTGGAGATCTCATTGTTGCTTTAATGCCTTGTACTGTATAAAAAGCTGAGAAGAAACCATTAAAGTATCATTACATTTGAAACCAGAAGCACAGAGCTGTGTGTCTCGTGTCTGGGGGGAATTCTTATGGATCGGGTCCTGTTGGTTGGAGTGTCGATAAGCTGTCGTGACTGGGATGGATGGTCGTAAACGGTGGTGACCGTTACAGTAGCCAATCAGCTTCTAACTTCAGATTGTTCAATTAAGAGCCCATTCACTCAGGGGCGACTGGTCAGGGGTGAGAGCCGCCTGACAAGTCGCGTCCCGCTCTGTTCAATAGAATCGTTCTAATAGGAGCGACGCAAGTCACTCCAACTTAGAAAAAGGTCCTTGTACGACTTTGGGGGTGACTCGGGGCGACTTGCATTGACTTGTATACAGAAGTCATTTTGCAGGTCGCCTCTGAAGTCGTCTTCAGGTCGCCTTGCCGAGTCGCCCCCAAAGTCGTGCCGCCCCTGTGTGAATGGGCACTTAAGCGTAACTCCTCTGGGTGATTGATGTACATAGCAAGGATTATAACAACCTTTGTTGCAGATTCCCACCTTTTGTTATTATGAAGAAATCCCTGTGTGTTTGTCTGTGCTTCTGTACTCAGTGGGTCTAATGGGAGTGGTTTCATAATTAACTGTCAGGTGTGCAGCTGCAGAGCACAAATGAGGAAATCTGCTGGGCCTGCATCCCTTTAGACGTGTTCCTATTGAAAATATCTCTCAAAAAATAATTTTTTTGTTGCAGGGGATGCCTGAAATCTGACTTGTATCTTAAAGCGGTTGTAAACCTAAAAATCGATAAAAAAATAAATAAAAAAACCTGCAAGACAAAGCCATAATGAGCTAGTATGACTAGCATACTAGCTCATTATGCATTACTTACCTTAGATCTAAGCCCCCGAAGCCGTCCTTGTCTCCCTCTCCGGCCGCAGACATCTCTCCGGGCAGTTACTTCTGGGTATCGCTGCTCCGGTTGGCCGGAGCAGCGATGACGTCACTCCGTGCATGCGCGTGGGAGCCATCAAAGCCGGCATTATCTATTGAAAAAAAAGGACATTCTCAGTGCGCCTGCGCCATTGCCATAAATGGTCGAATTTCGAAACAAATTTTCTTTTTAAAATCAGAAATTTCATTTTTTTTTGTGATCCGATGGTGCCACCATCGATTTCCGAAATTCGGCCAACCAGGCCTTCAATTTCACCTCTTGTTGCTACAGAAAATAATTTTCGTGGCCGGGAATCTTCTTTTCTTTCCGGGTGTTTTCTCTTCTTTCACATGCGCATTCCTTTTTCTATTACATTTCTCGCACGATTCTCCCATCATTGATTAGAAAATCTTCTGTTTTTCCAAAAATGTCCAACATGTCCGATTACTCAGATTTGATTGCCGCACAAAAATCAGCTGTTGCTGCAGCCCACTAATGGTGCGAAATTCAAACGAGAATTCTTAGATACGATTTTCGACAAAAATATATTTTGGAATTCGACCCGTGTATGGCTGGCGTTAGGCAGACTTCTGGGAAAATTGGTGAACAGGGGCGGACTTACCATTCGGGCACTCGGGCACTGCCCGAGGCCCCCATGCCACGAGGGGGCACCATCAGGGTTGTTTTTTTACATCTGTCCCTTACCGACATCCTTTTGGTCTAAAAATCCCAAGATTATAGCTGCCCCGCCTCTTCAGTACCTTTTCAGTGTGTGTATTCTGTGTGTATGTATACTGTGTGTTTATATTGTGTGTCTAAACTGTGTATGTATACTGTCAGTGTGTGTGTGTGTGTATTCTGTGTGGCCCCATAATCTATTGCCTGGGGACCCCATAATCTCCTATTGCCCGGGGGGCTGGGCACAGTGGCTGCATTTGATGGCACAGTGGCTGTGTTTGATGGGCACAGTGGCTTCGTTTGATGGCACAGTGGCTGCGTTTGATGGCACAGTGGCTGCATTTGATGGCACAGTGGCTGCGTTTGATGGCACAGTGGCTGCGTTTGATGGGCACAGTGGCTGCGTTTGATGGCACAGTGGCTTCATTTGATGGCACAGTGGCTGCGTTTGATGGGCACAGTGGCTGCGTTTGATGGCACAGTGGCTGTGTTTGATGGGCACAGTGGCTTCGTTTGATGGCACAGTGGCTGCGTTTGATGGCACAGTGGCTGCATTTGATGGCACAGTGGCTGCGTTTGATGGCACAGTGGCTGAGTTTGATGGGCACAGTGGCTGCGTTTGATGGCACAGTGGCTTCATTTGATGGCACAGTGGCTGCGTTTGATGGGCACAGTGGCTGCGTTTGATGGCACAGTGGCTGCGTTTGATGGGCACAGTGGCTGCGTTTGATGGCACAGTGGCTTCATTTGATGGCACAGTGGCTGCGTTTGATGGGCACAGTGGCTGCGTTTGATGGGCACAGTGGCTGTGTTTGATGGGCACAGTGGCTTCATTTGATGGCACAGTGGCTGCGTTTGATGGCACAGTGGCTGCGTTTGATGGCACAGTGGCTGTGTTTGATGGCACAGTGGCTGCATTTGATGGCACAGTGGCTGCAATTGGTGTTTTTTTTCCAGAATTTGTCAGTTTGTTTGCTCCCCCCCAAAAGTTTTGAGCACCAGCCGCCACTGGTCCATAGTCAATCTCAGGCAAAGCAATGGAGAGTGACTACATTCATACATACAGTGGGGACCATGGAGAATGAATGAAGCCACCCTCTAACAGGAAGTGACATCACAGTAGCAAAAAATAAAGGAATTTCGAGATCACTAAAGGTGACGCAATACTCGCCAGGTATAGTTTCTGACCTTGGCATCGGATTGAGCGTCTCACTATCATATTTCCAATGTAAGGAGACGCCAAGATCCTGTAAGGACACAATAACGCAGGTAAGAAATATTTGCAATGCTGATATATTTGCCGCTCTGCCAGGTCATATCGGATGTGTCAGAGAGGTGTCATCCTGCGTTGTCATTTCTAATGAATGTCTAATAGTGTGGAATTAATTGGTTGATAGCATCTTCTTAGGAATAACTGACAACCCAGAAGGCAAAACAAATGACACAATCAGGTTTTATTGGAAAGCTGAAACTGCGATGACTCAATCCTTCTGTGCCTAATCATGACTTGGAGCGGACAAAGTGGCATGACATTGAGAAACCGCAAGCAGCCCTGCCTGCGTCATGACCTGCCATAAGTTAATGCAGGAATAAGTGAGAGATACCGAGAGGCAAACCCAATGAACTTACCGTGCATGTATAGCCAAAACCTTTCTGGATAGAGTATTGAAGGCCTAGAACCCCTGGCAGGTTTTTACTGCCAAGAGGTGTAAAAAAGTTGCCTGATTGCTTCCACACACCCTGGGTCTTCCCTCTTCTCGTCCACCATGTTTCCCGGGGTTCTCCCATTGTGTAAAACGGCACTTCCTGTTTCTGCTGTCAAGCCGGCCAGGGAAGAAGTTAAAGGGGTTGTAAAGGTAAATGTTTGCATTAAGGTGAAAAAACATCCGACAATACCGCCCCCCCTTTTTACTTACCTGAGCCCTCGAAAGTCCCCCGCTCGCCCCCGTCATCCTCCTCATTTCTGTGCCTGGCCGTTGATTGACTACACTGGATGGATTGAAAGCAGCGCAGTCATAGGCTCCAGCTGCTGTCAATCACATCCAATGACGCAATGCCCTGGGGGCGGGGCCGAGCTATACAGTGAGCGGCAATAGCCGCCGGCTGTATCACGGGAGTGCGCCCGCAGGAACTCAACACCAAAAAAAAAGGGCAGGTGAAACATCAGGGGTCTAAAAAAAAACTGATGTCTCCTTAGAAGTAACCTGCCATTCAAAAATACCATCACATATGGGATTTTTGGTCCCCTATGTGATAAAAAAAAATGTTTGGTGTAAAAAAAAAGTATAAAAATAATAAAGTTACACCCAAGCACTTTAACTCCTCTTTTTTTTTAGCACTCTCCTCCCCCACATGCACACATATGAATGTAAACACACACATGGGGGGTGCACACCTCCCAAAATTTAGAGATGGGAATGAGGGGACACCTGCTAACAAACGTATGCAGGTATAGGACATGCCCCCTTGCCACACCCCCTTAAAGGAGAATTAAGCAAAAAAAGGTTAATTAAATCCACAAGGACTTTTTGTTTACCACTACAATTCCTTTATATTGGCTTTAAAAAATGTACAAATGCAGCAATTTAGAAATTGGATGAAAGGTTTAGCGCTGGGAACCAATGGACACAGGGATCACAGAGCGTGCCTGATGCACGCCGCAAGGACATGCAGAGGGCAGGGATTTGGGAGGACGTCCTGCTGCCCAAATCCAGTAATGTTTTTGTTTTGGATAGAGCAGGTAAGAGTTAAAGCATTTAATTGTCAGGGCAGGAAGTGAGCGGAATTCTCTCCAATGGAGACACAAATGAAAAACAAATACAGTAGTTTTAATAGAATAGGAAAGAAGTGGAATCTCTGACAATTTTATTGCTGTATGTCATTGTGATCATTGCTGCCCCCTATTTCTTACGCTGCCCTGGCAATTAAATGCCTGTCAGGGGCTCTAACTCTTACCTGCTCTATCCAAAAAAAAAAAACGACCTGGATTTGGGAAGCAGGAGGATGGATCAGTTTGGCTCGCAACACCGGCACCAAGGATTATGCCGCGTACACACGCTTGGAATTTCCGACAACAAACGTTCCTTGGGAGCTTGTTGAAATTCCGACCGTGTGTAGGCTCCATCGGACATTTTCTGTCAGGAATTTCTGACAACAAAAATTTGTGAGCTGGTTCTCAAATTTTCCGACAACAAAATCCGTTCTCGTAAATTCCGATCGTGTGTAGCCTATTCCGACTCTGAATCAAGTACGAGACGGAAGCGCTCGGTCTGGTAAAACTAGCGTTCATAATGGAGATAGCACATTCGTCACTCTGTAACAGACTGAAAAGCACGAGGCTGAAAAACGCAAATTGTCTCCCACCAAACTTCTACTAACATGACTGGTATTGAACTTCCCTTTAATTGTGCCGTCGTACGTGTTGTACGTCACGTCGTTCTTGGCGATCTGAATTTCCGACAACATTTGTGCGACCGTGTGTATGCAAGACAAGTTTGAGCCAACCTTTCCTATTTGCGTTCATCTACTGTTTTGTTGTCAGAATGTCTGATCGTCTGTACGCGGCATTAGTCTGCGTCTGTCCGTCCTTCCTTCCTTCCCTTCCTCCTTTTTCTCTCCCCGCCCTCCCTTCCTCCTTTCTCACTCCCCCGCCCTCCATTCCTTCCTTCCCTTCCTCCTTTTTCTCTCCCCCGCCCTTCCTTCCTTCCCTTCCTCCTTTCTCACTCCCCCGCCCTCCCTTCCTTCCCTTCCTCCTTTCTCACTCTCCCTCCCTCCCTTCCTTCATTCCCTTCCTCCTTTCTCACTCCCCCTCCCTCCCTTCCTTCCTTCCCTTCCTCCTTTCTCACTCCCCCGCCCTCCCTTCCTTCCTTCCTTCCTTCCTTCCCTTCCTCATTTTTCCTCCTTTTTCTCTCCCCCGCCCTCCCTTCCTTCCTTCCCTTCCTCCTTTCTCACTCCCCCGCCCTCCCTTCCTTCCTTCCCTTCCTCCTTTTTCTCTCCCCCGCCCTCCCTTCCTTCCCTTCCTCCTTTCTCACTCCCCCGCTCTCCCTTTCTTTCCTTCCCTTCCTCTTTTCTCACTCCCCCGCCCTCCCTTCCTTCCTTCCCTTCCTCCTTTTTCTCTCCCCCGCCCTCCCTTCCTTCCTTCCCTTCCTCCTTTCTCTCCCCCGTCCTCCCTTCTTTCCCTTCCTCCTTTCTCTCCCCCGCCCTCCCTTCCTTCCTTCCCTTCCTCCTTTCTCACTCCCCCGCCCTCCCTTCCTTCCCTTCCTCCTTTTTCCTCCTTTTTCTCTCCCCCGCCCTCCCTTCCTTCCTTCCCTTCCTCCTTTCTCTCCCCCGTCCTCCCTTCTTTCCCTTCCTCCTTTCTCTCCCCCGCCCTCCCTTCCTTCCTTCCCTTCCTCCTTTCTCTCCCCCGCCCTCCCTTCCCTTCTTCCCTTCCCCCTTTCTCTCCCCGTCCTCCCTTCTTTCCTTGCTTCTTCCACAGAGACAGGAAGTGAGTGAGAATATCCCCTTCAGCTTTAATAGTACCTTCTCTAATGACCCCTGAATATCATGATAATAAAAGAGTGGGCAGGTTTGTCCTGCCTGGCTTCTAATTTTAAAGTGCAATGTTTTCTCAAGGATTACACTTCAAGCCCAGAAATACCTCCTGAGTTCACATAAGGAAAATGTATAGAACATGAGGTCACATTTCCACACTCATTGTTATAGGAAATAGCCTTAAATAACACTGCCGGGTCACCTCTGGTGACATCCTGACCACATATTTTTAGTTCATCTCTGGATGTCACCTCACTGGAAGCCAAACCCATCCAATACACTTAAAGTGGAGTTCCCATTAAAGTGGTACTAAAGGTTCCGTGTTTTTTTTTTAAAATAACAAACATGTCATACTTACCTCTACTGTGCATTTTGCACAGAGTGGCCCCGATCCTCGTCTTCTGGGGTCCCACGGCAGCTCTCGCGGCTCCTCCCCGCAATAGCTGACCCCCTCTGGGATATACAATAAAAGTGTAACGCTGGATTATGATGAACCGTATGCAACCATATAGTTCAATGTGTGAGTATACAGTGAAAAAAGTATAGAAAAACAAAAAATAATAAATGAGTTGTGAATAGTGAATCACTAAAGTTCATAAATGAATATTTCCCCTGATGGAGAAAAAATAAAATAAAAATAAAAGTTGAATCAATTCGTGTAGACCTCCAGTGATTGAAGACAAATAAACAAAATCCAATGCGTGGAGAGACCCGCCACCAGGAGGAGAAATGAAGGCTTACCGACTAGCCAGTGACCTCCCTTCTTAGGGGGGTCAAAACTGGCTCAGCAGAGTGATGGTCCTCACTGAAGCATTAGGGAGTCCTTCCAGATACGACCGGTCACAAATATCACATCCGCAATTCCCAAATGGGTGATCCGGATACAATCCACGAACAAGCTCCGGGGCCACAGCGGTGCGGGACCAATGGCATCCAATGGGTAAAGAAAAATAAACCTCCCCTAAACTATCCAATCAACAGCTATCCGATAAGGCAGGACCTTCTACTATATAGTGTTCCCTCTGGGAAGCTCTCCCCCCAGGGGGTTACCTTGCAGGGGCGTTCCCGTGTGATACACTCGGCGTACATAGCTGCCCAGTGTATGACTCGGCCCCGTCCCCAGCGGCCACGTCATTGGATTTGATTGACAGCAAACACACCTCTGAAGGCTTCACAGAACAGCTGTATTTATACTGAGATTAAATTACACACAGATGGACTCTATTTACTAATTAGGTGACTTCTGAAGGCAATTGGTTCCACTAGATTTTAGGGGTATCAGAGTAAAGGGGACTGAATACAAAATGCACGCCACACTTTACACATAGTTATTTGTAAAACATTTTGAAAACCATTTTTAATTTTCCTTCCACATTCACAATTATGAGCCACTTTGTGTCGGTCTATCACATAAAATCCCAATAAAATACATTTATGTTTTTGGTTGTAAAATTTCAAGGGATATGAATACTTTTTCAACGCACTTTATATTAGAGAAAATACAGTAATTATCATTCTAAATGTGCGAATGTTTGTCATGTCCACACAACAAATGTGTTTTTGAAAAAGGTCCGGGGACTTTTTTTCACACAAAATGCAGCGTTTTGCATGTAATTGTCTTCAATGGACCCGCTTGCGTTTTGTGATTTGTGTTTTTTTTTTACATTCACTGTATATAGCTGGTTGCTAAGGAGTGGACTGCGTCCTTAGCAACTGATGAGTCATCAGCTGACAACGGGCTTCCTCGCTGATAGCTGAATGTAAAAAGAAAGAATTGCCGGCTAAAAAAAATCAAGAGAAAAAAGGCGTGGGGTCCCCCCCCCCCCCAAAATCCATATCAAATCCTTATCTGAGCATGCAGCCGGAAGGTCTGGAAAGGGAGGGGATGAGCAACCCCCTTTGGGGCACCCCTTACCCTAAAGCACCTTGTCCCCATATTGATGGGGACAAGGGCCTCTTCCCTACAACCCTGGCCAGTGGTTGTCGTGGTCTGCGGGCGGGGAGCTTATTGGAATCTGGAAGTCCCCTTTAACAAGGTGGCCCCCAGATCTCGTCCCCCCCTATGTTAATGGGTATCGGGTATGTCATACCCCTACCCATTCACCCCAAAAAGCAGTGAAATGTAAAAATAAACAAGAGTCGGTTTTTGACAAGTCCTTTAATAAAAAAAATTGATCTGAGATGTCTTCTCCCTGAGCCATTTTCTCCCATTGCCATCTTCTCCCAGAGCTGTCTTCTCCCAGAGCTGTCTTCTCCCAGAGTTGTCTACTCCCGGTGCCATCTTCTTCTTGTGCTGTCTTCTCCCAGAGTCGTCTACTCCCGGTGCCGTCTTCTTCTTGTGCTGTCTTCTTCCAGAGTCGTCAAATTCCCGGTGCCGTCTTCTTCTTGTGCTGTCTTCTCCCAGAGTCGTCTACTCCCGGTGCCGTCTTCTTCTTGTGCTGTCTTCTTCCAGAGTCGTCAAATTCCCGGTGCCGTCTTCTTCCTCGCCCCTGTCTTCTTCTTCGCTGCCGCTGTCTTCTTCATCGCCACTGGTTACCCACTAAAAACAAAAAAGGCCGCTCTTGTCCTGAGGCTTTCTTCCTCAGTTGTGATGGGGCGTGGTCACCCTTGTGCATCCCGTACTAGCACATAATGAGAAACGTACCTTAGAATGAAGCCCTTCCGCACTGCAATGTCACTGCCAAAACGGCTGACATCTTCCCTGGCCTTCCTTCTGGCTTCGCGGCCTCCGGCTACATAAGTGGCCAAGGGACAGGAGCTGCGGTGGCTCAACGCGATTGGAACTGCGCTGACAAGCCATTCACCTCTGCAGCTAGGGGTTCGGATCCCGGTCTCAGCTACATGTGAATTGAGTTTGGTGGTCTCAGCCCGGCTCCCGGTGGGTGTGCTATGCGAGGTAAGCCTGCGCTTAATACGCCCACCCCCCTCCCACAAAAACCACCACACTTACACGCACTCGAAATTGGGTTAACATGCACGCACTTTGACCACGCGGTCTCTAAAAAAGAGAGGCGAAGGACTAACGGGGCTGGTTGAGCAGGCTAGATCCTCTCACTCCCTTATAGGGAGTCCCTCTGCCCCGTTGGGCTTCAAAGCGGAGCAGGTAGGGCGGGCTGTGTGGGAGGACCCCTCACACACCCACCATTGCCACCCGGGGCATGGAGAAAGGTGGCAGATTGCCTCTGGGGGGAGGCCCGCCTACTCCAAACTCCTGCAGTCCGGCTCCTCTCTCGAGTACACGCACAAAATACACTTTAAAAAAAAAAATGAGTGGCCAAGGGGCGCGATGACGTTAGACGTGCGCATGCGCGTGGGAGCTGCCGTTTCTGACATGGGTTCTGAAGGTCCAGCACTGAGCTGACAAAGATGGCAGGACAGGCTCCTAAACATGTGACCACTGCGACAGCCAATCACATTGGTCATATGATCGCTGATCCGTCCCACCCCTTGGGCGTTCAGAACTTTTTAGAGGGCCGTTGGGCGGGCAGAGGTTAAAAAATATATACAACACTGGAAAAATTAATTAAACCACTTGACGTGACAGCCTGTAATAAATGCAAAAAAAAAACCATAGAAAATAAAAAAATATTAAAATAAACATCACATCGCACACAATGGGGCTCAGACGTCAACGAAGGCACAATTAGGCTCGGCTTACTATCGATCTGGTGGGGAGAATTATTCTTGAATTTGTCATGGAGGCTTCAGGACAAAGGCCTGTTGTTCACCTTGCTTATTGGAAGGCTAAGCCCACTTTAAACACTGGCAGATGGCAGTCATGTTATTAAATAAATATGCCGTTCTGTTATTGGCAGAACGATTCTATATTTTTTTAGATAAAAACGTCTCCTCTGTTTATAGAATCTGTTACCTGTTTTGCTCCCTTAAACTTGGATTTTAAAGCTGAAGGTTAAAGGGTAACTCCACTTTCGTGGGGGGAAAAAAATAGCAAATAAAGAAAAATATTATAGCGTATATGATTGCGATACAAGTTATATTGTAATTGAATGTTATTAACCACTTCCATACCGGGGGGCACTTATACACCTTCCTGCCCAGACCAATTTTTAGCTTTCAGTGCTGTTGCACTTTGAATGACAATTGCGCGGTGATGCTACACTGTACCCAAACTAAATTTTTATCATTTTGTACCCACAAATAGAGCTTTTTTTTTTTGTGGTATTTGATCACCTCTGGGATATTTATTTTCTGCAAAAAAAATGACCGAAAATTTTGAAAAAAAAAAGTTTTTTTTGTTTCTGTTATAAAACATTGTAAATAAGTAAGTTTTCTCCTTCACTGATGGGCACTGATGGTACTGCACTGACGGGCACTGATAAGGCGGCACTGATGGGCACCGATGAGGTGGCACTGATGTGGCTGGCAATGATGGGCACTAATATGCGGCACGGATGGGCACTGATAGGCGGCACGGATAGGCGGCATGGATGGGCTAGGATAGGCGGCACGCATGGGCACGGATAGGCGGCACGGACGGGCACGGATAGGCGGCACGGACGGGCACGGATAGGCGGCATGGATGGGCACTGATAGCCGGCATGGATGGGCACTGATAGGTGGCACGGATGGGCATAGATGGGCACTATTGTATGTGTTGTACTAATGGATGCCAATCAGTGCCAAACAATGCCTGCCAATCAGTGATGCCCCTGATTGGCATTCATTGCGGCACTGATTGGCATCCATTTTCTGTGTCCTCCTCATCCCTGGTGGTCTAGGGTGGCATCCTTTATTTATTTATTTTTAAATTTCTGGTGGTCTATATGGCCATCCTTGGTGGTCCAGTGGGCATCCCTGGTGGTCCAGTGGGCATCCTCGGGGGGGCTGTGCTGATGATCGATCAGCACAAACCCCCCCCTGTCACAGGAGCAGCCGATCGGCTCTCCTCTAACTCGCGTCTAACAGACGCGAGTGAGGAAAAGCAGATTACCGGCTTTTCCTATTTACATCGTGATCAGCCGTGATTGGACACGGCTGATCACGGGCTAAATAGTCTCCGTGAGAGGCTCTTTACCTTGATCGGTGTTGCGGGGTGTCAGACTGACACCCTGCAACAACGATCGCCGCGATGCACGCCCCCGGGGGCGCGCAGCGGCATAGAATCCTGAGGACGTCATATGACGTCCAGTCAGGATTCTACAACCACTTTGCCGCCGTCAATCTGTCATTGGCGGGCGGCAAGTGGTTAAAAATTACCTTTCCTTTTCCATCTGCAGCCGCTGTAATATTCTCTAAATGTGATATGGCTACATGGAGGTGTTCTGTACACAGAGGCCCGGATTCACATAGAAGCGCGTATCTTTGTGCGGGCCGTAACGTATCCTATTTACGTTACGCCTCCGCAACTTTGACAGGCAAGTGCCGTATTCTCAACCAAAGTTGCGGCGGCGTAGCGTAAATAGGCCGGCGTAAGCCCGCCTAATTCAAATGTGGTAGATGTGGGCGTGTGTTATGTAAAATTTAATGTGACCCCACGTAAATGACGCTTTTTACGAACGGCGCATGCGCCGTCCGTTGAAAGTATCCCAGTGCGCATGCTCCAAATGAACCCGCAAGAAGCCAATGATTTCAACCATGAACGTAAATGACGCCCAGCCCTTTTCGCGAACGACTTACGCAAACGAACGTAAAATTTTAAAAATTCGACGCGGGGAACGACGTCCATACTTAACATTGGTACGCCTCATATAGCAGGGGTAACTTTACGCCCGGGAAAAGCCTTACGTAAACGGCGTATCTGTACTGCGTCGGCCGGGCGGTACGTTGGTGAATTGGCGTATATCTAGCTGATTTACATATTTCTAATCCTCTGGTACAGCTAATCCTCTGCAGATAGAAATTGGCCAGCTGCAGGACAGTTTTGCAATTAAAAGCCACAGTTAACCACTGGACACTTTCTGCCAGTCAAAGGAGGTCTATTACTGCTGGATGGAAAATCATGGGTCACTGCTAACACTACCTGGGAAAAAAATCTATTTCTCAAATCTAAATGAATCTGATTGGATACTGCTATTGTATGTGCTGTAAGCTTTTCTAGTTGGAAAAGAAAAAAAAATCACTTTTACAGCCAAATATTTGCTGCCAATGTACACTGATGTCGCTTAGACTATAATGTTCTGACATGCAGCTTTAAGGCATCCCCCAAGCATGTAATTTAAAGAAAGAAGACCTTTTTGCATGACTTCCATGGCAATGCCCAACTCCCCATAGACTTCAATTAGGATTTGCAGAATTTAAAACCTTGGCAAATCGATCCTGGACAGATTTATTGGAAGCCTGTGTGATAGGGTACAGGACAGAAAAGTATCACCTGGGAATTGCCTAAACACTTTCATGGCAGGAACAGCAGGTATTATTTTAAAGCCCAACTTATGTACCCAGGCAGTGGGATCTATCCAGCAGTGCATGGACAAAAATGCTTGTTTGACTAGGGCAGTGGTCTCCAAACTGTGGCCCGGGGGCTGGATGTGGCCCTTTGCTTGCTTTTATCCAGCCCCTAGGGCATTATTCCCCCCCCACTGTCAGCAACAGTGGGCATAATTCCTGCCACTGACATTGACAATGGGGCAATATACTTCCCACTGACATCAATGATGGTGCACTATTTCTCCAGTGATACCAATGATGGGCCACTATAATGTAACTCCCCCTAATGCCAATTATGTGGCATTGTATACTCCCTCTGATCAGGGGCCGCTGATGTGTTTTTTTTGGGGGGGGCACAAACAAACCACCCCCACCCCAATCTGCTGGTCTGTCCGGCACTTACCCCATTTAGGTGGCGGTTGGTGGATTGTGGGCAGTGGCTCCAGTGTCCTCAGCACGGCATGTGGCTGGGAGCAGCGTCTCCGGTGTGTTCAGCGTGGCGGGTGGCTGGCAGCGAGCTGGGAGCAGCGGCTCCGGGGTCCTCAACGCGGTGGGTGGCTGGCTGGCAGTGGGCTGGGAGCAGCGGCTCCGGTGTCCTTTCCTCCACGGATTCCGCTGTGCATGTCCCCTCTCTTCCTCCTTGGCGTCCAATAGGATCACCTGACGTTTTGGCCAATCAGGAAACGGGTCTCAGATCCACTTCCTGATTGGGGGGGGGGGGGTAGATTTTGTGTGAAAATAGTGAACATTCATTCGCTATTGTCACACAATGCTGCACCTTGAGCCCACCCTTTTTTTGAAGGCTCTAATCATGTGCTTCAAAAAACATTACCCCCATTGAAATCCATGTGTCCGGCGTCCTGTATGTAGATCAGGGTGCCGGACGCATGAATAGGGGGGTCGGCGCCCGTGCGCATTTTATGGATGGACCACCACTGCCTCTGATGCCAGGACATTTTCCATGTCCACTAGGTACCCTTCCAGCCCTGGCAAAGGGAACCACCCTTCGGTGGGGTATGGTTGCCACATATGCTGGCAGGACATGAAAGGGTTACAATATGACATTATAATCAACACATCTCCCAAGACGTCTTTGGTCCTTGCAAGGACCCCATGCAATGACAAGTACATCTGGTGGCTCATATGTACATTCGCTGTGTTTACCTATACATGACTGTGTACAGTACACGGTGTTCCTAAGCTATATGCAGCCAACTTACCATGGCACAGATCCAGGCCACACATTGCACAAGCACACAACCCAAAGAATGACAATAATAGTGTGACAGCTGTGTACGTGAGCCAAGAGAGGCAATAGGAAGATTGCACGAACCGCCACCCGGGGTATAATAATAATATAAATTAAAGGGAAGCTGTACTATACCTCTTTGGAGTACATCTTTGCTTAAAGTAATTGTAAGGCCCCGTACACACGACCGAACATGTCTGCTGAAACTGGTCCGCAGACCAGTTTCAGCGGACATGTTCGGTCGTCTGTATGTCCGACCGGACAATTTTCCGGCGGATCGGACAGGTTTCCAGCGGACAAATGTTTCTTAGCATGCTATGAAACATGTCCGCTGGAAGCCTGTCCGTCGGACATGTTCGGTCGTCTGTACAGACTCACCGGACATGTCCGCTCGGCCGAAAGCCCTCGCATGCGTCGAAGTGATTCGACGCATGCGTGGAAGCATTGACCTTCCAGGGTCGTGCACGTTGCCGCGTCATCGTCGCGGCGCGGCCACGTCACCGCGTATCCTGTACGCGGGGATTTTGGTTTGATGGTGTGTACAACCATCAGACCAAAATCCGGCAGCGGATATGTCCGATTAAAATGGTCCGGCGGACCGTTTTCATCGGACAGTCCGTCCGTGTGTACGAGGCCTTACGATCACCTTGTAAAACAGCTCATTCTGTTTAAAATAGAAGTGAAAGGCAAAACATTTTTGTATAGGTATAAAAAAAAAACATTATAAATACCTTTTTCCCCTTTTTTATAAGTGATCACATTACCTCTGTTCTCAGCTGCATAAGAGGAGAAGCAGCAGTACACTGAGCTTTCCAATGAATGGCTTTGCAGCGGGGGGGGGGGGGGGTGTCAGGACAAGTCTGTTCATTGGAGGAGAGCTCCAGAACTGACCACTGTGTGCTCTCCTGCCTAGTGTGGACAGTTTTTTTAATAGGAAAGCAAAGGGACTGGCAGGATCACCAGGGATTTCACATAAAGGAAGCCATATAAAGAGAACAGTATACTTTATCATACAAGTACATGGTACTGCAGGCATATATCAGCAATATGAAGTGTTGGAGTAACAAACTCTTTAACTTATACCATAACATATCATTTGACACAATTTATATATTTTTATAAAGGTACTCTACCTTGTTTTAATGAGGGAGTGTAATGCAAACAGAGATTTGTACAGTCGCTCTCTATAGTATCACTTACTATCAATGGATGGGACTTTAAAGCTGACCTCCAGGTATAACCCTAACCGCCTACTTACACTCATAGGGCTAGATTCACAAAGAGATACGACGGTGTATCTCCTGATACGCCGTCGTATCTCTGACTTAGACTGGTTGTATCTATGCGCCGATTCATAGAATCAGATACGCATAGATATGGCTAAGATCCGACAGGTGTAACTGTGTTACACCGTCTGATCTTAACTGCAATTTAAAATGGCCGCAGGGGCGTTCTCACTGATTTACACTGAGAAATATGTAAATCAGCGAGATACGGCAATTCACTAACGTACGCGGACCCGACGCAGTGTTGTTACTACGTTTCCGTACCGGTTTTCCCGGCGTATACTTACCCCTGCTTCTATGAGGCGCAGCCAAAGTATAGTCGTCGTTCCCGCGTCGTTTTTTTTTTTTTTACGTTGTTTGCGTAAGTCGTTCTCGAATACAGATGGACGTCATTTACGTAAGCGTCGAAACCACTGACGTCCTAGCGACGTCATTGTTAGCAATGCACGCCGGGAAAATTCGCGGACGGCGCATGCGCATTTAAATCAGCGCGGGAATGCGCCTGATTTAAATAGTACACTCCCCCTAGCTGCCGAATTTGAATTCCGCTGGGGGATTTACGATCCACCGCCGCAAGTTTGGAGGTAAGTGTATAGTGAATTAGCCACTTGCCTCTCAAACTTGCGCCAGCGGATCTTAAATCACATAGATCACGCGGATCTAAAGATCTGCTGATCTATGTGAATCTAGCCCATACAATGTAAATATGCATATCGTATACCTGATGGATCCAAACCTCCTCACATTATATCACTCACATTCACCGCACCCCTCTAACCTCACTGATAAAATAAAAGTTAGGCTTCCATTAGTTAGGCCTTTTATCCCTGATTAAAACTGCCCTGCTGCTGGCCAAGCATCACCTACTGTACGTAGAACTTTAAAGTGGACCTTCATTATCTTAATTGCATACTTACATTGATCCAGCGTGGCACAATGTAGGCATGCATAGTCTGTGCCACTGCAATGATTGCTGTGATCTTCTGGGTCCTGTACGAGAAGTTTTCCATCTACAGACTGACCCCATGGGGTTGCTTGCACAGCATTGCCACCATTCATAGAACGCTTTGCATTTTTTCAATGAATGCAATGCCTTCTGTGATTGGACGAGGTGGAGATAGTGATTTCCCTGCCCCACCTCTACAAAACCCAAAAAGACTGAGGTCATACTGGGTGTAAAGGGTGTCCTTGATCTGCCTCCCCCCTTCCCCAGGGGCCATCACCACAGTGCCCATCACTCAGTGTCTTTGTCGCTGTCTGCATCATTAAAGACCACCCACCACTGGCATGGGTGTATGTGAATTGGGGTGCATGGCAGGGTGTACTCTCCACACCTTGATACAGTACCTCACTGGAACGTGATGCTGCCTGCCAATACTCATACAGCCTGCTGTGCGCCAGACATTAAGATCTGGAGCACAGTATGCCGCACATGGAATCCTAGTGGCAGCAACAGACCTTAGTGTTGGGTGTATGGGGGGGGGTGCATGGTGGGATGCTTTAATTTAGTACCCCACTGGAGCTTGATATGCACACTGCTGTGCTCCAGACATCCATTAAGATCTGCAGCATGTGTGCCGCACATGGAGTCCCAGTGGCAGCAGCAGGCCTTAATGCTGGAACTGCCAGCTGTCTCTAATAGTCGCTGTCCAGGACTAAGCCCAGGAACTGAACAGATCTGCTCCTCAGCTTGCAATTAGGGTGACCAAATTTCCGAACTACCATTCAGGGACACCCTCCCTTCCCAAAAATCAGCTTGTGCTGTAACAAATCACTGCACAGTGATTGGACACAAGTGGCAGGATTTATGATTTCTCCAATCACAAGCAGGGGGCGGGGACTGTGCATCTCCAGGCATTCCCAGCCAGGACAAGTACTGTCAGTGAGTAAAGCGGTGATGTGGCGGCCTTTTTTGGGGGCATCAGATTGGCCTGGGGGGTGGCTGTGTCAGTTTCATTCCGGGACACTGTATTGTCCTGGAATGAATGTGCTCGGGGCAGACCTGGAAAATGCGGGACTGTCCTGGGCAATCTGGGACACGTGGTCACCCTACTTGCAATCCATCAATAGGATCATGTTCAGGAAAAGGGCTCCATAGCAGCTCAATGCAACCCAACGCATTGTGCTTAAAGGGAAAGTGCCGTGACGCCATATGTGACCCCAGCATTCGAATTTGGAAATAGATCCAACTCTGCTCTTCCCCTGACCTGCACCAGCTGACCATTATACAGTGCCTTGAAAAAGTATTCATACCCCTTGAGATTGTGATTGGATCAGGTCCAGGCAAACCATCAATAAAAAAGTGTTAAAAAGCCTAAAAAAAATGGCAAAGTTCAACAGGCACCTTTGTACTACATACAGTAGCTATATGTTGATGTGTGTGTTTATTTGCATTCTTTTTTATTTGCAGTTCCTTTATACATTCATTTAAGTGTTCTAATTTTTTAGCTAATATAAGTGCCTGAAATCTGTCTCAATTAAATTTAAAACTGTTTAAATTTTAAATTGAGTTACAATCATTTAATCTTCATGGTGAATTATCCCTCCTCATTTTTTATGTGCACTTTTAATGCGTTGTTTGAGTAAACGTTTCTCTGGCTGCTAATCCTTCCGGTTAATCCACCCTGTGTGTGTTTGCAGAAGGACTTTACATTCGAGAAAATTATGACTTCCAATGAATTTCTTATTTCTCTGTTAATGTGGGGAATTAATATACCGTATATACTCGAGTATAAGCCGAGTTTTTCAGCACATTTTTTTGTGATGAAAATGTCCCCCTCGGCTTATACTCAAGTCACCTTTTTGCACCTGATCTCCCGGACTTTGGGGACCTGGTACGAAACTTGGCACACATGTAGCCCAACTCTTCCTATTCAAGTGTGCAAAGTTTGTTGTGGAGAAGTTTAAAACCGGATTTGGATACAAAAAGATTTCCCAAGCTTTAAACATCCCAAGGAGCACTGTGCAAGCGATAATATTGAAATGGAAGGAGTATCAGACCACTGCAAATCTACGAAGACCTGGCCGTCCCTCTAAACTTTCAGCTCATACCAGAGATGTATTATGGCCTAGGCCGACAAGGCCCAGGCCTAGGGCGGCACTTTGCGGGGAGCGGCGAAAAAGCTGTCCCCCTGTGCTCATCCCACCCTGTCCCCCTGTGCTCATCCCACCCTGTCCCCCTGTCCTCATCCCACCCTATCCTCATCCCACCCTGTCCCTCTGTGCTCATCCCACCCTGTCCCCCTGTCCTCATCCCACCCTGTCCCCCTGTCCTCATCCCACCCTGTCCTCATCCCACCCTGTCCCTCTGTCATCATCCCACTGCGTCCCTCTGTCCTCATCCCATGAAAATGACAGGACGGGTCTTAAAAAGGAAGGGGTGCGTCATATATAGTAAGTAGGGGGTGCGCGAGTTTCACCAGGCCTAGGGCAGCACAAAACCTAAATACACCCCTGGCTCATACAAGGAGAAGACTGATCAGAGATGCAGCCAAGAGACCCATGATCACTCTGGATGAACTGCAGAGATCTACAGCTGAGGTGGGAGACTCTGTCCATAGGACAACAATCAGAGGTATACTGCACAAATCTGGAAGAGTGGCAAGAAGAAAACCATTTCTTAAAGATATCCATAAAATGTGTTGTTTAAAGTTTGCCACAAGCCACCTGGGAGACACACCAAACATGTGGAAGAAGGTGCTCTGGTCAGATGAAACCAAAATCGAACTTTTTGGTAACAATGCAAAACTTTATATTTGGCGTAAAAGCAACACAGCTCATCACCCTGAACACACCATCCCCACTGTGAAACATGGTGGTGGCAGCATCATGGTTTGGGCCTGCTTTTCTTCAGCAGGGACAGGGAAGATGGTTAAAATTGATGGGAAGATGGATGGAGCCAAATACAGGACCATTCTGGAAGAAAACCTGATGGAGTCTGCAAAAGACCTGAGACTGGGACGGAGATTTGTCTTCCAACAAGACAATGATCCAAAACATAAAGCAAAATCTACAATGGAATGGTTCACAAATAAACATATCCAGGTGTTAGAATGGCCAAGTCAAAGTCCAGACCTGAATCCAATCGAGAATCTGTGGAAAGAACTGAAAACTGCTGTTCACAAACGCTCTCCATCCAACCTCACTGAGCTTGAGCGGAATGGGCAAAAATTTCAGTCTTTCGATGTGCAAAACTGATAGAGACATACCCCAAGCGACTTACAGCTGTAATCGCAGCAAAAGGTGGCGCTACAAAGTATTAACTTAAGGGGGCTGAATAATTTTGCACGCTCAATTTTTCAGTTTTTTATTTGTTAAAAAAGTTTGAAATATCCAATAAATTTCGTTCCACTTCATGATTGTGTCCCACTTGTTGTTGATTCTTCAAAAAAAATTACAGTTTTATATCTTTATGTTTGAAGCCTGAAATGTGGCAAAAGGTCGCAAAGTTCAAGGGGGCCAAATACTTTCGCAAGGCACTCTATCTATCTATCTATCTATCTATCTATCTATCTATCTATCTATCTATCTATCTATCTATCTATCTATCTATCTATCTAGCCCTACCTCTTTTTCCTAACCAAATTTCTTTCTTTCTTTCCTTTTTTATTGGTGATCTCGACCTTTATCTATGATCCATCATGAATTATAATTTTTTGTATGATTTCTTTTTTTTTTTTATGGTTTACTGAGAAACCTAAACCTTCAACAAAAACGTATTGAAGGAAAAGTTTTCATTGCTGCAAGCGTTTACGTGTGACCTGCTTGAGCACTAAAAACACGCCATTGTCTCTCAGCTGGATTCAGGTAGGGCGGCTCACTTTTGAGGCGGCGTAGCGTATCGCATATACGCTACGCCGCCGTAAGTCAGAGAGGCAAGTGCTGTATTCACAAAGCACTTGCCTCCTAAGTTACGGCGGCGTAGCGTAAATGGTCCGGTGTAAGCGCGCCTAATACAAATGAGGATGAGGGGGGCGTGTTTTATGTAAATTACTCGTGACCCGACGTGATTGACGTTTTTTACGAACGGCGCATGCGCCGTCCGGGGACATATCCTAGTGTGCATTGCTCCAAAGTACGCCGTTCCGATGTGAACGTAAATTACGTCCAGCCCGATTCGCGTACGACTTACGCAAACGACGTAAAAAGATAGGCCTGTTCCGACGTCCATACCTTGCATGGGCTGCGCCACCTAGGGACCAGCTTTATCTTTACGACGGCGTATCTCTAACGTAAACGGCGTAACTAATTGCGACGGGCACACATACGTTTCTGAATCGGCGTATCTAGTCATTTGCATATTCTACACCGAACTCAATGGAAGCGCCACCTAGCGGACAGCATAAATATGCACCCTAAGATACGACGGCGTAGGAGACTTACGCCGCTCGTATCTTAGCCTAATTTAAGCGTATCTGGTTTCCAGAATACGCTTAAATTTGCGACGGCGTAGATTCAGAGTTACGACGGCGTATCTACTGATACGCCGGCGTAACTCTCTGTGAATCTAGCTATTTGTCTTTAAAAGCCTACTAGCAGCAAGATAACGAAAACGATATAGTACATCACAAAACGAGGAAACAGCGCACTGAAAAATTGTGCACATTTAATGGATTTTGGGACAGTTATGAAAAGTTCAATTTTTTTTAAATGTAATAAAACAAGATGACATTTAACAGGCAGGTGATAAGAATAGCTTTCTAGTGATCAAGATAAACTTTTCAGGAAATACTGAGCAGGAAGTGTCTGATATTTTTACTAAATGTTACATGGTGACTGTAATCAGATTTAGCGCACCACGGCCCACAGCAGGGCAAATGACAGCTGGATGACTGGCTAGAAAGACCAATTCTAGGAAGATAGTAATCCACCAATGAACTTAGTTGGGTATTTATTTAAATCATTGGAGAATAAATCTAGTAATGGCAATTTTTACATCGTTGCTTTGGTCCAGGTTGGACCAATGTAAGTATGAATGTGGCATACCTGTGGGATCCTTCTAGAAGCTGGGAATCACTGTACTAGGCACCGCTACTCCAGTGATCTCCACTAGCTCCCGGGTCCAGTGCTGAGCGGCCTCCCTGCTGCTTACTGAACACAGGAGGTTGCAAAATTGACGTCCTTATTTCCCACAAATAGAGCTTTCTTTTGGTGGTATTTGATCACCTCAGCGATCTTTATTTTTTGCGCTATAAACAAAAATAGAGTGAAAATTTTGAAAAAAATTCTATATTTTTAACTTTTTGCTAAAATAAATATCCCCCAAAAACATATAAAAAAATGTTTTTTTTCCTCAGTTTAGGCCGATACGTATTCTTCTACATATTTTGGGTAAAAAATAAGCAATAAGCGTTTATATATAGTGCATAGAGTGGTGATTCACTTTGACAATGGACTTGGCACAAACACATTACTGTAATGTATATTTAATAGTATTTTTAATAATTGCAGATTGGTATTTGATAGGTACTGCACTGTAGTTTGAGCGCATTCTATATATACTTTCACTATTGCAATTAAGTTAACACTTTTTTTCAGAGGAGCAGCTTTTTATAGATTGGTATTTAATTGGCGCTGAATCAATTTCTTTTAAATAAGCGTTTATTGATTGGTTTGCGCAAAATTTATAGCGTCTACAAAATAGGTGTCAGGTCACCTGTGGCCAGATGACAGATGCACCCTGTTGGAGTCCGGAGTGCACCACAAGGTAGTGAACCCTATGGCAGACTGCTGCGGATGGACCACAGAGTGGATATGGAGGACAGGTCTACTGGAGCACAAACAGGGATCCCACAGGAAGCTTGAGCCCAAGATTCCCCAGGACGCAGAGTCTAAGATCCAGCTTTGTATTCACCAGAGCCTCTAGTGGTGAGGATGGCCTTAGCTGCAACTGGATCCAGGTCGCGGCCCCCAGAGTCCCCTAGGTCACGCTCCGTAGGGAAAGAGGGGAAGCAGCGCCAATCAGGACACAAGAGATAGTGAAGGATTAAGCCGAGGTCGGGGCGACAAGCAGACAAGGATAAACAAGGGGCAGCGTAAATACGACACACTACGCCGGTTGAAACATACGCCGCCCTACGTGAATCCAACTAATAGAAGGCAAATCGAAGGAAAAGGTAAGTGAACCAACAATGCACTAGCTTAAAGGAACCTATTTCGAAAATAAAAAACAAACTTTTAAATATTCACTCACAGGGCCGCCATCAGGAATCACTATATGAGACAATTTTGAAGCGGGGGGGGGGGGGGGTTGTGGTGCCACGAATTGGGGAGGAGGGGGGGGCTCTGGGACCTCTGGGCCCCTTACAAAAAAAACAAAAATAAATATATAAAAATATATATAAAAAAAAGGGGGTAGCCATTCGGGGCCCTGGGGAACCCCAGGCCCCCTAAGGACCTATAGGCCCTTTAATAAAAAAAAAAAAAAAAAATATATGAAAAAATATATGAATTTTTTTTTTTTTATAAAAAAAAAAAAAAAAGAGGGGGGATTGCTATCCGGGGGCCCCTTAAAAAAAAAAGGGGGAATTGCCATCTGGGCCCTTGGGGACCTCCGGGCCCCTTACAGGTGTACTGCCTGTACCCCCCTGATGGCGGCCATGTTCACTCATACTTCTATATATTTTTGTACTTTATTTGCTGGATCATCTAGAATTTGTCATTATTGGACGTTTCGTTTACTTAAAGTTATATATAGATTTGGGGAAATTGCGCTGATCACTTTGACATCTTAGTATTAGTCCGATAGTTATTAAATGTTTTCTTATATCGTTGTTCTCCCTTGAAGAACGGTAAAAGTTGATGGTGACAAAATGAGCAAAGCATTCCCCATGCCAAGAAAAACAAAGGAGAATTGTGGAGTTTGTGGAGTATCAGAATCCTTGTATGTCAGTGCCAAACGTATTACACGCCAAGTCCTAATCCCAGCCAAGTTTCTATTGGATGAAATTTATTTTCACCTGTTGTGGGGCGAGGCTGCTCAATCCTGCTTAATTATCATATATTGTCTAATGTAGGTCAACATTTAGCAAGAACCTCGTGGTGTCTTTCAAATGTCACCAAGCCCTCCAGTAAAATATTACCACTTTTTGAAGAATATGTATAATGGTTTATGTATAGCTTCTATATTTAGGTCAGGACTTAAAAAATTACACTTACAGTCAATATGAAATATTGCATATTATTATTGTATATTTTTATATTAAAGCGGAGGTCCGCCGAAAAAAAAAATTATTAAAAGCCAGTGGGCCGGATACAGATATGAGTTACGACAGCGTATCTCCAGATACGCCGTCGTAACTCTGAGTGTCCAGGGAGTCATACAGACGACCGAACATGTCCGACGGACAGGCTTCCAGCGGACATGTTTCATAGCATGCTAAGAAACATTTGTCCGCTGGAAACCTGCCCACTCGGCCGGGAATCCGGTCCGGTCGGCCGTACAGACGACCGAACATGTCCGCGGAAACTGGTCCGCGGACCAGTTTCAGCAAACATGTTCGGTCGTGTGTACAAAGATTGACAGTAAAACACTGAGCGCTTTTGAAGAGCTTTTTAGGCACTTTTGAAGAGCCTTCCATTAATTTAAATGGAGAGGGGTGTTCTTTCACTGCCCTGCCAGTGCACTGCCCCAGTGTGAAAGCATTCATTGATTTTAATGGAAATAGGATTTGTGAGCGTTTCAATCGCTTTTTTTTAGCATGAAAGTGCCTGAGAAACGCGCCTCAGTGTGAAAGGGGCTTAAAGGACAAGCATAGGCTACCTGCCTCCTGTACATCTTTATTGGTCCTCCATTGTGATGGATGGTCTTACAAACTGTGAGATGTATATACAGTGAGGAAAATAAGTATTTGAACACCCTGCTATTTTGCAAGTTCTCCCACTTGGAAATCATGGAGGGGTCTGAAATTGTCATCGTAGGTGCATGTCCACTGTGAGAGACATAATCAAAAAAAAAAATTCCAGAAATCACAATTTATGATTTTTTAACTATTTATTTGTATGATACAGCTGCAAATAAGTATTTGAACACCTGTCTATCAGCTAGAATTCTGACCCTCAAAGACCTGTTAGTCTGCCTTTAAAATGTCCACCTCCACTCCATTTATTATCCTAAATTAGATGCACCTGTTTGAGGTCATTAGCTGCATAAAGACACCTGTCCACCCCATACAATCAGTAAGAATCCAACTACTAACATGGCCAAGACCAAAGAGCTGTCCAAAGACACTAGAGACAAAATTGTACACCTCCACAAGGCTGGAAAGGGCTACGGGGAAATTGCCAAGCAGCTTGGTGAAAAAAGGTCCACTGTTGGAGCAATCATTAGAAAATGGAAGAAGCTAAACATGACTGTCAATCTCCCTCGGACTGGGGCTCCATGCAAAATCTCACCTCGTGGGGTCTCAATGATCCTAAGAAAGGTGAGAAATCAGCCCAGGACTACACGGGAGGAGCTGGTCAATGACCTGAAAAGAGCTGGGACCACCGTTTCCAAGGTTACTGTTGGTAATACACTAAGACGTCATGGTTTGAAATCATGCATGGCACGGAAGGTTCCCCTGCTTAAACCAGCACCTGTCAAGGCCCGTCTTATGTTTGCCAATGACCATTTGGATGATCCAGAGGAGTCATGGGAGAAAGTCATGTGGTCAGATGAGACCAAAATAGAACTTTTTGGTCATAATTCCACTAACCGTGTTTGGAGGAAGAAGAATGATGAGTACCATCCCAAGAACACCATCCCTACTGTGAAGCATGGGGGTGGTAGCATCATGCTTTGGTGGTGTTTTTCTGCACATGGGACAGGGCGACTGCACTGTATTAAGGAGAGGATGACCGGGGCCATGTATTGCAAGATTTTGGGCAACAACCTCCTTCCCTCAGTTAGAGCTTTGAAGATGGGTCGAGGCTGGGTCTTCCAACATGACAATGACCCGAAGCACACAGCCAGGATAACCAAGGAGTGGCTCTGTAAGAAGCATATCAAGGTTCTGGCGTGGCCTAGCCAGTCTCCAGACCTAAACCCAATAGAGAATCTTTGGAGGGAGCTCAAACTCCGTGTTTCTCAGCGACAGCCCAGAAACCTGACTGATCTAGAGAAGATCTGTGTGGAGGAGTGGGCCAAAATCCCTCCTCCAGTGTGTGCAAACCTGGTGAAAAACTACAAGAAACGTTTCACCTCTGTAATTGCAAACAAAGGCTACTGTACCAAATATTAACATTGATTTTCTCAGGTGTTCAAATACTTATTTGCAGCTGTATCATACAAAGAAATAGTTAAAAAATCATAAATTGTGATTTCTGGATTTTTTTTTTTGATTATGTCTCTCACAGTGGACATGCACCTACGATAACAATTTCAGACCCCTCCATGATTTCCAAGTGGGAGAACTTGCAAAATAGCAGGGTGTTCAAATACCTATTTTCCTCACTGTATATATATCAACTTCAGCCTAGATTTTTTTTTTACAGTGCATATAATTTCAGTGCATTCTACAGGGCATAATATTTATTAACTGCTTCAGCCCCGGAAGATTTGCCTGCTCAATGACCGGGCCATTTTTTTGCGATATGGCATTGCGACGCTTTAACTGACAATTGCGCAGGCGTGTGACGTGGTACCCAAACTAAATTGACGTCCTTTTTTTCCCACAAATAGAGCTTTCTTTTGGTGCTCTTTGATCACCTCTGCCGTCTTTATTTTTTTGCGCTATAAACAAAAAAAGAGCGACAGTTTTGAAAAAAACACAATATCTTTTACTTTTTGCTATAATAAATATCCCAATTTTTTATAAGTTTAGGGTGATATTATTATTATTATTATTATTATTATTATAATACAATACTTTCAAATTTCCCGCGTCGTATCTTTAGTTTGAATCCTCAAACCAAGATACAACGGCATCTGGGTTCGATCCGACAGGCGTACGGCTTCGTACGCCTTTGGATCGTAGATGCAATACTTCGGCGCCCGCTGGGTGGAGTTTGCATCGTTTTCCGCGTCGGGTATGCAAATGAGCTTTTTCCGACGATCCGCGAACGTACGCGCGGCTGCCGCATTCTCTTACGTCGTCTATAGTCGGCTTTTTCCGGCGTATAGTTAAAGCTGCTATTTTGCGGCGTATAAATAGACTTGCCATGTTAAGTATGGCCGTCGTTCCCGCGTCGAAATTCGATTTTTTTTTTTTGCGCAAGTCGTCCGTGAATAGGGATGGACGTAAGTCACGTCTAAGTTCAAAAAATTACGTCGTTGCGACGTCATTTCGCGCAAAGCACGGCGGGAAATTTCAAAACGGATCATGTGCAGTTCAATCGGCGCGGGGACGCGCTTCATTTAAATGAATCACGCCCCCTAATCGCCGATTTGAATTCCGCCGCCAGAAATACACTACGCCGCCGTAACTTACGGCGCAAATTCTTCCTGGTTTCGACTTAAAGCCAGGTAAGATACGGCGGCGTAGCGTATCTCTGAATCTCTCTCAAGCTGCATATGAAAAAGTGGACTTCCAAAAAGCATGTGGAATGAAAATGATGGTATGGAAAATCACCTATGAATGATTTATACCAGGTAACTATAAGATGGTAATGATTTTTTTTCTCTATGGTTTGATGTAGGAGTATTAATGGAGAAAAAAAAATATTATTTTTTAATGTGATAGAATACAAATTAATTTATTTATAGAATAAAGACAATATTTGTGCATGTTCCAAATATCCCTCATTATTCTGTAATGTTTCCGTTCACCTCACCTGAAACCAATTACATAGAAACTCTTCCATTGTTCACAATGTGGATATTTATTTGCTGTGTATGAAATAGCATCGCGGAAATACGAAGGGAACTCATTTAACTACAATTGGATTGTAATTAAATGAATGTACTTATTTTTTGTCACATGGTATCCAGCGCGTGACAAACTTAAACAAATGTTATTCAAGTGCGAAAAATATTAAATGTAGTGACAACTTAAAGTGAAATAGTCATGAGGGGGATCAATTCATAATGAGGAAAATGACATAAACAGAGGTCACCTATTGAAGTTATATGGAAAATTCTGAGGCCCCGTACACACGACCGAGGAACTCGGCGTGCCAAACACATCGAGTTCCTCGTCGAGTTGAGTGTGGAAGCCGCCGAGGAGCTCGGCGGGCTGGCTTTCCTCATTGAACAACGAGGAAATAGAGAACATGTTCTCTTTTCGGCCCGACGAGTTCCTCGACGGGTTCCTCGCTGAAAAGTGTACACACGACCGAGTTTCTTGCCAGAATCCAGCTCCGACCGAGTTTCTGGCTGAATTCTGCCGAGAAACTCGGTCGTGTACGGGGCCTCAGATTTCCTCTAAAAGGAGCCAAGCCTTGTCGTCCCTCCTTCTACCTAACAAACCTCTCCTGGTCCTGGTGATGGGCAGTTTAGAGGGCCGACGGGGAGGCCAATAGGGATGCTGATAAATTGGGAGAGGACTGAATCAAAGAACGCATACTAGAAAAAAAATATATATACAATTTTGTAAACACATATCCATTGTATTGTATACCGAGGTATTTTTATACACATGCACATTTTTAGCCCATTTCTTGTTATTTTCCATCCTTTTCATTTCTCATCCCCAATCTTCTTGTCCTTTCTTTTTTCCCTCCTTTCCTTCTTTTCCTTTCCTTTCATGTCTTCCCCTTTCCCCTTCCTTTATATCCCATCCCTTCTTCCTCCTCTCCTCTCCTCAGCTTTCATCTCCTTTACCTTTGTCTATTTTCATTACATTTCTTCAATATCCCTCCCCTCTCCTTTATTTTACTTTTCTTAACACTTCTTCAATATTCCTCTCCTCATCTCTTTTCCTTATGTCTCTTATCATTATTCTTCTTAAATATCCCTCTCCTCTCCTCTCTTCTCTTTTTGTTTCTTATCATTATACTTCTTAAATATCCCTCTCCTCTCCTCTCCTCTCCTCTCATCTCTTCTCCTTTTTTTCTTTTCATTACACTTCTTCAATATCTTTCTCCTCTGCTTTCCTCTCATTTTACTGTGTTTCTATTCATTGCACTTCTTCAGTATCCCTCTCCTCTCCGTTTGTTTATTTTTACTACATTTCCATAATAATAATTGTCTTCTCTCCTCTCCTTTTGTCTATTTTCATTACACTTCTTCAATATCCCTCTACTCTGCTTTCCTCTCCTTTTATTTTGTTTCTTTACATTGTGCTTCTTCAGTATCCCTCTCTTCTCCTTTCCTTTTTTTATTACACTCCCCTAATTCCCCTTTCCTCTCATCCCCTTGTCTCCTCTCCTCTCCACTCATCCCCTCTCTTTTCCATTCCTCTTCTCTCTATTTATCTATTTTTCTTTTGTTTCTTTTCATTACACGTCTTCAATATCCCTTTCCTCTGCTTTCCTCTCCTTTTTATTTTGTATTTTCTTCAGTATTCATCTCCTCTCCTGTTCATCTTCTTTTCTTTTGTTTATTTTTATTACACTTCTTCGATAACCCTCTCCTTTACGCTCCTTTTATTTTGTTCCCTTTTCATTGCACTTCTTCAGTATCCCTCTCTTCTCCTCTCCTCTCCTTTTGTTTCTTCTCATTACACTTCCCTAATATCCCTTTCCTCTCATCCCCTCTCCTCTCATTTCTTTTAATTACACTTCTTCAGTATCCCTTTCATCTCCTCTCTTTTATTTTGTTTATTTTTCACTACACCTCTTCAATATCCCTTTCTTCTCCTCTCCTGTTATGTTGTTTCTTTTCATTGCACTTCTTCAGTATCCTTTCCTCTCCTTTTGTTTCTTTTTATTACACTTCTCTAATATCCTTTTTTTCTCATCCCCTCTTTTCTTCTCTTTTCTATTCCTCTTCTCTCCTTTTTTTTCTTTTCATTACACTTCTTCAATATCCCTCTCCTCTGCTTTCCTCTCCTTTTATGTTGTTTCTTTTCATTGCACTTCTTCAGTATCCCTCTCCTTTCCTTTTGATTCTTTTCATTACACTTCCCTAATATCCCTTTCCTCTCATTCCCTCTTTTCTTTTCTCCTCTCTTTTCCATTACTCTTCTCTCCTATTTTTTTTGGTTTCTTTTCATTACACCTCTTCAATATCCCTCTCCTCTCCTCTCCTTTTAACTTGTTTCTTTTCATTACACTTCTTCAGTATCACTCACCTCTCCTTTCCTTTTTTGTTTCTTTTCATTACACTTTCCTAATATCCCTTTCCTCTCATTCCCTCTTTTCTTCTCTCCTCTCTTTTCCATTACTCTTCTCTCCTTTTTTTTGTTTCTTGTCATTACACCTCTTCAATGTCCCTCTCCTTTTATTTTGTTTCTTTTCATTGCACCTCTTCAATATCCCTCTCCTCTCGTTTTAACTTGTTTCTTTTCATTGCACTTCTTCAGTATCACTCTCCTCTTTTCCTTTTTTGTTTCTTTTCATTCCACTTCCCTAATACCCCTTTCCTCTCATTCCCTCTTTTCTTCTCTTCTCTCTTTTCCATTACTCTTCTCTCCTTTTTTTTTTTGTTTCTTTTCATTACACCTCTTCAATGTCCCTCTCCTTTTATTTTGTTTCTTTTCATTGTACCTCTTCAATATCCCTCTCCTCTCAATTTGTTTCTTTTCATTGCACTTCTTCAGTATCACTCACCTCTCCTTTCCTTTTTTGTTTCATTTCATTACACTTCCCTAATATCCATTTCCTCTGCTCCCCTACCCTCCACTCTCCTCTCCTTTCATTTCTTTTCATTACACCTCTTCAATATCCCTCTCATCTCCTTTTAACTTGTTTCTTTTCATTGCACTTCTTCAGTATCACTCTCCTCTTTTCCTTTTTTGTTTCTTTTCATTCCACTTCCCTAATATCCCTTTCCTCTCATCCCCTCCCCTCCACTCTCCTCTCCTCCCCTCTCCTCTCCTCCCCTCCACTCCACTCTCCTCTCCTCTCATTTCTTTTCATTGCACTTCTTCAGTATCCCTCTCCTCTCCTTTCCTTTTTTGTTTCTTTTCATTACGCTTCCCTAATATCCCTTTCCTCTCCTCCCCTCCACTCTCCTCTCATTTATTTTCATTACACTTCTTTAATGTTCCTCTCCTCCTCTCCATTGTGTAGTGTGGGTGACAGTTCTGAGACGTTGCATTTCTTTGGATGCAGACGGTCCTGTTTGCTGCAATTTAGTGTTTGACCAGCATAGTAGAATTTCTGATTGTAAAGTCCTCTATGGCCGGACCCTGGAGATAATTCTTCACAATGGTCACACTTAAACTAATTTATTAAAGTATTCTGGACATTTGGCAGAACTTTTTTTTTAAGTCAAATCAGGGAACTGATGCTCAGTAGAGTGTTCTTTTGTTTGTAGCTCAATCATTTTAATGTTATTAATGGCTCTTTTTTTTTTTTATGGCATCCTGTATATTTAGTGGTCCTTAGTCCCGGCTCCGTGTTTACTTGCAGAATTAACGAACAGCGGCTCTGTAAAATTTAATTTCCCGTACTTTACAACAGTCCTATTTATGCAAATGCTAGAGTACATATTTGCTAGATGGAAGAGGTGAAAAATAAGAGTGAGCATCACAGATAAACAGCACAGATTGGGATCATTATAAATCACAAAGCTGCTGTTGGTGAATGCCGGATCCTGGAGCTTAGCGTTCCTGGAACTCGGGGAAAACGTCCAAAAACCTGCAAAGTGGTTCAGCACTGCCCCCTGCTGCTTCAAGGTGAAGTTCACCTGTCCACAAATGGCACAACCCTACCCGACAAAATAATAATATGAATTATTAATATTATTTTATCATCTTCAAATTAATTAGGAGGTCATTTTTAAATACAAAGGGCCAGATCCACATACATTTGTATCAGAGATATAATATGCCGCCATACCTTACCGGGCGTGTATTCGAATCCTCAGCGAGTTTTTGCCTTAAGTTACGGTGGCGTAGTGTATTTCTGGCGGCGGATTTCGAATTGGGCGGGCTGATCACCGCCATTAGTAGTAAAAAATTTTTTTTTATAAAAATGCAATAAAACTATCCCCTATTTTGTAAACGCTATACATTTTGCGCAAACCAACCGATAAACACTTATTGCGATTTTTTTTACCGAAAATAGGTAGAAGAATACGTATCGGCTTAAACTGAGGAAAAAAAAACGTTTTTTTATATATTTTTGGGGGATATTTATTATAGCAAAAAGTAAAAAATATTGCACTTTTTTCAAAATTGTCGCTCTATTTTTGTTTATAGCACAAAAAATAAAAACCACAGAGGTAATCAAATACCACCAAAAGAAAGCTCTATTTATGGGAAAAAAAGGACGCCAGTTTTGTTTGGGAGCCACGTCGCACGACCGCGCAATTGTCAGTTAAAGCGACGCAGTGCCGAATCGCAAAAACTGTCCGGGTCCTTTAGCTGCCTAAAGGTCCGGGTCTTAAGTGGTTAAAGGGCCCCGGATAGCAACCCCCCCCTTTTTTTTTATATATATATATAAATTTTTTTTGTTTTTTACCTTATTATCTACCTTATATTGATAAATGCATATTGTATTTGTTTGTAGCCTAAATACTCTAATGTGCACTATAATTTTATAACTTTTGCCAGTAAAAACTTGCCAGTGCCAGTAAATTTGGGGTGTTGTGTCAGTAATTTTCAGTAAATTTCAATCTGGTAGGTTGGCAACACTGTCAGGGACCACATTTTGGCACTAAGACAGGCATGTTTTTACATGCGCTTTTCACATGTTTTAAACCCTTTGGGGCAGCTTTATGTCATGTACCTACTCTCCTGGTTCACCCCATCAACTGCACATCTACTATACTATAATAACATATATACCTTTTTGAGCTACTTTAATTGCCTCCATGTACAAGTACCAGGTGTCAAAGTACATCATGTTTTTCTCTTATTCAGGACTACTAGCATATCCGAAATTCAAAGTAAGACAACTTCCATCAGTGGCATCTCAGACAGATTTTATTTTCTTTTTTGCTTTCTGACAGTTTCCTTTAAGGAATTTGCATACAATAATGCAATTTATCTTAACTTGAGTGGCGAAAGTTAGGGCGAGGCTTTATTTGAATAGTAAGTGTGTTTACACTGACATGTGGTAGACTTTTTCATATACAAAAAAAAAAAAGATAGTAGGAGACATGGCATAGTTGGCAAAATGCATGCTATTTTTTTTTTTTTTTTTACCCTTTTCCTTGTATGATTCATAGAGTTTTACTCAATATTATTGCTCACATTATCCTGTTTTACTCCAAACAAGGGTTTGGCAGGAGGAGATTCATAGGTGGTTGTTTTAGACAGCTATGCAAATTTTGGATGTGTTGCACCATCATATACTGTATGCCAGTCATCCTAAACTTAAAGTTTGATATCTAAACCCAATTTTCAAAAATCTCATGTAAATTTCAAAATATTTATGCAAATTAACCACTTAAGCTGGCCAAAGACCAGAAAACTTTTTGCGATTCAGCACTGCGTCGCTTTAACTGACAATTGCGCGGTCGTGCGGCGTGGCTCCCAAACAAAATTGACGTCCTTTTTTTCCCACAAATAGAGCTTTCCTTTGGTGGTATTTAATAACCTCTGCGGCTTTTATTTTTTGCGCTATAAACAAAAATAGAGCTTCAATTTTGAAAAAAAAGCAATACTTTTTGCTATAATAAATATCCCCCAAAAATATATAAAAAAAAATGTTTTCCTCAGTTTAGACCGATACGTATTCTTCTACATATTTTTGGTTAAAAAAATCGCAATAAGTGTTTATTGATTGGTTTGTGCAAAATTTATAGCGTCCACAAAATAGGGGATAGTTTAATTGTATTTTTATAAAAAAAAATGTTTTACTAGTAATGGCGGCGATCAGCGATTTTTATCGTGACTGCGGCATAATGGCGGACACATCGGACACTTTTGACACATTTTTGGGACCATTGTCATTTTCACAGCGATCAGTGCTAACAAAATGCACTGATTACTGTGAAAATGACAATGGCAGTGATGGGGTTAACCAGGAGGGGGCGCTGTAGGGGTTAAAGCGGTAGTTCCCCCTCCAAAAAAAATTTACCCTTAGATTGATGCTCATTTTGTCTAGGGGAATCGGCTAGTTGTTTTAAAATCAACGCTGTACTTACCGTTGTAGAGAGCGATCTTCTCCGCCGCTTCCGGGTATGGTGTTCGGGTATGGGCGCTCTATACGGCGCCTGCGCACCGACGTTCGGCTTCTTTCGGCTACTCGTGACGCGATGGATGCGACCGTCGGAAGCCTGTCAATCAAGAAGGAACGCCCATACCCGAACACCATACCCGGAAGCGGCGGAGAAGATCGCTCTCTACAACGGTAAGTACAGCGTCAATTTTAAAACAACTAGCCGATTCCCCTAGACAAAATGAGCATCAATCTAAGGGTAAACATTTTTTGGAGGGGGAACTACCGCTTTAAGTGTGTTCTAAGGGAGTGTTCTTACTGTGGGGAGCGTGGCTGTGCGTGCGACGTCACGGATCGTCGTTCCCTAACACAGGGAACAGATGATCACGGACAGCCACACTAGGAAGAACGGGGAAGGTTTGTTTACACTCACCTCTCCCGATCGCGACCCACGGCTGGGCATCTTAAAGGGAAAGTACCTGTACGTCCATGTGCCCAGCCGTGCCATTCTGCCAACGTAAATAGTCGTGCGGCGGTCCTTAAGCGGTTAAAGTAACCAGTGCCGTATCTAAAAAAAAATGGCCTGGTCAGGAAGGGGTGAAATATTTTGGAGGTCAAGTGGTTACCGTATTTATCGGGGTATTGCGCGATTGATAATTGGTGTGTTGTAGTACAGTGGTTCTCAACCCTGTCCTCAAGTACCCCCAACAGGCCATGTTTGCAGGTTTTCCTTTATCTTGCACAGGTGCTTTAAATCAGAGTCAATGGCTTGGCATTTTGGACAGCTATTTTATCTAAGGCCCCGTACACACGACCGAACATGTCTGCTGAAACTGGTCCGCGGACCAGTTTCAGCAGACATGTTCGGTCGTCTGTACAGCCGAGCGGACAGGTTTCCAGCGTACATTTGCCCGCCCGACCGTTTTCGAGCGGACAAATGTTTCTTAGCATGCTAAGAAACATGCCCGCTGGAATCCTGTCCGTCGGACATGTTCGGTCGTCTGTACAGACTCACCGTACATGTCCGACCGGCCGCCATCCCTCGCATGCGTTGAATGACTTAGGCCCCGTACTCACAACCAAACATGTCTGCTGAAACTGGTCCGCGGACCAGTTTCAGCAGACATGTTTGGCCGTGTGTAGGCCCGAGCGGACCATTTTCGGGCGGATCGGACAGGTTTCCAGCGGACAACTGTTTCCTGGACTTGCTTTAAAACAGTCCGCTGGAAACCTGTCCGCCCGGACATGTACGGTCGTCTGTACAGACCTACCGTACATGTCCTGCCGCCAGCCATCCCTCGCATGCGTCGAATGACTTCGACGCATGCGTGGAAGCCTTTTAAAGGCAGGCCGCCCACGTCGCCGCGTCATTGTCGCGGCGACACCGAGTCATCGACGCGGCGACACCGCGGACACGCCCCGCGTATTGTTTACGCGCGGACCTCTGTTCGATGGTGTGTACGGCCATCGAACAGAAGTCCCCGGGCAAACATGTCCGATGAAAACGGTCCGCGGACCGGTTTCATCGGACATGTTTGATCGTGAGTACTCGGCCTTAGACACATGCGTGGAAGCATTGACCTTTCAGCGTCGCGCACAGATCGCCGCGGCAACGGCGCAGACATGTCACCGCGCTGTCTGTCCGCGCGGATTGTCTCTCATTTCTGTCTGATGGTGTGTACAACCATCAGACAGAAATCTCCGACCGGACATGTCCGCTGAAAACGGTCCGGCGGACCGTTTTCAGTGGACTGTCCGGTCGTGTGTACGAGGCCTCAGAGAAATTCCCAAAACATGGCCTGTTGGGGGTACACGAGGACGGGGGTTGAGAACCACTGCCGTAGTACTTATACGATGGACGGTACGGAACCAGCCACCGTTGCACAGTGAGCAGCAATACTGCCCAGCAGTGAGTTCCATGGATTTGCAGCCAGTAGTGGGAGAAATAAGTATGGCAAGGAATAAAAAGCCACAATTTACTACCTTTTAATTTTTTGGGGGTTAATAAACATGCTCAGTTCTTTGAGTTGCCAAATCAGGTCAAGCATGCAAATAAGGCCTTTTCTTAAATTTCTTGGACTTCCTCGATCTGCATACTTGTTCCAGGATAGTGATGCAGAAAGTGTTGAAGTCAGTGAGTCAGCATGACAGTCAGGCAGATAGGGAGTCAGTAATGACAGCCCCCATGTTTATCTCATGACAGGTTTCCTTTAAAACTTAGCTGAACTACCCATCCGGTGACATTTACGATCCCTGCACCGGGATGTGCGACATGCCTCGGAGGGACTCGAGAATCAGGAAGTATGCGGTTCTATAAATAATGGCATTCTCCAAAAGTCAATGTTGGAGGTTCTTGTTTCCTGCCTCTCCGGGGCCAGCTACAATTATTCTATGCAAATCCTTGGCTGGTGTGCAAGTTATGGTTCAGCTTGCGAAATGTGCGCCAATGTCGTCCTGCGATCTGCCCATTGGGGCAGAGAGATGGCGCTCAACCAAACTACATTATATACTAGCCTATGAAAGCAAAAACCACCAAGCCTCAGCCTTGGAGATGATGAGGAAGGGCGAGACGTGGTACATAAAGACAAATAAATGACTGAAATAACCAAGGACGTTTCTTTAACATTTTGCATGAATACATACATATGTAAGCAAGTAATAAAAAATAAATAAAAAATGATTTTCCTAGCATTAAAAAAAGCAATCCAGTGCTGACCCCCTGCAGAAAGTCCTTGGGCCGGATTCAGATAGGAGATACGACGGCGTCTCTCCTGATACGCCGTCGTATCTCTTAGGCCGGCCGGTCGTATCTATGCGCCCGATTCATAGAATCAGTGGCCCAGATTCAAGTAGAATTGCGCGATATTTGCGGGGGAGCAGGGCAACGTGAATTGCGAGATTCAAGTAGAATTGCGCGATATTTGCGGGGGAGCAGTAGCTCCGTGAATTGCGAGGGCGCGCCGGCAAATTTGACCGGCGTAAGCGCGCGCAAGTTTAATGATCCCGCCGGGGCGGGAATCATTTAAATTAGGCGCGCTCCCGCGCCGAGCGTACAGCGCATGCTCCGTCGGGAAACTTTCCCGATGTGCATTGCGGCAAATGACGTTGCAAGGACGTCATTTGCTTCTAAGTGAACGTGAATGGCGTCCAGCGCCATTCACGTTTCACTTACGCAAACGCCGTGAAATTCAAATTTCACGGCGCGGGAAGGCAGGCTATACTTTAGCATTGGCTGCCCCTACTATTAGAAGGGGCAGCCTTGCGCTAAAAGTAGCCGTACGGAAACTCCGTACCTGGCTTGCGCGGGGCCCGCGCAAGCTTGTGAATCAGTGGTAGTATGCAATTTGCATACTACACGCTGATACACAATGGCAGCGCCCCCTAGCGGCCCCCCGCAAGAATGCAGCCTAAAATCTGCGAGGCATAAGAGCCTTATGCCGCGCAGATTTTAGCCTGCAGTCGGTGTAACAAAGTTCCTGAATCAGGAGCACTCGTTACACCGGAGCAAGTAAGCACTTGCGCTGCGTAACCTATGGTTGCGCGGGCGCAAGTGCTTCTTGAATCTGGGCCAGTTACGCATAGATATGCCTAAGATCCGACAGGTGTAAGTGACTTACGCCGTCGGATCTTAGGCTGCAATTCCAGGCCGGCCGCTAGGTGCTGCTTCCGTGTCTTTTACGCGTCAAATATGCAAATGAGCATTTACGCCGATTCAGAAACGAACGACCGCCCGTCGCTTTTTTTTATGCCGTTTGCGTTCAGCTTTTTCCGGCGGAAAGTTACCCCTGGGTAAGTGCGGCGTATCCTATGTTAAGTATGGCGTAGGTAAGTTACGTCAGTCGGCTGAAGCCATGTTTTTAGGCGTATCTAGCTTTGTGAATCGGCGTAAAGATGTGACGGCGCACATTTTAAATTACAGCGGCGGATCTCCTTTCTGAATCTGGCCCATAGAGTCTACAAAATAGGGGATAGTTTTATGGCATTATTATTAATATTTTTTTTATTAGTAATGGCGGCGATCTGCGATTTTTACCATGACTGCGACATTATGGCAGACACCTCGTACACACTTGACGCTATTTTGGGACCATTGTCATTTATACAGCGATCAGTGCTATAAAAATGCACTGGTTACTAAACGACACTGGCAGGGAAGGGGTTAACCACTAGGGGGGCGATTAAGGGGTTAAGTGTGTCCTAGGGAGTGATTCTAACTGTGCGGGGAGGGCTGGGCTACCAGTGACACGATATTGATCACTGCTCCCGATGACAGGGAACAGACGATCACTGTCCTGTCACAAGGCAGAACAGGGAAATGCCTTGTTTACATAGGCATCCCCCTGTTCTGCAGCTCCAAGACACGATCGTGGGACACCGGTGGACATCGAGTCCCGCGGGAACGGACATGGAGCTCGAGGTGGGTTTTTCAAAGCAACATACAGGTACGTTGCTTTGCCCACAAAAGCCATTCTGTCGACGTATATGTCAAGTGCTTAATGATCAATAAACCGACTGCATATAAAGATATCTCCACCCAAACAACAGCCTTCCTTGATGCGTTTCACCACTCTCCTGGCTTGTGTGAAAGCCAGGAGTGGCGAAACGCGTCAAGGAGGCCTGTATTCAGGCAGTTATAGTCAATTTATTGATTGTTAACCACTTCCCGACGGCCGTACGACTTTGTACGGCCGCAGGGTGGCTCTACTTCTCTGGGAGGCCGTCTTTATACGGCCTCCGCTCCTCCTGGCCACTGGGGGGCGTGCGATGTCCGCCAGGCTCCCGCGATCGGCGGTTACAGAGACAAGGACGTGGATCTGTGTGTGTAAACACACAGATCCATATCCTGTCAGGGAGAGAGGAGACCGATCTGTGTCTCTTGTACATAGGGACACAGATCGGTCACCTCCCCCAGTCACCCCCCTCCCCCCACAGTTAGTAACACTCACTAAGGTACACATTTAACCCCTCCCTCACCCCCTAGTGTTAACCCCTTCAATGCCAGTCACATTTATACAGTAATTAGTGCATATTTATAGCACTGATCGCAGTATAAATGTGAATGGTCCCAAAAGTGTGTCAAAAGTGTCCGATGTGTCCGCCATAATGTCGCAGTACCGATAAAGATCGCAGATCGCTGTCATTACTAGTAAAAAAAAAAAAAATAATAATTCTGTCCCCTATTTTGTAGGTGCTATAACTTTTGCGCAAACCATTCGCTTATTGCGATTTTTTTTTTCTTTTTTACCAAAAATATGTAAAATACGTATCGGCCTAGACTGAGAAAAAAAAAATTGATCTATTTATTTTTTAGCAACAAGTAAAAAATATTATTTTTTTTTTCAAAATTGTCGCTCTATTTTTGTTTATAGCGCAAAAAATAAAAACCGCAGAGGTGATCAAATACCACCAAAAGAAAGCTCTATTTGTGGGAAAAAAAGGACGTCAATTTTGTTTGGGAGCCACGTCGCACGACCGCGCAATTGTCAGTTAAAGCGACGCAGTGCCGAATCGCAAAAAGTCCTCTGGTCAGGAAGGGGGTTTAAGTGCCCAGTAAGGAAGTGGTTAAAAAATACTGCTAGAAAAGCCAAGTGGAGTGCGGCTGATATCCTTTTATGTCCTCAGTAGAGATGGACTGCCAAGGCCGGTACCGGGTTTTCCATGTACAAGGGAGGCCAGTTCTGAGCTATGGATCGGTGTGTGCTTCCATATAGAATCATTCGCACACACACACTTACCTTCTCTAATGTTTATTAAAAGTTCACCTGCTCTTATTTTTGAACACAACACTAGGTATGACTGGCACTTCATACTATGATTAAAACATCAGAATAAAAAAATTGGTGGTGACATCACAGCCAAAGAGGACGATCACTTTACAGAATGAGGATTGGCGCCCGGTGCGGACAAAGTTCAGGTTGTTTATTGTGCTGTAAATAATGCGAAGATCGAATTTAAACAATTCCTTTTTCTTCTGCAGGGAGAGCTGCCGGATCCAGTCCGAGTTGTTTCATCTGCACGGCGATGTCGAAGAGGTAATCGTAGCACTCGCACCTGGAAGGGACACAGCGCAGTGATTAGGAGACACTGGGGCACAATTCTCATACAGGGGCATGCTAATACAATGGCTTGTGTAGAGTAAGGAAGCCTTTCTCAACTAGGGTTCTATGGATACCTAGGGGTCCGCCTGATTCCGCAAGGGGTTCCTTGAGCAATGAGCATCTTCTACCTCTCACATAAATAATCGCTGGCATCCATGATTATTTTAGTCAAGGTCATCCATCTCACTGACCACCAATGTAATAGTCACTTCTACTCTGTGTAAGGTGCCTGTGTAAGGGGCACTACACTGACCACCAATGTAAGGGGCACTACACTGACCACCAATGTAAAGGGCACTACACTGACCACCAATGCAAGGGGCACTACACTGACCACCAATACAAGGGGCACTACACTGACCACCAATACAAGGGGCACTACACTGACCACCAATGCAAGGGGCACTACACTGACCACCAATACAAGGGGCACTACACTGACCACCAATACAAGGGGCACTACACTGACCACCAATACAAGGGGCACTACACTGACCACCAATACAAGGGGCACTACACTGACCACCAATGCAAGGGGCACTACACTGACCACCAATACAAGGGGCACTACACTGACCACCAATGCAAGGGGCACTACACTGACCACCAATACAAGGGGCACTACACTGACCTTCAATGCAAGGGGCACTACACTGACCACCAATGCAAGGGGCACTACACTGACCACCAATGCAAGGGGCACTACACTGACCTTCAATGCAAGGGGCACTACACTGACCACCAATGCAAGGGGCACTACACTGACCACCAATGCAAGGGGCACTACACTGACCACCAATGCAAGGGGCACTACACTGACCACCAATGCAAGGGGCACTACACTGACCACCAATGCAAGGGGCACTACACTGACCACCAATGCAGGGGGCACTACACTGACCACCAATGCAAGTGGCACTACACTGACCACCAATGCAGGGGGCACTACACTGACCACCAATGTAGGGAGCACTACACTGACCACCAATGTAGGGAGCACTACACTGACCACCAATGTAGGAGGCACTTAAAACGTCGTTTTTGCCCACACACGATAATTTTTTACAACCCGAAAAACGACATTTTAAAAAACGATGTTAAAAAATGCAGCATGTTCAAAAAAAAATTTGTCGTTTTTCAGAAGCCGAAAAACGACGTGAATCCCACACACGATTTTAAATGACTTTTTTAAAAACAACGTTTTTTTTCATGCCGAAAAACGATTGTGTGTATGCGGCATTAGAGTTTAGTTGCATTTTAAGATTTTGATTCACTTTAAACCTTATTACAGTCTTCCACAACTAGCCTTGCCACGCTCAGGTTATCCTAAAACAGACTCCCCCCCCCCCCCCAGACTTCCCATGATGCTCATGCACTTGTAGTTGAACATCATGGGAAATGTAGTTCTAAAACCTCTGGGGTGCCGAGGTTCGCCATCGCTGCCTTAGGATAACCAAGAATACAGGAACATTGTCACTCTGGTAACTTTTCACAGTGAAATGGTTTTATATAAACACGTACATAGTCTTCGTTTTCTCCCAGGTGTCGCCCCAGACGTAGACTCCATGGCGGCGCACCAGCACGGCGCAGGAATCCGGGTATTCTGTCATGGCCCTTGCCATCCGGTCTTTAAGGTCTTTCTCTTCCGGTGTGTTCTCCACGATGGGGACCACCAGGAGGTCATCGTACCTACAGGAAAGTGTGACATAATTTCTTTAAAGCGCAACTTCAGCTAACATGATTTTCAATGGACTGGGGATGGGAGAATCTCTGTTGGGTTTTTACTGCTCTCTGTGAGCCGGCTTACTATCTAACCCAACAAGAAATAGTGAGAAATCTTGGAAAGGCAGATATAGCTCAGAGGATATTTTAGGTACTCTTAGTTACTGACAGATTTAATTAAAGTCAAACTATAGACATTTAAAGATTAAAGTGTATGTAAAGGACAAAGGTTTTTTTCACCTTAATGCATTTGCTGCATTAGGGTAAAAAAAAAAATTCTGTGCAGTTCCCCCACTATACTTACCTGAACCTGGTCTCAATACAGCGATGTGCACAGAAGGAGCAGCTCTCTCGGCTTTCTCCATCCTCATAGGTTTATGTTTAGGCTTATGTTGATGTCAGTCACAGCTAGTGAGGAAAGAGAGCGGGGGTGGGGCAAGCCATGCAAATTGGGCTTGGAAGTGCCCCTATAGCATGCAGATTGTTATGATAGGCACCCGGCGGAGCAAGGGATTTGCCAGAAGCGCCGGCGTGGGACCCAGAAAAAAAGGATTGAGACTGCTCTTGCAGAAGCATTGCACAAAGCAGGGGGAGGAGTAGAGTTATGTGGACTACTGACGAAAGAGTAGAGTGATGTGGACTACTGACGAAGGAGTAGAGTGATGTGGACTACTGACGAAGGAGTAGAGTGATGTGGACTACTGACGAAGGAGTAGAGTGATGTGGACTACAGAGGGAGGAGTAGAGTGATGTGGACTACAGAGGGAGGAGTAGAGTGATGTGGACTACTGAGGGAGGAGTAGAGTGATGTGGACTACTGACAGAGGAGTAGAGTGATGTGGACTACAGGACTACAGAGGGAGGAGTAGAGTGATGTGGACTACTGAGGGAGGAGTAGAGTGATGTGGACTACTGACAGAGGAGTAGAGTGATGTGGACTACAGGACTACAGAGGGAGGAGTAGAGTGATGTGGACTACAGAGGGAGGAGTAGAGTGATGTGGACTACTGAGGAAGGAGTAGAGTGATGTGGACTACTGAGGGAGGAGTAGAGTGACGTGGACTACTGAGGGAGGAGTAGAGTGACGTGGACTACTGAGGGAGGAGTAGAGTGATGTGGACTACTGAGGGAGGAGTAGAGTGATGTGGACTACTGAGGGAGGAGTCGAGTGATGTGGACTACTGAGGGAGGAGTCGAGTGATGTGGACTACAGAGGGAGGAGTCGAGTGATGTGGACTACTGAGGGAGGAGTAGAGTGATGTAGACTACTGAGGGAGGAGTAGAGTGATGTGGACTACTGAGAGAGGAGTAGAGTGATGTGGACTACTGAGGGAGGAGTAGAGTGATGTGGACTACCGAGGGAGGAGTAGAGTGATGTGGACTACTGAGGGAGGAGTCGAGTGATGTGGACTACTGAGGGAGGAGTAGAGTGATGTGGACTACTGAGGGAGGAGTCGAGTGATGTGGACTACTGAGGGAGGAGTCGAGTGATGTGGACTACTGAGGGAGGAGTAGAGTGATGTGGACTACTGAGAGAGGAGTAGAGTGATGTGGACTACTGAGGGAGGAGTAGAGTGATGTGGACTACCGAGGGAGGAGTAGAGTGATGTGGACTGCTGCGTCGCTGCTGGGAGAGGGGAGCAAGGTGTTGTGAGCTACTGAGTTGCTGCGAGTCGATGGAAGTAGAATGATCTGAGCTGCTAAGTCACGGCTGGGAGGGAAGAGCAGGGAGCTGCTAAAATGAAAGTGTTTCTATGTTAAGCGTTGATGATGAATTACCCCACACTTCCTGCAGCTACAGAGGTCAGTGAAGACATGTTATCAAGCTATTTAATGTTTGTAAAAATATGTAAGTATCTGACAATTTATAGCCTAGTCACATTTCTACTCTAAAAAGGCATTCATGTACCGTCATAAATCTCCTGGAACCCCAAAACCCGAGGAGCTATAACATAATAAATGTAAGAAATTCTACTGCTGGCCCGCCTCCTCCCATGGTGCATTCTTTGTTCATGAGGTTGCACAGAACATTGAAGGACCAATAGGGAGAGTGTGGCAAAGGAAAACTCTGCCAAAACCAAGACTTCCATGCTACAGGGCCACAGTTTACCCAAGAAGCTGTGTGAAGGCACACAAAATGCACCAGAAGGTATTGAGGTTTCACTTATGATGCCAGAAGTATTGATTGATAAATATAATATGTCAAATCTATCACCATCAGGGCTTCACCTGTAATAGTCTCCAGAGCTGCCTTTCTTTATTCCTTTAATCATCTCTTGGTGTGTGACTCGGAATTCCTTCCCCGGAAACAGCAGTGTGGCCAGCACAGCGGACTTGGAGTGAGTGTGGATCACGGCTCCGGCTCCTGGAAATAGAAAACGTTTGTTCACGTTATGATTAAAATGGGGGTGATTTACTAACTGGAAAATCTGGTGCAGCTCTGCATAGAAACCAATCAGCTTCCAGTTTTTTTTTTTTGGTCTGCGGCAGGGCTGCACAAAATCACGTACCTGTACGTGATTTTGTGCACAAGGTCAGGGGCGTGCGCCTCCGGCGACCCGCTCCTGCTGCGATTGGACACAACAGGAGCCAATCAACGGGTCCAGTGGCAGCGATGGCCGCCAGCCAGTCGTTCAGAAGAAAGGCAGATTGCCGTTCTGTGAGGGAGGAAAATGGAGATATAGGCCCAGATTCACAAAGCACTTATGCCGACGTATAACAAGTTACGCCGACGTAAGTGCAAATGTGCGCCGTCGTATCTGTGCGCCAGACCCACAAACATATATGCGCCTAAAACCAGGCTACACCCCGCTGATGTAGCTTTCTTACGTCGGCGTAGGGTGGGCGCACATTTAGGCTGGGTGCATGGTGCCGCTCCCATTGATTAGCCATTCAAACATGCAAATGAGGAAAATACGGCGATTCACGAACCTGCGTGCGCCCGATTCAGGCTACGCGAGGTGAGCGTAAGTTGTACGTCCGGCGTAAAGTTATTCCCCATAAAGGAGGCGCAACCCAGCAGTAGACATGCAAAGGTCTGCACCAGGGAACACAAGCCGACGTATTTTACGTTGGACATGTGTCTGGCTGGGCGTAGGTTACGTTCACGCCGTATGCAGTGATCCGGCATAGTTTAGGCAGTTGTTCCGACGTGTTTGTGAGCAGGCGCAGGGGGATGCGTTCACGTCACGCAGTTTGTAATACGCATCTATCTGGCGCTCGGCCCATCATTTGCAGGCCTACGCCTTCGAATCCTACGCCACGCTGGCGCAACGTTGGGAGCACTAGCTTGCTGAATTCAAAGCTTGCCTCTCCGCGCTACGCCAGCGTGACGTACATTGGTTACTCTACGGCGGCGTAATGTGCGCCCACTCTCTGTGAATCTGGGCCCCTGTGTTTCTGCCAAGCAGAAACACAGATCTCCGTTTTCCTCCAGTCACAGCATTCCCCACACAGTTAGAAAGCATCCCCTAGGAGCACACTTAACCCTTTGCTCGCCCCTGATGTTAACCCCTTCCCTGCCAGTGGCATTTAAACACCGACAGTGCATTTTTTTTTAGCACTGATCACTGTACTGGTGTCACTGGTCCCCAAAAAGTGTCACTTAGTGTCTCGGATTTGTCCGCCACAATGTCGCAGTCCCGCTAAAAATCGCTGATCGCCGCCAATACTAGCAAAAACTATTTAAAAAAAGTTAAAAAATGATCCTATAGTTTGTTGGTGCTATAACTTTTGCGCAAAGCAATCAACATAAACGTAATGTTTATTTTTTTACCAAAAATATTGGCATAAACTGATGAAGAAATTAGATTCTTTTAATTTTTTTATTGTATGTGTTTCATAGCAGAAAGTAAAAAATATACTTTTTTTCCCCTAAATTGTCGCTCTTTTTTTGTTTATAGCGCAAAACATAAAAACCGCAGAGGTGATCAAATACTACTTATTTGTGTGGGGAAAAAAAAGGACATCAATTTTATTTGGGTAGAGCATTGCACGACCACGCAATTGTCAGTTAAAGTAACGCAGTGCCGTATCGCAAAAAAATGTCTCGTCAGGAAGGGGGGTAAAACCTTCTGGAGCTGAAGTGGTTAATTGAAGAAGCTGATTTGCTCCCATGCAGAGCTGCATCAGATTTTACACTCCAGTTTTAGTAAATCTCCCCCAATGTAGAGCAAGGAACTATTATGAGCTTGTCCTAGGTAAAGGTTAGAAGAAAAGAACAACATCGCCACCTACTGGTTTCCTTTATAAAATTCCTAGAGGAACTACATAAAGAAACCCTGCCAAGAACTAATCTTTATAATGCATGTTCTTTTTTTTACACATATACACAAACAAAAAAAAAAAAATCACCACTTCAGCCCCGGAAGAATTTACCCCCTTCCTGACCAGAGCACCTTTTGCGATATGGCACTGCGTCGCTTTAACTGACAATTGCGCGGTCGTGCGACGTTGCACCCAAACAAAATTGGCGTCCTTTTTTTCCCCACAAATAGAGTTTTCTTTTGGTGGTATTTGATCACCTCTGCATTATTTTTGCGCTATAAACAAAACAAAAAAAAAAAGCGACAATTTTGAAAAAAAGCTGTATTTTTTACGTTTTGCTGTAATAAATATCCCCCAAAAATATATAATTTTTTTTCCTCAGTTTAGGCCAATACGTATTCTTCTACATATTCTTGGTAAAATCGCAATAAGTTTATATTGATTGGTTTGCGCAAAAGTCATATAGCCAGATTCAGGTACACGTGTCTATCTTTAGGCGGGCGTAGCGCATCTCATATACGCTACGCCGCCGTAAGTTAGAGAGGCAAGTACAGTATTCACAAAGAACTTGCGTCCTAAGTTACGGCGGCGTAGTGTAAATGGGCCGGCGTAAGCGTGCGTAATTCAAAGTAGGCTGTAGTGGGCGTGTTGTATGCTAATGAATTGTGACCTCACGTAAATGACGCGCCTAACGAACGGCGCATGCGCCGTCCGTGAACGTATCCCAGTGCGCATGCTCAAAATCACGTCGCAAATAGTCAATGAACGTAACCTACGCCCAGCCCCATTCTGAATTGGCTGACGTAAACGACGTGAAATTCGACGGCTTTCCCGACGTCCATACTTAACATTGGTTGGGTCATGCTTGGTGGGCGGTACACCCACTGGGTTAGCTTCTATTACATCCTACAGGTGTGGTGCACTTAGCCATAGACTTCTATTACATCCTACAGGTGTGCTGCACTTAGCCATAGACTTCTATTACATCCTGCAGATTTGCTGCACTTAGCCATGGACTTCCATTATATCCTACAGGTTTGCTGCACTTAGCCATAGACTTCTATTACACCCTGCAGGTGTGCTGCACTTAGCCATAGACTTCTATTACACCCTGCAGGTGTGGTGCACTTAGCCATAGACTTCTATTACACCCTGCAGGTGTGGTGCACTTAGCCATAGACTTCTATTACACCCTGCAGGTGTGGTGCACTTAGCCATAGACTTCTATTACATCCTGCAGGTTTGCTGCACTTAGCCATAGACTTCTATTACACCCTGCAGGTGTGCTGCACTTAGCCATAGACTTCTATTACACCCTGCAGGTTTGCTGCACTTAGCCATAGACTTCTATTACACCCTGCAGGTGTGCTGCACTTAGCCATAGACTTCTATTACACCCTGCAGGTGTGGTGCACTTAGCCATAGACTTCTATTACACCCTGCAGGTGTGGTGCACTTAGCCATAGACTTCTATTACACCCTGCAGGTGTGGTGCACTTAGCCATAGACTTCTATTACATCCTGCAGGTTTGCTGCACTTAGCCATAGACTTCTATTACACCCTGCAGGTGTGCTGCACTTAGCCATAGACTTCTATTACACCCTGCAGGTTTGCTGCACTTAGCCATAGACTTCTATTACACCCTGCAGGTGTGGTGCACTTAGCCATAGACTTCTATTACACCCTGCAGGTGTGCTGCACTTAGCCATGGACTTCTATTACATCCTGCAGGTGTGCTGCACTTAGCCATATACTTCCATCACATCCTGCAGGTTTGCTGCACTTAGCCATAGACTTCTATTACACCCTGCAGGTGTGGTGCACTTAGCCATGGACTTCCATTACATTGTGCAGGTTTGCTGCACTTAGCCATAGACTTCTATTACATCCTGCAGGTTTGCTGCACTTAGCCATAGACTTCTATTACACCCTGCAGGTTTGCTGCACTTAGCCATAGACTTATATTACATCCTGCAGTTTTGCTGCACTTAGCCATATACTTATATTACATCCTGCAGGTGTGCTGCACTTAGCCATAGACTTCTATTATATCCTGCAGGTGTGGTGCACTTTCTGAAAGCGCACCAAAACCTATTGCATTCAGAAAGTACACCAAACCTGCAGGATATAATAGAAGTCTATGGCTAAGTGCAGTAAACCTGCAGGTACATTGCATTGCACCTGTGGTGTGGGTCAACCGCAGCACATCAGTGTGAAAGCAGCCCTATACTATTATATCCAGTGTATTGCTTCACATTGACCTGAAGATCTCTTCTTCCCTGCTGCTGGCACCACTCTGGGATAAGAGGTGAAGTGCAGTTGGCATCACTCCGCATGGGACAGGAGCCGGCACTACAGAGGAGTCATCAGCTTATTGCTCCCGTCTACAGCTCCAACTTTACAAGTAGTCCCTCTGCATTGCACTCTGTTTGATGCTCTGGGATGGCGGGTCAGCAAACCCAGACTGAGCTCTACCAGTCACCTGTCCACAATCTACCAGTAGATTTAAATGTCGCTGGCCCCTGGAGTAGAGGAAATATGCCAGGATTGGGTGAGAAGGGGTTAAAAAGGTACGTATTTATCGGCGTATAATGCGCACTTTTTTCCCCTTAAAATCATGGGAAAATCGTGGGTGCGCGTTATACGCCGATCCCTGCTTTCTGAGCGCCGCCGCCGCCGACATAGTACACTCGGCTGGGTTCGGCCATGCTCGGCTCGCACTGTACTGTCGGCTTTCTGAGCACCGCCGCCGCCATATACCGAGTGCAGTACACTCGGGTACACTCGGCTGGGCTCGGCGACGATCGGCTCCGCGAGAGGAGCCGAGCGGGGAGGACACCACGAATGCCGCAGACGGACGCCGGACCGGACAAGGCCGCCGAGCAACTGTAAGTAACTATATCTGTAAATTGTCACTATTTCTTTTTTTCCCTAGGATTCTCCTCTAGGTTGGGGGTGCGCGCTATACGCCGGTGCGCACGCTATACGCCGGTGCGCGCTATAGGGCGATAAATACGGTAAATCCTTTGGATAAACGGATTTGTTCTTTTTAATATGTGTGACCCCCAGACAGGAAGCTCCTTCCTTTTGGCTCTCCGGGGACACATACCTCTCAAGGTGTAAGCGTTCATGAACAGCGGCGTGCATTGACTCTTCTTCAGATTCTTGTAAGGTGGAGGGCAGCTGATGTCTCTCTCATCGATATCACAGACAAACAGATCATCCGGCTGCAGGATAGAACAAACACAGATTGAAAATTATTGTAAAATGTTATTGATTATTTGTCTATACCTCTACATTTATCTTAAAGTAGAACTAAAGAGAAAACTTCTTTTTTTTTTTCATTTTGGATAGAGTAAAGGAGGGTTATAACCCCTGTCAGTTTTTTCTCACCATCTGTGTCCCATTTCAGGGATTTCCCTTCACTTCCTGTCCCCATGGCCAAACAGGAAGTGAGAGGAAATACCTACAAATAAAGGGAATCCCTTGCCCCCCCCCCCCCCCAATCATCAGAACTAGTGTCCCCGTTGGAAGATGTCTCTTCTATTACTTTAGACCAGGGGTCTCCAAACTTTCTAAAGAAAGGGCCAGCTTCCTGTCCTTCAGACATTAGGAGGGCCAGACTGTGCCCAGTGGGAGTAAACAATGTCTGATCTTTGGTACTAGGGGGAGAAACAGTTGGTGTCAGCGAGAGGAATAGTGCCCCATTGTTGGTGTCAGTGGAAGGACTTGTGCCCCATTGTTGGTGTCAGTGGAAGGACTTGTGCCCCATTGTTGGTGTCAGTGGAAGGACTTGTGCCCCATTGTTGGTGTCAGTGGAAGGACTTGTGCCCCATTGTTGGTGTCAGTGGAAGGAATAGTGCCTCATTGTTGGTGTCAGTGGAAGGAAAAAAGCCTCAAGGGCCAGATAAAGGCAAGCAAAGGGGTGCATACGGCCCCAGGGCCTAAGTTTGGAGACCCTGGGGTGGATTCACATAGACTTACGACGGGCGTATCAGTAGATACACCGTCGTAAGTCCGAATCCCTGCCGTCTTAACTTTAAGCGTATGCTCAAACTGAGATACGCTTAAATGTTTCTAAGATACGACGGGCGTAAGTCTCCTACGCCGTCGTATCTTAACTGCATATTTACGCTGGCCGCTAGGGGCGTGTACGCTGATTTACGCCTAGAATATGTAAATCAGCTAGATACGCCGATTCACGAACGTACGCCCAGCCGTCGCAGTAAAGATACGCCGTTTACGTAAGGGGTTTTCAGGCGTAAAGTTATTCCATCAAATACATGGCGCAGCCAATGTTACGTATGGCCGTCGTTCCCACGTCGAAATGTAAAAATTTTACGTTGTTTGCGTCGTTTTCAAAATAGTCGCTCTTTTTTTGTTTATAGTGAAAAAAATTAAAACCGCAGAGGTGATCAAATACCACCAAAAGAAAGCTCTATTTGTGGGAAAAAAGGACATAAATGTAATTTGTGTACAACATCACACGCTTGCGCAATTGTCAGTTAACGTAACGCAGTGCTGTATCGCAAAAAATGGCCAGGTCAGGAAGTTGGGTAAAACCTTCCGGAGCTGAAGTGGTTATGAAGAAACAAAGCCGCCCTCTAACAGGAAGTCACATCACAGCAGCAAAAAATATAAAAAATTATAAAAAATCTAGAGGAGACAGAGTAATAGAATGGACTTTTCTGAAATTACCACTTCAGCCCCGGACCATTTGGCTGGCCAAAGACGAGCACTTTTTTTGCGATTCGGCACTGCGTCGCTTTAACTGACAATTGCGCGGTCGTGCGACGTGGCTCCCAAACAAAATTGGCGTCCTTTTTTCCCCACAAATAGAGCTTTCTTTTGGTGGTATTTGATCACCTCTGCGGTTTTTATTCTTTGCGCTATAAACAAAATTAGAGCGACAATTTAAAAAAAAAAATCTATATTTTTTACTTTTTGCTATAATAAATATCCCCCAAAAAATCTATAAAAAAAAAAACAACATTTTTTCCTCAGATTAGGTCCATACGTATTCTTCTACATACTTTTGGTAAAAAGAAAAAAAAAAAAAATCGCAATAAGCGTTTATTGATTGGTTTGCACAGAAGTTATAGGGCTAGATTCAGATACAATTGTGTATCTATGGGTCGGCGTAACGTATCTCAGATACGTTATGCCGCCGTGAATTAGGGCGCAAGTTCCGTATTCAGACAGAACTTGCGCCCTTAGTTACGGCGGCATAATGTATGTTGTCCGGCGTAAGCCTGCCTAATTCAAATGGGGATGATGTGGGCGTGTTTTATTTATGAATGGTGACCCGCGTATTTGATGTATTTTACGAATGGCGCATGCGCCGTTCGTGAAAAAATCCCAGTGCGCATGCTCGAAATTACGCCGCAAATCGTCAATGCTTTAGATGTGAACGTCTCGCTGGAGTCCCGCGATCGGTCCCCGGAGCTGAAGAACAGGGAGAGCTGTATGTAAACACAGCTTCCCCGTTCTTCACTGTGGCGCCGTCATCGATCGTGTGATCCCTTATATAGGGAATCACCATCGATGACGTCACACCTACAGCCACACCCCCCTACAGTTAGAAACACAGATGAGGTCACACTTAACCCATTAGCGCCCCCTTGTGGTTAACTCCCAAACTGCAATTGTCATTTTTTACAGTAAACCAAGCATTGTAAATGCATTTTTTGCTGTGAAAATGACAATGTTCCCAAAAATGTGTCAAAATTGCTCCGAAGTGTCCGCCATAATGTCGCAGTCACAAAAAAAAAATAAAAAATCGCTGATCGCCGCCATTAGTAGTAAAAAAATGTTTTTTTATAAAAATGCAATAAAATTATCCCCTATTTTGTAAACGCTATACATTTTGCGCAAACCAACCGATAAACGCTTATTGCGTTTTTTTTTACCAAAAATAGGTAGAAGAATACATATCGGCCTAAACTGAGGAAAAAAATATTTTTTTTTATATATTTTTGGGGGATATTTATTATAGCAAAAAGTAAAAAATATTGCATTTTTTTCAAAATTGTCGCTTTATTTTTGTTTATAGCGCAAAAAATAAAAACCGCAGAGGTGATCAAATACCACCAAACGAAAGCTCTATTTGTGGGAAATATATACGGTATATATATATATATATATATATATATATATATATATATATATATATATATATATATATATATATATATATATATATAAAAAAAGGTCATTAGCATATTTTCTGTCCGAGACAAAAGCCGCACATCCTCTGTACCCATCAATAATACATTGTACATGCTGCAGTGATATATGGCCCCTTGCGTCTTCCTCCTAGTCCACATCCCCGACAAACACGGTTTACTTATAAAATATTGAAGCCGTAGTTTATGTCCCCGCATTGTCGGGGAAAAAGGACGCTGTCCTCGTGTCATTTGCGTCCACGCATTTTCGCCTGTTCCTTGAGTATAGACGGGTCGGGTCTGTGACATTGACAATAGTAGGAGAGGATGTTCCTATAAGACATGACTGCTGGAGGCCGTTATTAAACACGACCTGTCACTGGGAATTAACATTTTTAAATGTAACTGCTAACCACAAACTAATTTTATCCTGCCTTTTGTTTTATGTATCCTCTGGGTATCACGCCAATGACATCATATGCAAATTACGAGGGAGGCCAATTCAGGATTTTAATAGTTTAAAGCAGGTGAAGAAAACAAAAACAAGCAAAACATAAAAAAAAAAATCTGCAAATGACCACTTCCACTTCTTTATAATTTTATATATTCAACTAATTTACTCAGGTGGTAGCCTATCCGTGCCTACAATTTGAACCCAATTGGGGTAGGCTGGTCTAGGCTATCCAATACTGTATTTTTTGAACCACTTTAAAATACTTTAATAATAATACTTCAATACCGGGCTTTTATACCCACCTCAATACCGGGCCTATTCCGGCACTTCTCTCCTACATGTACAAATCATCATTCTTTTGCTAGAAAATTATGCAGAACCCCCAAACATGATATATGTTTTTTAGCAGACACCCTAGGGAATAAAACGATGGTCATTGCAACATTTTTTTCTTGCACGGTATTTGCGCAATAATAATAATAAAAAAGCATTTTTTTGGGAAAAAAATTGTTTCATGAATTAAAAAAATAACAAAAAACAGTAAAGTTAGCCCAATTTTTTTGTAAAATATGAAAGATTATATTACACCGAGTAAATAGATACCTAACATGGCATGCTTTAAAATTGCGCACACTCGTGGAATGGCCCAAACTTTTGTACTTAAAAATCTCCATAGGCAACGCTTTGAAAATGTTTACAGGTTACCAGTTTAGATTTACAGAGGAGATCTGGTGCTTAAACGGCGTTCTCATATGTCGGCGGGACTTACGTGTGCGTTCGCTTCTGCGCGCGAGCTACCGGGGACAGGGGCGTTTTAATTTTTTTTTTTTTTATTGTTTTTTTTACTTATTTATGTTTTAACACTTTTTTTTTATCACTTTTATTCCTATTACAAGGAATGTAAACATCCGTTGTAATAGGAAATGTGTGTGACAGGTCCTCTTTATGGAGAGATGCGGGGTCAATAAGACCCCACATCTCTCCTCCAGGCTGGAAAGCATGAGATCGGTGCTTCCTGCCTGCACCGGACGATTCCTTCTCCGGGCCCCCGATGGCACGGGAGAGCCCGAAGAAGCACCGGATGGCGGCAGGGGATGTCCCCTCCCGCCGCCTATAAGAACGATCAAGCGGTGGAACCGCCGCTATGATCGTTCTTGTGGTGCGCAGGATCGCCGGCTGAAGAGATGGATATCTGAATGATGCCTGTAGCTGCACCCATCATTCAGATATCCCCCGGTCATTTTGAAACGTCTCTCGTTTTTTTTTTTACTGCTCAAAAACGCCACTGCCCAAAACTGCTGATAACAGCCTATGTGCGCATCGACACATAGGATAACATGATGGAGAGTTTAACCACTTCCATACGACAATTGCGCGGTCATGCTACACTGTACCCAAACAAATTTTTTTGGGGGTAAATTTTTTATCATTTTGTTCCCACAAATAGAGCTTTCTTTTAGTGGTATTTGATCACCTCTACGATTTTTATTTTTTGCGAAAATTTTGAAAAAAACTAAGTTTTTCTTTGTTTCTGTTAATTTATTTTATAAATAAGTACCTTTTTCTTCTTCAATGACGGGCACTGCTATGGCTGCACTGACGGGCACTGCTATGGCGGCACTGATAAGGCGGCACTGATGGGCACTGGTATGTGGCACTGATAGGTGGCATGGATGGGCACTGGTGGGTGGCATTACTGGGCATCACAAATTTGATCAGTGCTATAAAAATGCAATGCTTACCATAAAAATCCCACTGGCAGTGAAGGGGTTAACACTAGGGGGCGGGGAAGGGGTTAAGTATGTTCCTGGGTGTGTTCTAACTGTTGGGGGGGTGGCCTCACTAGGGGAAATGACTGATCTTCTGTTCATACATTGTATGAACAGACGGTCAGGCATTCCTCCCCTGACAGGACCGGGAGCTGTGTGTTTACACACACAGCTCCCGGTCCTCGCTCTGTAACGAGCGATCGCGGGTGCCCGGCGGCGAACGCGCCCGCCGGGGGCGAGCGGGGGGCGGCGCGCCCCTATTGGCTGGTGAGCGAGGTGACGTATAGCTACGTGCTCTCGCCCAGCAGAGCTGACCTGCTGCCGTATAACTGCGGCGGCTGGTCGGCAAGCAATTAACGACATAAAAATGTCGTATGGCGGCATTAGTCCTTGGGGCAGAAACATGAGCATTTAGTAACAAAGTGTTAACAAAATAGGAGGAGGTATATCTTTCCTAATATCTTCCCTACTAAAGCCATTAGAAGGTTCCGGTTTTTAAGCAGGGCTCTTAGGTTTAAATTATTTAAGGTCCATTTAAAATCCCTGAATTGCCTCTTAAGTGTGTATGTGGTATAAGAAAGGCTTTCATTAAGGAACCGATTTGAAGAATGTTACTTAGCAGTCCCCAGTAAGGGACACGCCGAGCTAGCCAGTATAATGTGAATTCTCTATTGGTGTATATACAGAATCCTCCCGCTAAGCTATTGTATTCTGACAGCAGGAAGTCTCCCTGGTATCAGAATACACTAATCAGCGCTGCAGTCTATATCCTTCAGTGCAGATCGAGCAGGGAAAATCCGACAGGCCGGTTGTACAGAAGTCGATCGTACAACCCCAGCGTCCATACCTGGATTGAAATTCTACTGGTCCCTGATGAACTGGCCAAATTTCCATCCTTGTATGGCCAGCTTGAAGTGGGAGTAAACTCCCGTGGTTGATATCTACCAATAGGCAAGCCTATAATAAGGCTTATCTATAGGTACTGGAAATATCTCCTAAACGTGCGCCGTTAAAGAGATATTTAACTACTTTAGACCCGGGCCATAGTAAAAAGACAGCCTCCAGGTGGCTCTATAAATCCGGGAGGCCGTCTTTTTACGGCCTCGCGTCCTCCGGCACGTCCCCGAGATGCCGATGCGCATGCCTGGCGGCCGCGATGTCCGCCATGTGCCCCCGATCGGCAATGACAGAGCAAGGACGTGGAGCTCTGTGCCTTCGGGCTTTCACATTGAAGCCTGCAGGGCATAATTTTTTCATGCGGTATAGCAGCGCTATTTTTAGCGCTGTACCGCATGAAAATGCCTCAATGTGAAAGGGGTCTAACGCTAAACTGGTAACCTGTAAAAAAAAATTAAGCAACGCCTATGGAGATTTTTAAGTACTGAAGTTTGGCGCCATATTATGAGTGTGCGCAATTTTAAAGCATGACATGTTAGGTATCTATTTACTCGTAACTTCATCTTTTACATTATACAAAAAAATTGGGCTAACTTTAGTGTTTTGTTATTTTTTAATTCATGAAACCGTTTTTTTCCCCCCCAGAAAAAGGCGTTTAAAAAATTATTGCGCAAATACTGTGCAAGATAAAAAGTTGCAATGACCAACATTTTATTCCCTAGGGTGTCTGCTAAAAAAACATATATAGGGCCAGATCCACAGTGAGAGTATGCCGGCGTATCTACTGATACGCCGGCGTACTTTCAAATGACCTGCGTCGTATCTTTAGTTTGAATCCTCAAACCAAGATACGACGGCATCTGGGTTAGATCCGACAGATGCCGTCGTACGCCTTCGGATCGTAGATGCAATACTTTGGCGTCTGCTCGGTGGAGTTTGCGTCGTTTTCCGCGGGTATGCAAATTAGCTATTTCCGACGATCCACAAACGTACGCGCGGTCGTCGCATTCTCTTACGTCGTCTCTAGTCGGCTTTTTCCGGCGTATAGTTAAAGCTGCTTTTTTTGCGGCGTATAGTTAGATTTGCCATGTTAAGTATGGGCGTTGTTCCCGCGTCGAAATTTTTTTTTTTTTGCGTAAGTCGTCCGTTAAACGGGATAGACGTAAGTCACGTCTAAGTTTAAAAAATGACATCCTTGCGACGTAATTTCGCGCAATGCACGGCGGAAAATTTCGAAACGGAGCATGCGCAGTTCATTCGGCGCGGGGACGTGCTTCATATAAATGAATCACGCCCCCTAACCGCCGATTTGAATTCCGTCGCCAGAGATACACTACGCCGCCGTAACTTACGGTGCGAATTCGTTGTGGATTTGAAACAAAGCCAGGTAAGTTACGGCGGCGTAGCGTATCTTAGATATGCTGCGCCGGTACCTATCTATGTGGATCTGGCCCTCAGTGTTTGGGGGTTCTGAGTAATTTTCTAGCAAAAAACAAAAATTTTTATTTTTGCATGTAGGAGAGAAGTGCCAAAATAGGCCCGGTATGGAAGTGGGTAATCATTGTTTACCTAAAGGGGAGGCAAGCAGAATACCTGGCTATGCTGTCTGGCAGGGGCTTTGCCAAGGTAAGAATGGCTGATCAAAATGACAAAGAAAAAAAAATGAGCATGCGATTTGGCTTTACATATCGGTTTCCAGATCTGGCTGGAGTTCTGCTTTAAACAGCTGATGTGCTCTCTTGTCGAATGCCATCCACCCAACAGTATAGAACAGTTCTGGGGGAACCAAGGCTGAAATATCAGGGTCACCCTACAGGACCAGTGATGATTAACCACTTCAATACCCGCCCATTGTCATTTGACGTCCACAGATGGGATCTCCCATCCTGGGTGGACGTCAAATGACGTCCTGGGCTTTGCGGGTGGATATCTGAATGATGCCTGCAGCCAGAGGCATCATCCAGATATTCTTTTGTTCTGCCGGCGATTCTGCGCAGCATAAGAACGATCATAGCGGCGGTTCCGCCGCTTGATTGTTCTTACAGGCGGCGGGAGGGGACATCCCCCCCTCCCGCCGCCATCCGGTGCTTCTCCGGGCTCTCCCGTGCCTTCGGGGGCCCGGAGAAAGAATCGTCCGGCGCTCGCAGGAAGCATAGAGATGACTGGTGACCAGATGGTCACCAGTCATCTCTATGACCGTCGGAGGACCCGGGCGCGATGTGATGACGTCACGCCCGGGTCCCCGTAAGTAAACAAAGCCGCGATTGCGGCTAGTAAGCCACAGTATTCATGAGATCTGTGAATTTTTTTCACCGATCTCATGGTTTCCAGCCTGGAGGAGAGATGTGGGGTCTTATTGACCCTGCATCTCTCCATAAAGAGGACCTGCCACACACATTTCCTATTACAAGGGATGTTTACATTCCTTGTAATAGGAATAAAAGTAAAAAAAAATTAAATTTTTTTTTGAAAAGATGTGTAAAAAAAAGAAAAAAATAAGTAAAAAAATAAATAAAAGAATAAAAAATAAAATTAAAACGCCCCTGTCCCCGGTAGCTCGCGCGCAGTAGCGAACGCACACGTAAGTCCCGCCGACATATGTGAACGCCGTTTAAACCACACATGTGAGGTATCGCCGCGTGCGTTAGAGTGCCAGCAACAATTCTAGAGCTAGATCTCCTCTGTAAATCTAAACTGGTAACCTGTAAAAAAAAATTAAAGCGTTGCCTATGGAGATTTTTAAGTACCGAAGTTTGGCGCCATTCCATGAGTATGCGCAATTTTAAAGCGTGACATGTTAGGTATCTATTTACTCAGTGTAACATAATCTTTTACATTATACAAACAAATTGGGCTAACTTTACTGTTTTGTTATTTTTTTAACTCATGAAACAATTTTTTTTCAAAAAAAAGGCGTTTGAAAAATTTTTGCCCGAATACCGTGCAAGATAAAACGTTGCAATGACAGTCGTTTTATTCCCTAGGGTGTCTGCTAAAAAAACATACAGGCATACCCCGCATTAAAGTACACTCACTTTACATACACTCGCGAGTAAGGACATACCTGCGAGTGTATGTAAAGTTCATTACAAGTACTGTACAGACATTTTGCAGCCGCAGTAGAAGGAGCTGAAGCTCCGAGAGCATAGCCCACCCTGTTCCAGTGTGCCCCTGACACCCCCACTACAGCTCCTGACACCCCCACTACAGTCCCTGACCCCCCACTACACCCTAGAAGTGAAAAAGGGTATTGTTTCACTTTAAGTACATTTTCGTTTTACATACATGCTCTGGTCCCATTGTGTACTTAAAAGTGGGGTATGCCTGTATATAATATTTGGGGGTTCTGCATAATTTCCTAGCAAAAGAATGATGATTTTTACATGTAGGAGAGAAGTGCCAGAATAGGCCCGGTAATGAGGTGTGTATAAAAGCCCGGTAATGAAGTGGTTAAAGGGACTCGTCATACCTGTATCCTTTCCTTCTGGACACCAGACGGTGCAATATAAATTTCCTCCCTGAAAAAAACAAACAAACAAAAAAAAACAACATTATAAATGACAATAATTAACACAAGAAAGGTGAGTAAAAAGCAGAGGGTATCGTGAAGTGATTTGTGAATCATGCTTTAACCATTTATGTCCCCCCTTAATGGCCAGGTCATTTTTTGCAATGCTGCACTGCGTCGCTTTACCTGAGAATTGCGCGGTCGTGCGACGTTGTACCCAAACAAAATGTACGCCTTGTTTTCCCCTCCACAAATACATCTTTCTTTTAGTGGTATTTAACCACTTCAGCCCCGGACCATATTGCTGCTCAATGACCGGGCCCCTATTTGCGATTCGGCACTGCGTTGTTTAAACTGACAATTGCGCGGTCGTACGACGTAGCTCCCGAACAGAATTGGCGTCCTTTTTTTCCCACAAATAGAGCTTTATTTTGGTGGTATTTGATCACCTCTGCGGTTTTTATTTTTTTCACTATAAACAAAAATAAAGCGTAAATTTTGAAAAAAAAAAAATGAATATTTTTTACTTTTTGCTGTAATAAATATCCCCCAAAAATATCTAAAAAAATAAAAAATAAATCGCAATAAGCGTTTATTAATTGGTTTGCGCAAAAGTTATAGCGTCTACAAAATAGGGCATATTTTTTTGGCATTTTTATTAATATTTTTTTTTTACTAGTAATGGCAGCGATTTTTATCGGTACTGCGACCTTATGGCGGACACTTTTGACACATTTTTGGGACCATTGGCATTTTTATAGCAATCAGTGCTATACAAATTAATTGATTACTATAAAAATGTCACTGGCAAGGAAGGGGTTAACACTAGGGGGCGAGGAAGGGGCCCGGTGGCCGGGGGGAGGAGGAGGGAGACCCGCGGTGACATCCCGGACCGCGGCTCGGACTCCCAGAAGTGGGAAAGGATACCTGTGAAAGACAAATATCCTGTCCCTCCTCCCCGCCCCCCGAAAGGTGGCACCGGAGGGGGGGGAATCTGATAAGCGGAATTTCCACTTTTGGGTGGAACTCGCTTTAACCACTTCCATACATTGCACTCATACACCTTCCCGCCCAGACCAATTTTTAGCTTTCAGTGCTGTTGCACTTTAAATTACATTTGCGCGGTCATGCTACACCGTACCCAAACTAAATTGTTATCATTTTGTTCCCACAAATAGAGCTTTCTTTTGGTGGTATTTGATCACCTCTGGGATTTTTATTTTCTGCAAAAAAAAATAAAAAATTTACCGAATTTTTTTAAAAAAAAAAACATTTTTTTTGTTTCCGTTATAAAACATTGTAAATAAGTACGTTTTCTCCTTCACTAATGGGCACTGATGGTACTGCACTGATAAGGTGGCACTGATGGGCACCGATGAGGTGGCACTGATGTGGTGGCATTGATGATGGGTACCAATATGCGGGCACTGATGGGCGGCACGGATGGACACTGATGGGTGGCACGGATAGGTGGCACAGATAGGGGGCACGGATGGGCAGGGATAGGTGGCACGGATGGGCAGGGATAGGCGGCATGGATGGGCATAGATGGGCACTAACTAATGTGTTGTACTAATGGATGCCAATCAGTGCCAAACAATGCCTGCCAATCAGTGATGCCCATTGTGGGCACTGATTGGCATCCATTATGTGTCATCCCTGGTGGTCTAGGGTGGCATACCTTTGATTTAAATCCCTGGTGATCTAGTGGAATCCCTGATGGTCCAGTGGGCATCCCTGGTGGTCCAGTGGGCATCCTCAGGGGGGGCTGTGCTGATAACCGATCAGCACAAACCCCCTCTGTCAGAGGAGCAGCCGATCGGCTCTCCTCGCGTCTGACAGACGCGAGTGAGGAAAAGCCGATTACCGGCTTTTGCTGTTTACATCGTGATCAGCCGTGATTGGACACGGCTGATCACGTGGTAAAGTGTCTCCGTGAGAGACACTTTACCTAGATCGGTGTTGCGGGGTGTCAGACTGACACCCTGCAACAACGATCGCCGCGATGCGCGCTCTCGGGGGCGCGCAACGGCTCAATATCCTGATGACGTCCAGTCAGGATTAAGCAACCACATTGGCGGGCGGCAAGTGGTTAAAGTGTTATTAAACCCAGGAGCCTGCATTAATTATGTCTGGTCTCCCACACTACACAGAACATGGAAATGCAATTATTTTAGTAAATATAAACTGCCAAATACTTTTTCTCATCAGCAGTATATATCAGTCTTATGTCTTCTATCAGTGTCTTGTTAAAGCTTGTAGGAGGAGTTTTCATTCTCCTGTGATTGTCCTATGAGGATGCAGAACCCCTGACCCTCTGGAATCAGTGCCGATTGCTCAGCACTATATATACCGAACTGAGCATGTGCAGCTTGTCCCCTACCCTCTGTACTATCCAGAGATTAATTGGGGACACTGGAAGAAGGGGAGGATCAGAGGAGACAGGATCAAACACCCTTTTTACACAATGCAGAGGATTAACTCCTTAGAATCCACCGTGAAAATAACGAGCATGCTTTACTGCTTATTCAGACTGATTTTACTGTTGTGGGTTTAGTAACACTGCAGTCTGCTCACATAATTTGTAATAAAAACATCTTTGCCATTCTGAAGCTTCCCTCCAACCACTTTGCATATTATCTTTTATATATACTGTGATTCTGTACTTGCCAAATATGCTGCAGAAATCTCCCTCCACGGAGTCTTACGGCATCCATTTTAACTGTGGGCAGCTGAAGATGCTGCCTGTTCACTTCCTGGATTTACACAGACACACCTCCAGCTCTGCAACTCTCATTTGCCCTCTTATGACTCCTGCCTTAATGGCAAACTCTCACAAGAGTGAGAGACAGAGCTGTGCATGATGTCATAAGCCTAGGCTAATGGGCAGGCAAGAGACAGGAAGTGGGCTGTATAAAGTATTTACTGGCAGAAAAAAATGTTTTACTATCCAAAGTTAAAGCAATAAGGGCAGAAGATTTAATAGAGGGAAAGATGAAAAAATGACTGAAGTTCCACGTTAATGAGCTCAGGTGTGATTGGATCCTAGTAGGGATGAGCTCCGGCGTGTTCGCACACTCCACGTGCAGAGCCCACCAGGAAGTCAGCACGACGCTGCGCTAATCACAGGCAGGGAGACTTTGTCCCGATCTCTGCAGCCAAGCATCGGGAAACGCCTCCCTGCCTGTGATTAGCGCAGCGCCGACTTCCTGGCGGGCTCTGCACGTGGAGTGTGCGAACACGCCGGAGCTCATCCCTAGATCCTAGCAATCCCACTGGGAAGATGTCCAGGTCAACAGCCAATCATAGGTGTCAGAGGCATTCCCCACCCCACAGCCGCATGTATACAAAGGGGTACGCCTCGGTCGCATATCATTGGCTCAGCGAAGACGACATTGCTCAGGTGGGTTCCGTTTTGGATCCCAACTTGCCTGAGCTCATCCCTTCTAATAAGCCTGAATAGTAGATTACAGATAATAGATATAATGCATACATTATGTCACAATGTATGCATTATTGTATATACATCGAGGACCTCTTACCCGTATTTCATGCTGATGCCGCCTCCGGTCCCCGTAACCCATCCCAAATTATAGAACTGTCGGCACAGCTCCGGGATCAAGTGTCGTGGGTGTCCTTTCTCCTAAAAATAGATCACAGCAGTCACCTTACTTGATCCAAAAACATAACAACAACAACAACGATCATAATAAGTAATGACAGTAGTAATAACCCCCCCTGGGATGCACACAGTGATCACAATACCTTAGCGCTGTCAGTCTGATTGCAGTTCTCCCCATTGCAGTAGTACATGGCTCCCTGGATTGTGCTTTGCTGGACTCAGGAATTGTTTACTCTCTTTGTATATAAAATCTCTGGCAGTGTCCAGTGTTATGCTCCCCTGTGCTGTGTGTTGATTTCCTGATATTGTATTGTGCTGTACAGTGTTGCCTATAGAGAGAGAAGTCAGCTGCTGCAACAGACGAGGAGGAGCCAACCTCCCATCCAACCCTCATGGAAGGACTTGAGCAGCACAGTGATGACATAGAAACACCCAACATCTGTAGTCCTGTATGAACAGTAGATAAAAAGCGCTTCATTAAAAAAATGTCTCCGCATGTGCCGCCATTTTTGCTGCGTCTGCATCATAGGATATCATGTAAAGTGGTCTCCAAGAACATGGCCGCTCACCTAAACAGGTTTTTGGGGCTCTAACTGCTGAGACACTGCAAGTCCCAGCAGATGTATGACTGCTCCTGGGATTTGTAGGATAGATAGATAGATAGATAGATAGATAGATAGATAGATAGATAGATAGATAGATAGATAGATAGATAGATGATAATAATAAGAATAATAATAATACAAAATAGATGATAGATAGATAGTATAATAATAATAATAATAATAATAATAATACTACTAATAATAATAATAAAACATTGATGATAGATAGATAGATAGATAGTGCACAATAATAATAAAAATAGACGATGAATAGATAGATAGTGTATAATAATTATAAAAAATAGATGATGGATAGATAAATAGATAGATAGTGTATAATAATAATAATAATAATAATAATAATAATAATAATAGATAGAGAGAGATAGATAGATAGATAGATAGATAGATAGATAGATAGATAGATAGATAGATAGATAGATAGATAGATAGATAGATAAATAGATAGATAGTGTATAATAATAAAAAACTGATGATGGATAGATAGATAGATAGATAGATAGATAGATAGATAGATAGATAGATAGATAGATAGTGTATAATAATTATAAAAAATAGATGATGGATAGATAAATAGATAGATAGTGTATAATAATAATAATAATAATAATAATAATAATAATAATAATAATAATAATAGATAGAGAGAGATAGATAGATAGATAGATAGATAGATAGATAGATAGATAGATAGTGTATAATAATAAAAAACTGATGATGGATAGATAGATAGATAGATAGATAGATAGATAGATAGATAGATAGATAGATAGATAGATAGATAGAGTATAATAATAATAATAATTAGATGATTTATATAGATAGATAGATAGATAGATAGATAGATAGATAGATAGATAGATAGATAGTGTATAATAATAATAATAATAATAATAATAATAATAATAATAATTAGATGATTGATATAGATAGATAGATAGATAGATAGATAGATAGATAGATAGATAGATAGATAGATAGATAGATAGATAGATAGATAGATAGATAGATAGATAGATAGTGTATAATAATAAAAAACTGATGATGGATAGATAGATAGATAGATAGATAGATAGATAGATAGATAGATAGATAGATAGATAGTGTATAATAATAATAATAATAATAATAATAATAATAATAATTAGATGATTGATATAGATAGATAGATAGATAGATAGATAGATAGATAGATAGATAGATAGATAGATAGTGTATAATAATAAAAAACTGATGATGGATAGATAGATAGATAGATAGATAGATAGATAGATAGATAGAGAGATAGTGTATAATAATAATAATAATAATAATAATAATTAGATGATTGATATAGATAGATAGATAGATAGATAGAGAGATAGTGTATAATAATAATAATAATAATAATAATAATAATTAGATGATTGATATAGATAGATAGATAGATAGATAGATAGATAGTGTATAATAATAAAAAACTGATGATGGATAGATAGATAGATAGATAGATAGATAGATAGATAGATAGATAGATAGATAGATAGAGAGATAGTGTATAATAATAATAATAATAATAATAATTAGATGATTGATATAGATAGATAGATAGATAGATAGATAGATAGATAGTGTATAATAATAAAAAACTGATGATAGATAGATAGATAGATAGATAGATAGATAGATAGATAGTGTATAATAATAATAATAATAATAATAATAATAATAATAATAATTAGATGATTGATATAGATAGATAGATAGATAGATAGATAGATAGATAGATAGTGTATAATAATAAAAAAACTGATGATGGGTAGATAGATAGATAGGGGTAGATCCTCGTACAACGGTGCATTAGTGCGCCGGGTGTAGCGTATCTAAGATACACTACGCCGCTGTAACTTACTTGTTTTTGTTTTGAATCCTCAACAAATTCGCGCCGTAAGTTACGGCGGGTTAGTGTATCTCTTGCGGCGTAAGGGCGCGGAATTCAAATGGATGTAATGGGGGCGTGTTTTATGTAAATACGTCATGACCCGACGTAAACAACGTTTTTTTTTAACTGTGCATACGCCGTCCCTGGGGGTATCCCAGTGCGCATGCTCGAAATTTAACCGGAACAAGCCAATGCTTACGACGGTGACGTCATTCTACGCAAATTCCTATTCGCGAACGACTTACGCAAAGGACGTAAAAAATTCAAAATTGTACGCGGGAACGACGGCTATACTTAACATTGAGTACGCCACCATATAGCAGCTTTAACTATACGCCGGAAAAAGCCGAACGCAAACGACGGAAAAAAATACGCCGGGCCGGCGTAAGTTCGTGGATCGCCGTAAATAGCTAATTTGCATACTCGACGCAGATTTCGACGGGAACGCCACCTAGCGGCCGCCATAAAATTGCAGCTTAGATCCGACGGCGTACTAAGACATACGCCTGTCGGATCGAGCTCAGATGCCGTCGTATCTTGTTTTGTGGATACAAAACAAAGATACGACGCGGGGAATTTAAAATTACGCCGGCGTATCAGTAGATACGCCGGCGTAATCCTTTTATGGATCTGCCCCATAGAGTATAATAATAATAATAATAATAATAATAATTATAAAACAATAGATGATGGATAGATAGATAAATAGTGCATAATAATAGTAATAATAATAAACAGATGATGGATAGATGATAGATATAGATAAGTAGATAGTGTATAATAATAATAAAAAAATTGATGATTGATAGATGATAGTGTATAACAATATTAATAATTAAAAAAAATAGATGATGGATAGATAGCTATAGACAGATATATACAGTAGATAGTGTATACTACTACTAATAATAGATAGAAGAATAGTGTATAATAATAATAAAAAAATAGATGATGGATAGATAGATGATATATAGATAGATAATAGAGAATAAGATAGATAGACTATTCATTCCATAGATGCTATTCAACATTTTTTTGTAGTTTTAGAAAATTGTCTGCATTTTAGCCGCCATCTTTGCGGTGACTTCCTCATTAGAAACCAATAATAAGCAGTCTCCAAAAAAATGGCAGCCGCTGTCACCCATAGCCAACCTGCACCGCTCAGCTCTTTGAACTACAAGGCCCAGCGGGCTCTTGCTCATGTCTCCTGAGACTTGTAGTGCCTCAGGTGAAGCTATCCTCCTTCTCCTTTAGGCTGCTCCCCATATTTCGTACTGAGTATTGGTCATAGTGAGAAATACATTTTTATGACACATTCGGTGTGTTAGTGAATGATGGTAAAGCGGTCGGTAATATGTGTGGAGAGAGGTGACGCTATTTTTAGCGGCACAACTCCGGGCAGCCCTTGTAGTGGGATAAATATGTTCAGGCAGTAGGCGGGGCAGCCCCAGTCAGGGTCCTGCGGGTTGTGGGGAAAGATGGCGGCCTCCTTGAGACTGGGCTACCGGAGGCTGGTCAGGTCATTGGTGGGGACTGTACGGAGCCGGGCACAGGAGGGCGGACTGAGGATTCTTCACACCGCACAGTGGAGATGGGGTGAGAGAGGAGGAGGGGGGCACGGTGATGATATGATGGGGGGAGGTGGGCGTGTCTTGTGTGGGACTACAAGTACCTGTTTGACTGGAACCCCTCACAGGAGACACCGAGCTGTGTGATCTGCACCCCCAACCAGGGACCTGCTGCCAATATAAATATATAGAGCCAAATACAGTATATAGAACTTTGTTGGAGACTAACATATATGACATATATATATATATATATATATATATATATATATATATATATATATATATATATATATATATATATATATATATATATGTGTGTGTGTATATGTGTATATGTATATATATATATATATATATATATATATATAATGTGTGATTTTTATTTTATTGTACATATAAAGTATATTTGTGTATACAGTGCCTTGAAACACAGAGGCACGCCTCCCACAGACACACAGAGGCACGCCTCCAGCTCTGAAGCTCTCATTGGCCCTCTTATGACTCAACCCCCCTCCCCCCCTGGCAAACTCTCAGGGGAGAGAGAGAGAGAGAGCTGTGTATGATGTCATAAGCCTTGGCTAATGACCGGACAAGAAACAGGAAGTGGGCTGTATAAGGCTGCATTCACACCTAGGCGTTTTGTCGCCTGAAGCGCGACGCTACAATACGCTGGAGGGGAAAAATAACATTATACCCTATGGAGATGGTTCACATCTGCACGCCGAACGCCTGAAGCTCAAACAAGTTCCGGACCCTTTTTTGTCGCACGTATCGGGCGGTTTGGGCGTATTTGAGCGTTTCCATTTCCCATAGAAAGTAATGGAAAAGCTCGATTCAAGCGACTTGCGCGACAACGAGCGTTTGCTACGGGCGTTTTGTCGCTTTTAATCAATAGAACTTTTCACCCAGGCAGAAGATTAAACAAATCTACCAACATAGCAACAAGTGATGAAAAGATCATAACTTTTCCTATTGGCTAAAATAAAAAACGTCGAAGTACAGAAACGTCGGACGACGCTGTATGCAAACGCACAAATAAGCACGACAAAACGCCGGGAAAAAAACGACCGAATGACCGACGCTCAGGTGTGAATGCAGCCTAAGGGATTTACTGGTAGAAAATAAATAAATAAAATGTTTACTATCCAAAGTTAAAACAACAAAAAGGCAGAAGATTTAATAAATGGAAAGTTGAAAAAAAAAAAAAAATGACTGAAAGCCCGCTTTAACCACTTAATGACCGGCTCCTGTAGCCTTCCGTCAGCAGAATGGCACGGACAGGCAAATTGACATAAATATACCGCACGTGCCCCCGTGATCGTACCTGCAGACTCGATGTCCGCCGGTGTCCTGCAGCTGGGCGGGGAGATGTCGGTGTAAACAAGGCATCTCCCTGTTCTGCCTCGTGACAGGACTCTTATCGTCTGTTCCCTCTCATCAGTTGCAGTGGTCAGTGACGTGTCACAGTAAGCCCCGCCCCCTAAGAGTTAGAATCACTCCCTAGGACAGGGTTTGACAAATTTGCTTGGAATCTAGGAGCCAGCTAAAAAAGTTAGGAGCCAGAAAACGCGCTCCGTCCCGACGAGCTTGCGCGCAGAAGCGAACACATACGTGAGCAGCGCCCGCATATGTAAACGGTATTCAAACCACACATGTGAGGTATCGCCGCGATTGGTAGAGCGAGAGCAATAATTCTAGCACTAGACCTCCTCTGTAACTCAAAACATGCAACCTGTAGATTTTTTTAAACGTCGCCTATGAAGATTTTAAAGGGTAAAACTTTGTCGGCATTCCACGAGCGGACGCAATTTTGAAGCGTGACATGTTGGGTATGAATTTACTCGGCGTAACATTATCTTTCATAATATTAAAAAAAAATGGGGATAACTTTACTGTTGTCTTATTTTTAATTAAAAAAAGTGAAATTTTTTCCCAAAAAAGTGCACTTGTAAGACCGCTGCACAAATACGGCGTGACAGAAAGTATTGCAACGATCGCCATTTTATTCTCTAGGGTGTTAGGATAAAAAATATATATAATGTTTGGGGGTTCTAATTAGAGGGAAGGAGATGGCAGTGAAAATAGTGAAAAATGACATTAGAATCGCTGTTTAACTTGTAATGCTTAACTTGTAATACCAACGGCCACCACCAGATGGTGCCAGCTCACAAAAAAAGCCAAGTCGCCAGGACCCTATTTCTAGTCGCCATGGCGACCTGGCGCCCGGGATTTGTCGAGCCCTGCCCTAGGACACACGTAGACCCCTTTCACACTGAAGGGGAAACATTGTAACTAATGCTTCCTTCTTAGATCAAAGGGATAAACTACCAAGTTTGTAACAACAGGAAACATTGTAACTAACTTCCTTCTTAGGTCAAACTTCTGTGTGTGTGTGTAGATGCAGGAAGTTTAACTACTTAAAGTCCAAATCTTTTTCTGATACTTGTTTAAGTTAAAAACAGTATTTTTTGCTAGAAAATTACTTGGAACCCCCAAACATTATATATATTCTAGGGCAGTGGTTCTCAACCTTTCTAGTGCCGTGACCCCTTGATAAAATTTCCCAAGTTGTGGGGACCCCTAACGGTAAAATTATTTTCCTATTGTGGGTTGTCGGCACAAGTAATTTGCGCCCCTAACCCACGGACATTTAGCGCTCCCTGAGTCCCTTCCACTCGTACAATATTAAAACATCTTATAGTACATTTTAGGATGTACCACTCTTTCTCTTTCCCTTTTATCTCTCTATATCCTAATTTCTTGTTTGTTATCCCCATCCCTCTCTAGCCATGTTTCTTGTTCTTTCTCTTATTCTTTCTCTCCCTTTTTTTTTTGGTCCTCCCCCTCTTTTCCTCTCCCTTCCATGTATTCTCTATTTTTATTCCTTCTCTTACTCCCTGGTGGGCAGTATGGGATCAGTGGCAGTGCTGGCGTGGAGTTGGGATCTGTGGCAGTGCTGACGTGGAGTTGGGATCAGTGGCAGTGCTGTTGGGGAGTTCTGATCAGCCAACTTAGGTGCTCTTGATCAAGGTCATCTGCTGATCTGAGAACTGCAGTGGGGACTTTTTAAGGCAACTCTAATCACAGGTAGTGTTACTCACTGCGTCTCCGATTTTGTGGTTTTTCGTAGAAGTGACACCTATGCTGAAATCAGCAGATAGGGTCTCCTCCAACCCCTCCCACTTTACATTCCTCACCAGTCAGCTGACCTCTAGTCCCTGCCCCCCAGCAATGCCGTGAACTGAATGGGGGCGGCTGTGAAGAGGCTGAGTGGGCGGTCGCGGGCTTCAGGTACAGCCCAGGTTTTGGTGACCCCTGGCAAATCCTCATTTGACCCCCAAGGGGGTCCCGACCCCCAGGTTGAGAACCACTGTTCTAGGGAATAAAATGGCAATTGCTGCAATATTTTATGTCACACTGCATTTGCACAGCGGTCTTTCAAATGCAATTTTTTGGGGGAAAAAACTCCTCAATGAATAAAAAAAAAATATTTTTATTTATTTTTTGTTTTAATGTGAAAGATATTACTCCGCGAGAATCGTGATCTATCTTCTAAGCAAAAACATTGTGATTCTCATTTTAGCCAGAATCGCGCAGCTCTATACTCTACTAACATGTATTATAAAGTACAGTAAGACCTTGGTTTGAGAGCGTTTTGCAAGACAAGCAAAATCTGTTAATAAATTTTGACTTGATATGCAAGCGATGTCTTGATATACAAGCAATGTCTTGATATACTCCGTTGTGACATCACGCTACTTGTATAAGGCCCCTTTCACATTGAGGCGTTTTTCATGCGGTACAGCGCTTAAAATCGCACTGCTATACCGCATGAAAAAACCTGCCCTGTAGTGTTCAATGTGAAAGCCCGAAGGCTTTCACATTGAAGCGGTGCGCTAGCAGGAGCGCTCCAAAAGTCCTGCTAGCCGCACCTTTACCGCGGTATAGGAGCGTTGTGTTCACCGCTCCTATACCGCGCCTTCCCATTGAAATCAATGGGAAAGCGTGGTAATACCGCTGTAATACCGCGGTAATACTGCCGCAACGCGGGCGGTATTATCCCTTTTTCGACCGCTAGCGGGGGTTAAAACCTCACCGCTAGCCCCCCGAATATCGCGGTAAATACAACGGTATAGCCGCGCTACAAATAGCGCGGCTATACCGTCACCGCGGCTGCACGCCTCAATGTGAAAGCAGCCTAAGAGAAGAGAGGGGCCTCTAAGGCTCCATTCACACCTTGGCGACAAAACGCCCGACACTCGATACGCTGGAGGGGCGAATTTCCATTGCCGTCTATGAGATGGTTCACATCTCACGCCAAACGCCGTACAACTGCTGCCTGAAAACAAGTCCCGGACCCTTTTTTTCAGGCGGCATTGGCATTCGGCCATAGACAGCAATGGAAATGATTTGTTTAAAAAAAAAAAGTTAAACGAATACGCGGCGTTACTTGTCGCCTAGGTGTGAATGCAGCCTAGAGCCTCGTACACACGATCCGATATCCGTCAGACCAAACCGTGGATTTTGGTCCAAAGGGCGTTGGCCGTAAACTTGTTCTGCATACACACGGCCCAACATTTTCAGCCAACATTCACGACTATGTGGTTTTTCTGCTCTTTAGCGCCACCCTTTGGGCAACTTCTGCTAATGTTGTTTGATGGTTAGCATTGGTTCGGAGCATGCGTGTTTTGTACTTTGGATTTTAGTTGGACGGGTTTGTGTACACACGATTGGATAATCTGACGTAAGGGCCCTTTTACACGTGCGGACAGTATGTCCGTATTTCATCCGTACGTTTTCGGATGAAACACAGACATACATGTATCCTTATGGGATAGCGGGTGTCAGCGCATGAACGTCCGCTGATATCAGTCCCGGTTATGGTCCGATTCTGCCGACTGGAGGAAAATCCTATTTTTTTTTCCATCCGTCATCGGATCGCATGAACACAGATAGGTAGATTCAGGTACGTTTGCGTAACTTTGCGGCGGCGTAGCTTAAGGAATTTATGCTACGCCGCCGTAAGTTAGCTAGGCAAGTACATGATTCACAATGTACTTACCTGCTAAGTTACGTTGGCGTAGCCTGAATCGGCCGGCGTAAGGGCGCCTAATTCAAATGTGTTTGAGGGGGGCCTGTTTTATGTTAATGGCGCTTGACCTCACGTTTTTTTTTTAACTGCGCATGCGCCCTGTGCCTACATTTCCCAGTGTGCATTGCGGCTAAGTACGCCGTACGGGCCTATTGATTTCAAAGTGGACGTAAATCCCGATTCACGGACGACTTACGCAAACGTTGTAAAAAATTCGAATTTCGACGCGGGAACGGCGGCCATACTTGACATTACTATTCCAACTAGGGCCTAGCTCTAACTTTACGCGGCCTATCTCTTACGTAAACGGCGTAAAAGTACTGCGCCGGCCGGGCGTACGTTCGTAAATCGGCGTATCTCCACATTTACATATTCTACGCCGACCGCAATGGAAGCGCCACCTAGCGGCCATCCAAAATATTGCAATCTAAGATAGGACGGCGCAAGCCGTCGTATCTTAGATATGTTTAAGCGTATCTCTGTTTGAGCATACGCTTAAACATAAGTCGGCGTAGATTCTGAGTTAGGCCGGCTTATCTACTGATAAGCCGGTGATCTGACGTGCTGGTTCCATGTATCATGGAAGTTCCAGCGCATGCGCGAACTGATGCGCTGAGCTGGTTCCAGCCATCGGGAAAGTTCCGTCAAGCACTGCGCAGGTGCAAACTTGCTGACGGAAATCCCCGAACGGCGGCCGGCATCCAGGGTGACGTGGACTTAGAGGAAAGTGGCCAGTCGGCCTCACGTCCTCGCTGCGCTTGGACGGCTCGCTTCGCTCGCTCGGCCTCCTGGCTCTTTTTTTAACATCCTCCAATCCACGGGGATGTTAAAGAATGAGCCTGGATGCCGGGCGAGGTTCGGGGATTTCCGTCGGGAAGTTTGCGCCTGCGCAGTGAGTGGAGGAACTTCCCCCATAGGGGAACATTGAGGACAAGTCACCGGCCTAACTCTTTCTGAATCTACCTAAGACTGTCCATGTCCATCCGATTTTTCCGCACACAGAGGAGAGCGGAGATCTGACAGGGCACAGTGTGCGGGGACTGTCCTGTCATCTGCCGGCTCATCGGGGATCAACGGAGCAATCCCCGCTGAGCAAGTGGATATTAAAGGAACGTTTCCTCACGAGATCCTTTAGTGTGAAAGGGCCCTAACAGATTTGTTGTCAGACAGTTGGTGAGCATGCACAGCCAACTTTTGTTGTCGTTAATTCTGCCAACAATTGTCTGATGGAGCATACACACGGTTGGATTATCCGACACAACACGTCCATCAGACAGTTATTGTCGTAAAATCCGATCGTGTGTACGGGACTTTTAGTGTAGCAATATGGTTACGTTTAATGAAGGTGCAACTTATTGCTACACTTAGAGGCGCCTCTCTTCTCTTTTATACTCTGGAGCTCCTGCTGGATTTTGCTTCTAATCCCCTTGTGGAGGCTTCCATTTCTGGATGGACATTTTATGGTGACACAACCAATCACATTGCTAGAATCTTTATATATGGACTATAGTCTGAAGGACCTATGAATAAATGGTTGTGGAACGAATTATTTGAATTTCTATTATTTCTTATGGGGAGATTCGCTTTGATATACAAGCGCTCTGGATTACAAGCATGTCTCCAGAACAAATTATGCTCACAATCCAAGGTTTTACTTTACAATGCTGGTCTGTATCAGTCTTTCACAGCACCCCCCCCATAGACTCCTCCGCATGGTTATGTTCTATTGTGTGTTTGGATTTTTAGCAAGGTGACCTCCTAACACGCCACATTTGGCATGTCATTTTTTTGGGGGGTTGGGGGGAGCGAAAACCCCCAGCTCCCACTTCCTTCCCGGGCTTCGCCGTGTCGGAAGGAAGTTCACCTCTCTCCCCCTCCCTCTTGACAATCATCTGGGACACGTCACAGATCCCAGATGATTGCCCGACCAATCATGGCGTGCAGCACGGCTGTGAATAGCCCGCAGTCACGGCGCAGACGCCGCAGAGAGGAGCGGGGCTTCGTACGCCAGCATCGTTGAACCTGGGACAGGTAAGTGTCCGATTTTAATTTAAGTCAGCAGCTACACTTTTTGTAGCTTCTAACTTTTATGTTGGTGGAACTCTGCTTTAACCAATAGTGAGGCCTGAGACAGCAGAATTATGTGTGCATGGAGCATACTGATAGGAGGAGAGAACAGAGTGGGGGAGAGAGAAAGAGAGAGGAGCTTATTGGTCTGCTGCTCCTCCATTCATTGTACAGTCACAAGCTTGGGGGAGGAGCAAGACCTGTATGTGTTGCTGAGCTGCACCAGAGATAAATCGGGTCCTCCTGCCTTGCCAGACCGTGCTGTGCTGTGTGATCAGTGTTATCGCCTCAGCCAGTTTATTTTCTTAGTTTTTTCCCTTTCTTTTTTTTTTTTGGCCATTGGCAACAATACTAAGTAGGTAGGCCGTGGCATTTAAGCAATGCTCAATTGGTACTAAGGGGCCCAAGGTGTGCCAAGAGAATATCCCCCCCCCCCCCACCATTACACCCCCACCAGCCTGAACCGATGATACAAGGCAGGATTGATCTATACTTTCATGTTGTCTATGCCAAATTCTGACCCGACCATCTGAATGTCGCAGCTGAAATCCAGACTCATCAGACCAGACAAAGTTTTTTCCAATCTTCTTCTGTTCAATTTTGGAGAGTCTGTGCGAATTGTAGCCTCAGTTTCCTGTTCTTAGCCGACAGGAGTGGCACCCGGTGTGGTCTTCTGCTGCTGTAACCCATCTGCTTCAAGGTTTGATGTGTTGTGCGTTCAGAGATGGATAATCCGCATACCTTGGGCGTAACGAGGGGTTATTTAAGTTACTGTTGCCTTTCTATCATCTCTGCCCATTCTCCTCATCAACAAGGCATTTTTCTCCACACAACTGCCACTCGTTGGATATATTCTCTTTTTCGGACCATTCTTTGTAAACCAAAGAGATGGCTGTGTGTATGTGTGTTATAGCGGGGCGATTTTCTCCCAAAAAAATAAATAAATCGATTCACGATTCGAATCGGGTGTTTTTTTTTTTTTTATATGGACACTGCGCCGGCCCTGAGGAGCTGCGGGCAGAAGTTTTTAGGTGAGGCCGCAGCTTCGGGCCTAGTCTGCACGTCCGGACTAGGCCGAAGCCGCGGCCTCACCTAAAAACTCCTGCCCGCAGCTCCTCAGGGCTGGTACGGTGTCAGCGCCTGTCCTGGTGAAAAAAATTTAATTAAATTTGCTGAAAATCTGAATTGATTTGACCTCTCAACTCGATTCTAGATTCAAATCGTTTTTTTCCCCAACCCTAGTGAGTGTGTGTGTGTGTGTGTGTGTGTGTGTGTGTGTGTGTGTGTAAATCCCAGCAGATCAGCAGTTTTTGTAATACTCAGACCAGCTCATCTGGTACCAACAACCATGCCAAGTTCAAAGTCACTTAAATCCCCTTTCTTCCCCATTCTGATGCTGGATTTGAACTTCAGTAAGTCGTCTTCACCATGTCTAGATGCCTAAGGCCTCGTACACACGGACGGACTGTCCGATGAAAACGGTCCGCCGGACCGTTTTCATCGGACATGTCCGCTCGGAGATTTCTGTCTGATGGTTGTACACACCATCAAACAGAAATCCGCGCGGACACGATACGCGGTGACGATGACGCGGCGACGTGCGCGGCCCTGGAAGTCCAATGCTTCCACGCATGCGTCGAATCACTTCGACGCATGCGAGGGCTTTCGGCCGAGCGGACATGTCCGATGAGTCTGTACAGACGACCGAACATTGAGTTGCTGCCATGTGATTGGCTGATTAGCGATTTGTGTTACCAAGCAATTGGCCATTGTGTGTAGGTATTTGTGTCTATTGTTATATGGATTTAACAAGAAGCATTTAATTTTTTTTCATGAATAAAGAATTTATTACTTTTTTATTTTTTCTCAATTCTTTCTTCTCCCTGTATAGCTACATATTGTTTCCAGTAGATGGCAGAATGAGACCGCTCACTGTGCCTCCTATTCCCTTGTCTGTTATACCTTCTGCCTGCAGGGAACGTGATTTAATGAGGTCAGGCCTCAGTTGGTTGCCGGACTCGGGTAGTGATGGGAGAAAAAGAATGAAGTGGTGATAACAGTGCATTGTCAGCTTGTCAGACCTTTCCTATGTTTGTACGGCAAGCTTGCAGTTCCCTGGTGTGCTGATTTTATAAAGCGCTATGAGGACGTCTGCTTCGCAAAATAACTTTTTTTTTTTCTTCCTTTTTATAAAACATTCCTATGATTTATTTAAAGCTGAGCTCCAGGCATCCCGAAAAATGATTCCTGCTTCTGCAAATTGATATCTTTTTTTTTTTTCTTTCTGATTTGAAATAATCTTCATGCTGAAAATGGGTGCCTTCTGTCCACAGGTGATGCTAAATTCAATACCTCAGAAAGTACATTCTGTAGCTCTCTCAGCCTTTTCCTAATTTTTTAGCCTGCGCTTCCAGGGGCCGTCTTAAAGAGGAAGTAAACCCTCTTAACCACTTGCTTACTGGGCACATAAACCCCCTTCGTGCCCAGGCGAAATTTCAGCTTCCGGCACTGCGTCGCTTTAACTGACAATTGCGCGGTCGTGCGACGTGGCTCCCAAACAAAATTGACGTCCTTTTTTCCCCACAAATAGAGCTTTATTTTGGTGGTATTTGATCACCTCTGCGGTTTTTATTTTTTGCGCTATAAACAAAAAAAGAGCGACCATTTAAAAAAATATATATATTTTTTACTTGTTGCTATAATAAATATCCCAATTAAAAAAAAAAATATATTCTCAGTTAAGACCGATACGACACTTTTGACACAAATTTGGAACCATTCACATTTATACAGCGTCAGTGCTATAAAAATGCACTAATTACTGTATAACTGTGACTGGCAGGGAAGGGGTTAACACTAGGGGGTGAGGGAGGGGTTAAATGTATACCTGTATTGTGTTCTAACTGTGTGGGGGGAGGGGGGTGACTGGGGGAGGTGACCGATGCTGTGTCCCTATGTACAAGGGACACAGATCGGTCTCCTCACCTCTGACAGCACGTGGAGCTCTGTGTTTTCACACAGAGCTCCACGTCCCTGCTGTGTTACCGGCGATCCCGTGTATCCGGTGGACATTGCGGCCGCCAGGTACACGCATCGGCTCTTTAGCAATGCGCCGGGACATGCTCAGTGCGCCTGCGCCGTAGACATCGGTGCCCCTTTTTCGGGAAAATATCTCCTTAACCATGTAGGTTAACCGCCTGCATGGAACACAATCGCAAAAAAGTAGTAAGTTCAAACTACACAATGAAGCGCAATGAAACTGAAAGAACCGTTGACTCTTTAAGAACTCCTTTTTTGAAAATTGAACAAAATCAAAAAAGGAAGCATAAATCTAAGCAGCTGTTTAAAATAACATAAATAATACACATAAATGGTAAATAAAACTTAAAACATGAAAAAGTGTTCAAGTCCTCAACCACAAACGGCGCTGATGTTGGTACTTATATGTGGCAAAAATGAATGACCAACTCCACAGTAGTGGAGGGGGAGTGTCTGTCCAACGAGGTGGATTTGGATTTTGCGGTGGAAGGTGCACTCTGTTCTCTCCATTAGGATCACCTACGGACTCTTCCTTTTTAATGCTTTTGCACTCTATCATCCTTCTTTTTACTGCTGTGGAGTTGGTCATTCATTTTTTGCCACATATAAGTACCAACATCAGCGCTGTTTGTGGTTGAGGACTTGAACACTTTTTCATGTTTTAAATGTAGAAGAACACTTATCGACCTAAACTAAGAAAAATAATAGTTATTTTAAAAAAAATAAGTGGTACATTTATTATAGCAAAAAGTAAAAATTATAATTTTTTTCTAAGTGGTCGCTTTTTTTGTTTATAGCACCAAAAAAAAAAGCCGCAGAGGTGATCAAATACCACCATAAGAAAGCTCTATTTGTGAGGGGAAAAAAAGCACATAAATTTTGTTTGGATACAACGTCGCACAATTGTCAGTTAAAGCGACGCAGTGCCGAATTGCAAAAAGTGCTCTGGTCAGGGGGTAAATCCTTCCGGGGCTAAAGTGGTTAATAAAAAAACCTCTAACACCAAAAAAAGTGGGGAAAGCGCGCCATAACGCTAACGTAAAATCACGGCTACACACCGTAGCGCTGGCTTTTTTTAATCCGTCCTGTGTATGTGAGCCCAAAGGCTTTTACAAGAGTTTTTGAGCAGTAGAGGCAGTAAAATGCACCTCTTGTGGATGCAGAAGAGTCGCATTCAGGTGAGGAGTGTTTGTGATTGAAAAACGCTGCAAAAACTCGCCTAAATGCTAGGCGCGTTTAGCACTTCTGCCAATGGTGGCTGGTGCTTAAAAAAATTTGGGGGGCGCAAAACAAACTGAAAGATTCTGAAAAAAACAAATGCAGCCACTGTGCCCATTAATCGCTGCCACTGTGCCCCCTGCCCCGCCCGGCACTTACCCTGTCTTGGGTGGGCAGCGGGTGACGGCGGCTAGCGATGTCCGGTGTCCTCTGTCTTCCCGACCTTGACGCCTTCTCCTGCCCGCCCTCTCCAATGCATGAATCTATCTATGGTGAGAGAGGGGGGGGCGGCGTCTTGCGCCCTTTATGGATGCACCGCCACTAACTTCAATGGTCAGAATAAATGAAAATTCTGGCCGATGAAATAACCATCCAAACGCCAAACTCGCCTGAACTTTTTAAAAATAAAAAATAAATCGCAGCTTAGGTGAACGGCGTTTACAATAAACCAATGGGCATGAGGCCTAAGAGGTTAACTGATTCACAAAAAGCCGGAGTCGCCGTCCTCATTGATAGTACATGGCAGCCTTTATGTGGCCGAGGCTCTGCTTCCTCCTCATTCACAGACTGCCGATCCACCTTGACAGAGTGTAAAACTGCATTCAGCATCATCACCGGCTGCCCGTATCTCCACCCGACGTGTTCAGCCACTCATTCAATACAAGCTGCCAGCAGAGAACATTTCCTGCTCGCCGATAACGGCCCATGGCAGCTCCTCGTTTTTAGAAACGCCGCTCACCTCTGCTTTTAAATAACAAAAATAAAAATAAAAGGTTTTGTAATCCGCCACAATCCACCAGGGTTAAAATTCCAATCGTGCGTCTTATTTATATTTTATATTGCTATTTTTTGTTTTTGACTTTCGAAAATTAGTATGGTTTTGTTTTTCTAGCTACATTTTAAAATCGGTGATAAAATATTCCAGCGCCATTGCGTGAATTTTTGTCACCTGTGCATATTTTCAGCACAGTGATATTTCCGCAAACATTTCACACACTAAGGCCCCTTTCACATTGAGGCGTTATTCATGCGGTACAGCGCTAAAAATAGCGCTGCTATATTGCATGAATAAATCTTGCCCTGCAGGCTTCAATGTGAAAGCCTGAAGGCTTTTACACTGAAGCGCTGCGGTAGCAGGACCGCTCCAAAAGTCCTGCTAGCCGCATCTTTGGAGCGGTATAGGAGCGGTGTGTTTACCGCTCCTTCCCATTGAAATCAATGGGAAACCGCGGTAATACCGCCCGCAATGAGCCTCTGCAGAGGCGCATTGTGGGCGGTATTAACCCTTTTTTGGCCGCTAGGGGGGGGTTATAACCTCACCGCTAGCGCCCGAATATCGCAAGAAAATACGACGGTATAGCGGCGCTAAAAATAGCGCGGCTATACAGTCATCGCACCTCCGCTGCCCAATGTGAAAGCAGCCTTAAATCGAAACACATGAGTGTTTTACTACCCTTAAAGGATCAGTATAGTCCAAGCTCATCTGGTTGTACTTCTATGGATCCCAGGAGTGCAATTCGTTTTTTGCACTCCTGTGACCCGTTTTTAGCAGAGTGTGCTGGAGTCCGATCTCTGCTAACATCACAGAAGTCGGTCCAGGGGCCCCGTCATCACAAAAATGGAAGTCGCAATCCGCCAGGTCCCTGTACTGACATCCAGCTAAGCCTCTCAGCGAGCCACTGAGAGCCTGAGCCGGATTCTCCCTGCCCCTCCGCAGCTCAGCGCTCCAGTGAGCGAAGAGGGGGCAGAGCAGAGAGCTGCTGATTGACAGCCACCAGCTCTCTGCTCATGGAGCTGTTGTAACTGAGTGATTGGCGGTGAACGATCACTCGGTTCTCAATGCAGAGACACCATGGGACAGATGCTGCATCCACCCAGGCGGTGTCTTCACAGTATGATTCAGGAAAAAAACAAACAAACCCGTACTTCTCTTTTAACCCCAACCTTGCCTACTCCAGATACATACTTGCTTTGCACTAGTGCCTTCTGCCTTAAAGTGGAGTTCCACCCAAAAGTGGAACTTCCAGTTATTTCTTCCTCTTCCTTTTCTTAGTGGAGATGGTGGCGGCAGCAGGCGATCTGAAGATCGGCTAGGGTGACGTCATCACGGCGCCCTGGCCAGGTACCGTATATACCGACCCGAATATAAGCCAAGGCACCTAATTTTACCACAAAAAACTGGGAAAACGTATTGACTTGAGTATAAGCCTTGGGTGTCCATCTGTATGCCTCACTGTGCCCATGACTAGACTGACGTTTAACATGGGAGTCTATGGAAGGGGTGCCCAGGTTTAAAAAAATCGGTGCTCCCCAGCCGTAGGTCCCCCAGACCACAAACTTTGCACACTTGTAGAGGAGAAATAGGGGCAACATGTGTGCTAAGTTCCGGGTCCAGGGGACCTACAAATGGCTGGTACCGGGGTCCCCAAATTCACCGGAAAAATGACCGTTTAACATGGGAGTCTATGGAAGGGGTGCCCGGGTTTGAAAAATGTATGCTTCCTGGCTGTAGGTCCTCCGGACAACAAACTTCACACACATGTAGTCCCACTCTTCCTATATAAAATTGTGCAAAGTTTGTTGTTCGGAGGACCTACAGCCGGGAAGCATCAATTTTTCAAACCCGGGGCACCCCTTCCATAGACTCCCGTGTTAAACGGTCATTTCTCCGGTGACTTTGGGGACCCGGTACTGGCCAGTTGTAGGTCCCCTGGACCAGGAACTTAGCACACATGTAGCCCCACTCTTCCTATATAAAATTGTGCAAAGTTTGGGGTTCAGGGGACCTACGGCCGGCCAGTACCGGGTCCTCAAAGTCTGGGAGATCAGGCGCAAAAAGGTGATGGAAAACTCGGCTTATACTCGAGTATATACGGTAAGTGTCCATATATTAATTCAGCAACTACAGTATTTGTAGCTGCTGACATTAAAAATGTCCCCAGGCCGGAACTCTTTTTTAAGTCGGCCATAGATGGTTTGAATCTCGGGCGTTTCAGCAGGGACACCCCCTTAAAAAGCTTTTATAAAGGGCCCATGATTACTTGTGTGCACCTCCCTTAAAGCGGAGGTTCACCCGCACAGGACACTTTTTCCCCTTAGCTTCATGCTCGTTTTGTCTAGGGGAATCGGCTAGTTGTTTTAAAATATGATCCGTACTTACCGTTTACGAGATGCATCTTCTCTGCCGCTTCCGGGTATGGGCTGCGGGACTGGGCGTTCCTATCTTGATTGACAGTCTTCCGACGGTCGCATCCATCGCGTCACGATTTTCCGAAAGAAGCCGAACGTCGGTGCGCAGGCGCAGTATAGAGCCGCACTGACGTTCGGCTTCTTTCGGCTACTAGTGACGCGATGGATGCGACCGTCGGAAGCCTCTCGGAAGACTGTCAATCAAGAAGGAACGCCCGCTCCCGAAGACCCATACCCGGAAGCGACGGAGAAGATCGCTCTCTAAAACGGTAAGTACAGATCATATTTTAAAACAACTAGCCGATTCCCCTAGGCAAAACGAGCAGGAATCTAAGGGGAAAAGAGAAAAAAAAATTAATTGGGTGAACTCCCGCTTTAACCACCATAGGACAATGGCAAACAACAACTGTACCAATTGCCCGTGTATGTTAGATATGGCAGTTACCACATCAGCAAAATCTGCTGCGCATCAAATCGTTGAGATGGTAAAGTTCTGTTTGGCCTGACATCCCCCCCCCCCCCCCCCCCCCAGGTCACCCATTAATTTGTGGGTCATACAGATGGTGTCTTATGTAAGGGCTCCTGGTCAGTATGTGGACAGAACTTTTTGTCCTGGTCCAGTAAGAAGCAGAGGTCACCCAGTGTAGCTGCTCTCTTGTGCTGGCATGTGCCTGTCTTTGGAAATCTTGTGCTTTTGACCTGCTAAGACTAGTTACATGTAATCTCTCTAATCCAATTGCATGGTTTCTCCTGAGCAGGTGTAACACTTGGCACACTTTTCCGAGGTCCTGCTAAGCGGAGGGAAGGGCTACCGTGCAAGGGACCGTCAGACAAGTGTGCAATCTGTCTTGAGACGATGTGCCTGGGATATCGGACCAGCAGTGTTCTGTTGGGTGTTCACTTTTAGAGATCATATATTCTTATGTATTAATATTTAGCATTTTGGACTGAAAATTTTACTTTCTTTGATCTCATTTATGTTGTTCTTTTGACAGTAGAAACTGTTAACGGACCAACTCAGAAAAAAAAAAAAACGCCTCACAAACCATAGTATCCAGTTAGCAGTTTTTTTTCTTTAACATTTAAAGCGGTGTTCCGCCCAAAAAAATAAATAAAAAAAAAAGAAGCAGATACTGCAGCTGCTGGCTTTTAATAAATGGACACTTACCTGTCCCTTAGTCCAGCGATGTCGGCACCCACCGCCGCCGCCTTTCGACTTCAAGCCGGGAACTCTACTGTGCATGCACGAGAGCCGCTTCTCTCTCCTACTGGCCCGGGGCCCGGAGGAGGGAGCCCCGCGCTGACGTCATGGGCCGCAATCCGGACTCGCGGAAGTGGGAATGGATACCTATCAAAGACGGATATCCTATCCCCCCTCCCCCCCCGAAAGGTGCCAATTGTGACACTGGAGGGGGGAAGGAATCCGATAAGTGGAAGTTCCACTTTTGGGTGGAACTCCGTTTTAAGTTAAAGGGGTGGTTCACCCTAAAAACTACTTTTTTTTATTACACTGGCCCCCCACATTACAATACGATTAAGGCTATTATTATTTTTTTTATGCTGTACATACCTATGTACAGCATATTCACCCGTGGCATCCGGCTTGCGAGTCCCGCGGGAGTGGGCGTTCCTAACATGTCTGTGATTGACGTTTTGACCAAAAACAAGCTCCCCCCGTCGCGTAAGCCGCGTCACGGTTGGCGAAAGGAGCCGAACGGCGAGTCGGCGCTATACTGCGCATGCGCATCGCCGTTCGGCTCCTTTCGCCAATCGTGACGCGGCTTACGCGACGGGGGGAGCTCGTTTTTGGTCAAAACGTCAATCACAGACATGTTAGGAACGCCCACTCCCGCGGGACTCGCAAGCCGGATGCCACGGGTGAATATGCTGTACAAAGGTATGTACAGCATCAAAAAAATAATAATAGCCTTAATCGTATTGTAATGTGGGGGGCCAGTGTAATAAGAAAAAAGTAGTTTTTAGGGTGAACCACCCCTTTAAGGGGACCTGATAGAACCAATAACATGCTACAGTCGGGTCCATAAATATTGGGACATCGACACAATTCTAATCTTTTTGGTTCCATACACCGCCACAATGGATTTGAAAATGAAACCAACAAGATGTTTAACTGCAGACTTTCACCTTTAATTTGAGGGTATTAACATCCAAATCAGGTGAAGGGTGTAGGAATTACAACAGTTTGTATGTGTGCCTCCCCCTTTTTAAGGGACCAAAAGTAATGGGACATAAACAATCCTAAATCAAACTTTCACTTTTTAATTTTTGGTTGCAAATATTTTGCAGTCAATTACAGCCTGAAGTCTGGATTGCAATGACATCACCAGACTCCGGGTTTCATCCCTGGCGATGCTCTGCCAGGCCTTTACTGCAACTGTCTTCAGTTCCTGCTTGTTCTTGGGGCATTTTCCCTTTAGTTTTGTCTTCAGCAAGTGAAATGCATGCTCAATCGGATTCAGGTCAGGCGATTGACTTGGCCATTGCATAACATTCCACTTCTTTCCCTTAAAAAACTATTTGGTTGCTTTCGCAGTATGCTTCGGGTCATTGTCCATCTGCACTGGAAAGCGCCATCCAATGAGTTCTGAAGCATTTGGCTGAATATGAGCCGATAATAATATTGCCCGAAACACTTCAGAATTCATCCTGCTGCTTTTGCCAGCAGTCACATCATCAATAAATACCATTGGCAGCCATACATGCCCACGCCATGACACTTCCACCACCATGCTTCACTGATGAGGTGGTATGCTTTGGATCATGAGCAGTTCCTTTCCTTCTCCATACTCTTCTCTTCCCATCACTCTGGTACAAGTTGATCTTGGTCTCATCTGTCCATAGGATGTTGTTCCAGAACTGTGAAGGCTTTTTTAGATGTTGTTTGGCAAACTCTAATCTGGCCTTCCTGTTTTCGAGGCTCACCAATGGATTACATCTTGTGGTGAACCCTCTGTATTCACTCTGGTGAAGTCTTCTCTTGATTGTTGACTTTGACACACATACACCTACCTCCTGGAGAGTGTTCTTGATCTGGCCAACTGTTGTGAAGGGTGTTTTTTCTTCACCAGGGAATGAATTCTTCGGTCATTCACCACAGTTGTATTCCATGGTCTAATTCGGGTCTTTTGGTGTTGCTGAGCTCACCACTTTCTTTTTAAGGATGTTCCAAACAGTTGATTTGGCCACACCTAATATTTTTGCTATCTCTCCGATGGGTTTGTTTTGTTTTTTCAGCCTAATGATGGCTTGCTTCACTGATAGCGACAGCTCTTTGGATCTCATATAGAGAGTTGACAGCAACAGATTCCAAATACAAATGGCACACTTGAAATGAACTCTGGACCCTTTATCTGCTCCTTGTAATTGGGATAATGAGGGAATAACACACACCTGGCCGTGGAACAGCTGAGCAGCCAATTGTCCCATTACTTTCGGTCCCTTAAAAAGTGGGACCGATGTCTACGGTGCATGCACACCGTAGACAATGGCGCAGGCGCACTGAGCGTCCCGGCTTTATGAATGGGATCATGCCGGTCCCGCACGCATGCGCAGGAGTGACGTCATCGCCGCTCCGGCCAGTCACAGCGCCGGAGTGGCAATACCCGGAAGAAGCTCCGAGGGGACATGGTGGCGGAGGGGAACGAGGAGCACTCCGGGGGGTTCGATTTCAGGTAAGTGCCACATAATGAGCTAGTATGCTATGCATACTAGCTCATTATGCCTTTCTCTTGTAGGGTTTTCTTTTTTCCCGTTTTTACAGGGGGGGGGGGTGTTTTACTTCCTCTTTAACTCCTTTCTATATATTTATGGGATGTGGTGTTGAACAATGCAACAAAACCTATTCTTGGGTTTTATTCAACCTTCTTGGACACATCACAGGTCCCAGAAGTCTGTGGGGTCCATTCATAAAGCTCAGACCGACTCACACATGCACAATGGGAGGCCGGCTGTAAAGCCGCAATCAGTCCCAGCCAGCTTCCCTTGGAAAACATCCTGGCACTTGGAACCCAAGAACCAGCAAAGAACTAGCCCAGGTGAGGACGGCGCTGGATCCTTGGACATAGGAGTATCCTTTCTTTCTTCTTCCCTTTTTTTTTGTGAAGACTGAAGAACCGCTTTAGGAAAGTTGGCGGAGTCGCTGCTCTAAATCATTCACTTGTGTGTGAAATTTCAGCCTTTCACAGCAGAGCAGCTAAGAAGAGCCTGGAACTTGTGTGCCAAGGACTGCACCTGCAGGTTATATTTTAAATGGCAGAATAATATGAAAAATGTCCCATTTATTTAACACAAATACTTTTTTTGGTGGGGTGAGGGATGTATAAATAGGAAGGGTTAACATACTTGCCTTTCCTGTAGGAAATTCTGCTCATAACTTCCAAACCGTGCCGCTTACATAATCTAAAGCCTAGGCACTAATATATGTTTGTGCATTCGATCATAATTCGATCAGAGCCAACAAACTTGTAAACCTGCTGAAAAGGAAACTCTGTTACTGATTTGTATTTCTCAGCCGAATTAGAAAGGAATCTATTTGGAATTGATGTATGTAGGGCCAACACTTTGTATCTCCTTCAAAACCCAGTGTTTCTATTTATACCGCATCTCATTAATGTATCTCTTTTTACATGTCTGTTCTGTCAGACCATTTTTTTGTCGGTTTTATGATTTGCCCCTTAGGTAAACAACCCAAATGGTGTGTGTGATTCTATCCATTTCTCTTTCAGGGGCGCCATCTGTTCAGGTCTTAATGCCAGCGCTGTCTCCCACTATGGAGGAAGGAAACCTTGTGAAGTGGTTGAAGAAGGAAGGTGAGTAGCTGGCTGCAAAACATCAACATTTTAGTACTAAAACTGAGTAGTAGTGTTCGAACAGCAATATTTAGATGTGTGTTGCATGCTGGTCAGTTTATTAGAAACGCACACATATCCCAACATCAAATCGGGTGGCTGCAACTTGATAGTAATTTTTTCTCCAGCAAACATTAAAACAAGGAAGAAGTTATATATAGCCAACTTGATGCAAGATATAACTGTGGGGCCACATGTAGTTGTAACAGCATTTTGGAAACTGGTTTCCTGAGATTTGAATGCATTATAATCATTAGGTCAGTGGGGCTCAACTTGCTTGATGTAGTGGGCCTCAAGTGTGGCTCCTAACATCACTAAGGCCCTGTACACACGAGCGGATATCCGATGAAAACGGTCCGCCGGACCGTTTCCATCAGATATGTCCGCTGGCGGATTTTGGTCTGATGGTTGTACACACCATCAGACCAAAATCCCAGCGGAAAACATCCACGGTAACGTGGCCGCGACGATGAAGCGGCGACGTGCGCGACCCTGGAAGGTAAATACTTCCACGCATGCGTCGAATCACTTCGACGCATGCGAGGGATGGGGATCGGTCGGACTTATCCGGTGAGTCCCTACAGACGACTGGATAAGTCCGACGGACAGGTTTCCAGCGGATAGATTTCTTAGCATGCTAAGAAATTTTTATCCGCTGGAAAAACGGTCGGCTGGACAAATGTCCGCCGAAAAATGTCCGCTAGGCCGTACACACGACCGGATTTGTCTGCTGGAACTGATCTGCGGATAAATCCCAGCGGACAGATCCGGTCGTGTGTATGGGGCCTAAGGGGCTTATTTTTAATATTTGGTGAATGTAGCATTACAGAAAAATTTCAGAGATGGCAGACCTGATAAAACAGGCGGGTGGCCAGTGACTACAGATATGGTGGGCGGCTGCGGCGGTGCGACAGGGGATGGTGAGCGGCTGCATCGGTGTGACAGGGGATGGTGGGCGGCGGTGCGACAGGGGATGGTGGGCGGCGGTGCGACAGGGGATGGTGGGCGGCGGTGCGACAGGGGATGGTGGGCGCGACAGGGGATGGTGGGCGGTTGCGGCGGTGCGACAGGGGATGGTGGGCGGCGGTGCGACAGGGGATGGTGGGCGGCGGTGCGACAGGGGATGGTGGGCGGCGGTGCGACAGGGGATGGTGGGCGGCGGTGCGACAGGGGATGGTGGGCGGCGGTGCGTCAGGGGATGGTGGGCGGCGGTGCGTCAGGGGATGGTGGGCGGCGGTGCGTCAGGGGATGGTGGGCGGCTGCGGCGGTGCGACAGGGGATGGTGGACGGCTGCGGCCAACCACTACTGCCCTGTTGGCCAACTTGCATTCTCTTGATATATGATGTGCGGCCCTCGGACCTCAGCAGTCTGTAGTGGGAACATTGATTAGGGTAATGACTTCGATCTCTACTAGCCTTATGTAACATGTTTCCAGTTTCTTATTGTCTTCTGTAACATATCCCCAGCCAACAGTGTATCCTGTCCACACCCTGATATAATAAGTGGCCCCCTGGTAAGGTGCTGTGGTTTCCTGTGAATTTTTGTTCCATTTGCAATGAAGCGAAATGTTCTGCCTGGAGAATGCTCTGTGTTCTCCAATGTTGTACGGAGCTTCTAATCTGTCAGCAGAGGGCACTGTGACACTGTACATTTACTCAATCAGCAAACATTTTGTCTGTTGCTTTTTTTCTGTACATTTATTTTTGCAAATGATTTTCTCTTCCTATTAATTATGGACAGTGCATTTTGTCCAAGTGTCAAGTGGAAAAGTTTTATGGATCAGGTTAGACAAACTTTGTTCTCCTGTTGTTGTAAAATGACACTCCTGATATGGGGGAGCACCTAGCTCTCTCCTCGCCTTCCATGATGCAGCATTGAGTACTTAAGTGACCATTCGTTGGTTCCCAATGTTATCATGTGAGAGTGTAAGAGACCATAGCCCTGCGTAAGCTCCATCCAGAAGAACGTGGAGCTGACACAGGAATTGATTTACTTTTATGTGGTGAGAGAGCAAATGAAAGCTAAATAGAAACACAGGGAGGTTTATTGTAATTCTTATGCTGGCTTCACATATTTCCAGTTTAGGTGTTCTTATGGTCAGGGCTTGACAAATTCCAGGTGCCAAGTCACCAAGGTGACTAGAAATTGCATCCTGGCGCCTGGGCTTTTGTCAGCCCACATAAGAGGAGAAGGGGTTTTGTCATTGAAAATAAAGATTTGTTTAAACAAAAAAAAAAAAACCTGGCTCCTAGATTCAAAGCAAATGGTGGTTGAGGGCCTGGGTGTACCTTCTACACATTGCCTTATCATTTGATAATCTAAGGATAACATCCCTCACGGGCAACCATCCCCCCCCACTCTGGTTCCCAGTTCTGTAGCCTACATTTGCCCCTGATCACAGCACATCCTTCCATGAGCGACCTATATTCAGCCCCTGATTATAGCACATCCCTCATCAGCAACCTACATTCATCTCATGATCCTAGCATGTCCTTCATCTGCAACCTACATTCAGCCCCTGATCACAGCACTTCCTTCATTGGCAACCTACATTAAGCCCCTGATCAAAGCACATCTTTCATTAGCAACCTACATTCAGCCCCTGATCACAGCACTTCCTTCATCGGCAACCTACATTTAAGCCCCATACACACCATCAGATTTTCTGCAGATTTTTGTCTTCAGATTTACCAAAACTATGTAGTGCAAGGGCCTGCCTGATTGCAAACAAATTGGAACTCTTAAGGTTCGACCTCATATTATATGGTTTTGGTAAATCTGAAGACAAAAATCTGCAGAAAATCTGATGGTGTGTTTGGGGCTTAAGCCCCTGATCACAGCACATCTTTCATTGGCAACCTACATTCAGCCCCTGATCACAGCATGTCCTTCATTAGCAACCTACTTTCAACCCCTGATCACAGCACATCCTTCCACTGGCAACCTACATTCAGCTCATGATCCCAGCATGTCCTTCATTTGTAACCTACTTCGAGCCCCTAGTTACAGCACGTCCTTCATCGGCAACCAACAATCAGCCCCTGATCACAGCACATCGCTTATCGGCAACCTGTAGCCAAGGGATAACGCCCCTCCCTGGCCTCCTTGCTTCCCCACCTCATTGCCTCTTTGGCTACCTCACCCCCATCATCAGTGTATCCCTTCTCAGCCGCCTGCATTCACGCCCTAATCACAGTTCATTCCCCATAGGCAACCTGCATTCAGCCCTTGATCCCAGCATATCACTCGTAGTACATCATCCTCTCCATACACCTAATCCCAGTTCTATCTTCCCAGCTGTATTTGTATAGATTTTTATTTTTAACGTGAGTGGGAATTCCACTTTTAAATAGTCTAGATTGTCTTTTCTGATTATATTACCATTAGATATTCAACAACTCCTTAGTGTCTACGGTACAAACAAACCGGTGCATAAATAAGCGTCTATTCCCAGTTCTCCTGTCGTATGATTAACAGTCTTTACCGATCTTCTTGCAGCAGCACTTACTCCTCTGTTTTATAATGAAGCCGATTCCCAGCTTTGATGAATGGAGACAATATGAATGTTTTGTAAGCTGAATGGAAAGGCAAACTATTTCCAGTCAAAGGCACAAATGGAATTGTTCTAGTGGCAATGAAGGAGTAGGAATTTTTTTTTAAATGAATTGTGACCTGTTTATGATGTGGGCAGTGATCCAGCCAATGGAGAGATTGATTATCAGCAGATAGGACACTGTATAGGGACAGAGGTTAACAAACATAAAGATTAATGTCCCTACCAATTGCCTTTGTGTAGGACAGGGATATGCAATTAGCGGACCTCCAGCTGTTGCAAAACTACAAGTCCCATCATGCCTCTGCCTTTGGGTGTCATGCTTGTGGCTGTCAGTGTTTTGCTATGCCTCATGGGATTTGTAGTTCTGCAACAGCTGGAGGTCCGCTAATTGCATATTCCTGGTGTAGGAGATCCATAATATGTTTAAAAACTCTCGCCAAAAAGTTTAAACGTATAGGAAAAGTTGAAAGTTTTTTTTTGTATTGAGGATGTTCTCTCCTTTTTCAGGTGAGGTGGTGAATGCAGGAGATGCTCTGTGCGAGATTGAGACGGACAAGGCTGTGGTCACGATGGAGTCCAGTGATGATGGAGTATTGGCCAAAATAATGGTAGGTGTTTTCATTGTGCCTAAACGACTGGGTTGGCACCCTTTCCCCTGACTGTTTCTAGCCAGGGTTAGCACATTTCCACCCCCAACCACGAAATCCACAGCAAGGGTGTGTTTTTTTTTTTTTTTTTTCTCCCCCATGCACATCCAAGGGCAGTCATTCATGCACTCCTCCTAAAACTATGTTGGGCCCTTTTTCATCTAGCTCTGGTCCTCCTCCCTATCTAGCTTAAGCTTTGGGCCCTCCTCCCCCATATAGCTTGAGCCCAGCTCCCCCTTTCTCCCCCCTATAGCTTGAGCCCAGCTCCCCTTTCTCCTCCCTATAGCTTGAGTCCAGCTCCCCTTTCTCCCCCCTATAGCTTGAGCCCAGCTCCCCTTTCTCCCCCCTATAGCTTGAGCCCAGCTCCCCTTTCTCCCCCCTATAGCTTGAGCCCAGCTCCCCTTTCTCCCCCCCCTATAGCTTGAGCCCAGCTCCCCTTTCTCCCCCCCTATAGCTTGAGCCCAGCTCCCCTTTCTCCCCCCTATAGCTTGAGCCCAGCTCCCCTTTCTCCCCCCCTATAGCTTGAGCCCAGCTCCCCTTTCTCCTCCCTATAGCTTGAGCTCAGCTCCCCTTTCTCCTCCCTATAGCTTGAGCCCAGCTCCCCTCCCCCCCCCCCCTATAGCTTGAGCCCAGCTCCCCTTTCTCCCCTCTATAGCTTGAGCCCAGCTCCCCCTTTCTCCCCCCTATAGCTTGAGCCCAGCTCCCCTTTCTCCCCCCTATAGCTTGAGCCCAGCTCCCCCTTCTCCCCCCTATAGCTTGAGCTCAGCTCCCCTTTCTCCTCCCTATAGCTTGAGCCCAGCCCCCCCCCCCCCCCCCCCCTATAGCTTGAGCCCAGCTCCCCTTTCTCCCCTCTATAGCTTGAGCCCAGCTCCCCCTTTCTCCCCCCTATAGCTTGAGCCCAGCTCCCCCTTTCTCCCCCCTATAGCTTGAGCCCAGCTCCCCCTTTCTCCCCCCTATAGCTTGAGCCCAGCTCCCCCTTTCTCCCCCCTATAGCTTGAGCCCAGCTACCCCTTCTCCCCCCTATAGCTTGAGCCCAGCTCCCCTTTCTCCCCCCTATAGCTTGAGCCCAGCTCCCCTTTCTCCCCCCTATAGCTTGAGCCCAGCTCCCCCTTTCTCCCCCCTATAGCTTGAGCCCAGCTCCCCCTTCTCCCCCCTATAGCTTGAGCCCAGCTCCCCTTTCTCCCCCCTATAGCTCGGGGCCCAGCTCCCCTTTCTCCCCCCTATAGCTCGGGGCCCAGCTCCCCTTTCTCCCCCCTATATCTCGGGGCCCAACTTCCCTTTCTTCCCCATCTATCTCGGGGCCCAACTTCCCTTTCTCCCCCATCTAGCTCGGGCCCGAGCTCCCCTCTTACCTTGCATCTCAATCTAAGGCCGGCAGGACCCCCACCCCCCCCAACCAGTCTAGGCTTGGCAAGGTTCCCATACCCCCTATCAAGGCCACACAAGTCTCGCTCTCTCTCTCTCGCTCTCTCGCTCTCTCTCTCTCTCTCGCTTTGCTCTCTCTCTCTGTTTGCTCTCTCGGCTCGCTCGGTTTGCGCTCTCTCTCGGCTCGCTAGGTTTGCTCTCTTTCTCTCGGCTTGCTTTCTCAGCTCGGTTTTCTTTCTCTTTCTCTCTCTCTCTCTTCTAGGGCAGGCTTTGCTTTCAAGCTTCATGTTGTGTCTCTCCCAGCTTTTGACTGAGGTAGTAGTGCTGAGCTATCAGTGATGTTTATTAAAAAGCATCACAATAGCCCGCAGCCGTTTTCTGAAAACTCATTGCAAAAAATGTCTTATCAAGTCACTGCCGAGCTTTGCTTTTCAAACACTAGCTGATGCATTTGACGCTGCCAGGGCAGCCTTAAAATAGGCCACAGCTGGACTAAAATAAACCCATTCTAAAATAATATTTGGCTTCACTAAATATCTTTTAAAGTGGAATATCTTCTTATTTCTAAACCTAACCAGAATATAAGAAATGATGTGCATTTTGTGTTCTTTTACAGTTTGTTTAATTATATAATATACTTTTATATGTCTGTCATTTTATTCTACCCTGACCCTTTTCATTTATTTCGGCATAATTCTGTACCTACAATCTTTCCTTGATTCTGATGTAATGTTGTGTTTTAAAAACACAAAAAATACATAAGGTTTATCCAGCTCCAGGCTGTGATATATGCTTCACTGGACGATGCCAGCCATTACCATGCAAGGTTGTTGGAAAGTATTCAATGACCACCGGGAAAACCTGAAAACCCAAAGCGCCTTAAAAAGTCTTGCACCCCCCACAAGAGATGACCCTGGTAATCGCTTGACTATAGGATCTCCTAAATTTTTCATGGTCTCCTGGTAGTAGGTGGAATATTAGATTTTGTCATTGGCACGCTAAACGGAAAGGACCGGGACTGACAGACAAGAATTTGCTCCAATGTTGAGTGAACTTGCATCTCCTGCCAAGATCATGGGTCCTGTGGTGTCATTTACCTTAACAGATATTGCCAGAAGTACACTCTGCAGGATGTAATGTAGGTACAGAATTAAAGCTTAACTGCAGCCTAAAAAAAAAATTGTTTTTAGTTTGAGTGGGGAAAGTTTAACAGAGCCTAGTCACCCAAGAGGCAACCTAGGCAGAAGCATGGCGCTGATGGATGTCCAGGAGTCCCAGCCACAACCTTCATGCTTCTCCAGTAAACCAGGGGGATAGTTCAGTTGGTCAGATCTGCTCACTTGCCAGTCCCTTCTGGGAAGGAGGGTGTCCTTTAATGGCAGCTGATGTCCGATGTGGAGGTGCCCATGCCAGTACAGGCAATGCTAATGAGGCAGCTTCTCTACTGCAATGCTCACCAACGTCATTTGACTGTATAAAATGAACACACGACACCGTAGCTCTAAGAACTCCCAGAGAAGCGGCGCACACACAACACTCCTGAAATCGATCATTTCTATGCAACCCGGACTGTATGATCTACGTGTTGCTGCCCTCTTAAAGCGGCAGTAAACTGCTGGAAACTCCCCCCCCCCCCAAAAAAAACCTGCAAGACAATGGCATAATGTGGTAGTTTGCACTGCATGCTACCACATTAGGAAATGCTTACCTTGGAGCAAAGCCCCCGCAGCGGCGCCTGGTCACCGGAGAGGGGGCTGACATGTTCCCCTGGTGTTTCTTCTGGGTTCGCCAGCTCCGGGGCTGAGAGTGGCCTGTGAGTGCACACAGGAGCCCTCATTCTTTTTTTAACAGAAGGAATTTTTATTAGAGAATAGAAAATATGTACAATAGACATGTGAATATCAGCAAATGGTACAGCAGCACAAGACAAATTACAGGAGCCCTCATTCTAGCAAGAAGCTCTGAAGTTTCGGCATGATACGCCAGACCTTCAGAGCGCATGCGCTGCTGACAGCAGCTACATGCAGGGTGAATCCCTCCTAAACGGTGCATGTTTAGGAGATACTCATTTTAGGTACAGGCAATCCTTATTATAGGCTTACCTGTAGGCATAAATCACAAAGCGGGGTATACAACCGCTTTAAGATTGGGAAACTGCACAAACATAGAAAACAAAGGGCCAAATCCACAAAAGGGATACGACGGCGTAACTGCTGTTACGCCGTCGTATCCCTGTTCCTTACTATGGAACTGATCCACAGAATCAGTTTTCCATAGTTAGGCAGAAGATCCGGCATGTGTAAGGATCTTAGGATGCAGTACCGCATCCGCCGCTGGGGGCATTTCGTGTCGAAATGCCGCCTCGGGTATGCAAATTAGCACTTACAGAGATCCACGAAGCTTTTCAGCTTCGTTTTTTCTCCGTAAGTTTTAGTTTGCATACGCAAAATTAGGGCTGCTTTTACAAGGTGTAAAGTTAGTACACCATGTAAAAGCAGACCTTTCTGTCCAGCGACGCGATTTTTTTTTTTTAATTTTAAATTTTTTTTTTTCGCCGTATCTTTTTTTTTTTCCCCGACGCAACTTTATTGACCCGTCGCAATCCACAAAGCTCGGCGTAACGTAATTTCGCGCTATGCACATCGGGAAAATGACGTCACGAGCATGCGCAGTACGGCCGGCGCGGGAGCGCGCCTAATTTAAATGGGAATCGCCCCCATGAAAATAGGAACGCCTTGCGCAGGCGGAATTTAAGTTACACAGCCCAAAATTTTTAGGTAAGTGCTTTGTGGATCGGGCACTTAGGTAGAAATTTTAAGGCAGTGTAACTTAAATGGAAAAAAATAAGTTACGCCGGATCTTTGGATTTGGCCCAAAGGGTGCAAACGCCTAGTGCATTGTCCACTGCAATTTATTTAGAGGTAAAAGACATAACATATACTCCTAAAGCTATTGTGAAGCACTATATTGCATGTGCATCGGGGTGCAATGACAATGATTGGTAGCACACATATACAGTGCATTGCCATGAATTTTTTTTTAACGTTCACATGAATGAGCTCTCAATGATTGTTATAGGGTTTTGAATATTTAATGTCAGGCCTGTGAGGCCCCTTTTTCGTATGCGAGTTTGGTCAGTGTTTGCTGGACACCGCAGGATAAACATATCATTACCGAGCTGGAAGGAGAATTTGGATTATACGGATTGCGTTATCTGCACAGTAACACGTTTTTAAGCTCAATCACCGGTTTACAGGGACTTTTAGCCATACGCAGCGAACGTCTCCCTCATCCGTATTTAGGCCTGGAAAGCCCGTGTTTTCTTATCCCATCTCCACATAATGCCCCAATCTGTGTTTTTATATGGAACCATTAAAAACGCATTCTGCTGCAAGGCATTAAGACTGACTCAATACTATTGACACGCTTTTAAAGCCCCTTATAAGGGACACACTGATATATTGTGCTGCTTAGCAGGGCATGTTTGTGATGAATAGGAAGAAGGTGTAAAGTGCATTTATATGCTGACTGAAGTGTTAAAATACCCGTCACCTAATTGCAGAGTGACAGCAATGTTTACTGCAGCAGCGTGCCATTGGCTGCCATCAGCACCATCTTAGTGACTCCACCAGACCATTAATGTCAGCAATTATCTTCCTATAAGATTATATGCGCATGTGATTTACATAGAAAAGGCTCCATTGTATAGACCAGGGGTCTCCAAACTGCGGCCTGAGGGCCGAATGTGGCCCTTTGCTAGCCTTCATCCGGCCCTTGGGGCAGTATGGCTTCCAATGATATGAGGCACTATTCCTCCCAATCGCACCAACAATGGGGCTCTATTTCTTAGACTAATAGCAATGATGGAGCACTATTCCTCCTCCTACTGCCCACCAACACTGGGGCCATGTTTATTCTCACTGAGGCCCCATACACACGAGAGGATTTATCCGCAGATACGGTCCAGCGGACCGTATCTGCGGATAAATCCTCTCGAGGATTTCGGAGGATTTCTATGCGATGGCGTGTACACACCATCGCATTGAAATCCGCGCTGAAATCCTCTGCCGATGACGTGTCGCGCCGTCGCTGCTATTATGACGCGGCGACGGGCGCGACGCTGTCATATAAGGAATTCCACGCATGCGTCAAATCATTACGACGCGTGCGGGGAATCCCTTTAGACAGATGGATCCGGTAAGTCTGTACAGACGAGCGGATCCATCCGTTGGAATGGATTCCAGCAGATGGATTTGTTGTGCATGTCAGCAAATATCCATCTGCTGGAAATCCATCCCAGGGGAGATTTCTCTGCGGATAAATATCCGTTGGCGTGTACACACCATAGGATCTATCCGCAGAAACCCATTTGATGGGATTTATCTGCGGATAGATTCTATGGTGTGTATGGGGCCTGATGCTCGGCCCTGGGGCATTTTCTACCCGATCCGGCCCCCCTGAAGTCTGAAAGACCGTAAACTGGCCCTTTGCTTGAAAAGTATGGAGACCCCTGGTATAGACTTTCAAAAGGGGGCGAGTCTTTTGCTGGGTGCCACCATCTTAGATGTGATGTCAGTAGCCTCAGCAGACTCAAGTGACACTCCTTATGCCGCGTACACACGACCGTTTTTAATGTCATGGAAAAAACAACGTTTTTCTCGACGTGATTCTTGTCAAGCCGGCCTTGCGTACACACGATTGTGTAAAAAAAAAAATGCTTGCGCAAGGCGCGGTGACGTACAAAACGTACGACGGCACTATAAAGGGGAAGTTCCATTTGGATGGCGCCACCGATTGGTCTGCTTTTGCTGATTTTGTGTTAGTAAAAGTTTGGTGAGAGACGATTTGCGCTTTTCAGTCTTCGTGCTTTTCAGTCTTCGTGCTTTTTAGTCTTCGTGCTTTTTAGTCTGTTACAGCGTGACGAATGTGCCATCTCCGTTACAAATGCTAGTTTTACCAGAACGAGCGCTCCCGTCTCCTAACTTGCTTCTCGGCATGCGTGAAAAACGATGCGAAAAATTAGAGCATGTTCTAAATTTTTAATGCCCATTTTTCACGTTGAGAAACCAGCTCTGGAGCCCACACACAATCGTTTTTAACCACTTCCATACCGGGCACGTATACACCTTCCCGCCCAGACCAATTTTTAGCTTTCAGCGCTGTTGCACTTTGAATGACAATTGCGCGTTCATGCTACACTGTACCCAAACAAAATTTTTATCATTTTGTACCCACAAATAGAGCTTTCTTTTGGTGGTATTTGATCACCTCTGGGATATTTATTTTCTGCAAAAAAAGTAAAAAAATGACCGAAAATTTAGAAAAAAATAGTATTTTTTTGTTTCTGTTATAAAACATTGTAAATAAGTACGTTTTCTCCTTCACTGATGGGCACTGATGGTACTGCACTGACGAGCACTGATAAGGCGGCACTGATGGGCACCGATGAGGTGGCATTGATGGGCACTAATATGCGGCACTGATGGGCGGCACTAATGGGCACTGATAGGCAGCAGGGATAGGCGGCATGGATGGGCTTGGATAGGTGGCACGGATAGGTGGCACGGATAGGCGGCACAGACGGGCACGGATAGGCGGCACGGACGGGCACGATTCCATTAGTGCAGTCCTCCTTCACTTACCTCATCCTTCCATTTTGCTTTTAAATGTCTTTATTTCTTCTGAGAAATCCTCACTTCCTGTTCTTCTGTCTGTAACTCCACACAGTAATGCAAGGCTTTCTCCCTGGTGTGGAGTGTCGTTCTCGCCCCTCCCTTGGACTACAGGAGAGTCAGGACGCCCACTAACACACAGCTCCTTTCTCTATCTGCAACGTAGAGAGCGTCCTGACTCTCCTGCAGTCCAAGGGAGGGGGGCGAGCAAGACACTCCACACCAGGGAGAAAGCCTTGCATTACTGTGTGGAGTTACAGAAGAAGAACAGGAAGTGAGGATTTCTCAGAAGAAATAAGGACATTTTTAAAGCAAAATGGAAGGATGAGGTAAGTGAAGGAGGACTGCACTAAGGTAAAGGAAGATATTTAGGGATTTTTTTTTTTACCTTTTACAACCCCTTTTAAGTTATGCAAAAAGAAATGGCACAATGAACACAAGTGTGGACGTCAAACCTAAATGACCCGAGTGTAGACAGAGATATGGAATGTGGGTGGATTTTGGGATCTTGTTCTTTGCTTGGCATGATCATTATTAATGAGGATGTTACATTGTTGATAAATAACATCAACACGTTCTCTTCTACTCGCCCTGCCTGGGATTTCCGACACGCTCTTCGCTTTTAGTCTGCTATGGAGCATGTGACCTTCTTGTCCTTGCCCGGGAATTCTTTGACATTCTAGATTCCCCTGGGGTGGGTGGCTCTCTTCCTGGCGTTCTGTTTTCTGACACTTGATGAAATATTTAATGTAATGGCTGACATTACTTCTGTGTGCTTGCCTGCTGCCCGGGGTGTAAAGCGAGATGAAAATGGAAGCCATTGGAAGGATTGCACGTAAATAAAAAGGAAATATTATTTTAAATTTTAGGAATGCCTAAAAGTTCCGGAATAAGGGAGTTTCCAGAATACTTAGTCCCTGATTAGAGGAAAACAATTTTTCCTTTTTTTTTTTTTTTTTTTAATAAAGATAAATCTTTTAAAGCTGAAATTGAACAGATCTAAAAGACACAAATTAATGTAGTTTCTAATTAATGTATCCTTAAATATATATTTTAAATGTATGCAAGAGCCTGAATTTGGCTTGATATCTACCTCTTGTAGTTGACTGTATAGCAGAGGCGTTGCTAGGGGGGTGCGGGGGGTGCGGTCCGCACCAGGTGACACCATCCCGTGTTTTTTTTTTTTTTTTTAGCTGACATGCCCAGCCTGCCCTGTGCAATCCCAGCCTGCCCTGTACCACCCCAGCCTGCCCTATACCACCCCAATCTGCCCTATGCCACCATAACTTGCCCTATACCACCCCAACCTTTCCCATGCCATCCCTACTTGCCCTGTATCACCCTAACTTGCCCTATACCCCTACTTGCCCTATGCCACCCTAACTTGCACTATACCACCCCAACCTGCCCTGTATCACCCTAACTTGCCCTATACCACTCCAACCTGCCCTATGCAACCCTAACTTGCCCTATACCACCCCAAACTAACCCTATATTACCCCAACATGCCCTATACCACCTTAACCTGTCCTATACCACTCCACTACACCAACCTGCCACTATACCACTCTATAGTACCCTAACCTGCCACTATACTGCCCTATACTATAATTTACAGGGGCTGGTTTGGGGTGCGCCCCGTGCCCTGCCTGCTTGGTGCTGGGCAGCCTAGACAGAGGGGGGTGACACCATGTTTTACCGCACCGGGTGACACCAACCCTAGTGACGCCACTGCTGTATAGCAGGGCTTATGTCTTGTACACTCTATCAGAAAATCGGAAGAAAAATACCGCTTTTGTATCATCCTCAGATGATACACAGGGTTGAAAACAATCTCCCCACATAAGTTTTACTCGCGTATTTGCTGTCTTCAGCTTTATATATTCTTTAGAAAGTTCAGACCTTGTTTTGACATTTTCTCTTCCTGTTCAGCGCTGCAGTGAATCCTGGGCATACAGCCAAGACAGCCGATTGGAGGAATACATTCTATGCATTAAAATAAGCCTTCTTCGTGTAGCAGCCCCCCCTAATACTTACCTGAGCCCCATCTCTATCAAGCGAGTGCCTCGGCCATTTGCACAGGAGCCCTGTGTGTCTTTTGGTCTGTTTTAGGTCCGAATTCACCCAAAAAATTAGGGCTGAAATCGGACCTGAAATGGTGAACGGGGACGCACCGGACCCTTGCTGGGAGCTGCATGCGGCGATAATGTGAACCCAGCCTCGACTAAAAGATTTAAAGTGGTTCTAAGGCTTTAAATCTTTATGCATTAAGATAAACAAAAAACGTTTGTGTGTAGCAGCACCCCCCTAATTAGCTACCTGAGCCCCTTCTCTCGCCATAAACCCCTCGGCTATCCAGGACACTCCTCCTGATTGGCTGAGAAAGAGCTGCGGCGCAATTGGCTGTCAGTCAGTCCGCTAATCCAGGGGAGAGGGGGGCGGGGCCAGGTCGAGGCTCCGTGTCTGAATTGACCCAGCTTGGGTGCCCCCTGTAGCAAGCTGCTGGCTGAGGGGCACTCAAAGGAGGGAGGGGCCAGGGGCAGCAAAGAGGGACCTGAGAAGAGGAGGATCGGGGTGCAAAACCACTACACAGAGGTGGCAAATATAACATGTTTGTTTGTTTTTTTAAATGAGCCTTTACAATCACTTTAATGCAATCTTCGTTTCCATTGACTTCTATGGGGAAACTCGCTTTGATATGCGAGTGCTTTGGATTACAAACATTCTCCTGGAACGGATTAATGCTTGTAATCCAAGGTTCCACTTTTTGAGGTTTTACCAGGCAAAAATAAAGTGGAAATAGCTACAAATAGAAAACTATTGCAGCCAATCACATCTACAACCTGGTAAGCTGCAATATATTCCATTTTCTTTATAGTTTTGGATCCACTTTAGCATCCTCTCCCCTGCAGCAGGAGTGATCAGTGTCAGGAAATGAAGGACACAAGCTTCAGCTTTCCAAGAATTCTTCCCTAGCCCACCTGATCTTCCTATCAGAAGTTAAACTGAGCCATGACCTCATTCTGAGCTGCTGGGTTGCCTCTATTCATCAGTTTGTACAGAGCTCTTCGCAGCAGACGAGGGACGTGTGGAGCAAAATTGAAATGTATTGTGATTTTTTTGTGTTGCAATTTGCATTCTCAATCAGTCTGCCTATTTCCTTTTATTTATGTGATGTAAAAGTCTCCTTCCACTCGGCACTTTTACTATATGGCTTAATCTGTCATATCAGACCCTGCTAATGCCTGCAGCACATTACCATATACCTCAATTTAACACTTCCTCTTCCCTCGAATGTTTTCTTACTCCTACGCTTCTTCCTACTAGCTGCTTTGCCTTCGTTGCTAGGTGCAAGAATCCTTTAACACAGACCTTTATGTGAAAATGGCCTGCTCTATTGAAAGCTCCCCAAGCATAATGCAAAATAACGATGCTGTGCATTTTTTTTTAATGCACATGAAGTCACCAAGAGAAAAAGGGAGGGCGCATCGACCTAGTGCAGTACCACTTATTTTATTAATAACGGAATAAAAACAATGGTCTTACTCGCAAAGAAAGCTTAACCACTTGCTTACTGGGCACATATACCCCCCTCCTGCCCAGGTGAAATTTCAGCTTTCGGCACTAAAAACGGAATAAAAACAATGGTCTTACTCACAAAGAAAGCTTAACCACTTGCTTACTGGGCACGTATACCCCCCTCCTGCCCAGGTGAAATTTTAGCTTTCGGCACTGCGTCGCTTTAACTAACAATTGCGCGGTCGTGCGACGTGGCTCCCAAACAAAATTGACGTCCTTTTTTCCCCACAAGTAGAGCTTTCTTTTGGTGGTATTTGATCGCCTGTGCGGTTTTTATTTTTTGCGCTATAAACAAAAAAGAGCGACAATTTTGAAAAAAAGTCAATTTTTTTTACTTGTTACTATAATAGCCCATTTTTTTTTTTTTTTTTTTTTTTCTCAGTTTAGGCTGATACGTATTCTTCTACATATTTTTGGTAAAAAAAAATCGCAATAAGTGACTGGTTTGCACAAAAGTTATAGCGCTTACAAAATAGGGGACAGAATTATTATTCATTTTTATTATTCTTTTTACTAGTAATGGCGGCGATCTGCGATTTTTATTGGGACTGCGACGTTATGGCGGACACATCGGACACTTTTGACAAATTTTTGGCGCCATTCACATTTATACTGCGATCAGTGCTATAAATATGCACTATTACTGTATAAATGTGACTGGCAGTGAAAGGGTTAACACTAGGGGGGCATGGAAGGTGTTAAATGTATTCCCTGGGTGTGTTCTAACTGTGGGGGGAGGGGGGTGACTGGGGGAGGTGACCGATCTATGTCCCTATGTACAAGGGACACAGATCGCTCTCCTCTCTCCCCTGACAGGACATGGATCTGTGTGTTTACACACAGAGATCCATGTCCTTGTCCCTGTAACCGCCGATTGCGAGTGCCTGGCAGACATCGCGGCCGCCAGGCACGCGCATCGGTAACTCAGGAATGCGGCAGGCATGCACGCGCCGCCGGCAGGCACACGCGCGCGCTCTAGTGGCCTGGAAGAGCGGAGGACGCATATATGCGTCCTGTCAGAGATTTAGAACCACCCTGCGGCGGCACATATTCGTACGGCCGTCGGAAAGTGGTTAAATAACCTGAGTCGGTGGACAGCTAGGAACTGGACCTCACGGCACCTGTCAGTGGAACCACAGACCAATGGACGGCTGACGCGTTTCCGGGGCGTACCCCCTTCCTCAAAGCCTAAGTGGTGATCATGAAGTCACCATACATGGTGACCTAATAGGATTTTTTGTACTCACCAAAAAATCCCTTTTCTCTGTCGTCCTTGGACAGACACAGCCTTCTCAAGTCTTGACAAGTGTGTTATGTTCCCTCTCCTGTGAACAGGAACATAACCCATTTGTCAAGACTTTAGAAGGCTGTGTCCATCCATGGACGATAAGAGAAAATAGGATTTTTTTGTACTCACCGTAAAATCCCTTTCCCTGTCGTTCATGGACAGACACAGCCTTCTCAAGTCTTGGCAAGTGGGTTATGTTCCCTCTCCTGTGTACAGGAACATAACCCATTTGTCAAGACTTGAGAAGGCTGTGTCCGTCCATGGACGATAAGAGAAAATAGTATTTTTTTTGTACTATCCATAAAATCCTTTTCTCTGTCGTCCATAGAGGGACACAGCCTCCTCAAGTCTTGACAAGTGGGTTATGTTCCCTCTCCTGTGTACAGGAACATTACCCACTTGTCAAGACTAGAGAAGGCTGTGTCCGTCCATGGACGATAAGAGAAATAGAGGTTTATTTACTGACGCTTGGTTTACACCAATGCAGTTTGCTTTTGATCCGTTTTTGCATTGCATTTTGTGTTTTTTTGCACACGCATTTTTTGTGTGTTTTTATTTATGCATTTTGCATGTGTGTTGTTTTTTTTTTTTTTGCCAATTTGTTGGGTCGATTCAAAAACGCAAATCACGACAAAAACACACACACATAGCGGGTTATTTACAAAAGGCAAATCCACTTTGCACTGCAAGTGCACTTGAAATTGCACTGAAAGTGCACTTGGAAGTGCAGTCGCTGTAAATCTGAGGGGTAGATCTGAAATGAGTGGAAGCTCTGCTGATTTTATTATCCAATCATGTGCAAGCTAAAATGCTGTTTGTTATTTTCCTTGCCTGTCACCCTTGGATCTACAGTGACTGCACTTTCAGTGCAATTTCAATTTTTTTTATTTTCTTTATTTTTCAACTTTTTTTCCTTTTTTTTTATACAGGGAAAGGAATAAAGAAAACAGACAAAAAATAAATAATCTTTTACATATTTTAACATATCCTCCTTCGATATATACAAGAAATTAGTCCATTTGATTCCCCCTAGTCCTACCAACTCCTCCTTTCTAGGGTAATATCCACTAGGGGTGGGAGGACAAAGTGAGACATTAATGCCTCGTTTCCACTGAGCGGACCGGTTCGGTACAATGCGCTATTTTCGGTGTGCCATAAAACCAAACCGTACCGCACCATTCAGGGTCCTGCTTCAGATGTGGGGCCATAGAAAATGGAACAGTACGGTTAGGGCGGAGCTACTGGCGTCACACGGTACATTCCACTGATTGGTGGACAGAAAACAGCAATGCTGACGTCAAAGCAAAGCGCCAAACAAATACCACGTCGCCTTTCAGTCCATATAAAGGAGGATGATGCCAGCAAACAGCAGGGTCTGGTTATCTGACGAACTATCTACCGTATTTTCCGGCGTATAAGACGACTTTCTGGATGCAAAAAAATGCATCCAAAGTCGGGGGTCGTCTTATACGCCGGGTACGGTCTCTGCCATCACTCACTTTTTTCCTGACAGGGCGGTGCGGGGACAGTCTCCGGGTGCTGCGAGCGTCAATGATTTAAAAGACGCTCCTTCTTCTCAGCGTGTTCTGTGATAGGGGGAACAAAAATCTTCCCAGCAGCGCCTCTGTTCTTTGTTCCTCCTATCACAGATGCCTCCTCATCCTCGGACGAGATGAGAAGACGTCCGTGATAGGCGGAACAAAGAACAGAGGCGCTGCTGGGAAGATTTGTGTTCCGCCTAACACAGGACAGTCTGAGGAGAAGGCGCGTCTTTTAAATCACTGACGCGCGCCGCACGGAGACTGTCACCGCACCGCCTGAAAAAAAAGTGAGTGATGGCACTGGGGGGCAAGCTCAGGCACAGTGGGGGCAAGTGATGGTACAGAGAGGGGGCAAGTGATGGTACAGAGAGGGGGCAAGTGATGGTACAGAGAGGGGGCAAGTGATGGTACAGAGAGGGGGCAAGTGATGGCACAGTGAGGGGGCAAGTGATGGCACAGTGAGGGGGCAAGTGATGGCACAGTGAGGGGGCAAGTGATGGCACAGTGAGGGGGCAAGTGATGGCACAGAGAGAGATTTGAAAAAAGCCTGTTCTGTCAGGGGTTCTGGCTACCCCTCAGCTTCCAGAAAGACTAGAAGGAAGGGGGTAGTCTTATACAGTGAGTATATCCCAAAACCAACATTTTTCCTGGAAAATTAGGGGGTCGTCTTATACGCCTAGTCGTCTTATACGCCGGAAAATACGGTACTTTCTTGGCAATAATTGGTGATGGCGTTATTCAGAGTGAGCTTGATGGATCAGTGAGAAATGAAAAGGTGTATAAAGATATTTATCAGCGGATGGCAGCCGAGGGATTTGAGCAGACGTCGGGTCAGTGTAGGGCAAAGCTTAAAAAGCCTTAAAGTACAATATAAAAAAAATTAAGGACGCCAACAGCCGTAGTGGAATCTGTACGAGTTCTTGGAGGTGGTACGACGCCATTTACGGTCATCGGCCGGCAAACCAAGGCAGGGAGGGAGGTCTGGACTCTGCAACTGTAATTCTCGAATCCAAGAAATTTTTGACGCGACTTGAAGCGATGCCTGTGTAATCTTGAGGTCTTTGGCCCTCAAGTCACATCAAAGTCGGACCAAAGTAGTGCAGGGACTACTTTGAAGTTGCACAGATATGAATGGTACTCATTTGAAATCATGGAATGCGACTTTGCCGTCCCGAGTCGCACAAGTGTGAAAGGGGCCTTACACCTAGGTAAAAGAGCATACACTGTGCATACACATGGGCTGGGCAGTTGGAGGCGACTCCTCTACAAGGATCAGTGATATCGCTCATATGCTACAGAAACACCTGTAGAAGAACTGGTGGAAATTTTAGTTTATTTATTTTTTAACACTAAAGGGAAGCGATGGCTGATGTACACTTTAACATTTAGCCATTAAATCTGAATGTAGCCAGCAGGAGGTTATTATACCTCCTCTGCATATTTGCATGTATACATATGTATATAAACCCCGAAGGAAGATGCGATATTCCTCCTCCGCAGCTGCAAATAGCTCTGTCAAAATTTGTGAATTCTATTATTTGTGGGTGCTAAAAAGGCTCCTTCATCCTAAAAAAATAATAATAATTTAAATAAAAAACATTTTTAACCACTTGCCGGCCGACAATTGCAGATTGACGTTGGCAAAGTGGTTTCAATATCCTGAGTGGAAGTCATATGATGTCCTCAGGATATTGAGCCGCTGCCGCCCCCGGGGGCGCGCATCGCGGCGATCGTTGTTGCAGGGTGTCAGTCTGACACCCCGCAACACCGATCTAGGTAAAGAGTCTCCGACGGAGACTCTTTACCACGTGATCAGCAGTGTCCAATCACGGCTGATCACGATGTAAACAGGAAAAGCCGGTAATCGGCTTTTCCTCACTCGCTTCTGTCAGACGCGAGTAGAGGAGAGCCGATCGGCTGCTCCTCTGACAGGGGGGGGTTTGTGCTGATCGATTATCAGCACAGCCCCCCCCCCCCCCCCGAGGATGCCCACACTGGATCACCAGGGATGCAAAACACACTCTAGACCACCAGGGATGACAGAAATAATGGATGCCAATCAGTGCCCACAATGGGCATCACTGATTGGCAGGCATTGTTTGGCACTGATTGGCATCCATTAGTACAACACATACGTTAGTGCCACCTATCAGTGCCCATCCATGCCGCCTATCAGTGCCCATCCATGCCGCCTATCAGTGCCCATCCATGCCGCCTATCAGTGCCCATCCATGCCGCCTATCGGTGCCCATCCATGCTGCCTATCAGTGCCCATCCATGCCGCCTATCAGTGCCCATCCATGCCGCCTATCGGTGCCCATCCGTGCCGCCTATCCGTGCTGCATATTAGTGCCCATCAATGCCACCACATCAGTGCTACCTCATCGGTGCCCATCAGTGCCGCCTTATCAGTGCCCGTCAGTACAGTACCATCAGTGAAGGAGAAAACTTACTTATTTACAATGTTTTATAACAAACAAAAAAACATTTTTTTTTTCAACATTTTCGGTAATGTTTTTATTTTTTTTGCAAAAATAAAAATCCCAGAGGTGATCAAATACTACCAAAAGAAAGCTCTATTTGTGGGAACAAAATGATAAAAATGTTGTTTGGGTACAGTGTAGCACGACCGCGCAATTGTCATTCAAAGTGCAACAGCACTGAAAGCTAAAAATTGGTCTGGGCGGGAAGGTGTATAAGTGCCCGGTATGGAAGTGGTTAATGTGTTTATTTTTTTGGAGCCCGGTTTACCATCTTAAAGGGGGTGGCAGACCGAGCCTCCTTTTTTAGGCCTTGTTCACACCTATGCATTTTTAAGAGAGCGTTTTCGGTCTTGCAGAAACACAGTACAGTCCATATAACATGGTTTCCTATGGATGTAGCTCACATAGTCCAATTTGCACTACAAGTGAACTTGGAAGTGCAGTCGCTGTAGATCTGTGGGGGACATTCAAGGAAAATAAACAGCATTTTAGCTTGCACATGGTTGGGTGATGAAATCAGCAGAGCTTCCACCTCATTTCAGATCTTCTTTACAGATCTACAGCGACTGCACTTCCAAGTGCACTTGTAATGCAACGTGGATTTGCCTTTTCGTAAATAATCCCCCCATCTGTGCATTTTATTAATAGGGCTAAGGAAATTTTTCTGTTGTTTGGGTCCATAGATTTCAATGGATGAAAAGCATGTATTGGAAAAACGCAAACTGCAGCTGCAATATGCAAAGTGCAACCTACATAGGTGTGAATCAGACCTAAGGCTGGATTCACATCTGTGCATTTTTAGTGCTTTTTGCAGATTTGCACTACAGTCCATTTACCATGGTTTCCTATGGAACACGCTCTGTGGTGCAAATCTGCAAAATGCGTTAAAAATGCATCAGTGTGAATCGGGCCTTATATCCTTACCACACCTCCTGCCTTGTTCCATATAAAAAAGCCTCATACACAGACTTGAAAATCCAAGATTTTCTCAGTCTCCCTGTGCTGAATTAGAGAATATCCAGTGAAGTACACTGGGCTCTACAGTGACAGGAGGTTCAGCGGGTCCATCAGACACAGGATGTGCATTGAATGTGTTTTCACCACGTTCGATATTTTGTGTATGTTTCTGCAGTGGTTCACTGGAATTACCCCTTCACCCTTAATTGCTGGATTACTAAAATATTTTGGTTCCAGAGTGTTGACGCTTATAACAGGGCTTGACGAAATCCGGGTGCCAGGTCGCAATTGCGACTAGAATTAGCGACCTGGCGCCTGGGGAAATATATGCAACATTTGGGGGTTCTAAGTAAAGGGGAGGAGATGGGCGGGCAGTAAAAACAGGTCATTGGCATTGCTGGTTGTCTTGTCATACCAACGGCCACCACGAGAGGGCACCAGATTCCAAAAGGAAGCATAGGCCTGCAGAAGGCCACAAAGCCGCGGCCTCAATTACCAGCCGGCGCGGCCCGACGCGATCGCGCGTCGGTGGGAGGTGGGGGCCTACGGAGACACAGGATACCCCACCCTGTGTCTCCGTGCGCCCCCACCGTGCAAATCGCCGGTAATTGAGGCCACGGCTTTGCAGCCTTCTGCAGGCCTATGCTTCCTTCTGTGATCTGGCGCCATCTTGTGGTGGCCGTTGGCATGACAAGAGTAATGGAGCTTCCCCTGGGTTTTCACTGCCATCTCCTTCCCTCTAATTAGTACCCCCAAACATATTATATATATATATATGTATGTGTGTGTGTGTGTGTGTGTGTGTGTGTGTGTATATATATATATATATATATATATATATATATATATATATATATATATATATATATATATATATATATATGTGTGTGTATGTATATGTATATATATATATATATATATATATATATATATATATATATATATATAATGTGTGTGTGTGTGTGTATATATGTGTGTGTGTGTGTATATATATATATATATATATATATATATATATATATATATATATATATATATATATATATATAATGTATATCATTTTTTTTTATTATAACACCCTAGAGAATAAAATGACGGTTGTTGCAATACTTTCTGTCACACCGTATTTGCGCAGCGGTCTTGCAAGCGCACTTTTTTTTGCAAAAAAAAATGCACTTTTTTTTTATTAAGAAAAATAAGACAGTAAAGTTAACCCCAATTTTTTTTTTTTTATATTGTGAAAGATAATGTTACGCCGAGTAAATTGATACCCAACATGTCACGCTTCAAAATTGCATCCGCTCGTGGAATGCCGACAAACTTTTACCCTTTAAAATCTCCATAGGTAACATTTAAAAAATTCTACAGGTTGCATGTTTTGAGTTAGAGGAGGTCCAGGGCTAGAATTATTGCTCTCGCTCTACCAAACGTGGCGATACCTCACATGTGTGGTTTGAACACCGTTTACATATGCGGTCGCTACTCACATATGCGTTCGTTTCTGCAAGCGAGCTCGGCGGCACGCGGTGCGTTTCTGGCTCCTAACCTTTTTAGCTGGCTCCTAGATTCCAAGCAAATTTGTTAAACCCTGGGTTATAAGATTTTATATGTACTTTAGGAGCAACACACATGATCATGGAAATTAGAAGTTGCCTCTTCTGCTTGTGCTCTTTATTCCATATTATTGTTCATTTTTAAAATTCAGTATGCAACCTGCTCCTCTAGGAAAGGTCACTGGTAAACTACAGCCAGCCTGATCGTGTTTCTTCCAGCGGTATTGTACAACCTGTCTCTAATCTCAGACTGTGTCACTGGGTCAATAGCAGCTATTTATCAGATCGGTGATATACAGCAAACGGTATAGCAATCAATAATCTCATTTTGTATCTTGGTCACAATCCACTAATCTTCTCACTGCTTCCCTTGTAATGGCAACTCTGTTATTCTGACCCTAGTTGCCCTCTGAAAGAGGGACTGTGCTGTGGAAGTTGTACTAAAAAACAAAAATAACTAGGGCTGTGCAAATTAACTTTTAATTGATCGATTAATCTTTAATTTTTTTGATCGATCAAAATCCTTTTGATCAGTACTCACCTCTCCGCCGGCTTCTGAGCCTTCAGGGAGTTCCGTCAGAGATCCAGTGGCGTCACGGACACCGGCGGGGCTTGCCATGTCCATCTGAAGGTCTCCTTTGCTGTGCCTTCATATCTGCATGCCGGCGGGACCTCACTATCTGCCACACGCAAGGGCTGTTACACTTCCCTCTATCAACCTGGGATTCTACAGCCATCCACTGGGAGTTGTGATAGTTCCCTTCACGGGACATCTACATGCCGACGGACTGATGTTAACCTCTCCTCATCTGGATTCAGCAGTGGTATCGTTGTACACATTTTTATACCAGTATCATACTTGGCTACATGTTTTTATGACTGCTTTTGGTACCGTTTGGTATTAGTCGCACCATTTTTACAGTTTATGTAGCTACATCGATTTTATCTCCAGTGCAATATTTATTTGGTTACCTACTTGAAGACTATAAAAGTTTTAATGCTATTCCCATCGAGCGCTGCCTTTTGTGTGTTTTTTGTATCCTGCTATCCATTTTTCCAGTGGTTGGTAGCTGCATTGGGAATCAGCCTGCAAGGAGATCAGCTAAAAGTAGTTGGATCTGTATGTGCGTTTTATAATTGAAATTAGTCGATTAATCGATTTAAAAAAAATAAACGATTAATCGAACAGAAAAATTTTGATCAGTAACAGCCCTAAAAATAACGCCACTAATCACAGGCAGTGAGACATTTCCAGATCTGTACATGCCGATTGGGAAATGCCTCACTGCCTGTGATTACCGGTGTGCAGTGTCGGCTTCCTGGCGGGATCGGGCAGGTGCGTTGAGACTAGGATCCTGAACACGCCTGAGCCCATCTCTACTTATCCTCCATGCCATATCATCAGGGAGGCATGTGATTGGCCCCAAATGTATTCTGCAGCAGGTCGACCACCCCAAGCATATGTACAGCCAATGTCCCTAAGAACTATCTTCAGTGTAAAGAACAAGGAGTCCTGGAAACAGTGATTTGGCACCCACAGAGCCCTGATCTCAACATCTATTCTGTCTGTGATTACATGAAGAGATGGAAGGATTTCATTGCGCCCCAACTGTCCCTGAATTGGAGGGACTGTCCCTCATTTAGAGCAATGTCCCTCTTTCCTCCTCATTTATCCCTCGTTTTGGTCTGAGCCATATGGTTGTAGATAAAATGCACTAATTACCGTATATACTCGAGTATAAGCCAAGCTTTTCAGCACATTTTTTTTTTTTGGTGCTAAAAATGCCCCCCTCGGCTTATACTCAAGTCACTTTTTTTGCGCCTGATTTACCGGACATTAGGGACCCGGCACCGGCCGGCCGTAGGTCCCCTGGACCCCAAACTTGGCACAAATGTAGCCGCACTCTTCCTCTACAAGTGTGCAAAGTTGTTGTCCGGGGGACGTATGGCCGGGGAGCACCGATTTTTCAAAGTCGGGCACCCTTCCATAGACTCTCATGTTAAATGGTAATTTCTCCGGTAAATTTGGGGGCCCAGTACCGGCCAGCCGTATGTCCTCTGGACCCGAAACTTGGCACACATGTAGCCACTGTTCTCCTTTACAAGTGTGCAACGTTTTCTGTCTGGGGGACCTACAGCCGCGGCGCACCAATTTTTCTTCTATATACTCCCATGTTAAAGGTAAGTCTAGGCATGGGCACAGTGGGGCATGCACATGGGCACAGTGAGGCATGCAGATGGACACCCTAGACTTATACTCGAGTCAATACGTTTTCCTATTTTTTTTTGTGTTAAAATTGGGTGCCTCGTCTTATATTCGGATCGGCTTATACTCGAGTATATACGGTATCTATTAAAAAAACATTTTACAGCACTAAACCTTTAATCCAAATTCTAAATTGTTGCATTTGTAAAGTCCAGAAGCCAATATAAAAGAATAGTAGTGGTAAAAAAAAAAAGCACCTGTGGGTTTAACCAATCATATATTTTTGTATAATTCTTATTTAAAAGGGCGTGGCAGGGGGTGTGTCCTATGCCTACATACTTTTTGGTAATAGGTGTCCCTCATTCCCACCTCAGAAAATTGTGAGGTATGGAATTTGAAGAAGCCTCGATCGGTGGTTACTTCTCCAAGATTAGTTGGGGACCTTTCACACCAGTGGATTGATCAGGTCTGTCTTTCAGTTTAGGTGGACCCCCATCGGGACCACCCATTGGCCCAGATTCAAGTAGAATTGCACGATGTTTGCGGGGGAGCAGGGCAACTATTTCGCCCTGCGCCCCCGCAAATATTTTGCGCTGCCCTCGATTCACGGAGCAGTAGCTCCGTGAATTGCGAGGGCGCGCCGGCAAATTTGCCCGGCGTAAGCCCGCGCAAGTTAAATGATCCCGCCGGGGGCGGGAATCATTTAAATTAGGCGCGCTCCCGCGCCGAGCGTACAGCGCATGCTCCGTCGGGAAACTTTCCCGACGTGCATTGCAGCAAATGACGTCGCAAGGACGTCATTTGCTTTTAAGTGAACGTGAATGGCGTCCAGCGCCATTCACGTTTTCACTTACGCAAACGCCGTGAAATTCAAATTTCACGGCGCGGGAAGGCCGGCTATACTTTAGCATTGGCTGCCCCTACTATTAGAAGGGGCAGCCTTGCGCTAAAAGTAGCCGTACGGAAACTCTGTACCTGGCTTGCGCGGGGCCCGCGCAAGCTTGTGAATCAGTGGTAGTATGCAATTTGCATACTACACGCTGATACACAATGGGAGCGGCCCCCGCAAGAATGCAGCCTAAAATCTGCAAGGCATAAGAGCCTTATGCCGCGCAGATTTTAGCCTGCAGTCGGTGTAACGAGGTTCCTGAATCAGGAGCACTCGTTACACCGGAACAAGTAAGCACTTGCGCTGCGTAACCTATGGTTGCGCGGGCGCAAGTGCTTCTTGAATCTGGGCCATTGTTCTTTATGGGGCGGCGGGTGTCAGCTAAAAATTGACAATTGGATGGAAACGGACATGCAGCCTGTTTCCATCCGAAGGCCCCATAGAGGAGAGCGGCTGTGTCCGTGTCTGCTCTGCTCTGCGAAGCGGACACGGACCTGTCATCCACCTGCTCAGTGGTGATCAGTGGAGAGATCATCCGCTAAACAGGCATAGTTACTTTGGACGGATCCTCTCCCTCTGAAAGGGGCCTTATACGTTAAAAGACCGTGTTGCTGAAAGTAAAATAATTGTGTCCCTCGGGTTCCTGTGAAGTCTAGTAGGTTTTGTAGCTTTGGATGGAACTTCTGTGTGAATTGCACAGCCATACACAAACAGATTAATGGCATCCAAATGGTTAGCACTTTGTCATGTGAAATGTGCAATTAAGCATCCGATGAACAGAAGTGTGATTACCCAGTGGGGATTGTGACAAACCAGAGAATTTTGCAGCAACATATAATTTCATTTGGACAAGCTTTGCATTTTAAGCGTCGAGGGACCAAAAATAGCTCCATGCACTTTTATGTAACATCCCCCCACGTTCCCATTCGTTCTCCTCCTTTTATCATTTTCTTCTGCTTCAGAATATTCGGATTAATTGCTTTCATTTCAATTCATATTCCATACAACAGGAAAGGAAGGGGGGAGAAAAAAAAAAAGAACTATTTGTATGTCATGGGTTAGAAAATCGCACAAAGCCCCATTTTTCTGCAAATGCCAAATTGTTGCCGATGTTTTTGTTCCAGCGATGAATGCAATCGTTTTCATACATCGGATGAAGTTCCCGACTCTCGCAACTGGAGAAACGCATTCAAATGTCATTTTAGATTTTATTTGTAAGACAAGTTTGATTGCTGTGTGTCATAAATATGAATTCATTCTGTAGGGTTGCATTATTTTACATCTTCTCTCAGGATCCTAAAGTGCATTGGTTTTACCAATTCCCCCATTTTCTACCTGCAACACATTTGCTGTGCAGTTGTTGTTTTTTTTTTTTTTTTTTTCTATTATTTTTAATAGATTGGATACAAGGCATTGGTTATATTTAACCACTTAAAGGGGTGTTCCAGTCATTTTTAATGTTTATTAAAAGTCAGCAGCTACAAAAAGTGTAGCTGCTGGCTTTTAATAAACATACACTCACCTGCTCCACGTTCCAGCGATGCGCCGGCCGGGGGGCTCCGCTCCTCTCCCCCCCCTCTCCGGCCAGTGTCTTCATTCTAAGTGTGGGCACCCGGCCGTGACAGCTTTCGGCTTCACGGCCGGGCACCCACTGCGCATGCGCGAGCGGCGCTACGCCATCCGATTGGACAGGCGATCGCCTGGGACCTGTCACGTGTCCCAGGCGATCGCCTACAGGGAGGGGCTGCCAAAAGGCGATCTGACTATTCGCCTTAGCAGCCCCTCGGCGGAAGGAGGAAGTGGGACAGGAAGTCCCACTTCTCCTGAAGCCCCCACTCCCCCCCCCCAAAAAAATTACATGCCAAATGTGGCACGTAAGGGGGCGAGGAGTGGATTAAGCGGAAGTTCCACTTTTGGGTGGAACTCCGCTTTAAGGAGCGGGAGGATTTGCCCCCTTAAAGGGGATGTAAAGGTAAAACATTTTTTCCCTAAATATCTTCCTTTACCTTAGTGCAGTCCTCCTTCACTTACCTCATCCTTCCATTTTGCTTTTAAATGTCCTTATTTCTTCTGAGAAATCCTCACTTCCTGTTCTTGTCTAACTCCACACAGTAATGCGAGGCTTTCTCCCTGGTGTGGAGTGGCGTGCTCGCCCCCTCCCTTGGACTACAGGAGAGTCGGGACACTCTCTACGTTGCAGATGGAGAAATAAGCTGTGTGTTAGTGGGCGTCCTGACTTTCCCGTAGTCCAAGGGAGAGAGCGAGCACGTCACTCCACACCAGGGAGAAAGCCTCACATTACTGTGTGGAGTTACAGACAGAAGAACAGAAAGTGAGGATTTCTCAGAAGAAATAAGGACATTTAAAAGCAAAATGGAAGGATGAGGTAAGTGAAGGAGGACTGCACTAAGGTAAAGGAAGCTATTTAGGGGGGGGGGGGGGAATTGTACCTTTACAACCCCTTTTAAAGGGGTTGTAAAGGTAAAAAAAAATTCACCTTAATGCATCCTATGCATTAATGTGAAAAAACATCCGACGGTAAGGCCCCCCCCCGAACCCCCGTTTCACTTACCTGACCCCTCGAAAGTCGCGCGCGCGTCCACGTGATCCTTTTCGGTTCCCAGCCTGGCCGTTGATTGGCTAGGCTGGACGGATTGATAGCAGCGCAGCCATTGTCGGTCGTTGCAAAACTTTCTGTCACACCGTATTTGCGCAGCGGTCTTGCAAGCGCACTTTTTTGGAAAAAATGTAATGAAAAAATAAGACAACAGTAAAGTTAGCCTAATTTTGTTTTATATTGTGAAAGATAATGTTACGCTGAGTAAATTGATACCCAACATGTCACGCTTCAAAATTGCGCCCGCTTGTGGAATGGCGACAAACTTTTACCCTTTAAAATCTCCATAGGCGACGTTTAAAAAATTCTACAGGTTGCATGTTTTGAGTTAGAGGCGGTCTAGGGCTAGAATTATTGCTCTCGCTCTACCGATCACGGGGATACCTCACTTGTGTGGTTTGAACACTGTTTCATATGCAGGCGCTACTCATGTATGCATTCGCTTCTGCACGCAAGCTCGACGGGCGCATTTCTGGCTCCTAACTTTTCTAGCTGGCTCCTAGATTCCAAGCAAATTTTTCAAGCCCTGGTGTAAACATAACTGTACTTTTTAGATACTTTTTTTGTGTAGCTGCAAATAGAAGGCTGTGAGTAGGGGTGAGCTCAGACGTGTTTTGGATCCTAGTCCGAACCATCCCACTAGGAAGCTGTCACTGCACAAAGCCAATCATAAGCGGGCGAGGCATTCCGCTCCCTACAGCTGCACATATACAAGGAGCAGCTTCGGGGCGGGGAATGCCTTGGCCACTTATGGCTTTGTGCAGTGACAGCTTCCTGGTGGGATGGCCCCGGTGGGTTTGGACTAGGATCCAAACAAACCTGAGTGCGTTCTTGTTGCCAGTATTTTAATAAAAGCGATACTGATATGTTTTTTCTTTTTGTTTTTTAGGTTAACGAAGGCAGCAAAAATGTGAGACTGGGATCTCTGATTGCGCTTCTCGTGGAGGAAGGGCAGGACTGGAAACAGGTTGAAATTCCGACCATTCAGAGTCCGCCATCACCAAGTTCGCTCCCCGTGGCAGCTGAGGCAACCCCGTCCCCAATGAAGGCTCCTGTTCAGCCTGTCAAACTTGGGTATGATGTTGGGAAAGAACGCTGTGGTTGTATATATGCTTCTGGCACTGTTTCCTGACACAGGAAAATGTAGCTTTGTATGAATCAATGTCATTTGAATTATATCACATACATAATCTCCCATTGCAAGTATTATAGAACAGAGATCCAGTATAGTATATGCTTGTTTTTTAGACAGATAATCAATATACTCTCAAAATGGACCCATCATCAGATATGTTTTCCTGTTCAATGCATGCAAGCTAAAGTGATACTAAACACTGGGGCCCGGATTCTCGTACGAGTTACGCCGGCGTATCTCCAGATACGCCGTCGTAACCCTGAGTCCGAGCCGTCGTATCTATGCGCCTGATTCTTAGAATCTATTACGCATAGATTTCTATTGGATCCGACCGGCGTAAGTCTCTTACACCGTCGGATCTTAACTGCATATTTACGCTGGCCGCTAGGGGCGTGTACGCTGATTTACGCCTAGAAATATGTAAATCAGCTAGATACGCCAATTCACGAACGTACGCCCGGCCGACGCAGTACAGATACACCGTTTTACGTTAGGCTTTTCCTGGCGTAAAGTTACCCCTGCTATATGAGGCGTACCATTGTAAAGTATAGACGTCGTTCCAGCGTCAAATTTTGAAAATTTTGCGTAAGTCGTTCGCGAATAGGGCTGGCCGTCATTTACGTTCACGTCGAAAGCATTGGTTTCTTGCGGGTTAATTTGGAGCATGCGCACTGGGATACTTTCACGAACGGCGCATGCTCCGTTCATAAAAAGCGCCATTTACGTGGGGTCACATAAAATTTATATAACACACGCCCACATCTACCACATTTAAATTCGGCGGGCTTACGCCGACCTATTTACACTACGCCGCCGCAACTTTGGTTTGGGAATACGACACTTGCCTGTCAAAGTTGCGGAGGCTTAACGTAAATAGGATACTTTACGCCCGCACAAAGATACGCGGTTCTACGTGAATCCGGGCCACACTGTTTAATTTATATTGTCCTTATTTCTATTTCTATGTGGATGATGGCACTGTGATTAATTTACCAAAAAAAAATCTAAGTACCTTTTTCCTAATCCATGGCTCGACTATCCCCAGGCGCCAGGTCGCCATTGGGACCAGAAGTATCGACTTGGCACCTGGGCTTCTGCCCGAATGCTTCCCACACTCTGCACGCCCACATGTGGGCCCAGGACCAGTTATAGTGACACTTTTAGTATTGTGTATCACACTTTATTGAGGTATCTGCCTGTACTTCTGCTGATCTTAAAGGGGTTGTAAAGATACAATTTTTTTTCCTAAATAGCTTCCTTTACCTTGGTGCAGTCCTCCTTCACTTACCTCATCCTTCCATTTTGCTTTTAAATGTCCTTATTTCTTCTGAGAAATCCTCACTTCCTGTTCTTCTGTCTGTAACTCCACACAGTAATGCAAGGCTTTCTCCCTGGTGTAGAGTGTCGTGCTCGCCCCCCTCCCTTGGACTACTGGAGAGTCAGGACGCCCACTAACACACAGCTCCTTTCTCTATCTGCAATGTAGAGAGCGTCCTGACTCTCCTGTAGTCCAAGGGAGGGGGCGAGCACCACACTCCACACCAGGGAGAAAGCCTCGCAATACTGTGTGGAGTTACAGACAGAAGAACAGGAAGTGAGGATTTCTCAGAAGAAATAAGGACATATAAAAGCAAAATGGAAGGATGAGGTAAGTGAAGGAGGACTGCACTAAGGTAAAGGAAGCTATTTAGGAAAAAGACATTGTACCTTTGGGAATACCCTACGACCGTGTCGTCTGTCGTTTTGTATAATAACACAGGAACGTCATGGACCCAGGAGTTACCCACTTCTTCCCTCGTCCACCAGAATCCAGCAGACTCGTCTCGTGGCCGCTCAGATGTGTGAGAATCACAAGTGTTTATTTTAATTGGTGCCCTGAGCCAGCTGCTGGAGATGAATCCTGCGTCTCTAATGACGCGCGTCCAGCTGTCTCCTACTTCATTACGCTCTTGTGCAGGACACAGACCCGGCTAGCCCAGGGCGGCGCCGGCGAAGCTCGGACAGACGAGCTAACGGAATAATCGCGCCGAAAAGGTCAGCGCCGTGGTGCCGCCAGTGGCTTCTCCCCGCTGTCTGTATGCAGCACGGGTGGCATATATGCTAAAATGGACTAAAATTGTGCTTTCTGCGTCAAGACATATCTGGGAAGTTATAATGTAATGTGGTTTAGTTGCGTTCTTTAATGTTCATTTACCCACAGGATCTTCACAGTCTGATGAGCTTCACGGCCATGTAGCAGAGCTTAGAAAACAAAGAAAAGAGCATTTGTTATTCTTCCTTTTAACGTGGCTCTAAACCTCAGGCATGAAATATGAACAAAGTATATCCCTCTTTAGTGTGTACTTGTCTTAATCCAGAGCATTTAGGCTGCATTCACACCTAGGCGTATATACGCCTGAAGCGCGACGCCGCTGCCGCCCCTAATACGCTGGAGGGGTGATTTTACATGGTCGGCTATGGAGATGGTTCACATCTCCACGCCGAGACGCCTGAAGCTCAAAAGAAGTCCCGGACCCTTTTTTTCGGGCGGCTTCGGCGTTCGGGCATAGCCGACCATGTAAAAAAATCACCCCTCCAGCAAAAAACACGTCGCGTTCTGTCGCCGCAAATCGCGGGACAAAACGCCTATTTGATGTCGCCGCAATACGCGGCAGATCACCTACGCTGAGGTGTGAATGGAGACTAAGTGTAATTTTTTTTCTGCTGCTTGGTTTCTCTGATGGAAGCATGAGTCACTTCTGGCAAGTTTTCCTGACACCAAGAGAAAAAAGGTGTCATGGGGAGGGACCTGCAGCTGACTGACAGCCTCAGTTCTGTTCCTGCGTGTAGAGGGGGGTCTTCCCTCCAATCAACTCTCGGTTCTCACTGAGCTCTGCAGAGCGTAACTTCAGCTTCCCGCACCCTTTTTTCTGACAACTCAGACAAGCTTTATAAATTCTGGTCTTTGCAGGGATGAGGAGAAGACTGCAGATCACCTCACTTGGTACTGTATATGTAAAGGTTTACAGCAACTTTAATTTTAGCAGGGGTTACCTGAGACCCAATAATTATTTCAAAGGGTGACCACAGACCGTTTTTTGACTGCAGTTAATTTTTCCTATTGGCAAAAACAAGAGATGTAGCTGATACCAATTCACTCTTGTAATGTGTTCCTAAATGAGTCACTAAGCCCAAAAAATGTTTGGAGATGCTGGTCACTTGGGTGGGTTGGAGATCGCTCTAAAAAGGTATTTACATGCCTCATTTTTTTTAAAAGAAGTATGCTATGTGTGCTATGCCTAGCTCTAATAGAGGGGCTGGCCGGGATGTAGGGAATTGGGGCCAGATCCACAAAAGGGATACGACGGCGTATCTACTGATACGCCGTCGTATCCCTGTTTCTAACTATGGAACTGATCCACAGAATCAGTTTTCCATAGTTAGGCAGAATATCCGACATGTGTAAGGGACTTACACTGCTGGATCTTAGGATGCAGTACGGCATCCGCCGCTGGGGGCATTTCGTGTCGAAATGCCGCCTCGGGTATCCAAATTAGCACTTACGGAGATCCACAAAGCTTTTCAGCTTCGTTTTTTCTCCGTAAGTTTTAGTTTGCAATTGTAAAATTAGGGCTGCTTTTACAAAGTGTAAACTGTTTAGGCCTTGTAAAAGTAGACCCTTCTTACCCGCGACGCTGTTATTTTTATTTTTGTTAAATTTTTTATTCCCCGCCGTATCTTTTTTTTTTTTCCCCGATGCAACTTTTTTTACCCGGCGCGATTCACAAAACTCGGCGTAACGTAAAACCGCTCCTATACCGCGGTAAAGATGCAGCTAGCAGGACTTTTGGTGCGCTCCTGCTAGCGCACCGCTTCAATGTGAAAGCCTTCGGGCTTTCACATTGAAAACTACAGGGCATGATTTTTCATGCGGTATATCAGCGCTATTTTTAGCGCTGTACCGCATGAAAAACGCCCCAGTGTGCAAGGGCCCTAAGTCTTGGCCCTCCTGTTTTGTGTCCAGCACTCTATGAATGCACTTATTACAAATGTAAAAACCTGGAAAAGGGCCTAATCTATCCAAAGCAAAAGAAAAAAAAATGACTTTAGAGCTTATAAAATACATGCGCTTATGATGTATTGTTTTGTATCTGTTGATAGCTACATGTCCATTTGTTTTCTGTTTGCAGATTCCGTATAAGCCCAGCAGCTCGCCACATTTTGGATACACATGGGGTGGACCCAAAAAGTGTGGTTGCATCTGGCCCCCGTGGGATAATCACAAAAGAGTAAGTTCTTCTGGTGACCATTTTCTGGTCCTGTTTCAATCATTTGATAAATCTACATTGGCATGCACCAACATATGCAGCAGCGCTGTACAGTGAACACTGAATTATTCACATCAGTCCATGCTTTACGTCTTATGTAACATAGAGCGAAATGTGTAAAGTGCAGGTGATTCCTAAAGTGACCCTGTTGCAAAAGGAGATATTGCAAAATAATGGTATTCCGTGATATTCTTCCCTATGAAAAAAAGGGATCTAAAAAAAAAAAACCCTCACCTGTGCACCCCGGAATTGTGACATGACCCCTGACGATGTTAGACATGACATCAGACATTGCTGACGAAACACGTCAGGTCCTGTGATGTGTGTCACATCACTTCCGCCGCTCGGAGCGCAGGTGGAACGTGGACGGCGTCGCTGCCATTTCCTATGAACGCGTTTTTACCTTCTGTTTTGTAAGTGCATCTCGTAATTTTAATAAATTGCCTTTTGAACGGTACTACACTATGAGGAGCTTCTGTTCTTGTCGTCTTGATATTTACACCATATCCATTTGGCTATCGTGCTAATCTCTGAGCTGCCGTTTTTGGATATTCGTTTTTTCTGCTGAATTTGACTACCTGTCATGGGTGTCCATTTCGTCCTGTGAGTAGGATATATATCTAGAAGTTGGTGGAAGGAGACGCACTTTCTGGAGACATTGGCACTTTGTTTTGTCACGTTTGATGAATTAGAAGAATTTATCAGCACTCTATGTGGGATCATCTAATCGGTTGTGGATTATTGGACTTTTATATCATTAGTTACTTATTACTTACCACTATTTGTTATTACACTTTAACGGTTTAGTGCGGTATGAAATCATAGGGCCAGATTCAGGTACAATGCAATACGTTACACCGCTGCAAGTTTTACGGGCAAGTGCTTGATTCATATCCCTCCGCCTAATTCAAATGGGGCGTGGATCATTTAAATTAGGTGCGTTCCCGCGCCGAACGTACTGCGCATGCTCCGTTTTGAAATTTCCCGCCGTGCTTTGCGCGAAATTACGCCGCACCGACGTGATTTTTTGAACGGCGATGTGCGTTACGTCCTTTCCTATTCACGGACGACTTGCGCAAAAAAAAATAAAAAATTAAAATTCGACGCGGGAATGACGGCCATACTTTAACATGGCAAGTCTAAATATAAGCCAAGAAATAGCAGCTTTAACTATACGCCGGAAAAAGCCGAAGTAAGAGAATGCGACGGCCGCGCGTACCTTCGTGAATCGCCGTAAACAGCTAATTAGCATACCCGACGCGGAAAACGACGCAAACTCCACCCAGCGGGCGCCAAAGTATTACACCTACGATCCGAAGGCGTACGCCTGTCGGATCGAAGCCAAAAGCCGTCGTATCTTGGTTTGAGGATTCAAACTAAAGATACGACGCGGCAAATTTGAAAGTACGCCGGAGTATCGGTAGATTAATCTACTATTGATTTAATATTAATCAATTGTATATTTTATATATCTTTGTATTTATGAATAAAGTATTTTTGTAAATTTTCTAACAAAGAATTTGTGCTTTCTCATCACTATTATTTTGTAAAAACACGCACCGCAAATTATCCCCTTTCCTTTCCTATTGGAAAAAACGTTATCTACCTATTTGGGATTAGGTGCCGTTTTTCTTGGGTGAATCTTTACATTTTGGACCATATTTATACACTTCACAGTACCTGAGCTGTTAATCTTCACTTTCTTCAAGAGAAACGATGTCCACAGAATCTGATTGCTGGTTCCCCGCCAAGTTCTGTGGTTCCTTTTTGTCGGGAGAACAGACCAGGCAGGATTCCTCGGCAAGTTAGCTCTTCAAGAGAGTCGAGATCGACAGCAAAGGTGGTGGGAAAGGTAAGTACAGTGGAACCTCGGATTGCGAGTAATGCGGTTAACGAGCATTTCACAATACAAGCACTGTATTCCTTTCTTTCCAAGGTGCCCTTCTTTTTTTTTTTTTTTTCTAGTTTTGTGTGGCTGTTCACTTGTCTAGCTTTTTCAGGTAATATACCTTACCACATACAGGACATAATCGTAGGGAATAAGAACATCACCTACAGACTTGGCACATTTATCTGGCGATGGTAGATGTGTTTTGGCAGTGCATTTTTTTTTCTTTTCTAATTTAGGCCGACTTGGATGAAAACATCTGTACTCGGTACAATTTGGATAACAGTTGAATCATCCGCTGTTTATTTTTTGAAATCTTTACAAGTCTGGGAAGATTTGGTCACCTCTCTCTGCAGTGGTGACAAAACTGGCTGTATTTTTAGAATTATCTGAGTGGTGATAATGACTTGTCCTCAGGAGAGTAATGATGAAAGTGACACGTTCCGAAACGTGCAGCTTAAAATATCTCATAATTATAATGTTGGGACTCTTCATGACAATTTCTCGTGTTCCTAATTGCCTGCAAATCTTTCACTATGAGTGTCGGGTCCGAGAGAGCGGGTTTTGTAACTGATGACAACTCCTAAAGTGTTTTTAAAAAAACTCCATTAAAGCATTTTCATGATGCTGAGCTGGCCACAGAGTGGTGGAATCTAAAGTTGCCAGTTGGCCAAGCTTGTCAAAGCATTCCTGGGAGACCGTCATGGGAGTTCATATGCATTAAGGTGAAAAACCATCTGTAGTGCAGCAGTCCCCCAGAGCCCCCCTTTTACTTACCTGAACCCGATCCACTCGCGCTCTCTCCCTCTTATTCTTCCACTCGCGCTCTCTCCCTCTTATTCTTCCACTCGCGCTCTCTCCCCCTTATTCTTCCACTCGCGCTCTCTCCCCCTTATTCTTCCACTCGCGCTCTCTCCCCCTTATTCTTCCACTCGCGCGCTCTCTCCCCCTTATTCTTCCACTCGCGCTCTCTCCCCCTTGTTCTTCCACTCGCGCTCTCTCCCCCTTATTCTTCCACTCGCGCTCTCTCCCCCTTATTCTTCCACTCGCGCTCTCTCCCTCTTATTCTTCCACTCGTGCTCTCTCCCTCTTCTTCCAGTCGCGCTCTCTCCCCCTTATTCTTCCACTCGCGCTTTCTCCCCCTTATTCTTCCACTCGCGCTCTCTCCCTCTTATTCTTCCACTCGCGCTCTCTCCCTCTTATTCTTCCACTCGCGCTCTCTCCCTCTTATTCTTCCACTCGCGCTCTCTACCTCTTATTCTTCCACTCGCGCTCTCTCCCTCTTATTCTTCCACTCGCGCTCTCTCCCTCTTATTCTTCCACTCGCGCTCTCTCCCTCTTATTCTTCCACTCGCGCTCTCTCCCTCTTATTCCTTCACTCGCGCTCTCTCCCTCTTATTCTTCCACTCGCGCTCTCTCCCTCTTATTCTTCCACTCGCGCTCTCTCCCTCTTATTCTTCCACTTGCGCTCTCTCCTTCTTATTCTTCCACTCGCGCTCTCTCCCCCTTATTCTTCCACTCGCGCTCTCTCCCTCTTATTCTTCCACTCGCGCTTTCTCCCTCTCATTCTTCCACTCGCGCTCTCTCCCTCTTATTCTTCCACTCGCGCTCTCTCCCTCTTATTCTTCCACTCGCGCTCTCTCCCCCTCATTCTTCCACTCGCGCTTTCTCCCTCCCATTCTTCCACTCACGCTCTCTCCCTCTTAGTCTTCCACTCGCGCTCTCTCCCTCTTATTCTTCCACTCGCGCTCTCTCCCTCTTATTCTTCCACTCGCGCTCTCTCCCTCTTATTCTTCCACTCGCGCTCTCTCCCTCTTATTCTTCCACTCGCGCTCTCTCCCTCTTATTCTTCCACTCGCGCTCTCTCCCTCTTATTCTTCCACTCGCGCTCTCTCCCTCTTATTCTTCCACTCGCGCTCTCTCCCTCTTATTCTTCCACTCGCGCTCTCTCCCTCTTATTCTTCCACTCGCGCTCTCTCCCTCTTATTCTTCCACTCGCGCTCTCTCCCTCTTATTCTTCCTCTTGCGCTCTCTCCCTCTCATTCTTCCTCTCGCGCTCTCTCCCTCTCATTCTTCCTCTCGCGCTCTCTCCCTCTCATTCTTCTTCTCGCGCTCTCTCCCTCTTATTCTTCCACTCGCGCTCTCTCCCTCTCATTCTTCCACTCGCGCTCTCTCCCTCTCATTCTTCCACTCGCGCTCTCTCCCTCTCATTCTTCCACTCGTGCTCTCTCCCTCTCATTCTTCCACTCGCGCTCTCTCCCTCTCATTCTTCCACTCGCGCTCTCTCCCTCTCATTCTTCCACTCGCGCTCTCTCCCTCTCATTCTTCCACTCGCGCTCTCTCCCTCTCATTCTTCCACTCGCGCTCTCTCCCTCTCATTCTTCCACTCGCGCTCTCTCCCTCTCATTCTTCCACTCGCGCTCTCTCCCTCTCATTCTTCCACTCGCGCTCTCTCCCTCTCATTCTTCCACTCGCGCTCTCTCCCTTTTATTCTTCCACTCGCGCTCTCTCCCTCTTATTCATGCTCTCTCTTTATTTTTTCTTCTCTGTTGCACTCTTTCATTCGTTTGCGCTCTATCGCACATATTGTCACCAGTCTGTCTTTCGCAGCCGTTTTCTCTTGCTCCCACTCTAGTTGTGCACTTTTTCATGCGCTCTTTTTGCATTTTCTCTCCTTTTTGTGCTCTTTCAGATGCTCTCTCTCTGCAATTTGTGCTCTGTCTCCCTCACCCTAAAAAAATGTAAATATACATTATTGGCGGGACCAACTGAAGCGTGATTTATTGGTGGGATTGGGGATGGAAGGCAGAACTCCTAGGACAATATAATAAAACGATTCTTTCTCTCACCCCTTTTCTGTTGCTTTAATGTGTCTGATGTTTCTTCGGCATACAATTACTTATATTTGGAATACATTTACAAAGATGTTCAAGCAATTGTTTGTCCCGATTCCTCGGTTCTGAGAATCTGAATATCTTGTCACGTGACAGTCTGTAGAGACACAGTTCTGGTTACTGAGTTCTTGGTCCTTACGGCCCATAACCTCTCCCCACAGGATTTGTCATGTGTCACAAAGATCTGACCATGCAAGATAAGCCATTTGGGGTCACTGCACTCATATAACCAGATCCTGTAGTGTTCTCCCATATGGTCTCTAATGGCTCTTAAAATGCTCTCATGAGACGCATACAGCAAACGCAGTAACTGTCTCCAATAATATTGATGAAAATGCAGCATTTCTCTTTATTAGAAAAAGCTTTTTGGCCCGTTTGTGATGTCACAGATTACCAGTACTTTTATAACACTGCATTCAAAGGAAGATTGTCCTCGTTGCTAATCGTGACCAGTCACATTGTTCCCATTTTTGGGTATTACATTGATCGCTTGACACCTAATTCTATGATAATGACCCAATGTGTGGCATCTTTTACACTAGATGAAATATGTTTAGATGTTTCCCATGTGCCTTTTTTAACCACTTCCCGACCTCCTCATGTACATATACGTCAGCAGAATGGCACGGACAGGCACATCCACGTACCTGTACGTCCTCTGCTTGACGTGGGTGGGGGGTCCGATCGGGACCCCCCCCCCGGTACATGCGGAGGTCGGGTCCGCTCGGGGAGCGATCCGGGACGACGGCGCGGCTATTTGTTTATAGCCGCTCCGTCGCGATCGCTCCCCGGAGCTGAAGAACGGGGAGAGCCGTATGTAAACACGGCTTCCCCGTGCTTCACTGTGGCGGCGCATCGATCGAGTGATCCCTTTTATAGGGAAGACTCGATCGATGGTGTCAGTCCTACAGCCACACCCCCCTACACTAGTAAACACACACAAAGTAATCCCCAAATGTTACAGCGCCCCCTGTGTTTAACTCCCAAAGTGCAACTGTCATTTTCACAATAAAGAAAGCAATTTAAATGCATTTTTTGCTGTGAAAATGACAATGGTCCCAAAAATGTGTCAAATTTGTCCGAAGTGTCCGCCATAATGTCGCAGTCACGAAAAAAATCGCTGATCGCCGCCATTACTAGTAAAAAAAATAAAAAAAATAAAAATGCAAACAAGCTATCCCCTATTTTGTAAACGCTATAAATTTTGCGCAAACCAACCAATAAACGATTATTGCGATTTTTTTTTTACCAAAAATAGGTAGAAGAATACGTATCGGCCTAAACTGAGGAAAATTTTTTTTTTTATATATGTTTTTAGGGGATATTTATTACAGCAAAAAGTCAAAAATATTGCATTTTTTTTAAAATTGTCGCTCTATTTTTGTTTATAGCGCAAAAAATAAAAACCGCAGAGGTGATCAAATACCACCAAAAGAAAGCTCTATTTGTGGGTAAAAAAGGACGCCAATTTTGTTTGGGAGCCACGTCGCACGACCGCGCAATTGTCTGTTAAAGCGACGCAGTCCCGAACTGTAAAAACCCCTTGGGTCTTTAGCCAGCATATTGGTCCGGGGCTTAAGTGGTTAAGTTGTACATTTTGGTCATCTCTGCATGGTAACTGCATTACAAGTACTTCATTTTGCCTTATTTATTTTTCGCCTGTATTTATTTCTGATTATTTTATTTCTTTTTTTTCTTACCTTTTTTTTTTACTATATACATATTTTGTGGTTGCAAATACATTATTAAAGGGGTGTTGGAGTATTCTAAAAGATTGATGCTAAAGAACCTCAGTGCCGGCTTGAAACATAAATCCAATGTGACCGGGCCGGTGACATCGATTTTATGACCATTAACAAGTCGTGTTACTTTCGAACGTCTTCAGGTTAGGTAATTGCCCAGCAAACCATTAATTCATGTTTCCTCGAATCTGCAGGTGCTTAACCCCCCCCTCCCCCTCTTCTTGATGCTTCTGGGACCCCAGCACAATAAACTGGATGTGTTCTAGTTGCCGTGGAAACATGCCAACCGTTTCATTGGAAACCAGAATCTTATGACGGAGTCCTTCCCTTTATTTTTTTTCTGGTTCCCCCCCCCCCCCCCCTTGTTGAAAATGTGTTTGTTTGATCTTCCTAAACAGAAAATTGTTGCACGATTTGAATTTATTTTTAGCCGCCGCAGCCCTGCCCGCTTTAGTCGTCACTTTGATGTTCCACTCGCTGTCACTTGTTTCCAGGTTAACCCTTTCAGTGCCACACAAAGAGCTAGCGTTTTATATGGGCATGCAAGGTTTCTCCCTTGTCCGGTCATCAAAAGGTTAAAAAAAAAAAAAATGTTTTTATGCAGAAATTGTGGAGCATTTGTTTTGCAGATGGGTGCAAGCTCGGCGTCGGACTCAAAAGCTCTCTGAATTAAACGCCTCGGGGGTCCAGTGTTACTTCTAGATGAATTAGTAATGAGCGGGAGAATGTATTTTTAGGATCCGTTAAATGCATACTTCACTGTCTATTTCTGGGAATGTATGGCCTTTTTATTTATTTACGTTATTTATAGAGCATGCACCACTTTACAGCTATATACAGTGTGTGTATGTGTATATATATATGTGTGTGTGTGTGTGTGTGTGTGTGTGTGTGTGTGTATATATATATATATATATATATATATACACACACACACATGTGTATAAGCGGAGTTTTTCAGCACATTTTTTTTTTTTGTGCTGAGAAAGCCCCCCCCCCGGCTTATACTCGAGTCTCCCTGCCTCACTGTGCCCATCTGCAGCCTCGAGCACCTGATCTCCCAGCGCTGTGACATGCAGACCAGTCGGCGGCTGTCCAGTGTAACAAAGCCCCGCCTTATCCTCGCCCTTGTCCGTGATAGGCGAAACACTGACTCACTGATGGGGAACTGAATCGGTGTTCCATCACGGACGAGGAGGAGCTTTGTTACACTGGACAACCGCCGGCTAGACTGCATGTCACAGCGCTGGGAGATCAGGTACATGAGGCATGCAAGTGGGCACAGTGAGGCTGCAGATGGGCATTGTTGACCCTCTTTGACCCTCTTTTCCAAAATGTATTTTGTATATGGAAATGTTACAGTAGTAGAAGTTGCCACAGCGGGGTCTGGACTGGTGCGGGGCAACTAGCAGACAGTACACATGGTGTGAAACATGGGAACACTATAGCAAAGATGAGCTGGGACCATAGAGAGAGAGGGATGAGTGACAGAGGATCAGCAGAGCTTGGGGACCAGAGCAGGAGAACCTAGCGGATGTCACATGTGGGCAGCATGGGGGCAATATAACGGTAGGTGAGCGGATACTAGAGAGAGTAGGAGCAGCAGAGCTCGAGTTACTACTAAGCGGGCGGATCAGCATAGCTGGGGGTTACTACTAAGTGAGGTATCAGCAAAGCTGGGGGTACATCTGAGCAGGGGATCTGCTGAACGAGGGTACTGATAAGTTGGGGACTTGCTCAACAGGGTACGAAAGAGGCGGGGATCTGCTGAGTTGAGTTATTACTGAGCCAGGGTTCTACTGGGCTCCTTGTAAAAAAATTGAAAATCAACTCAAACAGAGCATTTGCCAAGCTTCAATAACGCCTCAAAACAGCATTGAAGCATCAAAAACACAGAAAAAAGCATGTTGAAGTGTTAGGTGCTTTAATGTGTGTTAAAGTCGAAGCAACTGTAAATGAGCCCTAAAGCACACGGGGCTGTCTGTTTTGACGGACTCCGCTTGCTCTGCAGGGATCGATCCGCTTATCCCTGCTGTGCCGGCGGATGACAGGTCTGTCTCTGCTCACTGTGCAGGGACGGACCTGTCAGAGCCCCATTCTCCTCTATGGGGGTTCGGATGAAAACGGACAGTCTGTCCGTTTTCACCTTATCCGATCTGCCAGACGGATGGAAAAAAGGGTTTCCATTCGTCTGAATTTAGCGGATTACAGGGTATTTGATGTCAGCCGACATGTCACTGATGATATCCGTCCCTCCATAGAGGTGCATGGAGCATTAGTTCAGGTCCGTCTGAAAAACTGACAGGTGGACCTGAACGGTCCGCATGTGTGAGAGAGTCCTAAATGTTTTTCTAGTTTTACATAAAGCTGGGGTTGGTTAAAACCAATGTTGGATTTGTTTGGTGCTTGTGGGGAGTCCCTATCTTGCAGTTGTATTCCATGGTTGTCACCCTGTTGGTGTCGGTTCACACTACAGCGACATTATAGTCGGCACGACTTTGCGAGGCAGCTTCGAGGCAACTTCGAGTTGCCTCCAGGACAGGAAACTTTGCCAGTGTCGAGGAATCTAGTAGACCGGACTGTGTGACTACACAGAGGAGACCAAACATGTATGTAAGTGAAATAAAAAGGTGTTTATTTACAAGGTGACATACATGTGAAAACCACCAGTGCGTAATTAACAGCAAATAGTATGTACAAATCAAGGGGAGATACCGTAATCGTAAACAAAGCCAGGCCGAGATCATACACCATGGGAAGTCAGCAGATGGGTGAGGATGGGAACCCAACAGAGCAGGGAGAGGATGGATGGACAGGCTGCGGGGCAGGAATCCAAGGTAAACAGGATCCAAGGAAAACCGGTAACAGGAAGGATAGGTCCAGGATGGGCTAGGGATAGGGATCAGGAGCAGGGTCAGGATTGCAGGCTCAGGGTCCGGATGGTTGAAAGATACCAGGGCGAGGTATGCTTGCACTCGCCGGGTATATATAGAGGTGTGTTAATTAAGTTCAGGTCACACCTGAGCGCAGGAAGGGCCACATGCTCCATACTGCTAGGGTCCATCCGCTGGTGGAGACCAGTACTGCGTCCCAAGGGTGATATAACACCAGCAGGGAGAAGTTCTCCTGACAGTTTGGAACGGTCAGGAGACACCTGCTGGTGAGACGCAGTACTGCGAGCCAGGTAATAAACAGCACCAGCGGATGGAACCTTTCCTGACAGCCAGTGGCCAATCAAACAATAATCAGCTCTGTGGGAGGGAGGGGTTTGCCTGAGAACTATTTTCTCTTCCTGTAAAGTTGCTTCAGTTAAGACAGAGATCCAACTTGGAGGCAACTTCCATTTAAATCAGTGGGTACAAGTCGCCTTGAAGTAGTACAAGAACCTTTTCTGAAGTCGGAGCGACTTCAGTAGTGTGCATTAAGACGGCTCTCATTCATTTTAATGTAATTTTTCATGTCGCGTGACTTGGGGCGACACAAGTCTGATCCCAAGTTGCGCTAGTGTGAACCGGCACTTAGAGCATTGCCTATGAAGACTACAAGTGGCTATATTAACACACATTACGCAAGCGTTATGCACAATTGCCTGATTTGGTCAGATTTAGGCAAAATTTGGGTAATTTATAGTTGGTGGGGTTGAAGGACCTCATATGGATTGCATGAAAAGTGAGTAACCCAACGAGAAACTTGGTATTTCTCGTGATTTCAAGCTTTCTTTGGAAGCATGAGCGCCATTGTCACCCAGGGATATCCAAGAAAAACCACAGTTCGCTCTATGGAACATGTTACTGGACAGCTGTGGCAGTGTATATATGAAGGCCTTTGACCAGAGTGTCTCATCCTTTGTTAATTAAGAGTGACCTGAAGGGTATGGGGAGTTGGGAGGGAGCACACATGCTGATTCCTAAGCACCTGCTCCGGGGAAGGCCATCGTTCTTTTCTTGTAGCATCATTAAAATGACACTTTATAATATCCACTCCAGTAGTATTGTCCAAGGGTTGTGTGCAGTAAGCTCTAGATTTAGAAATAATGCTTTGTTGTGGGGGTTGCGTTTGAGAAGACATGTTAGCTAAAACAACAATGGCCAAGAGATATCCATAAGCCTCATCAAGGCTCAACAGACTCTCTAGAGCCAAAGGCAAGAATGTCTTCCTAATGACTCTGAAACACCAGCAGGAGCAATGGTTATCCCGTAACCCATGCCGCATCATCACAGCGGCAGAGATTAAATAATTATAAAGCAATTTCGAGATGTAAAATCAATCTGTGAATTGCTAATGTTATGGCAACCCCAGTAAATCCAGAAGGTCCTCTGTTTACCATTCATCTGGGTTTTCCGTGTTCCCTTGTGTCAGGTTTCTTATAGTACTTCCAAAGACTTCTTGTTACATGAACCCAGGCTTAGGTCTTCCTCGTGTTCAAATCTTTTGTAGATAAGGTTACCCTGGTTTCAGAGAGAGGGAAATGCTAGAATTGGGGGGGGGGAATATAAAGTTACCCCTAGGGGCTTTGTGTTGCAGCAATGAGTGAATAATGAAAATAAGATTTGTAAAAAAGTATACATTTTATTGGAATAAACATGATGATATAGGATGGAAAACCGCCATCTAAAAAACTCAGAACATGGGCTTACAAAAAAATCAATAAAACTGGTACACAATTATATGATCAAACAAGGTAGAATTGAACAGTACTGTATATATTCCACTATGGGTGCAAAAAGACCCAATGCGCTTCGACCTTAAAAGTAGCGGTCTTCAGGGGGCAGTTTTTTGCACGCCCATAGATCCTTTAAAGGAAACGCATGTATATCAATGAAGATTGTTACATGGCAACCAACAAGGGGAGGCACCTGCACACCCACGTACATGTGTATCGCACATGCGTGTGCATGATCCTCGCACGTGTATATAGTCTTCATTGTTAGAGGTTGTATACTACTTACCAAGGTAGGTGTCGGAAACCGAGACCAGCCGGTGAACCACGCCGCCAGGAGCAGACCGTTCGCGGGGTACAAGCGTGAGAGGAAAGAGGTCATGAAAACATGGACCAAAAAAAGAGGTAAATAGAGGGCCACTCCCAGGCCTACGAGAGGCCACAACCTGCGACCCCGTATTTGCACAAAGAGCGCGGGGGGGTTCCGGCAGGGATGGTGGAGGAGAAATTGGGGAATGCTTGGCCTACATTTTTTACTACCTGAAAAACATTTCAGTAAATAAGGATACTGAATTCCTATGTCCGATTTCATATAGTACTACTGAGGCGAATGAAAATCTTTTTAAGGTTTAGATCGGTGTAGCCAAGGTTGCAATGGTCTCGGAGAGAGTAGTGCTGCTAAAATTGGGTTACAGTTGGCTTTTTTACAAGCTCCATGCCCTTTAGCAAATGATACCAACAAATCTACGGATTTAGCCAGTAGGGAAGCCCACTGCACAAGATGAATGATGGGGTGAGAATTGGAACGAATCAGCGGATATTTGGCATTCCCTGAAATACCAAAGTGTTTGCCCGAAAGCAGTGTTAAAGGGGTCGTAAACAACTTTTTTTCCCTAAATAGCTTCCTTTACCTTAGTGCAGTCCTCCTTCACTTACCTCAGCCTTCGATTTTGATTTTAAATGTCCTTATTTCTTCTGAGAAATCCTCACTTCCTGTTCTTCTGTCTGTAACTCCACACAGTAATGTGAGGCTTTCTCCCTGGTGTGGAGTGTCGTGCTCGCCCCCTCCCTTGGACTAGGACTAGGTCTCGGCTCTTCACGGCGCTATACAGCGCCTGCGCACAGACTAGGAGCTGACTGCGCAGGCGCCGTATACAGCCGAGTCCTACTCCGGCTATTTTCGGAACATGTGACGCGCCATAGCCGGACGTAAATCATGTTCCCCTCTTCATAGGAACGCCTACTCCCCGCGGGAGTCTGAAAAGAAACTGAAGGATTAAACGGTAAATACAGCGCAAAAAAAAAAGGCATACTGTAGCTGACGCTAGTATGCTGGATGGGATGGTACATAGATGTTTTTTAGGGTGAACCTCCGCTTTAAAGAAGGGGGGTAGGGGCCAGAGAAAGAGGGGTGAAAGGTCAAGAGAATAGAATAAAAAAAGAGTGGGAGAGAATCCCCCGACCAGGAGGCAAGGCAAGCCCTGCGGGTCAACCAGACCTAGCTACTTCACGGAGATACTCATCCGTGTAGATGAAATGTTGCCAGGGTCTCCAAGTCTCCCGAAAAGGTCCTGGAACTCGGCTTTAAGGTAAAACTTGTTTTACCTTTAAAACAAATTTAAATGCCTTTTACATTTTATCATCTGGGCTAGTTTTATTAAAGTTTGGAAAGTGAATTGAATGGATTGCCAGGCAAATCGGTAAACAGTTGAAATTAATGCGTCAACTGTTTTACCTGTTAAAAGATTTAAAGTGGAGGTTCACCCTCAAAAAAAATTCCCAACGGCGCATACTGCGCGTCACAGGTTGCCGAAAAAACCCGAACGTCGGTGCGGCTCTATACGGCGCCTGCGCACCGACGTTCGGGTTCTGTCGGCAACCTGTGACGCGCAGTATGCGCCGTTCGGAAGCCTGTCAATCACAGGCAGTGCTTGGGAACGCCCAGTCCCGCGGGATTGCCGGGGGGTGAAAATCGTGAGAACGAGGTATGTGCTGAGAAAATAAAAAAAACACCGGCATTCTGTTGGTAGGATGGCTCGACTCCATGTGATGTCAGAATTTTTTTTGAGGGTGAACCTCCACTTTATGAAATGGTTTATACCCTTGGGAGACATTGGGTAGAAACACCCCACAAATGAACCTCCTAGTTCTCTGATTAATAGTTGGCCTCCTATGAGGCTGAAGGCAGAAATCTTACACGGGAGGATGTATTGCTAAACCAGGGGGAAAAAAAAGCGTCGCTATCCTTGCAAAAATAGAATTTCACAGAAATGTATTATTTTTTAGGGTTGGAATGCCCCAAAAATTCTCTAGTCCTTTGATACAACCTCCTGTACTCAACTGATATACCAGATTTGAGATAACCAGACTTGCAGAAACCTTTGTGTGCACAGTTACTGGGGGTGCTTGTGTTTTCCAGTATGTTCGAAAAATCCGACCAGTAGCAGTTGTCTCCTTCCCTTGATATAAAAGGTCATAATCCTGATCCAAAGGGAAGCAACATTCTTGCCCTCCAGCCTATGGTCATGTGAAAGGGGATATGTGACGCTTGAATTGTCAATGACGGAACACAAGTACAGCCTCTGAAAGTTCAGAGTTTCTCCAATATCGTAGAAAAAAATATTTTTGCAGTGCTTCCTTCCGCAGTAAGATCAAATCAACAGTTTATCTTCTGAGTCAAAGATACTCCACTAGTGTTACGTGCTACAAGGGGGGTACTTATCTAAAGTAAATATATCATATTGGTATAATGACCGTTTATATTTTAGCATTGTGGTTTATTTTGGCGTGTGTTGTGCCATGCAATAACATCTGTTATGCGGAATTGGAATTTTTTTCATCGGATGTTCCAACCGCGTGTGGGCCCCATCGGACTTTAGAGTTTAGAAATAGAACATGTTTTATTTTTTTCCGATGGAAAGGGGCACATGCTTGAATACAGTTGAAAAATATTGGCCCAGATTCAGTAAGATTTGCGCTGAAATTACGGAGGCACAGGGCAACAATTTTGCCCTGCGCCCCCGCAAATTTGCGCCGCTGCCCTCGATTCACGGAGCAGTAGCTCCGTAAATTGCGAGGGCGCGCTGGCAGAATTGCCCGGCGTAAGCGCGCGCAATTTAAATGATCCCGCAGGGGGCGGGAATCATTTAAATTAGGCGCGTTCCCGCGCTGATCGTAAAGCGCATGCGCCGTCGGTAAACTTTCCCGACGTGCATTGCGGCAAATGACGTCGCAAGGACGTCATTTGCTTCAAAGTGAACGTGAATGGCGTCCAGCGCCATTCACGTATCACTTACGCAAATGACGTGAAATTCAAATTTCGCGACGCGGGAACGGCGGGTATCCTTTAGCATTGGCTGCCCCTACTATTAGAAGGGGCAGCCTTACGCTAAAGACGCCGTACGGAAACTCCGTACCTTGCGTACGCAGGGCTCGCGCAACATTGTGAATCGGTGTTAGTATGCAATTTGCATACTATACACTGAGCACAATGGGAGCGCCCCCTAGCGGTCATCGCAAGAATGCAGCCTAAAATCTGCGTGGCATAAGAGCCTTATGCCACGCAGATTTTAGGCTGCAGTCGGCGTTACGATGTTCCTGAATCAGGAGCATTCGTAACGCCGGAGCAAGTCAGAAATTGCGCTGCGTAACTATGGTTACACAGGCGCAATTGCTCTCTGAATCCGGGCCACTGTTAGTTCAGCTAGTGTTTTATTCTACACTGCACTTCCCCCTGCTACCTGCAGAGGCCAGTATGATTATGTCAGAGGGGGCGCACCGATCCTTTTCATTAACTCTCTGACAGATTTGTGTGTTTTTTTTTTTTTACTGCTTTGCATCTGATGTCGGATATGCAAAACAAGTAACTGTAAATAATGCTGCAAACTTGGCACCCAGGTAATGAGAGGAATGAGCATGCAAAAAAAAGTCAACCATCCAGATGTGCAGGAGTAACCTGCGATTCGTACCACGTGACTGCTTGATATAGTTTTAGATTTTTATCACATAGGTGTGTGTTGTGTTTTTCTTGCAAATTACTATTATTACTTCAGTAATTAAAAAAAATAAAAAAATAATTGGAAGTAATTTCTGTTGTTGACAGGTCTTGATGCCTTAAAGCAGTCCTTCTCAACCCTGTCCTCAAGTACCCTCAACAGGCCGTGTTTTGTGAATTTCTCTCGGATAAAATAGTTGTCCAAAATACCAAGCCATTGGGGGTTATTTGCGAAAGGCAAATCCACTTTGCACTACATGTGCACTTGGAAGTGCAGTCACTGTAAATCTGAGGGGTAGATCTGAAATGAGGGGAAGCTCTGCTGATTTTATTATCCAATCATGTGCAAGCTAAAGTAGTGTTTTTTATTTCCTTGCATGTCCCCCTCAGATCTACAGCAACTGCACTTACAGTGCAATTTCAATTTCACTTTGCACAAAAACCTGCAAACAAGGCCTGTTGGGGTTATTTGGGTTTACCTCCCTCCACAACCCTCTCCTGCACATACTGCACATGGTCATACCTACCACAATCTTCTGCACATACTTCTCATGGTCATATCTACCACAATCTTCTGCACATACTGCCTAGAGCCCTATTCTCCACAATCCTTTCCTTCACATACTGTCCATAGTCATTCCCTCCACAATCCTCTCCTGCACATACTTCCCATGGTCATACCTACCACAATCCTTTTCTTCATACTGTCCATAGTCATTGCCTCCGCCACCCTCTCCTGCACATCCTCCCCACAGTAATTCCCTCCACAATCCTCTCCTGTACTCCCTCAACAATCTTCTTCTTCACATACTGCCCATTGTCATTCCCTCCACCACCTTCTCCTGCACATGTTGCCCATAGTCATTCCCTCCAAAATCCTCTTCTGCACATACTGCCCATGGTCATACCTGCCACAATCCTCTTCTTCGCCTACTGTGCATAGTCATTCCCTCCGCAATCCTCTCCTTCATGTACTGCCCATAGTTATTCAATCTACAATCCTCTTCTGCACTTACTGTCCATGGTCATACCCGCCACAATCCTCATCTTCACATACTGCCCATTGTCATACCCGCTACAATCCTCTTCTTCACATACTGTCCATGGTCATACCCGCTACAATCCTCTTCTTCACATACTGTCTATGGTCATACCCGCTACAATCCTCTTCTTCACATACTGCCCATTGTCATACCCGCTACAATCCTCTTCTTCACATACTGTCCATGGTCATACCCGCCACAATCCTCTTCTTCACATACTGCCCATGGGCATACCTGCCACAATCCTCTTCTTCACCTACTGCGCATAGTCATTCCATCCGCAATCCTCTCCTTCATGTACTGCCCATAGTTATTCAATCTACAATCCTCTTCTGCACTTACTTCCCATGGTCATACCCGCCACAATCCTCTTCTTCACATACTGCCCATTGTCATACCCGCTACAATCCTCTTCTTCACATACTGCCCATTGTCATACCCGCTACAATCCTCTTCTTCACATACTGTCCATGGTCATACCTGCCACAATCCTCTTCTTTACCTACTGTCCATGGTCATACCCGCTACAATCCTCTTCCTCACATACTGTCCATGGTCATACCCGCTACAATCCTCTCCTTCATGTACTGCCCATGTTTATTCAATCTACAATCCTCTTCTGCACTTACTTCCCATGGTCATACCCGCCACAATCCTCTTCTTCACATACTGCCCATTGTCATACCCGCTACAATCCTCTTCCTTACATACTGTCCATGGTCATACCCGCTACAATCCTCTTCTTCACATACTGCCCATGGTCATACCCGCTACAATCCTCTTCTTCACATACTGCCCATTGTCATACCCGCTACAATCCTCTTCTTTACAAACTGCCCCTGGTCCTACCCGCCACAATCCTCTCCTGCCCACAGAAAGCTAATATTTATCACTGAAAACATTTCTAGTTTTACAGTTACTTCCATATATAAAGTACTTATTGAACATGGGCCTCTCCTTGCCCGTTATGGAATGGGTAAACTTTTGCTAATATAGAAGATGGATATCTAAAAGATCGTGGCCCGGATTCAGATACATTGGAGTATCTTTCGGCGGGGCGTAACTTATCTCAGATACGTTACGCCGCCGTAAATTAGGGCGCAAGTTCCGTATTCAGAAAGAACTTGCGCCCTAAGTTACGGCGGCATAACGTATGTTGTCCGGCGTAAGCCCGCCTAATTCAAATGTGGATGATGTGGGCGTGTTTTATCTAAATTCACTGTGACCCCGCGTATTTGACGTATTTTACAAACGGCGCATGCGCCGTTCATAAAAGAATCCCAGTGCGCATGCTCGAAATTACGCCACAAATCGTCAATGCTTTATACGTGAACGTAACTTACGTACAGCCCTATTCGCAAACGACTTACGCAAACGACGTAAAATTTTCAAAATTCGACGCGGGAACGACGTCCATACTTAAAGTGGAGGTTCACCCTCAAAAAAAATTCTGACATCACACGGAGTCCAGCCATCCTACCGACAGAATGCCGGTGTTTTTTTTTTTTCTCAGCACATACCTCGTTATCACGATTTTCACCTCACGGCAATCCCGCGGGAGTGGGCGTTTCCAAGCACTGCCTGTGATTGACAGGCTTCCGAACGGTGCATACTGCGCGTCACAGGTTGCCGAAAAAACCCGAACGTCGGTGCGGCTCTATACGGCGCCTGCGCACCGACGTTCGGGTTCTGTGGGCAACCTGTGACGCGCAGTATGCGCCGTTCGGAAGCCTGTCAATCACATGCAGTGCTTGGGAACGCCCACTCCCGCGGGATTACCGTGAGGTGAAAATCGTGATAACGAAGTATGTGCTGAGAAAAAAAAAAAACACCGGCATTCTGTCGGCAGGATTGCTCGACTCCGTGTGATGTCAGAAATTTTTTTAAAGGGTGAACCTCCACTTTAACATAGGATACCCCTCATATAGCAGGGGTAACTTTACGCCGGAAAAAGCCTAACGTAAACGACGTAAAAAAATGCGCCGGGCGGACTACCTAATTAGCATATTCCTCGCGTAAATCTACGGAAGTGCCACCTAGCGGCCATCGTAAATATGCAGCCTAAGATACGACGGTGTAAGAACCTTACGCCGGTCGGATCTTAGTAAAATTCTGGCGTATCTTGCTTTCTGAATACAGAAAGAAGATACGCCGGCGCTTCGTAGCACTTACGCGGCGTATCAATAGATACGCCAGCGTAAAAGCTATCTGAATCCGGCCCCATGACTTTGATCGGGCTACTCCATAACATCATCAGTATTTTTACAGCCTCTCCTGCAGTTTGTGTACTTGCTTCTTTTTGGGTCATTGCCCCGTGTCATCTGAGCTATTGATCAAGTTATATTGCCTCCTAAAGCTTGGCGTGTTGTCTGAGATTCTGCATGATTCACTTCACGTATGACCCCCCTGCTCCATACAGTGCATTATTTTTGTTGTATTGCTCTATTGATCACCAAACATAGGCTGTTATTCAGTTTTTAGTTCTCTTGCTACTGTATGGATTAACTATATCACTTCTACAGGGCGACCCTGCAGTGTTGCCCGCCCAGTTTTTAATTCCCGTAATACATCAGCTGATATTATCCATAGATTTTGTGACATGGGTTACTACTACAATTCCGTCCAGCAATTCATCATCGCAGATGCCACAATGAAGACTGATGTTTATGGGCAATCTTTATGGGAAGGAATGATGGATGGTGTGTATGGAGTGAAAAATGAGCGTATATACTATTGTCTTTTTAAGGGTCAGTCTACCCGAAAGTTCAATACATACATACTGTTTAGGTAAACCTAGTATACATAAGTGAAAAAGGAACATGATTAAACATGTTAAGGTCACATCCTGTTTTTAACCACTTAAGGACCGGACCAATATGCTGCTAAATGACCCAAGGGGTTTTTACAATTCGGCACTGCGTCGCTTTAACAGACAATTGCACGGTCGTGCGACGTGGCTCCCAAACAAAATTGGCGTTCTTTTTTCCCCACATAGAGATTTCTTTTGGTGATATTTGATCACCTCTGCGTTTTTTATTTTTTGCGCTATAAACAAAAATAGAGCGACAATTTTGAAAAAAATTCAATATTTTTTACTTTTTGCTATAATAAATATCCCCCAAAAACATATATAAACATTATTTTTCCTCAGTTTAGGCCAGTGTTTCTCAATTCCAGTCCTCAGGCCCCCCCCAACAGGTCAGGTTTTCAGGATTTCCATTATTTTGCACAGGTGATTTGATCAGTTTCACTGCCTTAGTAATCACCACAGCCTTTTCATCTGAGGGAAATCCTGAAAACCTGACCTGTTGGGGGGGCCTGAGGACTGGAATTGAGAAACACTGGTTTAGGCCGATACGTCTTCTTCTACCTACTTTTGGTTTATCGATCGGTTTGCGCAAAATTTATAGCGTTTACAAAATAGGGGATAGTTTTATTATTTATTTATTTTTTACTACTAATGGCAGCGATCAGCGATTTTTTTCGTGACTGCGACATTATGGCGGACACTTCGGACAATTTTGACACATTTTTGGGACCATTGTCATTTTCACAGCAAAAAATGCATTTAAATTGCATTGTTTATTGTGAAAATGACAATTGCAGTTTGGGAGTTAACCACAGGGGGCGCTGAAGGAGTTATGTTTCACCTAGTGTGTGTTTACAACTGTAGGGGGGTGTGGCTGTAGGTCTGACGTCATCGATCGAGTCTCCCTATAAAAGGGATCACTCGATCGATACGCCGCCACAGGGAAGCACGGGGAAGCCGTGTTTACATACGGCTCTCCCCGTTCTTCAGCTCCGGGGAGTGATCGCGATGGGGCGGCTATAAACGAATAGCCGCGCCGTCGTCCCGGATCGCTCCTCGCGGGTATCCGACCGCCGCATGTAGCAGGCGGGGGTCCCGATCGGACCCCCGACCCACGTCTAGGCAGGGACGTACAGGTACACCAATGTGCCTGTACGTGCCATTCTGCCAAAGTATATCTACATGCGGCGGTTGGGAAGTGGTTAATCTGATGTATGCAGAGAACATTCATTAGATTAGAGCAACCCTTTTAATTGTAAGTTCTAGAACACAGGTGTCAAACACAAGGCCCGCGGGCCGCATCCGGCCCTCCAGGCCATTTAATGTGGCCCTCGCACCTCTCCAGCCCTCCTCAGGTCCTCCTCCAGACCCTTACTTTCTGCTTTCAAGCAATGCATCCAGCTTCTTCCCAGCAGCAGTATAAGGAAAGGGGGGTACGCTGTCATGTAAGGGAGAGTGGGGGGACTCAACTTCTGATGGTGACATCTAATGTAAGGGGAGGGGATGTGCTGGACATCTGTTCTTACAGATACAACCGGCCCTTTTGAGGGCAATCATCATGCTGATTAAGGATAAGCTCTGGCGTGTTCGCATAGAACACGTGCAGAGCCCACCAGGAAGTGTGCACGGCGATGCGCTAATAACAGCCAGGGAGACATTTATATTATATTAATTTTGGCAACAAAAGACACAGTAGGGCTTATTTTTTGGGGGTAGGTCTTACCATGTAATGTTCTGTCTTCTCTCCCCCTCTCCCTCCCTGCCTGTCAGGAATCCCCAGTGTGATCTGAGTTAAAATGCTTGTACAATCCTATAATCCTCTCTATTACAGTAGTATATAATGAACAATGTGTGTGTTTCTGTAATAGAATTGTGCCAAATTCCTTTGTTATAACGCTGCTCTGCGCTTCCGTGACCTGCCAGAGCTCTCTTCCCCGCTCTGAGCACTGCAAAGGGGGGAGGGGGAGTAAAAGTGAAATTCTCTGCTGACAGCTGGGAGAAGAGGAGGAGATCAGCGGGAAGTCAGCTGAGCACCAAGCTGTGCTGTATAAGAATGAGCTCTGGCGTGTTTGCATAGTACACGTGCAGAGCCCGCCAGGAAGTGTGCACGGTGCTGCGCTAATCACAGCCAGGGAGACATTTCATGATCGCTGCAGCCGAGCATCGGGACAATGTCTCCCTGACTGTGATTAGCGCAGCGCCGTGCACACTTCCTGGCGGGCTCTGCACGTGTACTATGCGAACACGCCAGAGCTCGTCCTTAGTGTTGTACCGAAGGTATTTGGCTCAATTATATTACAGAAACACACACTTTGTACATTATATAATACTGTAATATAGTGGATTATAAGATTTTACAGGCATTTTAAACTAGGGCTTATTGTTGGTGTAGGGCTTATATTGCAACCCTCCTGGAAAATAACGCTAGGTCTCATTTTTGGGGAAACGCTGTAATGCTGAACAAGGGTGCTCGATCCTAGCACTTCTTTCAAGAGTCATGGCAATGATGGTATCTGCCCCCGAGTGGTAGTCAGCTGTGACTAATAATTTCCGTAAAACCACCTTTCAGGCAACTAGGTATTGACTTGGGAACCAGTTGATTTGACGTCAGGTCTAGCCTTTTACTGATTTGGAAAGTTGGTGTTCTGGAATCTGTTGGCCTGGCCTTGTCTTTTTTTTACACCCAAAACAACCTGCTCTCAGCCAACCAAAACTTTATGATAACTGTGTTCTGCAGGCCTACACCAGAAGTGTTACCAAATGCCTGTATTTTACATTGTAGTAAAATAATAAAACTACTTTGGTAATCGACTACATATCATTTTTTTCCCCAGTTTACTTAATTTGTACCACTGAAAGTAGCTAAACCATTGTATAATGTTGTGTGTCCTCAGAGATGCTCTTCGAGTTGTGTCGCAGAAAAAGGACGCGGGGGAGAAAGTTGCACAGCCAGTTCAGGCCACACAAGCAGAAAAGATGGCGCCAGTAACTACATCACAACCATTTGTATCTTCACCGCCAGCCTTTCCACGTCCAGCTGACCCACCAATGTCTATTCCTGGGAAGCCATCTGCAGCGGTAAGAATGTCCTTTTGATGTCTAAACACAACCAGAGAACTTCCTTGTTCTTGTGCCGCTTATTCCTTTGTATAATTTTAGAAATATTTTGTAACAAAGCCAGTCACCTAATTTTCTGCCATGGTGGCTATTACAATTTCATGCTTTAAGCACTACTGTAAAAGTGCAGATACTAGCGAAAGATTATCTGTAGATTCCGTACTTTCTTTTTCTTTTTTTTCTTTTTTGTGACCACCATCTGCAAGGCAGGAAATAAAGGAAATGCTTCCCAACAGCAAAAGACAACAGTACAAGTCAAGTTTTAAAGCAGGGGTCTCCAAACTTTCTAAACGAAGGGCCAGTTTACTGTCCTTCAGACTTTAGGGGGCCAGACTGTGGCCACTAGAAATAGAAAAATGTAAACAATGTCACATTTTTTGGTGTTAGTGAGAGGAGTAATGACCCATCTTTGGTGTAATTGGGAGGAACTGTGCCCCTTTGTTGATGTCATTAGGAGGAACTGTGCCCCATTGTTGGTGTCATTAGGAGGAATTGTGCCCCATTTTTAATGTCAGAAGATGAAATATTGCCCCAAGGGCCAGATAAAAGCAAGTAAAGGGCCACATCTGGCCCCCGGGCCGGACTTTGGAGACCCCTGTTTTAAAGGCTAGATTCACTTTTAGTTTCATGTTACCCCCATATTCAGGGTGTAACATGTTACTAAAGCAGAATCCCTCCTGATCCCCCCTTGTGACAGCCGGCAGGGGATCCTATCCCCACACCCCCTATCACAATTAAAAAACAACACGACTGTGCAAAGCTCTGCCCACGCAGCCACGTTAGTCATTCAGTGAATGAATAAAAAACAAGTCCCATCTGCCACCTTGGCAGAGGGCTTGTAGTTCTCAATGAACTAAGAGGGTGCAGGTGAGTGCCCTTGTAATATTTATTTTTTTAACCTGCAAAAAATTAGCAATTATTATTTTATTTATTTTTATCACATGTGAAGCTCGGTGCATGCCATTTAACCCGCAGGATTATTTAACCCGCCTATTATGGCATCACCCAGTTTGGTTCCTATCCATTAATATTGGAGAGCCGTTATCAAAAGCCCTAGCAGTTGGTATGTAACTGCTGTTCCTTTATTTATTTTTTTTCTTATTATAAGCCTACTTTATGTCTACTTTATGCGCTTACCCAAATTTCCTTTCTGATCAAGAGCCAGTTCTAGGAGTGGCGCCTTCAAAGCCCCAGGAGTTAAACTTTCCTCTTAATCTGTATGTAATTACTTACCTACTCTATGCACTGGCCCATCAGATTCTCTGACAATGCCCAAATCTATTTTTTCCACCAAAAATTAATAGCATAACTGTCCTTCCCTCCTTTTCATACTAGTGTACTAAGCCTGTATAAGCCTCCCTCACCTCCCATAACGGTTCCAAAATATGCCCCTTCCTAACCAACAACACCACCGACCTAATAATCCACTCACTTGTTATATCTCGCCTTCGACTACAGCAACTCCATCCTCACTGACTTTTTTACAATGCCAACATTTACACCCTAGATGTATCACTTTGCTTGACTGCAGCATATGATGTTGCTGATGTCAATATGAATGCATTAATTTTAACGCCCTCCAATCTCACCCTTTAGGGGACATTTTCGGAAATACCAACCAGCAACATCCGAAAGGTTATCGCCAAAAGGTTAACAGAGTCTAAAACCACCATTCCTCACGCCTATGCCAGCACAGACTGCGACCTTGGAGCGGTTCTCAAGCTGAGGAAGGAGCTGGCTAAAGGTCAGTGAGCGGGTTCATAAGGAATCACGCTGGAGGGCGGGGTCTGGCACAGGAGCCAGTTATTCCCAAGTAAACAAAGTTGTGTTCCAGTGTAAACAATACAGCCATAAGGGTGATATCTTCTATAATGACTGAAATAGAATGGGGGTGTAGCTCATAGCAGCAAATCGGGTTCTGTTTTGCTTTTCCATTGCAGGTTAATAGCTGACACCTGAAAGACTCATCCGTATTCTTTTTCCTTTGATTTGTGTATATAACTCTACAAATTATGGGGCAATTAAGGGGATTTATTTTTACATTTTATGTAAATGTGATTAAGTGATTTGTAAAGGTTCAGGGGTTTAAAAAAATAAATAAAAAAATATGTCATGCTTGCCTCCACTGTGCAGTTTGTTTTGCACAGAGTGGCCCCAAACGTCCTCTTCTGGGGTCCCACGGCGCTATTCCTCCCTGCAAGAGCTAACCCCCTCTGGGAATCTCTCTCCCGAGGGGGTTGGCTTGCAGGCGCGCTCCTGTGTGATACAGTCGGTGGCTATGGCCGTGTTATTGATTTGATTGACAGCAGCAGGAGCCAAAGTAAGTAAAACGAGGGGGGGGGGGGCTGGGGGCCGGTGACTTCAGGGTGTTTTTTCACCTTGATGCATAAGATGCATTAAGGTGAAGAAACACGAAGCCTTATAACCCCTTTAGCTTAATGAAGATAATTGTATAACTGAATATTGAAGGAGAAGTAGGGCAAAGGCTCTTTTGTCCATACTTCTCCTGTAGGTCACGGGAGTGGAATTCGTTCTGCACTCCTGTGACCCGTATTCAGCCAGCAGTGAGCTAAAGCCTGCTGTCAACAGGCTCTAAAGGGATCCTGACCTTTATGTCGGTATCCAACCAGATGCCTGAGAGGCAGCTCAGATCCTGAGCCAGCCGCTCCCACCCTCTGCACAGCCCAGCTTTCAAGTAAGCACTGAAGGGGCAGAGCAGTGACTGTCTGTCACCGGCTCTTTCTTCACCGAAGACCAAGAACTGAGCGATCAGCAGTCTTTAATCGATCAGTTCTCAGTCTTATGAGGCTGCTGGGGACAGATGCATCTACTCGGGTTGGTATGTACTTTTTTATATATTTTTTTCTTTATTATGAACTTCTCTTTTAATGGTTCAAATCCTCTTTTAAGTGTATACACAGCAAGTCTGTAGACCAAGGAGCTTTTGGGAAGAGATTATTATTATACAGGATTTATATAGCGCCAACAGTTTGCGCAGCGATTTACAACATCAGGGAAGACAGTACAGTTCCAATACAATTCAAGACAGGAGGGATCAGAGGGCCCTGTACATTAGAGCTTACAATCTAGAAGGGAGGGTCAAGTGGAACAAAGGGTAATAGATGTGGGGGGTGATCAGATGGACAGAATTAAAATACAGTTGTTAGATGTGGGTAGGATAGGCTTCTCTGAAGGGGAGGGTTTTCAGGGATCCTCTAAAAGATAATAGAGAAGGAGATAGACGGACAGATTGGGATAAGGAGTTCCATAGGCTTGGAGAGGCTCTGGAAAAGTCCTGTAGACGAGCATGGGAGGAGGTGATGAGAGAGCTAGAGAGTAGGAGGTCTTGAGAAGAACGAAGAGAACGATTAGGTTGCTATTTAGAGTAGTTAGTATTTTGAATTTAATTTGTTGGGCGAGCGGAAGCCAGTGGAGGGATTGACAGAGAAGAGCAGCAGATCTTACCACTAGAGCCGCTGAGTGATGCAATATATGGGGCCACCTCTTGAAACTGAGTTCAGGTGTTTTCAGTGAAGAATGCTAATAATGCAAAGTCATTTTAGAGAGTTTTGTATTTCCAACCATGTGGCAGAAGTTTTGACGGTAGTTTGGTACAAACTTTTTGTTCCAGTATGGCTGTGCACAACTCTATCAAGACATGGTTTGATAAGTTTTGTGTGGGGGAAGTTGGGTGGTCAACACAGAGCCCTGACCTCAACCCCATTGACCACCTTTTAGCGTGGATCGGGCCACCAATTGCGAGCCAGGTCTTTTCATCCATCAATACATGCGCTCACAAATGTTATTTTAGCAAATTTTGCACAAATTTCCACAGACATGTTCTAAAATCTTTCTGAAATCTTTCCTATAATAGTGGGGCTGTTAAGCTTTAAAGGTGGATAACTTCATATTAACTGAAAAGCACACAGGGTACACACCGCTCCGGGGCAGCCTGCGAGATCCTGAGCTGCTGTGAAAACCTGGTCTGCAGCCAAACCTGCTACACATGAAAAGATAAAGGTGGCGGCACTCAAAGAATAAAACAACTTCTTTATTGAATTATGCCATTAAAATGCAAACTGCAAAAGGACACACACACAGAGTCCATGGACAGCCAGTAAACGCGTTTCACACGTTGTAGCTTATTTATTAATCAGCACTGATGTGTGAAACGCGTTTACTGTCTCTCCATGGAAATGTGTGTGTGTCCTTTTGCTGTTTGCATTTTAATGACTTAAAGGGTTTGTAAACCCTTGTGTTTGTTCACCTTATTGCATCCTGCATTCTTTCACACTGGGGCGCTAGCAGGGCTGAAAAAGACTCCTGCTTGCTAGCGTCTTTGGGGCGGTGAACGATAGTGTTGAGCGGAATACGCCATATTCGATTTCGCGATATATCACGAATATATAGCCGAATATTCGTGAAATATTCGCTAAAATCGAATATTTCTTGATATTTTATCAAAAAAAAAATTTTTGCGAAATTTCGCTAATGCGAAATTGATTGCGAAATTTTGAAACATTCAATTTCACCTGCCCTTTGGAAAAAGTGTGGTTTTACGTAATGGACCCTGCAACTAACAAGGTATTAATAAAATAAATACATTATTATATAGATTTGAGGGTTTACTTTGACCAATTTGTATATTGATTAGTTTAATAAATATTGAATAACCATAGATTTGGAAAATACAAGTAAACCGTTTACGTTGACATCTCTTAAATGTCTTTATGTTAAACAGTTATTTTCTTTATCGTTACATCACGGGACACAGAGCGGCATTCATTACTATATGGGTTATATGGAGTACCTTCAGGTGTAGACACTGGCAATCTTCAAACAGGAAATGCCCCTCCCTATATAACCCCCTCCCATAGGAGGAGTACCTCAGTTTTTACGCCAGTGTCTTAGGTGTTAGTCATGGTTTAGCTTGCCTCCGCATCCTTGGGATTAGGTGAGCTACCGGTTCTGTCCAAAAAAGCCTGAGCGCTAAAGTGGTCAGTAACCGGACCCCAAACCCTTGGGGTATAGCCCATAATGCTTTCTTTTTTAAGAGAGCTGGACCCTGGGCCCAGAACTTAGAAAACCTTTGGGCGCCTAATGTTTTCTGTTTGCCAGGGTGCTGTATGGGTCCAGGACAGTGGATCCTTCATGGAAGAAGAAGGTTCCCAGGGCCTGAAGGTCTAGACATCCCCACGGAGATGGGGGAAGATTGGGCCTCTTGCTTTGCAAAGTCCTGCGGCATGGAGCAGGTAAGTAAGGGGAAAACTTGCGGAACTTGGCTCTTAGCAAGTTTTTTCTGGGAGGTCACAGGGGACATGCCTAAAAGTTATGCATTGCATCTGGCAAACCAGTCACATATCATGAAGATAGGATGGCTCTATATGTTGTTATTCCCCTTAAAAAAGTGACCTCCCTGGTAGTATTGGGAAAGCTGTGAGTGGGGCCTTTTGTGTACAATATATGTGTGTGTCAGAGAGCTATGCTTACCTGCAAGCCTCCAGGCGATGCTCTATCCAGTCCTCTTCCTCATGCCTGCAAGGCAGGCAGAACGCTGTCCTCCTCGTGTGTTCCAGGCCTGCGGCTGCAGGAACAGAGAGGCCCTTCCTCCCATACACCCCCCCCGTCGGCGGGCACGCGCGCGGCGCGCGTGCACGTGTTTATAGGCGCATTTGGCGCCGTTTTAGCTGGGGGGGAAGGGCGGGTCAGTGATTTAAGGAAGGGGCGGCCCTTCCTTGGATACCACAGCTCATTCAATACTATGGTTTGAGGGAGGAAGGACTGGAGTGAAGCACGGGGCGCTGAGGACACACAGTGGCCAGAAAGAATACTACAGTCTTCAGAAGATTGTGGTTTAGCCTAGGAATAGGCTGTTTTTTCTTTTCCATCTCATAGTCTTTTCTTTGGCAATACTACTCAGGGGGATAGAATGTTTTTTCTTGCCTAGATTGAAAAAAAAAAAAAAAAAAAAAAAGGAAAAGAAGTTTTTTTCTTTTAAAAAAAAAAAAAAAAAAAAAGTGTCATCTGGGGAAGAGGAAACATTTTTTATTCCCCAAACAGGTGTTTGGGCATTTAACTATTTATAAGTCCCAGGTACCAATAAGTAGCAGGTGTACCTCGGTATTGTACCATGGCATCAAAGAACAAATCAGAGGGTACAAAAGGTGGGGATTCCCCCACAGGGGAGTGCCGGACGGTCTAAGGTCTCGGATAGAGCTATGCCGCTGCTTTCCCCACTGGGAGCCGTTGGGCCATCGGGATCGGGGGCTGGAGCTGACGCGAGTCAACCCAATCCTAAGATGGTCACGGAGGAGGTGTTACTTACCTCTTTAAATGAGATGCAGAAAAGCATGGGAAAGATGATAGCCGCAGCTATGCGGGGTAGTAAGCGGAATAGATCTCCGTCACCCGTGCGCGGACCCTCGGAAGAGGAGGTCCTTTCCTCTGGGGAATTGGACGACCTCTTGGACAAGGACCAAGTAGGTTCAGGGATCGATGATCCGGATACAGAGGAGTCTGGGGCAGTCTCCCTGAGGGAGAGCTGGTGGATTCAAGACTTGACGGACTTGGTCCATAAGGCATTCAACCTGCCTATACCAGATCTCCAGGTATCGACGGTTTCAGCTTTGGGCTCACTGAGGGCGCCTCAAAGCAGGGCGGTGTTTCCGATCCATCCTCTATTGGAGGGAGTCTTGTTCCAAGATTGGAACAAACCAGACAAGGTTTTCTTACCACCTAAGAAATTTTCTGTCTTGTATCCTATGGAAGAAAAGTTTTCCAAGAGATGGGCTTCTCCTGCAGTAGACGCAGCCATCTCATGTGTTAACAAATCGTTAACATGCCCTGTAGAAAACATACAGGTTTTCAAGGATCCAGTTGATAAACGCTTGGAAGCACTACTTAAAAACTCCTTCACTGCTGCAGGGGCAGTAGTACAGCCAGCCGTGGCTGCGATTGGAGTCGCTCAAGCTTTATCGGATCAATTTAAGCAAATGCTTGAACTTATTCCTGCCGAGCAGGCAGAAGAATTTTCGGATGTCCCTAAGGCCATTTGTTTTACGGTAGACGCTATCAAGGATTCTATCCAGCAAGCGTCACGTTTATCGTTATCCCTTATCCATATGAGAAGACTCTTATGGTTAAAAAGCTGGGAGGCTGAGCCCCCATGCAAGAAGCTCCTGGTAGGGTTCCCCTTCCATGGAGGTCGGCTCTTCGGAGAAGACCTAGATAAATACATTCAGACCATTTCAAACGGCAAGAGTACTCTCTTGCCAACTAAGAAGAAGGTTCAGGGGCCTGCGTTTAAACGACAGTCCTCCCCTGGACAGGGGCCCTCTAATGCCAAGCAGTATCGACGGCCCCCTGCAAGAACAAACTTCGGCTTCAACAGCAGATCACAAAAACAGGCTGTTAGAGGCAAGAGGCAGTGGTTTCGCAAACCAGCAAAACCAGCCCCCAAGTCTACCTTATGAAGGGGCGCCCCCACCCACGAAGGTGGGGGGAAGGCTGCGACTCTTTTCGGAGATTTGGGAAGCCAGCATTCCCGACGAGTGGGTACGGTCTTCCGTGGCCACAGGCTACAAGCTAGAGTTCCTAAGGTTTCCTCCTCCTCATTTCCAGGAGTCGAGGATTCCAAACGATCTGGAGAAAGGAGCCGCATTAAGATCGGCTCTAGATCATCTACTTTCCCAGGAAGTAATAGTAGAGGTACCAGTCCTGGAACAGGGACTGGGTTTCTACTCCAACCTATTCATCATCCCAAAGCCCAATGGAGATGTCAGGCCAATTTTGGACCTAAAGATGGTAAATGCATACTTAAAAGTCCGCTCATTTCGGATGGAATCCGTGCGGTCAGCAGCTGCCACACTCCAAAAGGACGACTTCATGGCGTCCATAGACATAAAGGATGCCTACCTTCATGTTCCAATTTATCAGCCACATCAAAGATATCTACGCTTTATGGTGGCTTCGCGTCATTTCCAATTCGTGGCGCTTCCCTTCGGGTTGGCTACGGCCCCCCGCGTGTTCACGAAGGTTCTAGCTCCAATCCTAGCCAAGCTAAGGATTCAAGGGGTCACGATCCTAGCATACCTGGACGACCTCCTAGTCATAGACCACTCGTCTCCCGGCTTGGAGCGAGCAGTGGCCCTCACGGTCCAATACCTCGAGAGGTTCGGCTGGGTCCTAAACCGGGAAAAGTCAGCATTCCAGCCCACAAGGCAATTGGAATATCTCGGCATGAGATTAGACACAGAACAACAAAGAGTGTTCCTACTTCTGAGGAAGGTCGAAGCCATCAAGGTGTTAATCCTACTGGTTCTAAGCAAGAAAGAACCGACTATTCGCCTATGTATGAGACTACTAGGCAAGATGGTGGCTACCTTCGAGGCGGTGCCATACGCCCAGAGCCACACTCGCATCCTGCAGGCAGCCATCCTGTCAGCATGGAGCAGAAGGCCACAGGCCTTGGATATCCCGTTGCCACTCTCATCAAGAATCCGGCAAAGTCTGTGTTGGTGGTTAGACCCTCAGAACCTACTGAAGGGAAGGTCTTTCAGCCCAGTGGCTTGGAAGATAGTGACCACAGACGCCAGCCTGACGGGCTGGGGAGCAATTGTGGAGGGTTCCACTCGCCAAGGTATTTGGGCAAAGCCAGAGAAGCTGTTACCCATCAACATCTTGGAGCTCAGAGCTGTTCGACTAGCCCTCAGGGCTTGGACGTCGAAATTGCAGGGGTTCCCGGTGAGAATTCAATCAGACAATGCCACGGCAGTGGCATACATAAATCACCAAGGGGGAACCAGGAGTCAGGCCGCTCAGAGAGAAGTGAGCTTGATTCTCCTATGGGCAGAGGCTCATGTGCCCTGCATATCGGCAATATACATTCCCGGAGTGGACAACTTTCAGGCGGACTTCTTAAGCCGCCAGACTCTATGGCCGGGGGAATGGTCTCTGCATCCACAGGTCTTTCAAGCACTCTGCCAAAGATGGGGAGTGCCGGACGTGGATATCATGGCATCGAGACTCAACAAGAAGCTAGACAGGTTCATGTCCCGGTCAAGGGATCTGATGGCCTGCGGAACCGATGCTCTGGTTTGCCCTTGGCATCAGTTCAAACTTCTTTATGCGTTTCCCCCGCTCCAGTTACTACCCCGCCTGCTGCGCAGGATCAGGGTGGAGCGCATACCAGTCATCCTGGTAGCTCCAGCATGGCCCAGAAGGGCATGGTACTCACTAATCCTAAGGATGGTAGTGGGAAACCCTTGGACTCTGCCTCTAAGGCCAGACCTGCTATCGCAAGGTCCGATCCTCCACCCTGCCTTACGGCATCTAAATTTGACGGCCTGGAAGCTGAATCCTTGATTCTCAGGGGTAGAGGTCTGTCTCAGAAGGTAATCTCTACCCTAATCAGAGCCAGGAAACCGGTCTCTAGGGTGATTTATCACAGGGTCTGGAAGGCCTATGTAGGCTGGTGTGAGTCCAAGCTATGGCTTCCTCGCAAATTCACCATTGATAGAGTTTTAAGTTTTCTCCAGCTAGGAGTGGATAAAGGATTGGCATTAAGCACAATCAAAGGACAGATTTCTGCTCTGTCAGTGTGGTTTCAGCGGCCGCTGGCCACCCACTCGCTGGTTAAGACCTTCCTTCAAGGGGTCTTACGTATTAAACCTCCAGTTAAATCCCCGCTTTGTCCGTGGGATTTAAATCTTGTTCTGTCAAGTTTACAGAAACAACCGTTTGAGCCGTTGGCTGAAGTTCCTTTGGTTCTACTGACAAGGAAGTTGGTATTTTTGGTTGCCATAGTTTCCGCAAGAAGAGTTTCGGAACTGGCAGCCTTATCCTGTAAGGAACCATATCTTATATTTCATAAGGACAAGGTCGTTCTCCGCCCTCATCCTTCCTTCCTACCGAAGGTCATATCCAGTTTTCATTTGAACCAGGATTTGGTATTACCATCCTTCTTCCCTAAACCTACTTCCAGAAAGGAAGGGTTGCTGCATACCTTGGATATTGTCAGGGCCATGAAGGCCTATCTTAAAGCTACAGAGAAGATCCGAAAAACAGATGTGCTGTTTATTCTACCGGATGGGCCCAAGAAGGGGCAGGCAGCTGCAAAGTCCACCATTTCTAGGTGGATCAAGCAATTAATCACTCAGGCCTACGGCTTGAAAGGGTTGCCTCCTCCAGTATCATTAAAGGCTCATTCTACTAGAGCCATGGGCGCCTCCTGGGCAGCACACCACCAGATCTCTATGGCTCAAGTTTGCAAGGCGGCAACCTGGTCTTCTGTCCACACATTCACAAAATTCTACAAGTTGGACGTAAGAAGGAATACTGATACTGCCTTCGGGCAGGCAGTGCTGCAAGCTGCAGTTTGAAACCCTCGGATCCCGGGGGCTCCTCTTTTTTTGAGTTAAATTTAAAATTTAAGATTATTTTTCTCAAATAAGTTGGATTTATTATGATTTGAGTATATCTCTAAATTAAATCCTTTTGTCTTGGAGATGTTCTCCCTCCCCTCATTGTAAGCATTGCTTTGGGACATCCCATATAGTAATGAATGCCGCTCTGTGTCCCGTGATGTAACGATAAAGAAAAAGAGATTTTTAATACAGCTTACCTGTAAAATCTTTTTCTTGGAGTACATCACGGGACACAGAGCTCCCACCCCTCTTTTTGAGGACCATTTTGGGAGGCATACTGCTTGCTACAAAACTGAGGTACTCCTCCTATGGGAGGGGGTTATATAGGGAGGGGCATTTCCTGTTTGAAGATTGCCAGTGTCTACACCTGAAGGTACTCCATATAACCCATATAGTAATGAATGCCGCTCTGTGTCCCGTGATGTACTCCAAGAAAAAGATTTTACAGGTAAGCTGTATTAAAAATCTCTTTATTCTCATTAAAGAGGTGAAATGCAAATGATGATGACACGGGACAAAAGATGGACAGATGAACTATTTTCATATTCCTGGGTTTAGTAAGACTTTAAGTATATGCGATGGGCTATAAAATGAACGCGTGACTTTGCCCTGCACAAGTCTGCTGAGAAGCTCACACCTCTGGGATTGTTAGACTTCTGTGTTCCCTCAAAGCATTCAGTTGTTCCTCCTGCTGACCCAGACGTCACGAACAGAACGGCAAGGTATGCTGAGCGCTGTGGAGATCTGAACTCCTCCCGGAAGTGTTGTTTTCTTGTCAGTGAGGAATTATCACTAACAGAGCAGTAGAGGACGGCAGGGGCAATAGAAGAGGGGAGTGTGTACAGTATATTCTACTTTTTGTGGACCTTTTTATTCCTATGACAAGGTCACTTTGAAAGGATCCATGGATTACCTGTAAGACACAAACAGTAGCTATTTCTGAATTCATCTAATAATACAGTTATAAAACAATGCAGCACCAGGGGTTAAAACTAATACAGCTTTGCGCGCAAAAACATTTTTAGATTATTCCGTAAAAAGCCATCAGATTAGGAAAAATAGGTTAGTCTTTTTTTTTTCCCCTGCGTGGTTTCTATAATCCTGTGTTCTGCTCAGTATTGGCCTTGTGGTTAATGGAGGGGGTTTAAATGCTGCCAAATCATCCATCTTCCCAGACGAGAGAGATTTATTTTGCTGTGAATGTATTTAAACCAAACTTTTGGATCTTCATACGTTGGCACAAGGTGGTGTAATTCAGAGAAAACAGAAAGTATCGCATTCTTTAACTTCATATAAATATGTTTGCTGTTGGCAGTACCAAGGTATACTATTACCGTATATACTTGAGTAGGGCTGCAACTAACGATTATTTTCATAATCAATTAGTTGACCGATTATTCTTCCGATTAATCGAATAATCGGTTAATAACCTTAAAAAAAATGTAATTTTTTTGCAATTTGCAGTTTTAATTTTTTTTTGGCCAATTTGTTGTTGGGCAGATTAAAAAACACAAATTGCCACAAAAATGCTTTCTGCAGCTTTTCCATTGAAGTATATCGAACCAAAAAAAAACTAAATGGCACCGTTTTGTGTTAAAAAAAAAAAAAGTCCTTGCCCTTTACAAATACTCAGTAGCTAAAAAAATGTAAATGAACTGTTGAACTGTAGTGTGTTTCTGCAAAAAGCACAGAGGTGTGACCCAGGCCTGAGATGTTTAGTAACATAATGGGGTTAAAAAAATGAAAATGAGTACAAAAAGAGCAAATAATCGCTACTGTAAGGGCTTTCATTTTTTTACTGTGGGACAGTGAAAGTAATATGTACTGTAGAGATTTGCTCTTTTTGTACTAACAAAGGGCTAATTTTAGTTTTTTTTTAACCCCGTTATGTTACTGGCCAATTAATCGATTATGAAAATAGTAATCGATTAATTTCATGATCGATTAGTTGTCGATTAATCGATTAGTTGTTTCAGCCCTATACTCGAGTATAAGCCGAGATTTTCGGCGCATTTTTTTTGTGCTGAAAATGCCCCCGTCGTCTTATACTTGAGTCACCTTTTTGCGCCTGATCTCCTGGACTTTGGGGACCCGGTACCAGCTGGCCGAAGGTCCCCTGGACCCCAAACACATGTAGCCCCACTCTTCCTCTACAAGTGTGCAAAGTTTGTTGTCCGGGGGACCTACGGCCGGGGAGCACAGATTTTTCAAAGTCGGGCACCCCTTCCATTGACTCCCATGTTAAACTGTCATTTTTCCTGTAACTTTAGGGACCCAGTACCAGCCGGCCTAGGTCCCCTGGACCCGAAACTTCGCACATGTGTAGTTCTCTTCTGCAAGTGTGCAAAGTTTGCTGTCTGAGGCCTTGTACACACGAGCAGACATGTCCGATGAAAACAGTCCGCTGGGAGCTTTTGGTCTGATGTGTGTACATACCATCAGACCAAAATCCCCGCGGACAGAGAACGCGGTGACGTAGAAGACACCGACGTTCTCTAACACGGAAGTACAATGCTTCCACGCATGCGTCGAATCAATTCGACGCATGCGCGGGATTTCGGTCCGCTGGTTAGACGTACTAACCAGCGGACATGTCCGACGGACAGGTTTCCAGCGGACAAGTTTCTTAGCATGCTAAGAAACTTTTGTCCGCTGGAAACCTGTCCGCTAGGCCGGAAAAATGTCCGCTAGGCCCTACACACAGTCGGACATGTCCGCGGACCAGTTTCAGCGGACATGTTCGGTCGTGTGTACGAGGCCTGAGGGACCTACGGCCGGGGAGCACCGATTTTTTTCAAAGACGGGCACCCCTTCCATAGATTCTTATGTTAAACATAGGTCTAGTCATGGGCACAGTGAGGCACGCACATGGACACAGTGAGGCATGCAGATGGACACCCTAGGCTTATACTCGAGTCAATAAGTTTTTCCATTTTTTTGTGGTAAAATTAGGTGCCTCAGCTTATATTCGGGTCGGCTTATACTCGATTATATACAGTATATTCTTTCTAGATTATGCAGCTGTTTTTCTTGAATTTCAGTTGGCTGTAGTAAAGCGGAGAATAGATTGTTGTACTTTGGCCTAAAATGGCTAAGAAGCCAATTTCCAGTTTTCTCACATTAATTCTCGGTTCACACAATGCTATACAAGAACCCGCATGATTCCAGTGCGGGTTCCCCGCATCGCATGTCACCTGCCGGCGGTTCACACACTGGTTCACAAACCCTTACAGGCCACATTGTACTACAGGTAAGCCTATAATGAGGCTTACCTGTAGCTACCCCAGATACCTCCTAAACCTACATGGTTAGAAGATATCCCCTGTATCGGCACTTTCATCAGCACTTGCGAACTGAAGCAATGGCACAAACTTGCTTCAGCTAGCGTGCCGTTTCCGGTGGCTCCGGAGCCTTCGATACCCGGAAGCGACTCTGGGAGCAATATCGCCGGCTGGAGTGGTATATGGGGACCGCTGCGGGGGCTTCGACCTAAGGTGAGTATTTCATAATGAGCTAGTATGCTATGCATACTATACTGCGGATGATGCAGCACTAATAAAGTCCATATATATTAAACGCCATCCGTGAGGTAATGAAGTGCTGATACAATGAGGATACAAAAGTCATTCCGCGGGTGCGATGAACCTCCACCAGTAATAAACAATGGCCGCTCATCTCACTTATAGGACCCTTTGATTATAGAGGGTCACATACACATTCACCAGCGGACACTTAAAAGAGGATCCGAATACAATCAGGAGCCAAAAGAGAAACTGAACCAATAGCAGTATCGTTCCAGGTAAAACACGGCACCAAGTCCGGTGCCGCATAATACAGCATGTAAACAATTGAAAGCGTGATGGCCGCGGGTGACGTCGCAACGCTTCTTCCGTACGCGTTGCGTCCCTTACAGGGCGGGGACTTCTTTATACTAGCTCATTATGCTTTCCTCTTGCAGTTTTTTCTTTTTCTTTTTTTATTGTGGGTTTACAGCCACTTTAATGTGTGCTGCTTTAATTGATTACTATGGCAGTTTTTTCTCTGCTTTTCAGGGAGAATAAACAGCCAGAACGCTGTTTACTGTACACAGAGTTCTGTGTGTTTGTAAACTGTGTGTGATTGGACACAGCTGATCAGCCAAAATCATTGCCTGAAATCTGCTGCCAAGCTCATGCTGCGTCCAATGCGGATCGGATCAGGTAAGATCTGATGAAAACGGACATGCTGTCCGTTTTCATCCGATCGCTCCATAGGAGACAGCGGTGGCCGACAAGCCCCTCCCCGCTCAGTGAGCAGAGAGGAGCTTGTCATCCGTCGGCTCAGCGGAGATCTGCGGACTGATCGCCCGCTGAGCTGGCGGGAGCAGGCAGACTTCGTAGGAACGGAGTCTGCCTCGCGTGAATGGGGCCTTATAGCACAGGTTTACAGCCCCAAACCAGGAAGCAAGCTGGCAATGTACATGTCCGTTGCCAAGCCTGTACCTGATGCCTGCGCTCAGTATTTTTACTGTGAGCGATTGGCAGGAGGTTATTCAGGCTATGCATAATACATGTGGTTCATTCGTTGTGCGTAGGGTGACCACTTTTCCAAACTGCCTTTTAGGGACACACCCCCTCTCTCACCTTCCCCAAAAAAAGACAAGGGGGTAATGTAGTCTTGGGGTTGATGGGGAATTTGGCGGCGGGTTATTTGTCAGGTGAATGTGCCACTTGCCACCAGATGCAGTACCGCTTGCCACCCATAGTCTGCCACCAGATGCAGTGCTGCTGTCACTCCCTTTGCATGAGCCACGTGTGTAGAAGGTAAGGAGTGGCGTCACTACCTGGAGAGTGAAGATCACACCAGTCCCTGCTGCTTGCCGCTGGGTGCCAGAGAAGGAGGAGGTGTCGAGGTGGGTGGGGACAGCATTGCTGCACTAGGCGCAGGCCTCGGTCCCGACCTCACTGTCTGAGAGTAAATTGTCACTGGTTGCAAGATGCCCGGCAGCGCTGGCCCTAGCAACCAGTTCCGGAAATGTAGTTATTTGTTAGTAGGGGGCCGCTGTGTCCTCTATTTCATTCCAGGACATTGTATTGTCCCGGAATGAAGGTGCCCAGGCCCCAGAACAAACATGTCAATTGCGGGACAGTCCCGGGAAATCCGGGACATGTGGTCACCCTAGTTGTGCGATATATGCAGCGTAGCTTTAATTTTCTCTCTTATATGTAGACTGTACACAAGAACAGCGCCGGTAGTCCCCATGGTACATCCTGCAATCCAAGCTGCATGAATGGATACACATCACGCAGTTCTGATGCGAACACAGAAATACTTTTTGAATTTTGGCTCTGCAGCTCGGGAAATGTAGTATTATAGAGGGATTGCACCTTCCCTAACTTGATTTGTTTGATGGCAGAGCCTAGAAATCCTGACTACTTTTACAGAGGCCGCTCTGGTAATTTATCAGCGATCCCTAACAGGTCACTGCCTTCGGCTTGACAGCTACTAAATAAAGCACGTTTCCCACAGTCTGCTTCTGGCAGCTGTGGTTTCCTGGTGAAGGGTTCCAGCGAGGGCAGCATGCGCACAGCACAGGGGACTCGGAGATGGATTATTAAATCAGAATTGTGTAACAGGGAGTCAGTGTCCTCTTCCACACAGATTACAGGCTTATCCGCCTTATTGTTACCAGGCACCTGGAGCTGGCTTCTTGTTTGCTTGGCGGATCTCTCTGTGTCCATTTCTTTTTCCTCCTTGTTGCATCTCACCTCTGTGGGGGAAACCCTGTACATCTGTATTACAAAGCGTACCTGTCATCTAAAGCTGATGACAAAGGCAGACTCTAATGCAGTTCTGCAATCATTAATACATCATTAATTGCAAAAAATTAAAATGCAAGTACCTGAATTTGACCCTAATATCTGCCTTGTGCAGTTCCCTGTACAGCAGGGCTGTAGTGTGAGGCCTTGTACTCACGGCAGGACATGTCCGATGAAAACGGTCTGCAGACCGTTTCCATCGGACATGTCTGGCCGGGGACTGCCCGGGGACTTCTGTTCGATGGCTATACACACCATCGAACAGAAGCCCGCGCGTAAACATTACGCGGGGCGTGTCCGCGGTGTCGCCGCGTCGATGACGCGGTGTCGCCGCGACAATGACGCGGCGACGTGGGCGGGCCGCCTTAAATATGCTTCCACGCATGCGTCGAAGTCATTCGACGCATGCGAGGGATGCGGGCGGCAGGACATGTACGGTAGGTCTGTACAGACGACCGTACATGTCCGGGCGGACAGGTTTCCAGCGGACTGTTTTAAAACAAGTCCGGGAAACAGTTGTCCGCTGGAAACCTGTCCGATCCGTCCCAAAATGGTCCGCTCGGGCCAACACACGGCCAAACATGTCTGCTGAAACTGGTCTGCGGACCAGTTTCAGCAGACATGTTTGGTCGTGAGTACGGGGCCTGAGAGGACAAAGCAGTACAAGGAGCCAATCGGTTGATGTGCTGACAAGAAGCATGCTGATAGGAGAACTTGGCAATGTAACGGAGAGTTTAACTCATCACTGTGCGGTTTGCCTTTTACTGTATCTTGGGAGAAGCGCTGTGGTCACCCTGGTCTGCTAACTCCTGATCTAGACAGCAGGACACCTTCCCCTCTCCCCCTCTGCACCTGCTGGCATCATCCTGGTATCAAAATTTACAGCATACAATTCCCTGTAAAGTACAAGTGATTAGAGTTCTGTACAGCCACTCGATCATTTTTACGGGCAGCAAAAGGGGATTCCCACCAATCGGATGGGAGAGCTTGGGACCACTCCGACTGGTACCGTAGTTTGGCGCCATTCCACTGGCGTACACAATTTTAAAGAGTGACCTGTTCAGTAACTATTAATGTGCGATGATGAGGCTGCACTCATGAGGTGGCACTGATTGGTAGCATTGCTGGGCACTGATTTGCAGCAGTGATGGGCACTAATTGGCACAATTGCTGAGCACTGATTAGCAGCAGTTATGGGCACTGATGGGCAGCACTGTTGGGGCTGCACTGATGATCAGGACACTGATCATCAGTGCCCTGATTATCAGTGCAGGTGTCCCCTTTCACACTTGCCAGTGTTCTATCAATTTGTGCCCTCCGTCAAAAAGTTCCCCCGCATGCGCAGAACGGAAGGGCACTCCAGCTGATTTGCCGTTCAGCTGGAGTGACGTAATCATGGCGCATGCACACATCGTTGGAGTTTTTTTTGACGGGCAATACCATTTCACGGGCACAATTGAAAGCTATGTAAAGAGCAGAGGGTAGATTTTGCCTCACTGTAAACCTGCGGCGCAACAGCAAGGCACATAATGACAAATACAGTGGCCCAGATTCAGTAAGAATTGCGCATAAATTACGGAGGGACAGGGCAACGATTTTGCCCTGCACCCCCGCAAATTTGCGCCGCTGCCCTCGATTCACGGAGCAGTAGCTCCGTAAATTGCGAGGGCGTGCCGGCAAAATTGCCCGGCGTAAGCGCGCGCAATTTAAATGATCCCGCAGGGGGCGGGAATCATTTAAATTAGGCGCGTTCCCGCGCTGATCGTAAAGCGCATGCGCCGTCGGGAAACTTTCCCGACGTGCATTGCGGCAAATGACGTCGCAAGGACGTCATTTGCTTCAAAGTGAACGTGAATGGCGTCCAGCGCCATTCACGAATCACTTACGCAAACGACGTGAAATTCAAATTTCACGACGCGGGAACGGCGGGTATACTTTAGCATTGGCTGCCCCTACTATTAGAAGGGGCAGCCTTGCGCTAAAGACGCCGTACGGAAACTCTGTAACTTGCGTACGCAGGGCTCGCGCAACATTGTGAATCGGTGTTAGTATGCAATTTGCATACTATACACTGAGCACAATGGGAGCGCCCCCTAGCGGTCATCGCTAGAATGCAGCCTAAAATCTGCGTGGCATAAGAGCCTTATGCCACGCAGATTTTAGGCTGCAGTCGGCGTTACGATGTTCCTGAATCAGGAGCATTCGTAACGCCGGCGCAAGTAAGCAATTGCGCTGCGTAACTATGGTTACGCAGGCGCAATTGCTCTCTGAATCCGGGCCAGTGTCCCTCCGCTGTTTGCTGTGCCAGAGAAATTGTATCTCCCTTCGGAAAAAGTCTCCTACGATGTGCACATGAACTAGTGGACGTAACTCCAGCTGTTCCGCAACTCAGCTGGAGTGCCCTTCCGTTCTGCGCATGCGCGGGCACTTTTCGACGGCGGACAAATATCGACAGAACACCAGTTACCGGCTCTCCTCATGCTGTGACAGCATGAGGAAAGGAATGCCGATTAACTGGCAAGTGTGTTTACATCGTGATCAGCTGTGATTGGAAACAGCAGATCATGTGATAAAGAGCTGCTGTGATTGACTCTTTACCCTGAACTGTGACCAACTGTGTCCAAAGGACACATCGATCGCAGATCGCACACCATGGAGGGCGCGATCACGGGAGTGCTTCAGTTTTGCACAATCTCCATTTGCAGTCCTTACTATTTTTTTTTATAGAATTCTTTGCTGCATTTGTCGGTCCCCGTAGACTGCTATCGCATTTGCTAATAAGGGTAAGAGAACACATGGCTCTGTAAACATTGAGTTGACAAGTACAGCATTATTCTAGCAATTAATTTCAATAAAAACACTGTAAAAAAATTATGGCGGTAATTGTTTTTTCTCTTTTTTTTTTGCAGATAATATAAAAGTCTCTGTAAATGATTTTATCATCAAAGCCACGGCTGCAACCCTCAAAGTAAGTTTCTAACATGCCATTAGATGACCTGTAGTTCTCCTATAGAGTATCAACCTTGTCCCCCTAAATATGCCTGAACACTTAAAGTGATACTAAAGGTTTGCATTTAATTTTTTTTTACAAACATGTCCTACTTGCCTCCACTGTGCAGCTCGTTTTGAACAGAGTGGCCCCAAACTGCATTTTCTGGGGTCCCCGGCAGCTCTCTCGGCTCCTCCCTGCCTCACATAACCCCCTCTGAGAAGCACGCTCCAAGGGGGTTACCTTGTGGGCGCGCTCCCGAGTCCTGCATTTGGCGTCCATAGCCGCCGAGTACAGGACCCGGCCCCGCCCCCGGTGCCCGCATCATTGGATTTGATTGACAGCAATGGCTCAATCTATCCAATGAAGAGTTGAGAAGCCGGCAAAGATTTAGCGCGATCGCAATACAGGACTTTCCAGGACTCGGGTTAGTAAAACGGGGGTCCAGTAAACGTTTTTTTTTTTTTTACCCTAACTTCTTGAGGCCCGCGCTATAGCCGAATGACGGCTACAGCGCGGACCTGAATATTCAACTGGACGTCAATTGACGTCCGCCCCTTTGGGCGTTCCCCGCGCGCGCTCCAGAGCGCGCAGCGGGGAAACTCTGTGTTGGCCGTGTCCCTTGGACACAGCCAATTACAGATCGCCGCGAACGGCCAATCAGAGTGGCCGTTTGCGAACATATGAGATCATCTCTCATTGCCGTTTTACACAGAGACAGCGTCCTGTCTCTGGAGAGGAGACTGATCTGTGTCCCTTGTACATAGGGACATAGATCGGTCACCCCCCCTCCATCTACAGTTAGAACACTATGCAGGGAATACATTTAACCCCTTCCTCACCACCTAGTGTTAACCCCTTCAATGCCAGTCCCATTTATACAGTAATTGGTGCATATTTATAGCACTGATCGCAGTATAAATGTGAAAGGCGCCAAAAATGTGTCAAAAGTGTCCGATGTGTCCGCCATAACGTCGCAGTCCCAATAAAAATCGCAGATCGCCGCCATTTCTAGTAAAAAAAATTATAATAAAAAATAATAATTCTGTCCCCTATTTTGTAGGCGCTATAACTTTTGCGCTTATTGCGTTTTTTTTTTTTTTACCAAAAATATGTATAAGAATACGTATCGACCTAAACTGAGAAAAAATGTGTTTTTTTAAAAAAAAATGGCATATTTATTATAGCAACAAGTAAAAAATATTGTATTTTTTTTCAAAATTGTCGCACTTTTTTGTTTATAGCGCAAAAAATCAAAACCGCACAGGCAATCAAATACCACCAAAAGAAAGCTCTACTTGTGGGGAAAAAAGGACGTCAATTTTGTTTGGGAGCCACGTCGCACGACCGCGCAATTGTCAGTTAAAGAGACGCAGTGCCGGAAGCTGAAATGTCACCTGGGCAGGAGGGGGGTATATGTGCCCAGTAAGCAAGTGGTTAATGCATAGAATGCTAGTCGCCTGGCTGCCCAATTCACCAAAAAAGTTGCATGTCTTTTGCAAAGCGGCATACCACAACACACTTGGGGTGCTTCAAGATTCCATTGATAATGCAGCAAAGCTGTGTGAATCTGACCCTATGATTAGGGTGGTGGGATGGAGGCTATTTTATATATTTATAGTATTGACCTGCTTTAAAGGAACCCTATACTGTGAGAAATGGGAAGCTACCCTTACTTCCCGCTAAGGATACTAGTCACCTGGCCATCTCTGGCCTAAAGACTTTTAGTCACAAATGTATCACAGCAAGACACTGTTCAGTCACAGTACAGTCAGTGCTTCTGATCTACATACTTGCTTCTAGTCCATATACTAGAAGACTTTACATCCATTGGATTCTGCATAGAAGCCAGACAATTAGGAATTTTTAGTAGGGGAATCCACAACTGCAGACTTCATGTTCTGTCAGTGCAGGATTCCTGTAAGTAGACTTGTAGCGGTGGTGATCTCTTCCTGATGAAAGCAGTGTGTGATATATGCACATTACAGGCACTAGCATATGGGAGTTGACCTATTAGTACATTTACACTCCCTTTGGCAATGCCAAGTGATGCCAACTCCCTGTGATAGGAGAGATTGCAACACGTACAGTACACGGGCGGGCAGCATGTGAACAGGGCCGTGTGTGATGCATTGGCGGCAGCACTAATGGTGTGTTGAGTCATTTTACAGTAAATGTTACATCAGTCACCTTAACCACTTCAATACCGGGCACTTTTACCCCTTCCTGCCCAGGTCAATTTTCTGCGTTAATTGCGCGGTCATGCAACGCTGTACCCATGTGAAATTTGTATCATTTTTTGAGACAGACAGAGCTTTTTTGGTGGTCTTTAATCACCATTGAGGTTTTTATTATTTGCCAAATACATGAAAAAAGACGGAACATTGTTAAAAATAAAAAACGTTTTTGTTCGTTTCTGTAAGGCCTCTTTCACACGGGGCGGATCAGTAATGATCCGCCCCGTGCACCTCCGCTTGCTCAGCGGGGATCGCTCCGTTGATCCCCGCTGAACCGGCGGATGACAGGGCGGTCCCCGCACACTGTGCAGGACCGCCCTGTCTTTTCTCCGCTCCCCCTATGGGGTGATCGGATGAACACGGACCGTCTGTCCGTGTTTACCCGATCCAATCCGCCAGACGGATGGAAAAGTAGGTTTTTCCTCCGTCACACTTTGGCGGGTCGGATGTCAGCGGGCATGTCACCGCAAACATCCGCGGCTCCATAGAGGAGTACGGAGCGCCGTACAGGTCTGCAAAAAAAAAAAGACAGGCGGACCTGAACGGACGCTTAATGTGAAAGAGCCCTTATAACATTTTTGCAAATAAGTCATTTAATTTTTCTTCTTCACTAATGTGCACTGATGGGCCCTGATGATCAGGCAGTGATGGGCCCCCGAAAGAGGAGGCAGTGATGGGCCCCCGAAAGAGGAGGCAGTGATGAGCCCCCGAAGAGGAGGCAGTGATGGGCCCCGATGAGCAGGCAATGATGGGCCCTGACAGATTTCCCAATTTTCGTTTCTCCCTTCATCACACAGACATGTCAGTTTACATGTGATCAGCTGTGATTGAACAAAGCTGATCACATGGCAAAGGGCCGCTGTGATTAGCTATTGACCGCGATCCGTGATCAGCTGTGTCCAAAGGAGTGTGCCCGTGGGAGGACATCCATGAACTGAAGAGCCACACTGTAGCGGTCTCTAAATATCTTTATTTTTCTCTATAGTGATCATATACGCAGTGCCTGATATTAAAATTCTCCTGAAGAAGCCATCGAAATGGTGAAACATGTAGAGATCTAATCAGCTTGCACTTTCTGTTTATATATCAAGATCATTTTCTTATAAAAATTATTTCTTTATCGTTACATCACGGGACACAGAGCGGCATTCATTACTATATGGGTTATATGGAGTACCTTCAGGTGTAGACACTGGCAATCTTCAAACAGGAAATGCCCCTCCCTATATAACCCCCTCCCATAGGAGGAGTACCTCAGTTTTTACGCCAGTGTCTTAGGTGTTAGTCATGGTTTAGCTTGCCTCCGCATCCTTGGGATTAGGTGAGCTAACCGGTTCTGTCCAAAAAAGCCTCAGCGCTAAAGTGGTCAGTAACCGGACCCCAAACCCTTGGGGTATAGCCCATAATGCTTTCTTTTTAAGAGAGCTGGACCCTGGGCCCAGAACTTAGATAACCTTTGGGCGCCTAATGTTTCTGTTTGCCAGGGTGCTGTATGGGTCCAGGACAGTGGATCCTTCATGGAAGAAGAAGGTTCCCAGGGCCTGAAGGTCTAGACATCCCCACGGAGATGGGGGAAGATTGGGCCTCTTGCTTGGCAAAGTCCTGCGGCATGGAGCAGGTAAGTAAGGGGAAAACTTGCGGAACTTGGCTCTTAGCAAGTTTTTTCTGGGAGATCACAGGGGACATGCCTAAGGTTATGCATTGCATCTGGCAAACCAGTCACATATCATGAAGATAGGATGGCTCTATATGTTATTATTCCCCATAAAAAGTGACCTCCCTGGTAGTGTTGGAAAAGCTGTGAGTGGGGCCTTTTGTGTACAAATGTATGTGTGTGTCAGAGAGCTATGCTTACCTGCAAGCCTCCAGGCGATGCTCTATCCAGTCCTCTTCCTCATGCCTGCAAGGCAGGCAAAACGCTGACCTCCTCGTGTGTTTCTGGCTGCGGCTGCAGGAACAGAGAGGCCCTTCCTCCCAACCCCCCCCCCCCGTCGGCGGGCGCGCGCGCGGCGCGCGTGCACGTGTTATAGGCGCATTTGGCGCCGTTTTAGCTGGGGGGGAAGGGCGGGTCAGTGGTTTAAGGAAGGGGCGGCCCTTCCTTAGATGCCACAGCTCATTCAATACTTTGGTTTGAGGGAGGAAGGACTGGAGTGAAGCACGGGGCGCCGAGGACACACAGTGGCCAGAAAGAGTACTACAGTCTTCAGAAGATTGTGGTTTAGCCTAGGAATAGGCTGTTTTTCTTTTCCATCTCATAGTCTCTTCTTTGGCAATACTACTCAGGGGGATAGAATGTTTTTTCTTGCCTAGATTTGAAAAAAAAAAAAAAAAAAAAAAAGAAGAGAAGTTTTTCTTTGAAAAAAAAAAAAAAAAAAAAAAAAGTGGTCATCTGGGGTAGAGGAAACATTTTTTATCCCCCAAACAGGTGGTTGGGCATTTAACTATTTATAAGTCCCAGGTACCAATAAGTAGCAGGTGTACCTCGGTATTGTACCATGGCATCAAAGAACAAGTCAGAGGGTACAAAAGGTGGGGATTCCCCCACAGGGTCTGAGGTCTCGGACAGAGCTATGCCGCTGCTTTCTCCACAGGGAGCCTTTGGGCCATCGGGATCTGGGGCTGGAGCTGACGCAAGTCAACCCAATCCTAAGATGGTCACGGAGGAGGTGTTCCTCACCTCTTTAAATGAGATGCAGAAAAGCATGGGAAAAATGATAGCCGCAGCTATGCGGGGTAGTAAGCGGAATAGATCTCCGTCACCCGTGCGCGGACCCTCGGAAGAGGAGGTCCTTTCCTCTGGGGAATTGGACGACCTCTTGGACAAAGACCAAGTAGGTTCAGGGATCGATGATCCGGATACAGAGGAGTATGGGGCAGTCTCCCTGAGGGAGAGCTGGTGGATTCAAGGCTTGACAGACTTGGTCCATAAGGCATTCAACCTGCCTGTACCAGATCTCCAGGTATCGTCGGTTTCAGCTTTGGGCTCACTGAGGGCGCCTCAAAGCAGTGCTGTGTTTCCGATCCATCCTCTATTGGAGGGAGTCTTGTTCCAAGATTGGAACAAACCAGACAAGGTTTTCTTACCACCTAAGAAATTTTCTGTCTTATATCCTATGGAAGAAAAGTTTTCCAAGAGATGGGCTTCTCCTGCAGTAGACGCAGCCATCTCATGGGTTAACAAGTCGTTAACATGCCCTGTAGAAAACATACAGGTTTTCAAAGATCCAGTTGATAAGCGCTTGGAAGCACTACTTAAGAACTCCTTCACTGCTGCAGGGGCAGTAGTACAGCCAGCCGTGGCTGCGATTGGAGTCGCTCAAGCTTTATCGGATCAATTTAAGCAAATGCTTGAACTTATTCCTGCCGAGCAGGCAGAAGAATTTTCGGATGTCCCTAAGGCCATTTGTTTTACGGTAGACGCAATCAAGGATTCTATCCAGCAAGCGTCACGTTTATCGTTATCCCTTATCCATATGAGAAGACTCTTATGGTTAAAAAGCTGGGAGGCTGAGCCCCCATGCAAGAAGCTCCTGGTAGGGTTCCCCTTCCATGGAGGTCGGCTCTTCGGAGAAGACCTAGATAAATACATTCAGACCATTTCAAACGGCAAGAGTACTCTCTTGCCAACTAAGAAGAAGGTTCAGGGGCCTGCGTTTAAACGACAGTCCTCCCCTGGACAGGGGCCCTCTAATGCCAAGCAGTATCGACGGCCTCCTGCAAGAACAAACTTCGGCTTCAACAGCAGATCACAAGGACAGGCTGTTAGAGGCAAGAGGCAGTGGTTTCGCAAACCAGCAAAACCAGCCCCCAAGTCTACCTTATGAAGGGGCGCCCCCACCCACGAAGGTGGGGGGAAGGCTGCGACTCTTTTCGGAGATTTGGGAGGCCAGCATTCCCGACGAGTGGGTACGGTCTTCCGTGGCCACAGGCTACAAGCTAGAGTTCCTAAGGTTTCCTCCTCCTCATTTCCAGGAGTCGAGGATTCCAAACGATCTGGAGAAAGGAGCCGCATTAAGATCGGCTCTAGATCATCTACTTTCCCAGGAAGTAATAGTAGAGGTACCAGTCCTGGAACAGGGACTGGGTTTCTACTCCAACCTATTCATCATCCCAAAGCCCAATGGAGATGTCAGGCCAATTTTGGACCTAAAGATGGTAAATGCATACTTAAAAGTCCGCTCATTTCGGATGGAATCCGTGCGGTCAGCAGCTGCCACACTCCAAAAAGACGACTTCATGGCGTCCATAGACATAAAGGATGCCTACCTTCATGTTCCAATTTATCAGCCACATCAAAGATATCTACGCTTTATGGTGGCTTCGCGTCATTTCCAATTCGTGGCGCTTCCCTTCGGGTTGGCTACGGCCCCCCGGGTGTTCACGAAGGTTCTAACTCCAATCCTAGCCAAGCTAAGGATCCAAGGGGTCACGATCCTAGCATACCTGGACGACCTCCTAGTCATAGACCACTCGTCTCCCGGCTTGGAGCGAGCAGTGGCCCTCACGGTCCAATACCTCGAGAGGTTCGGCTGGGTCCTAAATCGAGAAAAGTCAGCATTCCAGCCCACAAGGCAATTGGAATATCTCGGCATGAGATTAGACACAGAACAACAAAGGGTGTTCCTACCTCTGAGGAAGGTCAAAGCCATCAAGGAATTAATCCTACTGGTTCTAAGCAAGAAAGAACCGACTATTCGCCTATGTATGAGACTACTAGGCAAGATGGTGGCTACATTCGAGGCGGTGCCATACGCCCAGAGCCACACTCGCATCCTGCAGGCAGCCATCCTGTCAGCATGGAGCAGAAGGCCACAGGCCTTGGATATCCCGTTGCCACTCTCATCAAGAGTCCGGCAAAGTCTGTGTTGGTGGTTAGACCCTCAGAATCTACTGAAGGGAAAGTCTTTCAGCCCAGTGGCTTGGAAGATAGTGACCACAGACGCCAGCCTGGCGGGCTGGGGAGCAATTGTGGATGGTTCCACTCGCCAAGGTATTTGGGCAAAGCCAGAGAAGCTGTTACCCATCAACATCTTGGAGCTCAGAGCTGTTCGACTAGCCCTCAGGGCTTGGACGTCGAAATTGCACGGGTTCCCAGTGAGAATTCAATCAGACAATGCCACGGCAGTGGCATACATAAATCACCAAGGGGGAACCAGGAGTCAGGCCGCTCAGAGAGAAGTGAGCTTGATTCTCCTATGGGCAGAGGCTCATGTGCCCTGCATATCAGCAATATTCATTCCCGGAGTGGACAACTTTCAGGCGGACTTCTTAAGCCGCCAGACTCTATGGCCGGGGGAATGGTCTCTGCATCCACAAGTCTTTCAAGCACTCTGCCAAAGATGGGGAGTGCCGGACGTGGATATCATGGCATCGAGACTCAACAAGAAGCTAGACAGGTTCATGTCCCGCTCAAGGGATCCGATGGCCTGCGGAACCGATGCTCTGGTTTGCCCTTGGCATCAGTTCAAACTTCTTTATGCGTTTCCCCCGCTCCAGTTACTACCCCGCCTGCTGCGCAGGATCAGGGTGGAGCGCATACCAGTCATCCTGGTAGCTCCAGCATGGCCCAGAAGGGCATGGTACTCACTAATCCTAAGGATGGTAGTGGGAAACCCTTGGACTCTGCCTCTAAGGCCAGACCTGCTATCGCAAGGTCCGATCCTCCACCCTGCCTTACGGCATCTAAATTTGACGGCCTGGAAGCTGAATCCTTGATTCTCAGGGGTAGAGGTCTGTCTCAGAAGGTAATCTCTACCCTAATCAGAGCCAGGAAACCGGTCTCTAGGGTGATTTATCACAGGGTCTGGAAGGCCTATATAGGCTGGTGCGAGTCCAAGCTATGGCTTCCTCGCAGGTTCACCATAGATAGAGTTTTAAGTTTTCTCCAGCTAGGAGTGGATAAAGGATTGGCATTAAGCACAATCAAAGGACAGATTTCTGCCCTGTCAGTGTGGTTTCAGCGGCCGCTGGCCACCCACTCGCTGGTTAAGACCTTCCTTCAAGGGGTCTTACGTATTAAACCTCCAGTTAAATCCCCGCTTTGTCCGTGGGATTTAAATCTTGTTCTGTCAAGTTTACAGAAACAACCGTTTGAGCCGTTGGCTGAAGTTCCTTTGGTTCTACTGACAAGGAAGTTGGTATTTTTGGTTGCCATAGTTTCCGCAAGAAGAGTTTCGGAACTGGCAGCCTTATCCTGTAAGGAACCATATCTTATATTTCATAAGGACAAGGTCGTTCTCCGCCCTCATCCTTCCTTCCTACCGAAGGTCATATCCAGTTTTCATTTGAACCAGGATTTGGTATTACCATCCTTCTTCCCTAAACCTACTTCCAGAAAGGAAGGGTTGCTGCATACCTTGGATATTGTCAGGGCCATGAAGGCCTATCTTAAAGCTACAGAGAAAATCCGAAAAACAGATGTGCTGTTTATTCTACCGGATGGGCCCAAGAAGGGGCAGGCAGCTGCAAAGTCCACCATTTCTAGGTGGATTAAGCAATTAATCACTCAGGCCTACGGCTTGAAAGGGTTGCCTCCTCCAGTATCATTAAAGGCTCATTCTACTAGAGCCATGGGCGCCTCCTGGGCAGCACACCACCAGATCTCTATGGCTCAAGTTTGCAAGGCGGCAACCTGGTCTTCTGTCCACACATTTACAAAATTCTACAAGTTGGACGTAAGAAGGAATACTGATACTGCCTTCGGGCAGGCAGTGCTGCAAGCTGCAGTTTGAGACCCTCGGATTCCGGGGGCTCCTCTTTTTTTGAGTTAAATTTAAAATTTAAGATTATTTTTTCTCAAATAAGTTGGATTTATTATGATTTGAGTATATCTCTAAATTAAATCCTTTTGTCTTGGAGATGTTCTCCCTCCCCTCATTGTAAGCATTGCTTTGGGACATCCCATATAGTAATGAATGCCGCTCTGTGTCCCGTGATGTAACGATAAAGAAAAAGAGATTTTTAATACAGCTTACCTGTAAAATCTTTTTCTTGGAGTACATCACGGGACACAGAGCTCCCACCCCTCTTTTTTGAGGACCATTTTGGGAGGCATACTGCTTGCTACAAAACTGAGGTACTCCTCCTATGGGAGGGGGTTATATAGGGAGGGGCATTTCCTGTTTGAAGATTGCCAGTGTCTACACCTGAAGGTACTCCATATAACCCATATAGTAATGAATGCCGCTCTGTGTCCCGTGATGTACTCCAAGAAAAAGATTTTACAGGTAAGCTGTATTAAAAATCTCTTTTTTTAATCTATGAAATTTATATATTTATCTATATCTCTGTATTTCTTGCACCTTAAAAATCCCCAAAATCCTTTTCTATATGCTACGATGTACTTCGGAATGTGATGCTAATTTAATTCTCAGTTGCCCAGCCAAAATCTTTTCTCCTTGTGACTTTAATAGTCCTCTTCACTGGAAACACCTGAACTGAAATCTGGAGGGATGTCTACAATCTCTGGCCATGTAGTAGGCGTCCTGGTCATCGTGTGTCCACCAACTTTTGGCCTCATGGTGCCTGAGAACTGTTTGATACCCATAACTTGGCCATCACCTTTGCCCTATTGTATAAGACTTCAGTGGACGGGGAGTACGGCCACAGGTGGTTGATTAATCTCCGCCGGTGGGCACATTCTGTGCTCCCCAATCCCAGCAGATTCTCCCCGAGCAGAACTTCTGTGTGTATGAGCAACGGCTGAGACCCCCGCACCCCCCCCCCCCCTTCCCGCCAACAGCCTGCTCATATCTGTCAGTACAGAACGCCTTCTCCATTGTGTGTGTGTACTGGATAGGAAAATTCATTTTACTGACACGGGGCATTTCAGTCTACGGGAAACAAATGTATTCCTTCTGCCGCTGTTTTAGTTTGTAGAAGTTAATCTTCGGGGAGTTCCGGATGACTTGCTCTTTTGTTCCACTCGCTGGCTTTGTGTAAGCAGAGCTCGGTCCCCTCTCCTGTTACTGTATCACAGACGTTCCAGACAGGGATTTACCCATATGCCATGTTTTGTATAGGAGAGGAAGTAGATCTGTGTCTAAGGCGTCCTGCGCCGAGTGCTTGTAAAATCAAACTTCCACATAATGTGCTGGAAGTCTGACTTACAAGCGGCATTAAAGGGAAAGAGCGATCGTTCTTTTTGTTTTTTTCTTAAGATAGGCATGTAAAAGAGCCAGCGAGGGAGCGACGCAGTGTAGGGGTAAGTAAGCGCTCTTTAGCGATCCTGTTACTGGGAAGTTGCCACAAGATTGCTAAAGGGACATAGCCCACCTGTGTCACATAAATGCTCAATCTAGAAGCCATCGGATATCCAAGACTGTGATTAGACACTTTGCCTAAAGCAAGTCTGTGGCCAAACTTTAGACATTCTTAGGCCGTGTACAGACGACCAAACATGTACGATGAAACCGGTCCGCCGGATCGTTTTCACCGTACATGTCTGCCCGGGGATTTCTGTATGGTGGCTGTACTCACCATCATACAGAAATCCGCGCGTAAACAATACACGGGGCGTGTCCACGCCGTCGCCGCGACGATGATGCGGCGACGTGGGCGGCCCTGCCAGTTCAATGCTTCCACGCATGCGTCAAAGTCATTCGACGCATGCGAGGGATGGCGGGCGCTCGGACATGTACGGTAGGTCTGTACAGACGACCGAACATGTCCGAGGGGACAGGATTTCAGCGGGCTGTTTTAAAACAAGTCCAGAAATATTTGCCCGCTGGAAAAAAGCCCGGCGGGCAAATGTATGCTGGAATCCTGTCCGCTCGGGCCTACACACGACCGAACATGTCTGCTGAAACTGGTCCGCGGACCAGTTTCAGCAGAAATGTTCGGTCGTGTGTACGGGGCCAATTACTTACATATTCACAAAGTGGATCTACATTGTATCTGAGCACCACAAACCAAAAACACCAATTCATTCTTAAAGTGATTGTAAACCCTTACAGACCACTTTTACCTACAGGTGAGCCTAGATTAAGGCTTACCTGTAGGTACAAGAAATATCTCCTAAACCTACACGATTCAGGAGATATTTGCAGAAAAGACTGCACCGATGTCTACAGTGCATGCACGCCGTAGACAACGGCGCAGGCGCACTGAGTGTGCCGCTAGTGAAGGTGATCATGCCGACTCCTACGCGCATGCGCACAGTGAGGCATACACATGGCATGGGCACAGTGAGGCATACACATGGGCACAGTGAGGCATTGGCACAGTGAGGCATACACATGGGCACAGTGAGGCATACACATGGCATGGGCACAGTGAGGGATACACATGGGCACAGTGAGGCATTGGCACAGTGAGGCATACACATGGGCACAGTGAGGCATGCAGATGGACACCCTAGGCTTATACTTCAGTCAATA